>NC_135749.1:28245000-29445000 GCF_041903045.1 Epinephelus lanceolatus | reverse complement strand
TCGCATGCCGGTGTCAAACCTGCGACCGCTGCAGCGAGGCATCGCCTCTGTACATGGGGCGCCGGCACTATCCACTACGCTACCGACGCCCCCACCGCAGGAGATTTAAAAAAAGCAGCTATAAGCAGTTAGCAGCTAACTCAAAGAAAAAGAACAGAAGCAGAAAATGTCTGCAAATTAGGAAAACAATGAGGTCGGGGAGCTCAGCTGTTGTTTTTACAGAGACATCACTGCATTTCCTGCCAGGATATTGCCATGAAAAACGATTGTATTTACAGAGATATTAGCTGTGTTTCCAGCTGGGATAGTGCCATGAAAAGTGGTTGTTGTTTACATAGATGTCGGTGCCATGAAAACTGTGTATTTTAAGCCAAAACACAATCTTTTCTTACCATGACCCAACTGTTTTTTGTACCTAAACCTTACCACGTCAACCACAGCATTGTTGATACGTGAAAATATCTGTGGTTTGCAGAAACTTACAATGCCAAATTTTCCGCTGGCAAGTGAGTTGTTATTTGATAGAACAGCTGAGGATTGACAGGAAAGCTGGGAAAGAGAGAGAGAGGGGACGGCACACAGATAAGGGCTGCAGATCAGAGCCAAACCTGAGCCACTGCTAAGGACTGAGCCTTTAGTTTCCAGGGTGCACGCTTTACCAGGTGAGGTACCGGGGTCCATCAAAGATTTAGTAGCCCTGTAAACAAATAAAACATACTTCTTCTGTAAACATGTATGTAAACCAATTGGTGAAATCCCCATCTTGTCATCCTTCCACCACAACCTACGCACTCCAACACAAAATGTTCCTCCATATGTCACATTATAGACAGGAAACTCCACACTCACTATTATTTCAGCCTCTCTCTACTCTGCATATCAGTGCTTAAATATGATGCCATCACTCTCTGTTACAGTCTCTCTGCGGCTCATTGCGATCATGAATAACATTCCTCCGTTGCATTAAATGCCGGATGGCCGCTGTAAACCTCAAAACCTGACCCTGAGCTTCTACTCTGGACACCCGCACCTGTCATTCACACTGCTGTTGGCCCGTAGAGACACAGTTTGTAGGCGATCCACATTTGGATTTAGAAAAGGTGTCGGTCTGTGTGTTGTTATGTCATGTGATGTTCAGAGATTAGAAGAGAAATGTGCATCTGTCAGTGGATTTGTTGTGTCCTCCAGTGACCATAAAACCGTGGTTTAAAAACATTTGGAAACATTTGCCAGGTGTGTTTTCACTGTTCATGTGGAATACACAAATCCTTGACTTTGAGAAACATCCATAGTTTGCTCTGAACACACCTTTTCGTATAAAACATGTGGTGGACAAAGGAGGGATGACAAAACATTTTAAGAAAGGTGGAATGGGATTGTTTTGTTTAGAATAACTATGTTTTAACATGGTCTTTTAGTGCAGAAAGAAAATCAAGTTGCAGACCATTGAATTTTGCCTTTACGTATCTGATCCATTACTGTGAACATCATGTTTTCCTTTATTATTGTCAAAGTTATCATATGGAAGCATGTTGTCTCTGTGGGCGACACAGTGGTAAAGTGGTTAGCACTGTCGCCTCACAGCAAGGAGGGAGCCCCTCTGTGCGGAGTTTGCATGTTCTCCCCATGTCAGCATGGGTTTTCTCTGGGTACACCGGCTTCCTCCCACAGTGGTGACTCCGTAGGTGTGACTGTGAGCATGAAAGGTTGTCTGTCTCTATGTGTCACCCCTGCGATAGTCTGATGACCTGTCCAGGGTGTACCCTGCCTCTCACCCAATGTCAGCTGGGATAGGCTCCAGCATCTTCTTGTGGCACTATTCCCCCTGAAACACTCATGTTTGGTGCCTTAAAAAGCTACTGTAAAAGCACAATAACTTGTTAGAATACAACTGGTTTCATTGTTTGTTGGTCTCAGTTTTTTGTACACCTTGTCAGGGGCGTAGCACTAAAATCTGGAGGGCACAACATGGGGCACAGGGTGGCAGACACTCACTAACAGCCCAACTGTCAGCTTGGTGTGTCAGGGCCTTTTGAGAAAAACTCCTGCTTTATGCCTAGTCCTGGTGGACTATGCCATTTTGAATCTTTATGGGGTGAGAGCGGCCTCAGCGGGTTCCTCGCTATTTCTCTTTTATAAAGTTCAGTGTTTAAACCAATTTATTCAGCCAATTATTTAATTTAATTATGGCACTAATTACTAAATAAAATAAAATAAAGCTAATAATGTAAAAAATAAAAATGAAAACAAAATCACACATTTCATTCCAGGCGTTTCAAAGGCCCTGGGTAATCAGTCGCATGTTACCCCTACAATGACACCCCTGCACCTTGTTCTCACACACACACCCACACACACACACACACACACACACACACACACAGAATCCCAGCTATACATGACAGCCACATTATTTTATTTTGGTGAACTTAAAGACTGATTAAAAGAGACATCAATCAAAGGTTTTAAACAACTTGTTTTCACTTTGCAAATTACAATTTAATCTTTGTCTTTTCTTTTTTTCCAGGTGCTGTGTGCTGTGTTTAAACGAAACCACCAACGAAATCCCAAACCAGTCTAACCATTAAACCATTTTTAGCCACAACCTCCAGCCAAAGCACTTACCTCAGAGTCAGGAAATAGTTTTCATTACATTTTGTTGATCAGCTGGATTTTTAGAAAGTGAAACAAAGTCCCCGTCTCTCACAAAGTCATCTCAGTACACCTTCCTTACTGTGGGAAACCATTTACCTAAGTAAACTTAACATAAAACCAACAAAACACAACCTCAAACGTCAAACGATGGCCCCCAAGAAGAAGGCTGTCCGTCAGAAGAAGCCCGGTGTGGAAACCATCCCTCAGGTCGCCATGGAGACTGCCTCAACCCAACTGAAGGTGGAGAGTCTTGGTGACGGTGTGGTGGTGGTGGAGGGCGGGGTGAAGAAGATCGAGCAGATGGCGGCGCTGGACATCGCTCAGCTGAACAGCCTGAACCTGCCCCTGCCACCACCAGTCATCAAGCCAGGAGAGAGAGGCCTCGGCCTGGGCAGCGAGCTGACACGACCCATGCACGGCAATGCCCTGCTGGAGGAGCTCAGCAAGATGCGACAGGAGAAGTAGGTTCTGATACTTGTTGAATTGTATCGTATATAGTTATAATATGATGCAATTACGATACAATTACAAATGGTAAAACTATGATACAATTTCAATACCATACATTACAATACAGTAGCCTACACATTACAATTATGGTACAATGCATTATCTACTTCATTACATTACACAATATGTATTGTATTATATCATGAGTTATTGTTGTCACGTATGCGTGTCATCCATCCATCCATCCATTCCTCCTCTCTCCTCCTCAGGTTTCTGACTGATCTGGAGTTGGCCTGTAAGACAAAAGCCTTCGACGTCCATAAGCTAGTCATCTCCTCCATCAGTCAGTACTTCAGAGAGATTCTGGCCAAAGACCCGGGCATTAAGCGTCTGGAGCTGCCCTCCCTCTCACCTCTAGGTAAATCTACACACCCAGTTTATGTTAACCCAACTTTATTCTATAGATAAGACGTATTTATCTGGTGGGTCTGTCACTATAAATACATTTTCTGCAGCCAGACATTCAAACCTCCAAGACTTTAATTTATGTGTTTCTATTTCCTGACAAACATCAAGTTTTAAACCAAAAGTTTGTCACTCTGTCTGCAGGCCTGGCTAACGTCATCACTTTCGCCTACCTGGGACGTGTCCATATGTCCCTCTACACTATCGGCTGCACCGCCTCTGCTGCTGCCACCCTGCAGATCCCTCAGCTCCTTAAGATGTGTATGGACTTCCTTTTGGCAGAGCTCAACGTGCAGACCTGTGTCTACATCTGGAACATCGCCGCCGCCTACGGCCTGATGCCAGTCTGTGATGCCGCCCGCCGCTTTGTCCTGGAGAACTTTGTTCAGTTTGCCGATACACCGCTGTTCACCCAGCTGACCCTGGAGCAGATCTCCGCCTTCCTGCAGGACGACTCGTTGTTGTTGCCTTCAGAGGTCACTGCCTTCCAGGTCAGAGTTCAAACCTTCTCTTTAAAGGTCAAAAGTTTCCAAAAATTTAGGTTGCAATAGGACATTCTGCCAAGTGAACGTAGACTTCAAATATCCAAACTGAGGAGAAGTGCCAGGTCTTCTAGGAGGCGACCGCTGCCACCTCCAGTATTAACTTCTGCCTTCCTGCTATTTTCATCCAAACCTAAATACAGATCCCAGACCAGCTGCTCAGAGCATAACACAGATCCATGAAGCAAAGCCAGTCACCTGCAGGTCGACTGTGAGCAGAAACCACCGAATATAACTCACTGTATGCAAGAAGAGCTTGTTTATTAATATACAACTTCAGTACAGACCTAAATAGACAGACAGCTGAGAGAAGCAGGGAAAGTTGTATTTATAAACTGGACCAAATGTTAGTCTGTCAGCACTGAATAGAATTATTAATCTGATTTAGTCAATTTTACTTAATTTGTCTCTTTATTTCAAATATTACCAGAACTGGTTTCATCTATTTTATTATAAAATCAAATCCATTTGATTATAGCTTATAATTTTAATGTATAGAGTCCCAACAAACATATACAGTAAAAGTAAAATATATATCTACGTACATCAATAAATACTACTGTTTGTTTAAATAATTTTAAAAAAAATTGGCTCCAGATGGGCCACTGTAGTAGCAGCCCCACCACGAGCAGCATTGGAAAAACATCGATTTTTTAACGTGAAACTGCTTCATGCAGTGTTTTTTATCAATTTAAATCAAAATGTCTGTTTATTTTGCTAAGAATTTTGCTTCCACTAAAAAACCTCCTGAATGTCTGGATCTTAAGTTATAAAAAAATATGAGCACTCATTAGCAGGTGCTAGGCAAACGGCCTGTCTTGGACATGCTAAACAGCATGTAACATAAAGCTGCTTTATTCAGTGTTTTTACCAGCTTGAATCACCTGGTCCATTTGTTTTGGAGAAGAAGAGGCCTTTGCAGATAATACGACTCACAGTAACAACCTCCTGAACAATGAACACCAGAGGAATCCTAATCGAGAGTTCACACTTGGCACATGTGAGAAGCAATCTGCAGTCGTCACTGCTAAATGCCACTAAATCATATACACTGCTCCTTTCATCAGCTTCATGTCTATATAATATAGAAAACTTGGGTTTTTAAAGTTTCTCTATAAAGATAATTATAAAATATACTATATCAATTGACTGTTAATGTCTTTCTCTTCAGCTGGCCATGAAGTGGCTCGACTTCGACTCCTCTCGGCAGGCTCACGCTGCAGAGCTCCTGTCTCACATCCGCTTTGAGACGATCCCGGCCAGCGAGCTGGTGAGTCAGATCCAGCCGGTGCCCCGCATGATGATGGACCCTCACTGTCACCGCCTGCTGGTGGACGCCATGAACTACCACCTGCTGCCCTACCAGCAGAACACCCTGCAGTCCCGACGCACACAGGTCCGCGCTGGTCAGCAGACTCTGCTCACCATTGGTGGTCGACCATCACTCACTGAGAGAGCTCTGAGCCGTGAGGTTGGTGCTTTGGTTTTGTTGTCTCTATGTATTTACTACCTTAAAAGAAACACAAGAAAATCTCACACTGACCTTTGACCTCTGTGTCCAGGTGCTATGGAGGGACCCTCGTGAAGGAGGAGCCACCTGGCGTCACCTCACCCAGCTGCCAGCGAAGAGCTTCAACCAATGTGTGGCTGTGATGGACGGCTTCCTGTACGTGGCTGGAGGAGAGGACCAGAACGATGCCCGCAACCAGGCCAAGCATGCCGTCAGCACCCTCAGCAGGTAGGAGGGTCACAAATACCGACACAAACTCATGTCTGTATTAACCTTCTAGGAGGCCACTATTAACCCCATTGTCACTTTCCCTCCCTGCATTATACAAAGTCCCAAATTTGCAGGGTGACACACCTGAAGAGCAGTTGCCACATACTTCACGTGATGCTTTTGGGGGCGAACTTTGTAAAATCTGACAAGTTAATCTTGCTTAAAAAGTCACAAAAATCACATTTGAACATTTTTAAAGATGTTAACAACATAAAACAGATTTCCCAAATACACCACATGCAAAATCCTCTGTCATGACACAAAATACATAAAACTGTTGATTTACGTTGGACTAACTTAGTTTAAATTGCTAACACTTATATAATGAGTATAATGAATATAAATGAGTAATTTATTTTCTTTCTTTTTTTTAAAAGTACAACTTCACAAAATCAAGGAAATACAACTAAATTTTAAGTAAACTTAATTAGATATCACATAAACATAATGTAAGACTAACAGTTATATTAACTTGCATTTGTCAAGGTTTACTAGATATTTATGCCTTCGCACCAGTGATAGCCGTGGCCAGAGGCATTATTTTTTCAGGTTGTCCATCCGTCCATCCCAGTGTCTCAAGAACAGCTCAAGAGAATTTCTTCTAATTTGGCACAAGCATCCACCTGGCCTCAAAGATGAACTGATTACATTTTGGTCAAAGGTCAACGTCACTGTGACCTGGTCTGTCTCATTCCTGTGAATGTGATATCTTGAATGCTTTGAGGGAATTTTTAAAAAATTTGGCACAAACATTCACATTAACTTGGGAACAAACTGATTAGACTTTGGTGGTTATAAGTCAAAAGTCAAAGTCACTGTGACCCCTAAAAACATGTTTTTGACCATAACCGTAATAGATGTGTGTGAAGCATCCATGTTTTCACTGACATGGATCTAAACTGTAAGAGAAACTTGACTGGTTCATTGAGGCATTCGAGTGCGACGTGGCAATTCTAGTTTTTCCGTAAAATCAAGTTGTCAGATTTTACAGTTTGGTGGGTGCACAAACCCCTCTAAACATGACTCTGCGTTTTACCTCCACCAGATATGACCCTCGCTTCAACACCTGGCTCCACCTGGCTAGCATGCGTCAGCGCCGCACCCACTTCTCTCTGGCAGCCAGCGGTGGCCGCCTGTTTGCCATCGGCGGCCGCAACGTGGAGGGCCTGCTGGCCACCACTGAAAGCTACCTGCCCTCCTCCAACACCTGGCAGATGCGTGCACCAATGGAGGTGCCCCGCTGCTGCCACTCCAGTGCTACCCTGCCCTCAGGAGACATCCTAGTGACCGGTGGGTACATCAACTGCGCCTACTCCCGCTCTGTGGCCTGCTATAACGTGGATGCTGACACCTGGAGTGAGAAGGCCCCCATGGAGACACCCCGTGGCTGGCACTGCTCCGCCACCCTTGGAGGAAAGGTGTATGTAGTGGGAGGAAGCCAGCTGGGGCCCAGCGGCGAGCGGGTAGATGTGCTCTCTGTTGAGGTCTTCTCCCCAGAGAGCAGTACATGGAGCCGTGCTGCCCCTCTCCTCCTGGGTGTGAGCACCGCTGGCCTGTCCCCACTGGCCGACAAGCTGTACCTGCTGGGAGGCTGGAACGAGGCGGAGAAGCGCTACAAGGCAGCCGTCCAGAAGTACGACCCGTCCACAGACAGCTGGTCGATGGCAGAGGATCTACCCGAGCCTACAGTGGGAGTGTCCTGCTGCACCCTAACCCTGCCGCCCCGCCACGCACCACGCCGGCAGCAGCACCGCAACACCCCGGCCCACGATGAGCAGCAGCAGGCCGTGAAGAACCGAAGCAGAGAGAGCAGCGTGGCTCCTTCACAACCCATCACAGCATAGAGAGACAGGAAGCAGTGGAGACTCTAGAAGAGATGAAGTTTAACCTCTGGAGAGCATCTGGATCATGTCTGCTCTTTAGTCTGTTGCCTACTTAAAACTGAAATTTAAAGGAGCAGTGTGTAAGATTCAGGGGGATTTAGTGCCATCTAGTGGTGAGAACTGCAGATTGCAGCCAGCTGAAACCTTTTCTGGTTAAAATTCGTTCAGATGTCTCTTTCCTCTCCAAAACAAACAGACCCGGTGATGTAAACTGAATAAAATCAGTGTCTGTCCCAGACAGCCACAAGCCCAGCACCTGCTAATGTGTGCTAAGTTATAGAAACATGATTCTTATTTTCAGTCGGTCATACACTAAAGAACACATATTACATTAGATTCAATTTCTGCCAATATATCCCCCTAAATCCTACACACTGGACCTTTAAATTTATTTCAGTCTGTGAATAATTATGTGTGTATTGTTCCTCTTAACATTATTTAAAATCTAAAAGCCTTGTTAATGATGATGGAGAATTTAAATGGGCAAAATAAGCCTTTCTTTCCTATAGATTTACACTATTCAGATGGGACTTTGGTGATCAGTGCTTCTGGAAATGATTTCATGGTGAACATTTGAGCTTGACATCTGTCCATTATTATAAAGATTTCAACAGAAAAATTAAACCACAGACATAAACGCTGCTGCAAGTCGTGCAAGAAAAGAAAAAGTTTGCATGATCCAAAGTGGCCTCAGGAGGTTTTACACTGATGGAAACAGAGAAGAAAGAGGTGGCTAAAGGATAAATTGTAGTGTAGAGCAGGTAGAGGTAGAGAGGTGATGGCTGGAGAGGGAAGATGAATGATGCGATAACGGGAGCAGTGGCTGTCTGCAGTTTGAGCGGGTTGAACAAACGTCACTGTGAATCCACTGGCAGTTTGTGTACAAAGATGTAACTAAGCAGTGTGTGTGATGTGCGACTGTGAAAATAAAGTGTGAATGTGTGTGTGATTGACAGGAGCGCGTGGCCGCCACGGCAGAATGAGCCAATGCTGACACAAAAACTGCAATAATCAAGTTTTCTCATCAGAAAACTTCAAATATTTCTTCATAAGGATTGAAGCAGGCCAGCAATAAACAAACCTGTTTATTGTTTTATTTATTTAATGGATATGTCAGAAGTAGTTTAGCTAGTGACAAAATGGTATAAGAATTTATAGATGTAGTACTTAAATATAAGTATTTTATAAGTGCAATGGAGAGGAAGGATTACGAGGTGAACACAGGAGCAAATCGGTGTGAACTCAACAACACAGGTGAAATTTAAGAGGCAATAAATGTATAATAACGTGAAAAAATGTACAAACATCCTGGGTTCATAAAACCAGTGAGATTAAGAAGAAAATATTAATAAATTATTTAAAATATAAAAAGAAAAATGCAGAAAAATCTGAAAAATATAGACAGAAATCTAAAAAAAAAAAAAGATAAAAATCTGAAAAATAAAGATAAAAATATAACAAAGCAAAAAAATCCAACAAATAGACCTCACCTGTGTTTGTGAATCAAACATTTGCTGTCCTCTAATTATGACATAATTTTTACTGAAACTAAGACAAACTACCAACTGAAGAACCAGTGAGACTCCAGCAGATGAAAAAAACAAACTGAGCTGCAGCTGCATATTGACAGTTATTGATAAATATTGTTTATCGTGAGATACAATGAGGTTAATCTGGCTCATTTGATTGGATGAATCCCTCTGTATTTGTCATGTTTTTAGCGCTAATGAGCTCTGTGCTGGTGGTTTCACTGAATAAAGCCAATGTGATCAAAACATGATGATTCTCTTTTTCATTATATGTTCATCAGTTGATGCCATGTTACCTTGGATTTGTGAAGAAAACTTTCATTATCTCACGTGCCTCCACAGAAAATGACAAACATAATGATGAGGCAAGACTACGCTCACGGGCCACTTTATTAGGAACACTTTGCTAGTACTGGGTTGGACCCTCTTTTGTCTTCAGAACTGCCTTAATTCTTCATGGCATAGATTCAACAAGGTGCTGAAAACATTCCTCAGAGACTTTGGTCCATATTGACATGATAGCATCACACAGTTGCTGCAGATTTGTTGGCTGCACATCCATGACACGAATCTCCTGTTCCACCACATCCCAAAGGTGCTCTGTTGGATTGAGATCTGGTGACTGTGGAGGCCATTGGAGTACAGTGAACTCATTGCCATGTTCAAGACACCAGTTTGAGATGATTTGAGCTTTGTGACATGGTGCGTTATCCTGCTGGAAGTAGCCATCAGAAGATGAGTACACTGTGGTCACAAAGGGATGGACACGGTCAGCAACAATACTCAGGTAGGCTGTGGTGTTTAAATCATGCTCAGTTGGTACTAAGGGGCCCAAAGTGTGCCAAGAAACTATCTCCCACACCATCACACCACCACCAGCCTGAACCGTTAATACAAGGCAGGATGGATCCATGCTTTCATGTTGTTGACACCAAATTCTGACCCTACCATCTGAATGTCGCAGCAGAAATCAAGATTCTTCAGACCAGGCAATGTTTTTCCAATCTTCTATTGTCCATCTGCCTCAAGGTTTCAAGTGTTGTTGGTTCAGAGATTTGAGTTCCTGTTGCCTGTCTATCATTTTGAACCAGTCTGGCCATTCTCCTCTGACCTCTGGCATCAACAAGGCATTTTCGCACAGAGACCTGCTGCTCACTGGATAGTTTCTCATTTTCGGACCATTCTCTGTAAACACCAGAGATGGTTGTGTGTGAAAATCCCAGTAAATCAGCAGTTTCTGAAATACTCAAACCAACAACCATGCCACGTTCAAAGTCACTTAAATCACCTTTCTTCCCCACCAGTTCAGTATACCATGTTGAGTATTTGCCAGAACAATGTTTTCTCAGCAGATTATGTCACAGTGAAGTTGACCTTAGACCTTTTGAATGTGAAATCTTGTCATAATTAATGTATGAATTCTTGAGCTATGGCCGAACTCAGCATTCACTCACATTTTCATTACTTTGCAAGGCCCATGAATTTTTTTTTTTTTGCCCCACTTGTCCCCAAATTCAAACTATCCAATGATGTTTTCAGCTGGCAGGCATACATGAGGGAGAGACAGAACGTGGGGAGAAAATACAGAAACAAACATGATGGTAAACAAAACACTGCCACACATCAACACTTATTAGAACAGTTACTAAGCATAAATATGCTGTGATGTTACATTATGTGGAAGGTTATCCACAGAATATTACTGAAACAATTTCATTCCACACAACAAAACTTTTCGACTGCTCCAAAACTTCCTAAGACTTTTACTAATTCCATGACTTTTCCAGGCATGGAAAATGTGATTGTGAAATTCCAAGACCTGACCTCTGACCACAGAATTATAACCAGTTCATCGCTGAGCCCAACTGGATGTTTGTGGCAAATTTGAAGACATTTCTTTAAGGCATTTGAGATATCACGTTGATGAAATTGGCATGAACTGACGGATAAACTGAAAAACATAATGCATTAGTATGACGGCATTTTAATTATAGACATGGGAAGAATTTCCTGTCAGTGTTTAATACTAGATCATTACTGATAAAGACAAATACAGTAAACAGTATTTAAATGTAGGAGGTCAAGGTGGAGCAAATTTCATATTGTATATACTGTTGAATAGTTTGATTTACTGCTAACAACATGACAGTGGGGTTTACATGTTCAGTAAGCATTTTAGGGAGTGAAATGTGTCAAGTGGAATTAATGAGTAAAATGTTTTGTGTGAAAGGCAGTTAAGTATTGCGCAAGTAACAAATATTCCAGTTAAGTATGTCCAACTTTAAGTTAAGCACATTACTTCAGTTAACTTGGTTACTTTCCCTTACTGCTCAGATGTCAGGTTTTGCCACTGATGAGCAAACATTTCTTTCCCAGTTTTCCTGCTTACTTCCCAAATACAGTCAGGTCCATAATTATTTGGACAATGATACAGTTGTCGTCACACCACCACAATGGGTTTTAAATGAAACAATAAATACCTGCTTAAAGTGCAGACTCTCAGCTTTCATTTAAGGCTTTTTTCAAAAATGTAGTATGAACTGTGTAGGAATGACAACCATTTCTTCACACAGTCCCCCGACTTTAAGGGCTCATAAGTATTTGGACAAACTAACATAATCATCAATTAAACAGTCAGTTTTAATACTTGGTTGCAAATCCTTTACAGTCAATGACTGCCTGAAGTGTTGGACACATAGGCATCATCAGATGCTGGGTTTCTTCCCTGGTGATGCTCTGCCAGCCCTTTACTGCAGCCGTCTGCACTTCCTGCTTGTGTTTTGGGTGTTTTGCCCTCAGTTTTGGCTTCAGCAAGAGAAACGCATGCTCAGTTGGATTCAGGTCAGATGATATGACTTGGCCATTGCAGAACATTCCACTTCTTTGCCTTAAAAATGTCTTTGGTTGCTTTTGCAGTATGCTTCAGGTCAATGTCCAACTGCACTGTGAAGAATCGTCCAATGAGTTTTGAAGCATTTGGTTGAATCTGAGCAGATAATGGTGCCCCAAACACTTCAGCTTTCATCCTGCTGCTCTTGTCAGCAGTCACATCATCAATAAATACAAGAGAACCAGTTCCACTGGCAGCCATACATGGCCATGACATAACAGTACCTCCACCATGCTTCACTGATGAGGTGGTGTGCTTTGGATCATGAGCAGTTCCTTCCCTTCTTCCTTCTCTTGTCTTTCCATCATTCTGGTAGTTGATCTTTGTTTTATCTGTCCATAGTATGCTGTTCCACAACTGTACAGGCTTTTTACATGGTTTTTGACAAACTCTAATCTGGCCTTCCATTTTTAAGGCTAACCAATGGTTTGCATCTTGTGATAAACCCTCTGTATTTATTCTAGTGAAGTCTTGTCTTGCTTACAAGAGCAGCAGGATGAAAGCTGAAGTGTTTGGGGCACCATTATCTGCTCAGATTCAACCAAATGCTTCAAAACTCATTGGAAGATTCTTCACAGTGCAGTTGGACATTGACCTGAAGCATACTGCAAAAGCAACCAAAGACATTTTTAAGGCAAAGAAGTGGAATGTTCTGCAATGGCCAAGTCATATCATCTGACCTGAATCCAACTGAACATGCGTTTCTCTTGCTGAAGCCAAAACTGAGGGCAAAACACCCAAAACACAAGCAGGAAGTGCAGACGGCTGCAGTAAAGGGCTGGCAGAGCATCACCAGGGAAGAAACCCAGCATCTGATGATGCCTATGTGTCCAACACTTCAGGCAGTCATTGACTGTAAAGGATTTGCAACCAAGTATTAAAACTGACTGTTTAATTGATGATTATGTTAGTTTGTCCAAATACTTATGAGCCCTTAAAATCGGGGGACTGTGTGAAGAAATGGTTGTAATTCCTACACGGTTCATACTACATTTTTGAAAAAAAGCCTTAAATGAAAGCTGAGAGTCTGCACTTTAAGCAGGTATTCATTGTTTCATTTAAAACCCATTGTGGTGGTGTACAGAGCCAAAATGACGACAACTGTATCATTGTCCAAATAATTATGGACCTGACTGTATGTGTGTGAGGACTAGACTATTAAGTGAAGATCAACTGGAGGGTAAGGGACACTCGAAAATAAGCAGCCATGTCTAAAACTTTTACACTATAGAAATACCAGAGGAACACCACAAGACAAGAAGTTATTTTTTTTCCATTTTATTTGATACAAACAACATCAAAAGGTGGTCCTTTACTTGCCGGGGAGGATGATGCCGTCATACTGAAGAAAAAAAGGGCAAAGAGAAAAACAGAAAAAAGGATGAGTATTAGTTTATAATCAACACAATTTCAGCAGAGAAAATATAATGCAACATGAAAGAAATTTGACTTTACAAATAACATTTGAGCAGCAGCGGCCATGAGGGCACTGATGGAGCCACAGACACAAGAACCAAATTCATAAAGAGAATATATCACTCAACCACGATTATAGGTTTCAATTTTCTGCAGTTTGCATGCAAATCTTGCATTATAAACATGTTTGATTTAACATGAATCAAAGTTCAATAGCAATGACATTTGGCAGGGAATTACTTTTAGGAAATTGTTTAAGGACATTTTCATCTTTAAAATGTTCAATATGAACTTCTTACAAAATCTGGAAAGCTAGTCAGAGACAGTTCCCTTGTCTCAGGATGTGTGGGAACTAGAGCTACAATAAATTATCAGTTAGTTATCAACTGTCAAATTTATCTCCAATCTGATGATTGATTAAATGATTTGAGTAACTTTCTACGTATTAAGTCAAAATTCTGATTCCCGCCTTTTAAGTGTAAATATTTTCTGGTTTCATGCTCTATGACGGTAAACAGAATGTCTTTGGGTTGCAGATAAAACATCTGATAAAAGACGCTGATCGATATTTTTTTCCCCATTTTCTGACAAGTTATAAACAAAACAACTAATCGCTTCTTTGAGAGATTGATCAACAGATTAATCAATGATGAAAATTAGTTGCAGCCCTTGTGTGAAACCTAGACAACACTCACTTTCTGCTGGAACCAGCGCATGGCCTCCTCTTTGCGGATGCGGTGCCTGAAACCGATGCGGCCTCTTTTCCGCTTCTTGTCGGCGATGCTGAAGCCGGGCCTACCCAGAACCTGAACACCAAACGGAGAAGATGACAGAGCTGGTCAGAAAAGCTCCAACACTGTTTTTACATTACACATAAACACATGAAGCATCAATCAATGTCATTCCTTATTAATACTGGTTGGATGTTGGAGGATTCAGTGACACTTATGCCCAGTGTTTATTCTCGACAACCTGAAAAGTCACCGTCACAGATGAATAAAAAAAAGGGAAACAAAATGTCTTTATTTGGTGAATTAATACATTATTATTTTGGTATCTGCATCCCTGAAATTCTATTAGGTGTCCGATCAACATGTCAGGTGACCATGGACTTGATTCACTTGAGACATAAAACATTCCAACGAGGAAAAACAGCATTTAACTAATTTCCTGTTGACCACCTACTGAGCAAGAAATGCCAAGAGCGAGTTCACCAAAATATCAAATAACTGTCAAATTCATCAGACATTAACTCAGCTGCAGAATCTGATCTGTAAACCTCAAATCATTAAATCAAGCATTTAAACTTTCGGGATACAAAACCCTCAGCAGCACAAAGATTTAAATGATTTAATTTGTCCCAACATTAAAAATATGACTTTAACCCCCTTACACTGCCTGTTCAAGGCAGGAATGTCACACCATTACTCCACCTTGCTGTTGTCGACAAAAAAGGTACAATCGTGGAATGAGGGGGAGTCGGCAGCGGAGGTAGCAACAGCGCCGAACCAATGTCTAAAAAGGGACAGCTGACAGGACAGGACCATGGATGGGACGGGTGTGATACGACCCACCGCAGGGAAATTTTAAAGGCAGCTAGAACAGTTAACAGCTAACTCAAAGAAGAAGAGCAGCAGCTGAAAATTTCAGCCAATTAAGGAGACAGTGAAGTGTGGGAGCTCCTTACCCTCCAAACATAAACAGGATCAGCTGCCATATGGCAGAGATGGTAAATTATTGTTATTGCCATGATTTGCCATTGTTATAGTTTTAGTTTCAAAGCGCTGCCAAGGCGTACAAGTCACCCCAGAGGCCGATGCTGTTGTGTTACACATTACACCTGTCACACCTCTTATTTCCCAGGTGCCATCTAAAAATCACACACTGGGGAGGCATCATGCAAAGGCGGCATATATATGAAGAGACTTCATAGCGGCCCTATCCCAAATATTTCATTTAAATGTGACAAATACTCAGCCACAATTTCTACAGTTAAAAAAACAAACAACAAAAAACAACTAAAAAACATATCCGTCTGCAATTAAAAAAAACAATTAAGTCCAATCTGTGCCGTCATAATAAAAAGCTTCAGCACCACATCCTCAAACTCCATCGCATCACCTGCGACAAGCTACATTTAGCATGTCATTTTTTGGCCACTCACCACGTAGAAGTCCAGTCCGTAGATGCCGATGCTGGGGTCGTACTTGATGCCCAGATCGATGTGCTCCTGGATACCAAAGCCGAAGTTTCCGGTATCAGAGAAGTTGTTCTTTCTCAACTCGTACTCACGCACCTGGAAGCAAATAAGATGTTCATTTCATAATAAAACAAATGCTAAAACGTAATTATTAACCAACCTTACAGCGTAAGAAAGAAACAAACCTATCAAAGTACTAAGACACTGCTTACATAACCAATATTGGCAAAATACTGGCTTTAACATGATGGGCACATCAACTGTTTCCAATACCATGTCCTTTACTTCAATTGACAGAATAAATTTAAGCTTTAGTCCTGTTTCAACAGATATCCAATTTTATTTTCAGATACTCCATATTTTTAACAATTCAAATTAAAACAATGTGAAAGGGGCATGTCACCCTTTTGATCAACCTCTTAGAAATCTGCAACCTGTGATAAAGAGTCACAAGTCAAATAAACAGTTGGGAACAACTGAACTGGTGAGAAATGTAGAGGAATTAACAACACGAATTTCTGACCTTGAGTCCTTTTTCCAGGATCTCCTCTGCTTTGGCTCCACGGACGGTGCAGTGGACAGCAATCTTTTCATTTCTGCGGATACCGAAGGATCGCACAGTGTAGCGGGCTGCAAAGACACATCAACAAAGGTTAGACACAGTGCTGAGAAATCTATGAACCTTGTTATTTCCTACAAAATTGCTAAACATCGTTCAGTGATGGAGTTTGACCAGAGTGCTTGGTGAAAGTGGGCAACATCTTATGTCCTAAACCTGTGCAGCCCTAAAACATTAGGGTTGGGTACTGTACTTGGTATTTTTTATGGGTTTCAACCTGATTTATGTGGTTACTTCTGAATACAGATTCACACTGAATCAAATCAGTACCAAATTTCGGCAACTATGGGCACACCTGGTGGAGAACACCAGGTTCAGTTAGGAGGCAAGCACTGCAAAGCACCCCAAGCCAGGAAGCCGTCCATTGAACTCCATGGCTGACTTCAGGGTGCTTCGCGTCAAAGACAAAGCTGTAGAGCTCCATCAGCTTCCCATAATTTAGCCCTCATAGCTTTGCAGACCTAAAGTCTTAAGGTCAAGGCCTCCATAGCTCAAAGTCTTACATAAATGTTTCCTCTACACATACATACACACACACAAACACTGACCCTTGGAGAAGACGGGGGTCTGCCCTGTGAGCTGCTCCAGCACCTTAGCAGCACGGGTCAGTCTGTCTCCGCTCTCACCGACGCAGATGTTCAGGCAGAGCTTGCGGATGCGAAGCTCTCTCATGGGGTTCTCCTTCTTCTCACCCTGGTCCTGAAGGACACGAATAATAGGATAGTATCACATCACTAAAAAAAGTGACGAAACCCACTAAAACATCACAGAAAGACATCTGACCGCGGAGAAGTTTTGACACCTTGTCATCCGCTGCTGCCATGTTGAGTTTACCTATCAGCGTTAGCATGCTAACAGGCTAGCACAGGTAAGAAAGCTAAATCAAACATTTCACAAACGTAACAGTGAATCCGAGGTTCTGTTTAACATCGACAATTTGTGATCCTCTCTAAATCAACGAGTCCCGACACAGCTCTTCTGTCTCAACATCACACTCCCAACAGTGTAGGACCAACACATGCCGGCCGGAGAACATGTCCGTACATATCCCCTCTGCTGTTAGCATCGTCACAGATCTCATGAGTCCGCGGGTTAAATAAGTTATACACAACTAAAACAGTTCATAAAACACACAGAGACGTGTCTACTGTGTCATTATATTGCGTATTACATAGCCTAATTACAAAACGTAACTATAATTGTATGGGGCGATACTATTTTAAGGTGCTACCCTGTTAGCATCGTCCGTTTTGCTAATTAATTGCCTTCTATAACATTTATCAAGTAAATAAGACTTTAGTTTATTAATTCATGGTGGAGTCTAAGTCTCTGCGCATCAGACAGCAGTTAGGATAACCCCACAGCTCCGATGATTGTGGATTTTAACTACAACTTCATATTTGGTCGCCATCGTACGATGTGAGACAGTACTCACCGCCATGTTGGATCACTAGAAGAGGACGTGACGTTTCCGGTGGGGGAGCTTTATAGGCTAGTGTTCACCGCAAATAGGCTCGGGGAAACATCGGAGAGTAACGCGAGGGTTCCGGTTTACGGCACTAAAAGCGAAATATGATGTAAAACAATAAAAAAGTGAGAAAAAATGATAACATACATTTTAAGTTAGTTTAAATTGAGTCAATAATGCATGTCAATTTGTATATAGTATTATTTATTCATCAGCAGAGGTATGTTTGACAATATATCAATTCATTTTCACTTTCACAAAGAGTAGAAGTAAAATCCACAGTAGAAAAAAGTGCTACAGACTAAACAATAGACGAAAAAAAAAACATCAGCTAAGATTTACACACACACACAACACCAGAGGTTAAAGGTCCATTGTGTAGGATTTAGGGGGATATATTGGCAAAAATTGTAATGTGTAATTAATGTGTAATATATTCATTCATTCATTTTCCATAACGGCTTCTCCTGTTAGTGGTCTGGGGGGGAGCTTCTCCTGTTAGTGGTCTGGGGGGGGAGCTTCTCCTGTTAGTGGTCTGGGGGGGGGGGAGCCTATTCCAGCTGACAGTGGGCGGGGTACACCCTGGACAGGTCACCAGACTATCACAGGGCTGACACAGAGACAGACGACAGTTAACTATAAATTAATGCTGAAAATTTATAAACAAAGGACCTGCTAAGAGATGATATCAGTCTGATTTGAAGTAAGGGATGAAAGAAACTACATGTTTCACAAAACATTGATACTTTTCTAAGGTTTGTCTTTTTGAAAAAGAAAAAACAACAATGGTCCGTATCTGCATAAAAGGCAAGGGTACATCTTTTCCTTTATGTTATAAATTGTTAAAACCTCTTTTGTCACCATAGAAGAAATACTATTTGATATAAGCACTAATGAAATAAGATGGATGAAGAATAATGCATTCTATTACCTGATTTCACCTCATTTATATACTCCACGAAAAGCGGCAGCGTCTGTAATTCTGTGTGTGTCCACATTTACCATCACTTATATAGAAAACAAGACACATAAAAAAAAGCTGCAGCAAACACAGGGACCAGTATATACATAAATACAGAGTCCAGAGAGCTCACTGCAGTCAGTATGGACGAATGACCAGCAGATATCTCACAGGACCGATCAGCGGATAACTCAGAGGAGGTGTCTCCTGAAGGACTCAGTCTAGGTGGTGGGACAGGAGCTGGAGGCTTCAGCAGGGGCAGTCCCTCCCTCCTCTGCTCCTCCAATGCGTTGATGAGGAAAATCAGCCCTTTCTTGGGGAAGACGGACGGGGAGAAGAGGTTGCATTTAGCAACAAAGAAGTGAGGGAGGGAAGCTGTGCGAGCGTGGGCCTCCAGAGCCCCGAGGAGGTGCAGGAAGCAGGTGGGGAGCTGCTGGCGAGCCCACATGGAGTCATTGAACCTGGGGGAAGAAGATGTCAGAGAAATGACTGGAAGAGAAATAATGATACTAAAATATTTCCATTAGTAGTTTTTATAACTAGTACTACTAAATCAATCCAAACATTACTACTATTGCTACAACAAACTTACTAATAATAGCCAAAGAAGGAATCTGCGATTATTATTAATTTTTTAAAATCTTTTTTTGCTAAATTGATTCATTGATTCACCCATAAGTCTTTAAAATTAAAGGAAATAGTGATAAACATCAGTGATGTCTCTTTATAGTTTGTTTACAGTCAACCACCAGTCCAAAAGAGATTTAATTTATAATGATATAATAAGCAGCAAAAAATATATATTTAAGCAAGCTTGGACCAGAGAATTTTTGGCATTTTTTGCTTGATAAATGACTTAAACAATTAATCAATTATCAAAACTGTTGTTAATTAGTTTTCTGTTAATAGACTAATCTGTAAATTAATCAACTACTTGTTCCAAGCACTAGTTAATCCTACTGTGGTACCTCTGTACTTACAGATATCTACTGTTTCTACTGCTGTAACCAGTGGATTTAAATTTCTGGTTAATCCATTGTGTATTTTTTCAATTAATCGGTTAGTCGTTAAGTAAAATGGCAGAATATATTGGAAAATGGTGATCTGAGAGTACTGTGAGATTTCTTTAAACCTGCAATAACCCATTCTTTTGGCCACGTGGGAGCAGCAAAAACAAGCTGAAACACAACACTGATTACGTTTACATGCACAAAATATTCAGATTTTTTCTGTCATATTTGGAATAACAGTGGAATTTTAGTGTGCATGTACACATAGTCAGTGATACATTATCCCCTTTAAGTTCACAAATACTTTTACACATTTAGCAGTTACGGAGCAACATCATTTTTCAGTTGGTGTTGTGTTTGTGACCACCTGACGAATGTTAAGTCCAACATTCATTCTCTTTGAGCTCAGCTTTTTGGGCTCCACCAACTCCTGCAGCCCAGTCGCCAGAAAAAACATTCACATTAGGCTATACTATTTGCAAAAAGAAAAAAAAAACTCACTGTAAAGCTCTGTAAAGCCAATAGGAGCTGTGGATCCAGGTAATAGTTCTCTGTCTCTATTTAAATTGCATTATAGAGACGCTTACAATGCAAAAATCCAAGGATATTAAATCAATACAACAACTTTAGTATTACAACACCAACACTTACTACTGCTTCTACGACACTTAAGTACTGCTGTTACAACAGATACTTATAATACTTCTACAACAACTACTTGGGCTACAATTTCCATTCTTCCTACGAAAATAACAACCATACCTGATGGACAGGGTGTGGAGGAAGGCAGTCTTCCCATGGTATGAGCAGAGATCATCCAGCTCTTTTGGGAAACGTTGTTTCAGGCCTTCAATGAGAGACTTGAGGAGCATCAAGCACTGTTTACTGAGAGAGAGAGAGAGAGAGAGAGAGAGAGAGAGAGAGAGAGAGAGAGAGGAATCATCTTTTCATGGAAATATGACACCCATTTATCGTTGCTTCTTCAGTTGGAGGCTGGTTTGGTGGCTTGTTTCAAATCTCTGAACTAAGTTGTTGTTGACTCTATATCCAGTATTTACTATTTTCTTTTAAAGTGCTACATCACATTTTATGAGGCACCCTTTGTGAAGGGTACGCAATTTGTAAATAATGAACTTAGCAATGGTTTACTAAATATTTTACTGATCATTTTAATAGAGCAGTTATCAACAACAACGCATTTTACCGTTGCCAAGTTGTGAAAAATAAAGTTTCAAGGTTACTTCTTTGGGAGAAAACTGTCTTGGATAAAGGGAAATTGCTGTGTCAAACCAGACACTACAGTACAAAACATTAATTAGAAATAATAGAAACAACACAGTTAAGACATTAAATATTAAATAGTGTGGAAACATTTGCTTGTGGTAAAACACCACAAATTAGACACTGCAAATGAGAATTATGAGGCATACTACTGCCACCTGTTCAACTGCATTTTTACATACTATACCATAAATACCATAAATGTATTATGACTCACACGTTCTCATTCATACTTAAATACTGTACCTGCAACAGTATGTACTACTTCAAACCTGCCACCCCAAATTAAATCAACTGCTTACAGCAGACCTTAGGTGCCTCCTATGTTTCTGTCTGTCCTCCATTTGCCCATTAATGATTTTGACTGAGAGAAGAATGAATGTTTGTGCCGATTGCGTTTGCTCAGAGGGGTCCTGTACCTCCTCCCAGAGTTCATTAGTACATATTCAGAGTTCAAAACATGGTAACAGTCAGATAAAATTATATTGGCCTGCCTAATGGTAGACTGCTCAAAATGACCCTGGGTGCAGAGGGAGAATCCTTTTCGTTTGCTAATAATGCACTTATTCATGTTCGTAATCCATTAATAAAGGCTCATCTTTATTACGCCATCAAGTCTGTAGTTATAAATGTAAATCACTCATCATTGTTAAAGGGTTTTAAGTATCAAGTCTGACACTGTAAGTGTTAATAAGTTAACGCAATACATAGATTGTCTATAGCTGTTCTCTAAAAATAATTGCTCAGATTTCACAACCTGGCAACCCAAAACTTGTTCTTATTAATCTGATCCTTAAAGCATTAGTAAATTGTTTCTTAACTATCCAATAACCCTAGGAGACCAACAGGAGCATTGGCAATCTCAGCTGACATTACTGTGTTTCAGAGGCTGTAGCGGGCTGAGTTTTGTAGCTAGAGTGAAGATATGTGTACAAAAATGAACATGATCACTTGATGTCAATCCTATGCACTTTTAGGCAAAAAACATGCAGCTTTCTGCATGCAGTACAAATTTGATATTTTCGCTGATTGTATTTAAATATTTCTCCATACTGGGGTCCCAAATGTTGTTGGAATTGCAGAAATTGGGTCTGACTGGAAAGCTGAGACTGGTGGCTCCAACAAGTGCAGTTTTATTCATGTGCGAAGATGTTAGCCCCCATAGTCGCTATTTCATTGGAGTGAGACCATTTTTTGGAAATGGACATCACTGTATAAAATGACCTTGAGGATAATCCCAGCCACATTAAGCTTTACAAACTGGAGACCTCAGGCCTTCAAAAGATGTCTTACTTTTCACTGCTATATTAATAATAAGTGGGTTTCTCTGCAGTTTCTGGAACAGAAGTGCTCCCCATCCAATTGTAGAAAAATGCAATTCTTACAAAAATCTCAAAAGTGTATTTGGTACCAAATCAAAGCATGGATTTTTCTATGGTGTTCCTCACGGTGTTGGTGTCTTAATATGGTATTTTGGAGGGGTTTTTGACAATTTTTTTTATCAATTCTCAAGTGGAAAAAAAAAGAATTTTTAGCACAAAAACTAACAAATGGTAGCAACCCAAAAACTGGTCCAACAAACTATGGCATAATTAAGCATGAGAATGGTCATCATATACTTCCATTATATTGTTCTAAGCCCCCATACACTGTAAACTTTCAAAGTTTGTATATGCAACGAACCAAAACAGTGTTTATTACAAACTTATGACTAGTAAACGTTGACAGACAGTGCTGAGAGCTGCAACTCAAATGTATGTAAAAAAATAAACATTTCAGAGTCTCACCGGCAGCATTTGGTGGCACTGCTCTCACAGCAGGTTTTCTTGTTACCGTGGCTCGTGATGATTTTCTTCTCAACGTGAGAGAAGGAAATCCTCCAACTTTCTGTTACACAGAGACAAAAATAACCTGATGGGCCAATGTCACCCCCAGACTTTGATTTTTCTGTGAAAGATAGGTTACATTAACGTGCTTGAGACTAAAACAGTTAAATCAAAGTTTAGAGAGGAAATGTCTCACTGGTGGATCTGCTGACTGATTTTGTTTTTATGTTAAAAGCAGTTGGAAGCAACTGGTTTAATTTTTAACAACATATTCTATAACCGGGAACTAAATTCTCTGCAGAGGTCTCTTCCTCTCCAAAACAAATGGACATGGTGATTTAAACCAGTAAAATACACCCCTCCTGTCAGTGCTCCTTCAAGAGCTCCAGTAAAATCTCTAATGTTATACATTTTCATTACTATCAGGTTTGCGTATGAATACACAGAATTGACAGCTAGCAGACCGTTAAGACATATTCGCTGACTTTGACAAAAAGTTTATTTGATTACCTGAGTAAATGTGTTCAGGGATAAATTGCTTGTCTTTGGTGCTCTATGAACTGCAGGTCGGAAAGTTTTGTACTTGCAGCAACATCATCTCACTAACTTTTTGATTTTGTCAGTCATTGTTGTATCTCTCACCTTTGGCTTCCTCGCTGAGGTTTCGTCCTTTGAGCCTCTTTGGTACGAAGTAACATGGTAAACTTCTGATTTCTTGGCGAACCTTCTTTCCCAGCCAGTTATCCACATCTGGACCGTTCCGCACAGCAAGCGGCCAGCCTTGAGAGGAGTGAATCTCCATAAAGGAACAAGAGCAAGTGTTACATAGCAAATTAATTCCAGTGAAGCAGTCTACCAAGACAGAAAGTGTGGCTACAGTGTCATTACAGTCTTTCCCTCGGCTGCTGTGACAGTGCAGAGGCGTGGAGAGCGCAGATGTGGAATACGGTGAAACACTGACTGATCAGAGCATACTGGGCATTTTTAGGAGGTGGGCTTAAAGAAACATGCTCTAAAATGGAGTGTTTCAAACAGAGGGTGAATGAGGTTTATTCAGGCAGACA
The DNA here is from genome assembly GCF_041903045.1 of Epinephelus lanceolatus. Classification (NCBI taxonomy): domain Eukaryota; kingdom Metazoa; phylum Chordata; class Actinopteri; order Perciformes; family Serranidae; genus Epinephelus; species Epinephelus lanceolatus. The sequence goes on along the minus strand of NC_135749.1, from coordinate 29,420,961 downwards.
GTATGAGAAATATGTGCATTTTTTTTTACATTAAAGTATATTAACATGTTCCAATACCTACCCAAAATATAAATATGATCATGAAATGGGAATCAATATGAGACCTTTAATAATGTGTTGTGGTGTCTAATCTGTTCCTGTTTTTCTTTTCTCTTTTTTTGTACATATGGGACATAATGTCACAGACTGTAGCCCACGTGTCGCTGTCAATTATCAAAGGTCCAGTGTGTAGGATTTAGGGGGATATATTGGCAGAAATGGAATATAATACAATAAGTATGTCCTCTTAGGTTATAATCACCTAAACAACAGAATAGTTATGTTTTCTTTACCTTAGAATGAGCCGTTTTTATCTACATAGGGAACCGGTCATCGTCCACAGAGATGACCATGTTGCACCACCCCGTAGCCCAGAAGGGACAAACCAAACACTGACTCTAGATACTGACATTTGTGTTTTCGTGTTGGTCACTGTAGTTACCTCACCACTAGATGCCACTAAATCCCCCTAAATCTTACACACTGCTCCTTCAAGAAGCACTTTCAAAGGAGAATGTTGTCCCACACCTGAGCTCTCATAACGGGCAGAGCTTTATCAGTTTAAGATCATTGTTGTAAGAATTGTTCAAACACTCTTGACGCAGGTCCACAGGGACCTAAATGTTAGTATGATCAATAAATTGTTGAAGCTAAACTCTGGCAGTGTGAGGGATCTTTCCAACACACCTGCATCTAAGATAGTTGGCTTTGCGAATAGCCCCTTTAAACAACTGTACAGATAAGATGGTTACCTCCAGAGCAGGAACGAGGTCCACAGAGATGAGCTCGTCAGTGTTGTTTTCAGTTCTGCACAGAGACAAAGTCACAGCTGGCGAGTAAGGTCGCTTCCTGTTCACCAACCAGTGACAGCATTCATCAGGCACTGGAAAGATGGAAATTGAATACAGACAGTTATTTAGGGTTCCAAAGTGGAATAAACGTCAACAAAATACAAAAGAAAACAAGAGAAAGAACTGATTTTTCACAGACACCAAGAGCAACAACTCTAGGCAGAGGGAGAAACCAGATTACTGTCACAACAACAGATGAGAGCTGATCAGACCTTTGTAGGTCTTGAGGAACTTGCGGACCAGGCGGTACATCTCACTCAGGATCTTGCTCGATGAGAGGGTGAGCTTTTTCTCCAGAAGAAAGGCATGTATGGGGCCACGAGTGGGACAGGCAAGATCAATCCGGTAGAAGAGGCCGTCATCGAGCACCTTCATGTTGAAGCGCGATGGAGCCTGAAGCTTCAGCATCATGTCAAACTCATCAGGGTTGTGGATCTAAGATTCAAGACAACATAGAGCCAGTGGAGGAGGTGCATATTTGTCTTGCACACACTAGTAATGTCTCCTGTTTACTTTCTCTCTCCTCTCTCTGCGGTCTGGACCATTATGCAACACTTTTTTTTCATTTGTGGCAAGAAATCTTATGCCTTTATAAATTGTGTTTATCATGACCTCTCACCTTAACTTTCTCAAAGTAGCTGCCAGTGTTGAGGAACTCAGCTGACTGGAAGAAAGGCTGATCAGTGTTGCTCCGCAGGAACTTGAGCAGGTTGTCTCGGAAATCGTTGACCATCTCTGCAGCCCAGCGACGGTCTGTCTGCCGGATCTTGAGCTCTTTAGCATTGTGTTTGATCCAGGTGATTAGCTCCGGTGTAATGGAGGTCGACTCCTCGTCCACTGTGGATTCCTCCTCTGCAAAGACACAAGGGTGAGACCAAATGACTGTGGATGAAACTTTTTAGAGCGTTCTCACAGGACAGCCACGCTACAAACATGATGATGTTAAAGAATGTGATGCATTGCTGTAACTATTGAACAGTAAATAAGGGAGTTAAAATAAACACAAAACTAAAGATCTACAGCAGAAAAATTCAACAAACACATTAATGCAGCAGGAAAATTAATCACAAAACACCATGTATAATAGTAAAACACTGACAGAGTACATTTATTTTATATACTTTAAGTACATTTAGCTGATAATTCTTTGTAATACCTTTACTTAAGTAAGGTTTTGAATGCAGCTGAGTTTTTTCACAGTGTGGTGTTAGTACTTAAAGGAATGTGGTCCACCCTAAAATTGTGCAACCATTTTTGTATTTTTTTTTTTTTTGTGATTTCATGGCCTGATGTTATCAGTCATTGTGTGATGACCACATTATTTTATTTTTCATATGTACTGTGAAGAAACAATTATCAATGTAGCTAAGCAGCACCCAGGTGGAACTTCTGGCATGGGAGCAGGTCGCCCTGGGTTGAAACTTCCGCCCACCCCCCAGATGCAATCTGGATGATGAACTGAGCACACTGTGTCTTTATTGCTGCCACACTGTTTCTGTATTTCTCAGATTTTTTATTGTTGTGGTCATTCCAACTCTAAGACCGATGACACGAACAGTGTGTAAGATTTAGGGAGATTTAGTGGCATCTAGCGGAGAGGACTGCAGATTGCAACCAGCTGAAAGTTCTCCTGGTTAAAATTCCTTCAGTGTTCTTTGCTCTGGAGGTGTTTACTGTGAGTCGTATTATCCGCAGTGGTCTGCAGACAGACCCAGTGACTAAAGCTAGTAAAAACACTGAATAAAGCAGATTCACATTAAAAATCAGTGTTTCTCTGATGCTGTTTGACATGTCAGAGACAGGCCGTTAGCCCAGCACCTTCTAATGTGTGCTGACCTTTTTTCTCTGATAACTGTATGTGTCAGCCCTGTGATCTGTCCAGGGTTTACCCTGCCTCTCACCCAATGACAGCTGGGATAGGCTGCAGCCTAGCAGTATCACCTGCACATTGTTGCTGCTGAACTTTTTGCTTCCGTCTTGCTGGTGTGAGTTGCGGAGGACTCAACTTTCCATTGGTGTTGTCTTTAAGCTGCATCGCCCCAGTAGGACTCTTCACATCTCTGTCCTCTCTGTCCATAACTCCTTTGTGTCAGCCTTGAATGTTTATATACAGAAAACAGAGGAAAATACTCTTGAGACTAGTAAAGAAGTTTGGGTTCAAAAGGTTTTAGAGAAGTGTTTGTACTGGTAAGTCTGACAGAAACTACAAGAGAAGAAATCAAGTTGGACAGATGTTATAGTCAACCTTGATTTTAGGTTTGCCAATTAAATGATTGTGTGCACTCCAAAAATGCAAGTTTGTAAAATGAAAAACAAACAGGTCAGGTTTAGGAAAAGAAACAAGTAACAACATACCTTAAAGACACTGTATGTAAGAATGTGGCCAAAATGGTTACTGCACTCAAATTCAAAATACTGCCGCAAGTCGTGTCTGCCCCCCCTCCCCTACAGATTCGAGGTTGCTGGACAGCAGCACGCTGGAGACTGATTTGTTTGCCCACGGGCAGCTGCTGTGGCAGGGCCGTGTCGCCGCATCCATGATCTTCGGTTTTCCAGTGGACCGTTCGAGCAAGTCCGGCTTCTCTGCTGCTAATGCTGCTGCCGGGATACAGCAGAGGAGACTGCTAATGCTATGTACCGGGACACTGTTAATGCTGCTTGCCATGCTGCTGTAGCTCAGTCGTAACTGTAACTGATGCTGAGACTCTAATGACTGTGTGACTGGTAGACAGCGGTGGGTGGCGCAACAGGCCAAAACACAAATTCAAAACATAAACATGATTTGCGGACCGTAAAATTGTTTTTTAAATGCAAATACTCTGGCTGTACTATTGCTGTCAGTGAGATCAGTATGTTATATGAACATTATTCCTTAGTCTCTGTGACATATTAGGATGATTTTACGACTATTTGCTTTAGATTTCTTACATATAGCTCCTTTAAAATAATTCAAAGGTCACCACCCAACCTGCCTCCTTATGCAGACTACTTCCTTCTTTACTCCCCTCAGTGTATTGGTCACGTGATTGCAGCCTTTCAAAGCTCGTGGGTTACACGAATTGCTGGCTCATGATTATATGAGTTACATACGAATTCTGGTGCAACTACTTTTTTATGGGTATACCTACAAAAAAAGGGTGGGCACTATGCTGTATGAGTGCAGCGCAAAGCTGTGAGTCAGTGATTCAAGTCATCAGTCACAGACCCCTCAGCTGGCTGACATTCTTCAATAAGTGTGCAGTGTATTTCTGTTGATGTTACAGTCTCTAGATTTAGCTACAAAGTGAGTGCTCCTCCCTTTCAGGCTGCTCTCCATTACAAGCAGCTACGGACCTAGACCCAGGGTGAGTCTGAGGCGGAAGCAGCTGCCTAGACTTTGCCCGTTCAGACTCTGAGATAATGTTGTCCTTGCCTTCTGTGATCACCCTGTATGTCTTGCCAAACCCAATTTAAACTCTCACACCCTGTATGGAATTAAAGGAACAAATAGTGGAATATTTGTATTAAACAACCAAATCCAACTCAGCTGACTATTTCTGCTCTAACATACAGCGTGGCCAGACGTGCTTACCTCAACAAATCACAGAGAAAGAAATTCTAGAAATTTTACCAGAATTAATAAAAACTTGTTGACATAAAATTTTTAAAATACATGAAGATTACCAGGGATGAGTGTTTGTGTCAAATGCACACAAAGTTTTTATGTCACAGGGAGTGTGCATCTATTGCTGGCTCACTTAGCACCACTGAGCTAACTAACGTTACAGCTCAGCCAAGGAGTACACCATAATGTTTCCATCTCCCACCGTCACAAGCACTAGCCTCTCGTCCTTGAGTAGATGCACACTTCCTTCTGTGCAGATACAGCTGACGGATGTAGCTTAGTAGAAAGACAATAGTTCTTACATTAAACAACAAGGTCTGTGGATTATCTTAAATAACTGTTTCATGATTTCTGGAAACAGATATTGCGGTTGAGTTTTTTAGATGAATTTTTTTTTTTTGCGCTGTGAGCACAACAAGCCGAGTGCAATCTAGTTCCATTATATTGGAGAGAAGGCAGACATCTGTACAGTCGATATCTGCGACACTCCACAACTCAATACAATATGTATCTTTGATTTTAGAGTGAACTTTCCCTTAAGATATGTTGACAAAAACATACCCGTAAATGCTTTCAAATTTCTTCACACATTTAGTAGGGTAGGGCCTTTCACACATCTGTCCAAACAGACACTCCATTACAACTACTAGTCTCTAAATACAGACTCTACATTCAGTGTGTATGCATGTAGAGTCTGTAGGCAAACCCCGGAGATCTTAGGTTCGTTCGAGATGAGCCAGGCCTGCGCAGATTCGATCACCGGCGATCGGCGCACAATGCATGCCGGTTTGTTTTGTGTCCGACTTCATCCCGACTTGCTCTGACGTATTACAAAAGTGGACAGCGATAAAGCCGCGAGAGCGAGGCGGCCGCAGTTTTTAGAGCCAGGCGCTGCAGTTGCTCTCCACTGACGGCACCGCCTGGCTCTCACCTGATCTAACAGCTGATTGGTTTAGACTTCGACTCAACAAGATGATGTTTTAGATAAACTACTCATTTTTGTTGAATTCTAGAGATTAAGATTGTATTTGTCTGATCTGAAGGTTTATTCTGTGAACAGAAAACATGTTGTGTCACTGATGGTGAAAACAAACTGATATATGGGCCTGATCACTTTTTTAATGAACTGACATCATTCCAGACAGGATGTAAGTGTGTCTGTGACTTCCTGCACGGACTGAAGGCTGCTGGAAACTGTCGGGAAACTGTCCGACTTCACCGCAGCTTTTTGTCACCGCCCCCCACTGCGGCCGCCTGCTCTCGTCTACTTTTCAGGCGAGGCGCAGTTCATCTCGAACGAGCCTCTTGCCTCCGGAAGAAGAGCAGAAGAGCCCTGGTTTCCGGTTGTAGGCTGTTTGTAGTGCGCGTGATATTGACCAATCACATTTGAGCCGGCTGCAGTTGTTACCAGGTTAAACGGTCCATGTGGTGAACTAACGAGGCGGAACATAATTGGCGTCACTGCAAACTCTGAATCCATTGCAGTGGTTCAGCATATTTACTTATATATAAACAGAAGTCGGAAACGGAATTTCGCCTCCTCCGCCCAAATCCAACCAGAATGCCAAAAAATCGGGGGTCTGCCCCCAGAGGCTGTATCGCCGTCTGCCGGAAGTCAGACGCCGAATACAGCCGATGGGTTCCGAGAATGGTCCAGACACTGCATTACAACTACTGACTAAAACATAAGTCACAGCATAGATAAGGGGGATAGACAGACAGACAGACAGACAGATATATACAGTACAGGCCAAAAGTTTGGACACACCTTCTCATTCAATGCGTTTTCTTTATTTTCATGACTATTTTCATTGTAGATTCTCACTGAAGGCATCAAAACTATGAATGAACACATGTGGAGTTATGTACTTAACAAAAAAGGTGCAATAACTGAAAACATGTTTTATATTCTAGTTTCTTCAAAATAGCCACCCTTTGCTCTGATTACTGCTTTGCACACTCTTGGCATTCTCTCCATGAGCTTCAAGAGGTAGTCACCTGAAATGGTTTCCACTTCACAGGTGTGCCTTATCAGGGTTAATTAGTGGAATTTCTTGTTTTATCAATGGGGTTGGGACCATCAGTTGTGTTGTGCAGAAGTCAGGTTAATACACAGCCGACAGCCCTATTGGACAACTGTTAAAATTCATATTATGGCAAGAACCAATCAGCTAACTAAAGAAAAACGAGTGGCCATCATTACTTTAAGAAATGAAGGTCAGTCAGTCCGGAAAATTGCAAAAACTTTAAATGTGTCCCCAAGTGGAGTCGCAAAAACCATCAAGCGCTACAACGAAACTGGCACACATGAGGACCGACCCAGGAAAGGAAGACCAAGAGTCACCTCTGCTTCTGAGGATAAGTTCATCCGAGTCACCAGCCTCAGAAATCGCAAGTTAACAGCAGCTCAGATCAGAGACCAGATGAATGCCACACAGAGTTCTAGCAGCAGACCCATCTCTAGAACAACTGTTAAGAGGAGACTGCGCCAATCAGGCCTTCATGGTCAAATAGCTGCTAGGAAACCACTGCTAAGGAGAGGCAACAAGCAGAAGAGATTTGTTTGGGCCAAGAAACACAAGGAATGGACATTAGACCAGTGGAAATCTGTGCTTTGGTCTGATGAGTCCAAATTTGAGATCTTTGGTTCCAACCGCTGTGTCTTTGTGAGACGCAGAAAAGGTGAACGGATGGATTCCACATGCCTGGTTCCCACTGTGAAGCATGGAGGAGGAGGTGTGATGGTGTGGGGGTGTTTTGCTGGTGACACTGTTGGGGATTTATTCAAAATTGAAGGCACACTGAACCAGCATGGCTACCACAGCATCCTGCAGCGACATGCCATCCCATCCGGTTTGCGCTTAGTTGGACGATCATTTATTTTTCAACAGGACAATGACCCCAAACACACCTCCAGGCTGTGTAAGGGCTATTTGACCAAGAAGGAGAGTGATGGAGTGCTGCGGCAGATGACCTGGCCTCCACAGTCACCGGACCTGAACCCAATCGAGATGGTTTGGGGTGAGCTGGACCGCAGAGTGAAGGCAAAGGGGCCAACAAGTGCTAAACACCTCTGGGAACTCCTTCAAGACTGTTGGAAAACCATTTCAGGTGACTACCTCTTGAAGCTCATCGAGAGAATGCCAAGAGTGTGCAAAGCAGTAATCAGAGCAAAGGGTGGCTATTTTGAAGAAACTAGAATATAAAACGTGTTTTCAGTTATTTCACCTTTTTTTGTTAAGTACATAACTCCACATGTGTTCATTCATAGTTTTGATGCCTTCAGTGAGAATCTACAATGTAAATAGTCATGAAAATAAAGAAAACGCATTGAATGAGAAGGTGTGTCCAAACTTTTGGCCTGTACTGTATATATATATATATATATAGAGAGAGAGAGAGAGAGAGATAGATAGATAGATAGATAGATAGGCAGACAGACAGATATAGATAGATAGATAGATATAGATAGATAGGCAGACAGATAGATAGACAGACAGACAGACAGATATAGATAGATAGATAGATAGATAGATAGATAGACAGACAGACAGACAGATAGATAGATAACTCACCTGTGTTAGAGAAGCTTCTGTTGCAAATGGAGACAGTGGATATTGTGTGTCTTTCCGTCTCTCCAGCTCAATCTATTTTCTTTGCTTTCACTTTCAGTTTCCATGAAATGGATACTGCTTTCTTCCTCCTCAATGCTTACCTGTCTCTGGATTCAGTTTACAAACACTTGGAAGGTTTCACAGTTCCACCCACGAATGATGACACTGCCAGTCAACCAGCTTTTTGTCACATAACTTGGCCCAACTAGTTTCACCAGTGGCGAGGCACACCTATTTAGTACTCCAAGATATGTCAAGGTGCTCGCTGCAGCGCCAAGTGGGCGGAGCCTGGCCTTGTGCAGCCCCACCTCTCAGGTCCAGCCCCACCCTCTTGTTCTTCCTCTAATAATGACGAATTTTTGGCAAACACCACCCACTGGCTGTTAACATTAATGCAAGAACCTGGTCAGATTTTGCTAATGAGAAATAATCAGTTTAGATCAGATTAATTAAAGTTAGATCAAAGAAACCAAACCATGCATGGAACTTTAGATACCGGGATAGCTAATATTATGTTACTTTTCTCTAATATTCTCTACATTTTTTATGATACCACCAGCATGTAATATTTTGTTTATTTTTTTAAAAATCTGCATGACAAGCAGGCAGTGTAAGATTTCTTTTTCCCCATCACACTGAGAATTAGGCCATTTGTGAAGGTCATTTAAAAAAATGTTTTATTTTTCAGTAACAGAGTGAGATACTAAATTTCATGTTTATATATCAAGTTTCCAGAACACATTTTCCTCATGAAATTAATGGGTGAAAAACCAAGGCATTTTACAATGCAGGCATTTTATTCCACAGCATTGCCTGTGATTCATTCTCACAAAATTGCCAATTAGGGATAAAGCTCTGTCCTAATAAGAACATAAACAGGATCTTTCTTTTATGCTCTTTAATAGCATAACATAACAAAGCTGGCAGAAACAGAACAGCTTAAACAGCACTTCACAGAAAAAAATGCCATGTGCAATAGGATATAATAGCCTTAAAATTAAAAAAATATATATATATATATATATATATATGTTCTATCATTATTAGAAAACAATGATAGAATTAAAAGAGAAAAAAACATTCATGCTTAAACAGAATAAGAACGACATTTAACGGGCCAAACACAGTCAAACTTAGTCAAGTCACTCCTTCCCCAAACCATGGTTTTATAGTGGACTAACCCTGATGTCATGTGTATCACTAATGCAGTGGTTATACCACTTGAGGAAGAGTCTTAATTTGTCTGTTCCTGCTCAGAGTCAGCAAAAGACTCCTCAGGCTGTGTTGAAATTTTACACGTTAGGAGTGCAAATGAAAAAGCCTCTTTGATTATCACTATGCAAATAACTGAAGAATATGTAATGCGAGTGATGACATATGTGTTCTGTTAGTAACTTAAATGCGATTACTGACTTTAGAAAATAGTTTCCCCAACACTGGTCACAGGTGAGGGTTTAGCAGGCAGGACACACAGATACCTCTTTATCACGGATTTCCTGCATGAAAAACTCCATTTCCTCTAGCCTCTCAAAGGTAAAAAGGAAAGGAGCCCCGGATTTCGTCTTTATCCATATCACCGTCATAAAGCAGTGTGTTCGAAAGCAGGTCCCGCATTGTGATGGCCAGCACGGCATCTCTCTTGTTCATCCTCAAGATAATCGGTAGGCAAACTTTCCCAGCAAAGTGGTGTTGGTTCTCCTCCACCCACTCACAGGTCAGCCGAAACTCTCTCATCACAGCTAATTTCTTTTTGCAAAATGATAAAACAGTGCAGTATTGATATAATTAGTCAAGTACTCATAAACACCTTGAAACAGGAAAGGTAAATACAAAACATTCCCTGTGCATGTATTCTTGGTGTTGAGGGTGGACTCCATGACATCTGGCTCAGACAAGCTGACCTCCGTGACGTCTGGCTCTGGTAGGAACAGTTCACAGATTATTTTTTGGCTTGCACCCCGTGTTTTTTTTCACAACATGTAGAGAAGAGCATGGCTTGAAAAATGTTTCATCAGCTGCAAAGACGTCATTTTTTGCACCAGTGCATTGGAAACACTGCTGAATCTGCTGAAATATCAGTTACCTCTTGTCTGTGTTTCCTGATAATGTGAACCAGCAAATTCCTTTTACTCACTTGAATGCCGCAGTGTCTGCAAGTCACCCTGACTTGCTGATGGACACATAATCTTTGTGTTGATGACTGTGCTCCTGGCAATGGAGGTAATTCTGCTGGAGATAGAGGTGATAAAGCTGTAGAGGTGATAAAGCTGGGGAGGGAGGTACAAACGACACCCCATACTGCTGAAGAAGGAACTGGAGGTGGTGCTAATGGAGATATTGGTCATGGTACTGCTCAAGCTGTGTTTGGAGGCTGTTCAGTTGGCATGTTTTTACAAGTAGTTAAATGTTTAAGGAAAGCAGCCCCTCTGATCAATGTTGCTGTGCAGTAGCAGCAGTGGAGATGAGGGGTCGTTCTGCAGCTTTGACCACACTTGATGATGATGACAAAATATGAAATGTAGAAATAACACAATCATTTTCCTTGTATGCTTTTTTTTTTTTTATACAGTGCAGCAAAGCACCCTTGTGGAAGTTTTGGGATGAAGTGATCTGGGATTTTTTTTAACCACAAGTTTACTGATCACTAGGTCCATTGTGGTTTAGGGTTTTATTTGGTTCAAGCGGTAACACACCTGATTCTACTAATCTGAGACACACAGTATTTAACAGAATAAAGCAACACAAGGATTTACACACAAACCTTCCTGTTAAACTGCAATCCGAACATGATTTGCAGCACGATTTTGTATCTCATGTGTGGTTATATGTGCTTCAGGGTGATTAACAATCTGTACAGCACCTATCAGGTGGTGTTTGGACCCAATTGTGGCACACAGAAAACCAGGAACAGTTCGTAATGATGTTTACTGTGACAGCTCAGCAGGTACAGAGCGGGGCAAAGCACTCAGAGGACGCACGCACAATGGCAAGTGTGGCTTCATGGTGAAAATCTCTGAACAAAAGGAAACCACAGGTAAGCTGCCTGGAACACTCACACTGGGTGTTTCTCAAAGTCAAGGAAGGATCCTTATATGGCTTAATTTCAAGGATGCTATGTCATCAAATCCCGCCTAAGGACTGTTCCAATGTCAAGGATCCTTCAAATTCTACTGAGGACAGAGTCCCTCCCTCAGAGAAATTCCAAGGATGCATGTGTGTATCCTCAGAAGGTATAAAGTACCCAAAATGCTTTGCGCACAATTTGCTGGAAATGAAAGGCGGGGCCTCTTCAATGAAACCTGTGCCAGCGGAGCTCGGCAGGAATTAGATATGTCTTTTATTCGGATTAATGTCTCCAGGAGTTTTTATCAGACAATAAAAAATTACTGACAGAAACCTCATAATTTATGCTTATTTATTCCACTGTGTCCACTGCCAAATAATCATTCATTCATTCATCTTCTAACCGCTTCATCCTCTTGAGGGTCGCGGGGGGGGCTGGAGCCTATCCCAGCTGACATCAGGCAAGAGGCAGGGTACACCCTGGACAGGTCGCCAGACTATCGCAGGGCTGACACATAGAGACAAACAACCATTCATGCTCACATTCACACCTACGGACAATTTAGAGTTATCAATTAACCTAGTCCCCAATCTGCATGTCTTTGGACTGTGGGAGGAAGAGAAGAGAGAACCCACGCTGACACGGGGAGAACATGCAAACTCCGCACAGAAGGGCTCCCACACCCAGGATTGAACCAGCAACCCTCTTGCTGTGAGGCGACAGTGCTAACCACCACACCACCCTGCGCCAAATAATCAGCTTTTTAAAATATAATTGTTTAAGATGAAACAATACATTTTTTAAATCATTCATTTACAGCAGTAATAGTGCACAAAGTGCCACAAAAGTTTCATTTAGCCTACCTGTTTGTTTTTAAGTATGATCCAGAGATATATTCTCCCTAAAAGTCATGTGACTCTGAAAATACTGCTTACATTTGTTCAAATTGTACAACATTAGAGAGTGCCAAAATTATTACAGTAACCTGAAACCCCCTCAGTCTGGTGAGGGTTAGTGACACACACCTGAGGACACTTGTTAGCCTGTTCCAGTGTGTGTTCACTGAATGCTAGGAAGGAGTGTTGCCTTGACCTTGCAAAAACACAAACTGTAGCATAGTCGTCGGGTGGTAATGACAAGCAGCCACAGACAACCAGGAAGGAGCGCAGGAGGGTTGCAGAAGGCCTCGTGGTTAGGGACAGAAGGCTCTTGGGTTTATCAGGTATCACATGAAGCAAGTAGGTCTGAGACAGACAGGGTTGACAAAGGGAAATCAGTTTGAAACAAAGTGCTTGAGAGTATCACTTGAGAGGCCAAGAACAATGCGGCAATGAGCAGAGGTGGGGGACTCGAGTCACATGACTTGACTCGAGTGGAGTTGCAAATTTGAGGACTTGAGACTTGCTTGACTGAAAAGGATGAAATACACGACCTGACTTTGACTTGTCTCATGACTTGAGACTTGACTTTGACTTGAGACAGATATACTTGATCTTTTTTAATTTAATATTTGTATTTTTCTAGAAATTGAGAAGTTACATTTTGTTTTTAAAATATGATGACCAGTGCCGTAACGGAAACACGTTAGACTGCCACAGTGGTTAATGACAGTTCCTGCCTGCTGTCCCAACATAAGTTCCCTATCCGTGAGTGTGTATGTCACTTGCCATGTGCATCCGCACGCCATGAGAAAGTTTACCCTGTGACTTTTTTTGGCCTCCCGTTCATGCTCGGCTCACGTTTGGGGATTTTAACGTGTCATTATCTCATCTGCTCTCTCACAGAGAGTAACAAGTAACTAATACTACCCTGTAAAAATACTCTGTTCCAAGTCAAATTCCTGCATTTAAAATTTTACTCAAGTAAAAGTATGTAAGTATACTCAGGAAAAAGTATTTAAAGTATTAGAAGTAAAAGTACTGTAAAAATGTCCCCTGTGACTGTTGTCGTCTATATGATATCATTAGATGATTCGGACTCATGCTTTAATGTAAAAGCAGGATTTTACTGTTGTAGCTGGTTGAGGTGGAGCTCATCATGGACTATTGACTAATGAATATTTTCATTATGGGTTAATCTGTTGATTATTTTCTCCATTTACTGATTGATTATTTGGTTGGTAAAATTTTTGGAAAAAGTGAGCGAAAGCGTCACACTTCCCCAGAGCCCAAAGTGACACCTTCACAATGTTCAAACCTCAACATAAAAATTATTACATTAAAAAAAAGCATAAAAAAAACACTCACATCTGTAAAGCTTGAACCATGAAATATTTTTGCATTAATAAACGACTTAGTAGATGATTACCGAAATAGTGGGAAATGTATTTTCTGTCAAATCAACAACTGACTAATAGTTTCAGCTGTACTTGTGCTTGTATATGTTTTGTCTGCAAAAATCTTAATTTGTTAAGTAACTAGTAACTAAAGCTGTCGGATAAATGTAGTGGAGTAGAGGTAGAAAGTGGCATGAGTAGAAAACAACTTAGATTTTACTGGCAGAACCTGAGTAAATGTGTTTAGTTACATTCCAACAGTGGGTGCAGTTTATATTATCTTGTTGAGTTTGTAAGTATGACTTGACTTGTGACTTGCTTGACCTGATCAAGGACTTGGCTTGACTTGCTTGATTTTCACCACAGTTACTTGGGGCTTGCTTAAGACTTGAAGGTTGTGACTTGAAACTTGCTTATGACTTGCACGTGTGGCTCACTCCCACCTCTGGCAATGAGTGACTGAGAGGCTGGGGTATATGTACTGTAGAGTAATGAAGAACATGTGAACTGAGTTGGCTTAATGAGGTGGGCATGGTGGGTAGGCAGGAGCGGGGACAATACAGACAAGTGATTGGTCGGCAGGTATGAGTGGCTGTGAGGCAGGATGAGTGGAGAAAGAAACCACCTGGACCCCATCTGCTCCTCTTCACCTGCCCGTGCTGGAACCTCTCGGCCAGCTTCCCCAGCCCAGCTCCCCTGCTTCACTCCCCAACCTCAGACTTTGCCTTCCAGTACTCCTGCACTCTTTTTATTACCAATAAATCACCTGCTCCCAGTCTGTGTGTTTTGTCTGCTGTTGGGTTCTTTGTCATGCAACAGTTCATCCTCTGGGCACCATGATTATCCACACTAAATTTCATGACAGTTCATCTAACAGTAGTCAAGATATTTCTGAGTGGTGACCAGCAGAGCAACATCTCATCTATTAAATCAATAAAATATCAGAAAGTAAAACTTAGTAGAGTCTCTCAGACGAGTGAGTGTTTAGTTTGTTCTGGTTTATTCCATTAATGATTTGCAATGGTCACTTGCATGAAACCAGACTTCCCCAGTTAGGAGCTGGTATGAGGAACTTTGAAGGCTGATCATTCCTGTGGTGTCATGGGTAGCTCTGAGCTCAGAGTTAGGTAACTAAAATGCATGGTATCCTGGAAACTGTCTTTCAAACCAGCATCATTTTTAGTTTTGACCTGATTAAGCTGGAGAAAGTTGAAGAGAAAAAGAAAGATAAATATTTTGGGGGAATACTATTGAATGCTTGTAAGAAACCCCAAACTAAGAAATGGCTTAAGCATACTTTGAGAACTGGAAAATGGATCATTTACATTTCATCCTATTAAACCAGACATTGTGTAAATATTAGCAAAATTAACAAAAAATATTTTTATTTATTTCCCTTTTCGTGCTTAAAGGGTCTTTGTGTTCATATGGTGTTGGCTTGGTTTATTTGTATTATGTTCAAACTCTCTTTAAGAGTAAATTAAAGGAAAATTACCAAAAAGGGATGTTAGACATTCAAAAGTTGTAAAGTAAAGAGAAGAAACATTTTTATTTGGCCTCTTTAATTATTTTATTAATTTGCTTTCAACCTAATTCTTATAATAGTTTCCCTAAAAGGCAGAAAGCTTCCTTTCCGGCGGAAACTTTTCCGGTGGCTTTTTATCATCTTAAGCCACAAGACAGCGTTGGGATATAGAGGGGATGATTGCTGAGATGTCAATCTTTGTTGGAAGCCCTGCATGAGAATTCATTTCTTCTTCTCTACCTTTTGTGCAGCCTTAGTGACCTTTCCAGGTCCACATTCACACTTTAGGACCTCCTTAATAACACCAACAGCCACAGTCTGCCTCATGTCACGCACAGCAAAGCGGCCTGAGAGAAGGGAGATGGACAAGAAAAGACATAAACAGAACACTCAGTGAGAGGCTCAAAAGATGACATTAACATAACTAAAATAAATGAAACAAAAAAAAAGCTGAAAGAACATTTTTCCTGACAGAACCTGAATTAAAAATCAGTCATGATGAATAAAGGTTATTAAGATTCTGGATAGTGCGTCTCTAACAAAGGAGGCAAATTTCAAACTACTTTTACCATGGCCACGTTAACAAACACAAATTAAGGAATCATTAAAACACACACACATACAGTATGTATATATGTGTATATATATATATATATATATATATATATATATACACACACACACATGTATTTTCCCCTTTGAAAGCTTTATGTAAACTAAACTAAGAGCTAAAAAGAAAGAGATGAAAGCAGTCAGTCAGTGTCAGTGCAGGAAGTGATCAATCCATATAGAGTGCTGCAGGAATGAGTCCTAAAACCGGGAATGCGACTGTAGTTTAGTTCATTTATAGCCTAACATTAGCTGTTTACTTCTGGCGATTGCGTTTACTCATGAAAATCATAAAAGTGGTCCTCATTTCATAAATGTTTGTTTGCCACAGAGCTTACTTTCTGTAGTAATCCAAAAATCCCATAGGCTTTTTGATGAGGAAACCGGGACAACGCTAACTTCTACATCGGTCTACAAAAAAACATTATCAATGGAGAACTACACTGTGTGAATTGGAAACAGAGGAATGTGACTACATTAAAGGATTAGATGAACCTGCTGGCAGGAGATATTGTTATGTTGGGTGTGATCCATAAAAAAATGAAGAAAAGTGATTTTTTTGCCCGATATGTACTAAACCGTCGTTACAAATTACCTTGTCTTCCAGACCTCCTAACACTATTAACGTTACATGGTGATGAAAGCATACGAGTCTTGTGGACTATAACCTATAACCATTTTGTCAGCAGTTGGATCCATGACTGAAACAACTGCTGTCTTGTTTTTGGCTGGGTAAGTAAATGTGCTTAAGTATAACTGTATTCTATATTTCAACTCTGTACATGGATACACCACTGCCAGGCTAATGTACTAGGTACTGTTAGCTCACTTTAGCTTCTATTTTCTACTCAATAGGTCAACTGTTCCCAGAGGTCTGGTGAAATGGAAACTCAAAGAAGTTGTCACAGCACATTGTGATTCATCCAGCTTTAGGCTAGCTAGCTTTGTTCCTCCACACTGAAGGTTTTTGATCCTCATCTGCTGCCGTTTCTCTTTTTTTCACTTTCCCCCTTTTCATCCTCCTATTTTGGGGACTTAAAGTGGCCTTTGTTTTTCCCCCATTTGACCAACTGGAACAGCACAAGTGTTGGTAGTCCTTTGCCTTCAGTTTCCTACCCTCCATCTGTACAGCGCACCAATGTATGACATCATATGCAAGAAAGCTTCATCGGTTGAAGAGTAAAAGTCAGTTCAGGTGTCATATAATGTACATTCACCGAAAGCAGATGAAATGTGAGTTGCAGTCTCAAGCCATAATCTAAACCACAAAATGAAGTGTAACCTACAAATGCAGCAGATAAAGCAGGAAAAGCCTTTTACTCACCCAGTGGAGGATAATCAGAGAACTTCTCAACAACCATGGGCTTCTGTGGAAACATTATGACAATGGCGGCGTCTCCAGATTTGACAAACTTGGGGTTATCCTCAAGCGTCTTGCCTGAACGACGGTCGATCTTCTCCTTGAGCTCAGTGAACTTGCAGGCAATGTGAGCGGTGTGGCAGTCGAGCACAGGGGCATAGCCAGCACTGATCTGACCAGGGTGGTTCAGGACGATGACCTGAAATAATAATGTTTAAGTAAATTTAGAAATGGTGGCCAGAGTTCTCCACCCAGCACTCACCTCAGGCCTTAGATGAACACTATTGCAGTTCCTGCTATTAGCCAGCAGAGGTCCACAGAAGTTCAGCTGGATCACTCATGGACCTTTTAGAGTCACTATAAAATTACATTTTGGACTGTTTGTGCCACATCAATAAATGTAATTCTTTTTGGAGATTAGTTTTGAAGCAAGACATTTACAATGACATTATTTACTTATTTTCAGTTTGTGAGCAAAAGGGACCTTCATTAGTTCTTGGTGTAAAAGTAACAGCTCTAAAATCTTGTTGATCTTTGGCATTTTTTTGTTCAGGCTATTAGGTGAATTCAGTGCTACTGCAGGCAAGAATGACAAACAATGTGAGGCATATTTTTAAGTCTTCCACAGTTTTTTGTCATTAGCTTAAACACATCTGTCCATTCAGAAATTACATTTTCAAAACAATTCACACACAGGCCTATTCAAAGTTGGTGGCCAAAATGACACATTTTGTTTGTAATGCTCTAACGCTAACAAAACATATATTATTTTCTTTTAATTCTTTTTATTTTAATCATTACACAGTTGACAGCACAATACAAAATCCCTCTATTGATATAAACCAATTCAACTTTAATTTGTGCTGTTTATCTGTGCCATGTGTTGACACTTGACATAGTTATAGTATGTGTCAAACAAGGCAAGCAAGCGTGTCACAGCATAAATTGTATTCTTTTCTCCAAAGATTGTTTAACTTAAGTCAACAAAGCCTGCTGCAACTTACACTTTTTTGAGATACCCTGTAAAATTTAAAAAAATAAAATAAAAATTCTTCATTCACTTTAATCTTCCACAGTAAGCACCTAGACCAGACAAAGCCAGACATTGATCATGGAACAGCTTTTGTACTGTGTTCTTTTGGGCTTGACTGCAACAGCCATAGACTAGGTTTTGACCTTGACTTGTTTACATACTTTTCAACCTCAGAATTGCTGAATATTTGGCCCTTGTGCCTCTTCTTCTCCTTGCATGCCTTTGACCTCTCTGATTCATGCTTGCAAATAACAACACATAGGTTGCATGTTTTAAAGATAGATAGATAAGGACATATTGCTGGTTTAAGAGTTGTGCAAAGGGGTTTCACTCAGGTGCATTAAAGATACATAAATATGCAAATACTTTTTATCAGCTGTAAAAAAAAAAAAAAGGTTTTGTTTTGTTTAACACAGTTAATCCAATGGAGTCTGGGGTCTTTCTCATAGATCTGTGTTAAAGGAACAGTGTGTAAGATTTAGGGGGATTTAGAGGCATATAGTGGTGAGGATTGCAGATAGCAACAAGCTGAAATTTCTCTCGGTTAGAATTCCTTCAGTGTTCACTGTGTAGGATGTTTTTACTGGGAGCCAAATTATTCATAGAGGTCTCCTCCTCTCTAAAACAAATGGATCTGGTGATTAAAAGTGGTAAAAAAGAGGGAAACAAACTAAATAAAGCAGTTTAGCATTACAAATCAGTGTTTCTCCATCACTGTTCAGCTCTTTGCAAACAGGCTGCTAGCCCAGCACCTGCTGTGTGCTCAGCCTTTTTTCCCCTGATAACTTAAGGTGTGTTCACCTTATTTCTAGATGTCCTTTTTACAGGAGTCAAATTACCCACAGAACAAAATGGGGCCAGTGATTAAACCAGTAAAATACACAAAATAAATCAGTTTCACGTTAAAAAAAACAATGTTTTTCTGATGCTGTCGTCATGGAGGGGCTGCTAACTACAGTTGCAGACACGAAAAACATGAATGAACTATCTAGAGCCAGTGTTTGGTTTGTTCGGTCTGAGCTATTGTAGAAACATGGTGGTGCAACATGGCGGACTCTGTGGACAAGGAGGACCCACTCCCTCTGTAGCTTCAAACAGCTCATTATTAAGTAACCAAAACAGGAATGATTCCTATTTTCAGATGATCATACACTAAAGAAAATATACTAATATAGAATATTTCATTTTTGTCAATATAGCTCCCTTAATCCTGCACACTGAAACTTTAACTGTTTCAAAACAGGGTGGGAAAAATGTGTGAAACCAATGAAAAGTGTTGATGCATTTACAAGACTTCTGTTGCACAAATCAGGTTATAATGATTGTAAAGTGGATCCCAGTTCCCAGTGTCTCAGCAATCAAGAAAAACTATTAAAAAAACACAAACAAGAAAAGATTCCTGCATCTCTAGGCTTAGTACATATTTATCTTCGAAAGAAAAATTGTGAAGAGACTGTCACATTTCACAAAATCCTAAGCCCAGTCCCTTATATACATTTATTCCATTTTAAATTTTATGTCCCCTTCTTCCAATTGGTTAGACTCACCTGGGCAGTGAAACTTTCACATTTCTTTGGTGGGTCGTTCTTGCTGTCACCGGCCACGTTTCCACGGCGGATCTCCTTGACGGATACATTCTTGACGTTGAAGCCCACATTGTCACCAGGGACAGCTTCAGGCAGAGACTCGTGGTGCATCTCCACAGACTTCACCTCAGTGGTCAGGTTGCACGGAGCAAAGGTGACGACCGTACCGGGCTTCAGGACACCAGTCTCAACACGGCCGACGGGAACAGTTCCAATACCTGAGAGAGTGGGAAGAAACAAGTTTCTAGTACACTTTTCAGGACGCTTTCAGTTTCAGTGCACCCCGGGAGAAGATTTGATGGAGTGTGACCTGCAATTGTAGGCTTGTGGGAGCTGTAGAGTACAGGCTGCAGAAATGCCTAAAGGAGTCCTTCACCCACAAAATGACCATTTGTCTATCAATTTGTCATGTCGTGTTACCTTGAATTCTTAAAGAAAACTTTTTTTTCTCATACGCCTCCAAAGAAAACAGCAAACATGTTGATTTATTGGGGACCACATTTAACAATAGCAACACTATATTTATATTATCTAAGCATGAACTAAAAGTGAAACTTAACTATGCTCTCCTCAAAGTCAGACTCTGATACTAAGATTTTTTAGCTTAAATACATGTGTTTGGGAAGTACTAAGCATAGGACAGGATAAATGAGACCTGATTATACTGCACGAGTTGTGAGGGTTTGTAAACAGTTGTTTTGATAGTTCTGCTGTTGTTAAACGTAGTCCCAAATCAATCAATAAAGCAACTTTTTTTTCCATGGAAGCACATGAGAGAACCAAAGTTTTCTTCACAAATTCCAGGTAATACGGCCTGGTCATTTTGTGGGTGAAGAATTCCTTTAAGATTACAGCCCTTACGGGGGAAGACGGAATAAGGAGGGAACAAAATATGACACTACTTACCACCAATCTTGTAGACATCCTGCAGGGGCAGACGCAAGGGCTTGTCAGTGGGGCGGGAGGGGGGCAGGATGGCATCAAGAGCTTCTAACAGGGTCTTACCACTGGCATTGCCCTCCTTACGTTCAATGTTCCAACCCTTGTACCAGGGCATCTGAAGAGAAAGAAAATTGATCAGTCAGTAGTGTGTTGTACTTGACTCAGGGCATCTACAGACAGATTTAAAATGAGAAATCAGTCCATGTTCTTAATCATCAGTTTTAAACAAGTTAAAAAATTTCCTCACATTGTCACTGGGCTCCAGCATGTTGTCTCCATGCCATCCAGAGATGGGCACAAAGGGAACAGCTTTGGGGTTGTAGCCAATCTTCTTGATGTAGGCAGTCACTTCCTTCTGGATCTCTTCAAAACGGGCCTGGCTGTAAGGGGGCTCAGTGGAGTCCATCTTGTTGACTGCAACGATGAGCTGCTTCACACCCAGAGTGTAGGCCAGCAGTGCGTGCTCACGGGTCTGTCCGTTCTTGGAGATACCAGCCTCAAACTCACCAACACCAGCAGCAGCGATCAGCACGGCGCAGTCAGCCTGAATAGTGAGGAATTTTTTGTCATTTGTTAAATTTTTTACATCTGTATGTTTTGTAGAAAGGTGGAGTCTGAAATTCTGAAGAAAGACTGTTGATATTTGAACTCCCAAACAAGTACACCCCTCCCATCAGTGCTCCTTCAGAGGCTCTGGTAATGTATCCAATTTCATATTTTAGTATCGTGGCAGGGGTTCAGACTACTTTTTACGATGGTTGCACGTGTTTGCCTCCCTATTTAATGTAGGTGCACCAACACATTATTTTAAGTGCACCTACAATTTTCAACTAAGTTTTTGAGTTTTCTGACTGAGTTTTCTGTTTGTGTTCCTTGTTTCATGTCATTCATTTATATTTCTCTCCTCATGTGTCGTGTCTGGTTTTACTTCCTGTCTTTGTGTGTTTTTCTGCCTGCTTTCTATCACACCTGTCTTCATCAGTCATGTTATTCATTCCCTGTTCCAAGAGTCTTCACACCTGTTCTGTATTAGTCTTATTTGCTCCACCCTTGTGTTCGCCACCACACCCTTATTGTAAATTAATCCCCATTTCCTTCCTTTTGCCTGTGTCCAATTAATCCAGCTGTGTCTCTTTCTTGTGATTATTTCTCTGTGTGTATGTGTTTCCCTTTGTTCCTTGTCAGTTCGTCTGTGTTCCTTCCCCTGTTATGGTGTCGATCCCTGCTCCATTTCCTTCCTGGGGCCTGTATCACGAAGCAGAATTAATGTCTTAGCGAGGTAACTTCAGGGTTAACCCTGGGTTTTCGGTCTCACGAAGCCGGTTAAGTTCTTATCGGGGTAGATCACCATGGTAACTTACTCTGAACGGCTATCCTGCTCCGGAGCAGGGTAAGTTCAGGGTTGAATCTGATCCTATAAAAAGCACCACCCACTGGCCAATCAGCTGTTCGGAAAAAAAATGACTCCGCTGACAGAAATGCAGCCCAGTCATGACGGGAAGTTTAATTCATTTGATTGATTTTGATTTGAAAGTTTATTTTGAACATTAAAAAAGAAAAGAAAGCAACAACAACAGACAGTGAAAAGATTGTTCAAAAAGGAGTGGAAAGAAGTCGAACTTTCATCCCACCCCTTCATAAGAAAGAAACTGATCATTTGCGGACACTTAATAGCACCATTAATTAGTGCCAACATATTTTTGTCATGCCTATCATGTCTACACTTCATGGTGTTTGAGGGATTTTCCTTTTTGTTTTTTAAAGATGGAGAATATATATATTTTTGCGCAGCTGTTAATTTCTAACACAGCTCAATATCAGGATGATTTTATTCAGACTATCAATTTGGTGTTGATTTAATTGTGGCGTCAGCTTTAAGCTTTATTGTAGCATATATAACGTTATGACAAAGAAGACCAATTTATCAGACGCAATGATGATAGACGATAATTGTAATACACGCAATTCATCTGCGCAGCATTGATTTAATGGGATTCAAGCAGGCCCGGACTGGCCCACGGGAGAACCGGGGAGTTCCCCGGTGGCCTGGCCCGCAAGTGGCCTGCTCTGGCCTGCCTGTCTTTTTCTTTCTTTTTTTTTTTTTTAAGGCGCGCTCTGCGGCGCAGGCTGCGCAGCGCAGGTGGCCGTGCCGGGTGGCAGAGAGCCCGCCCGCTGTCAGAAATGATAGGTGCTTGTCAGCATTTGTCACAACGATTGGTCAAAAAGGTTTTTCAGATTCAAGACGTGATTAGTTTGTTTCGCTTTCCGCCCACGCCCGCCCCCACATCAGCGTGCCTGTAAACTGCAAGCAGCTTGGTTGTGGAGAGTCAGGTGGAGCAGAGAGCAGAGGGTGTGTACATGTGCCTATGTGTGCAGACTGTGCAGTAGGAGCTCTGCGGCTCAGCAGCGCCGTTACAATGGACCGCAAAAAGAAGAAAGGTGGAGCTGAACGGGAGAGAGATTTTTTTTTTTTTTTTTTTTTTTTTTAAAAAGGGCCATTGAGGAGGTGGCCAAATGTCATAAACTTACAGATATGTTCAGAGCCCCCCCCCAGCAGCAGTGTGACGTCGTCAAATGACGATGCTGCAACAAGTAAGTTAACATAGAAAAGTAAGAAAACTGGTTATTCTCAACATGAGGTCCGGGGAGGATGGGGACCGACCGAGGCCAGACAAATGATTGATGATGAGCTATAAGAGCCAAATTAACCCGTAAGGGGTCCATTTTGTACAGAGTCAGGCCTATAATTGAATGCTGCATGATGTCAAACTGGGTCTGGGGTCCCCTATGTTACGTGTGTCCGTGTGCACGTGCACGTGTGTGAGCATGTAATGTGTGGATTGGGTGGCCTGGGTGGATGTATGACTCCCGGCCTGAATTTTTGTCCCAGTCCGGCCCTGGATTCAAGGGTGTGATCAGTGTCAGATGTACAGGTACAGGTACTGTAGCTACTTGAACCAGTGATGAATAATTTAACCTACACATAATTTTATTTGCTACCTTGTTTTGTCTTGATTTTTCCCTCTCTCCTCCTCTATTTCTTCTTTCCTTACCCGTTTTTTTTCCTTCTCTGTTATGTGATTTCATTGATGTTTTGACAGGGAAATTTCTTTGATAAGCTTTTAGTGGCTTCTAACCTCTCTGGCACTTCTCATTTTTAATCTTACTGTCTGTTTTTAACATTATGTGCAAATAAACTAATCTAAACTAAAACTAAACATTATTCATCCCGTTACACGTTGCCACGCATCATAGGCGTTTCTAGCCCATTTTTGGGGGTGCTGAAGCACCCCTAAATTGAATCCCAGCACCCCCAAGATTTTTTTTTCTTACTGTATGTCCTTTTTAACAAGCTAGAAAAGTGTCAAAACCATACAGTACTTGGTTGAAACGTAATATTTTAACAACAAAAATACAAAAATACAACAGCAGGTGGTCAGTACCACTGTCCTCTGTTTGAATTGGAATTTTTTTCATTGATATAAAAATTAATATAAAATACAGGCACATAGAAGGACATGAAATGGTGGCAAATCTTGATAGCCCAGATTGTCCTGAAAAAACAACAACCAAGGTATAGCATGTGTATGTAGCCTTTATAATGACTGTGATATGAGCTTAAAAGTAAAGGCAGTAAAAATACTCCCAAAAAGGCCTAGGGCCCATTTTGTGTGTGTGTGTGTGTGTGTGTGTGTACAGACACACTCTGTGAGGACGCTCAGTGACGCTGCACTTCTCTCATGATTGGTGATTGGTCCGCTGTGTGCACGTTCAGGGCTCTTGATAAAGCAACTCTGGGTTGAGTTACCGAGTTGATATCCAGCGTCGTGATACCGATTATCCTGATTGCCATTGTTAGGGTTAGTCAACCCAGAATACGTCTGGGTAACCCAGGAAAGGTTGATCTCGCTTTGTGATACAGGCCCCTGGTCTACTGTGTTCTGTTTTGGATTTCTTCCCTGAGTTTATCCCTGTGTTCATCGTGTTTTGGTTCTTCTTTCTTTTGAACTTTCATTCAACTGTCTGTTTTAGATGTCTTTAATCCACCTGCCTACTGCTTTGCATGTGGGTCCCTTTCTGAGCTGACAGATGACATCAGTAGGCTTTATGGCTTTATTAACAGCTATAGAAACTGTTCAACTGCTAGCTGGCTAACTGATAGCTAATCAGCCAATCATGTGGCAGCAGCTCAAGTATTTAGGCATGTAGACATGGTCAAGATGACCTGCTGAAATTCAAACTGAGCATCAGAATGGGGGAAGAAAGGTGATTTAAGTGACTTTGAATGTGGCATGGTTGTTGGTGCCAGACGGGCTGGTCTGAGTATTTCAGAAACTGTTGATCAACTGGGATTTCCACACACTACCATCTCTAGGGTTTACAGACGACTGTCCAAATAAGAGAAAATATCAGGTGAGTTCTCTGGGTGAAAATGCCTTGTTGATGCCAGAGGTAAGAGGATTCACATTATTTATGGATCCACAACATAACTTAACCTCAACTTTCAAAATGTAACTTTTGGATATTTTCAAAGGAGACAGCGGAGAGGGAAATAAATAAAACATTAGGGATAGATCTTAAAGTTGATTTTACATGCTCTAACCAGCTGAGTGTCTGACAGGTTTATTTTGACTTAAATTCAGAAAATATAATAAAGTGATTTGTTATATTTCCAAAATGTTGGCTGTATGGAAATATATGCATATACAGTCACTGCATCCTCTGTACCATAACCCTGACAAGAGCTTCAGCTAAAAACTTATTTACAACTTGTTGTTTAATATACAAACCTGAAAGTGAGGAGTGAATAAAGAGCAGGTTAAAAGGTATGCCTTTACCTGAGAGGTACCAGTGATCATGTTCTTGATGAAGTCCCTGTGTCCAGGGGCATCAATGATGGTCACGTAGAACTTACAGGTCTCAAACTTCCAAAGAGCGATGTCAATGGTGATACCACGCTCACGCTCGGCCTTCAGTTTGTCCAGCACCCAGGCATACTTGAAGGAGCCCTTGCCCATCTGTTGTGGTTAAAAAAACACAATTGGAGTAGGAAAAGGGGGAGAGTAAAAGACAGGTGAATAAGTGATTCAAGTTTAAACAAAGAAATTGTTAGAATAAAAACAATGGCCTTCTTAGATTTTTTTTTTAAAATTCATATAATTTGCTTGAAGTGTGTTACCGCTCTTCTTAACTGCAATGTGCTTAAGCATTTTTTCTGTGGTTTAATGTAGCAAGATTGCCTTTTGTGTCATTTGAAATGTACTTATTTAAGTATTTAGTATAATATTAAACTATCCTACAGGTAGCTTTAACACCTATTGTAATACCTTAATTTTTTTGTCATCTTAATTGTAGGTAACTAGAATAACTTCCTTGTGAATCTTCTATCAACAATACTTATTAAAGAAAGAATTAGGTAATATGCTTATGCTGATATTTTGAGAAAACAATCATTTTCTATGTATTGATTTCATACTTTTATTCAAGCTAGCCCTACTGAGCAGGGTTGCCAACTTGCACAAGTCTGGTGTGTGAAACATGCTTTCCCCTTCAATCTCATGCTCTCAAGCTGTCCAGGCGTTGCCTGGCCTGTGCATTCAGCAACCAAAAATGGCAGTGTTGTAATTTTGTGGGGCAAAGTCAGGTAATGTAAAGCCCTTTTTGGTAGATTACCAAGAAAACCTCCTAAAACTATGAAGACTACACTGAGTAATACTTTTAGAATGTGTTATGATTCTCTGCTATATTTCTATGAGAAAAATATGTTACTACATAATACACGTTGGACCTTCAAACACATAGAGAGCCCCAACCTCACTCTGATGACAAGTTCAGGTACAATGAGACAGATGATAAGGTAAAATGGGAAAGACATGCTTGTTTGTTTTTTTAATGGTTGAATCCATTTGTCTGTTCAGTTGTTGATACATTATATCATTAATCATTTTTAATATGTTTGACAAAAATACTAAACATATCTGTAATAAAACAGGGTGGCCCACAATAGCATAATCCAGGATTTTATGGCACCTGGTAGCCTAAATACACGCTGTTTCACTTGAGAAAAATATCCCATTTTAGTTTCTTGTTTTTGTCCCATTTTTCGAAAGATATTTTACATGCTTGTGTTAACATTGTAGCACAATATCTTATTTAACTTTTACTATGTTTTACATTAGAGCGACTGTAATGTATCACAAAAGAATTTCTGATTCTGCTTCTGTTAAAAATACTTTGATTATAAGTCAAACACTTAATAAAATGTTACATCCTGCAACCACTTTTGACATTATACAATTGATTCTGTATTGTAAAAAATACTTTAATTATAAATCAAACAGTCAATGAAATGTAACATCCTGCAACCATTTTTGACATTATACAATTGTTGTTATAGCTGCAGTACTCAGTACTTATATACTGTTTGGTAGTTTAATCTATATTAATACATCATCATATATTAATTGATTTATATTTTGTATTAAACTGAAACATCAAAGTAGTAACTAAATCTGTCAATTACATGTGGTGGAATAATACACAAGTACATTATTATCCCCTGAATGTAGTGGAGTAAAAGTATTAAGTGGCATAAAATGGAAATAGTCAAGTAAAGTACCTCAGAATGGTACAGCACAGTACAGTAGGCCCACTAGAGTATATTCCACCACTGTTTACATAAATACATTTAATTCTTTTCCAACTATCACTATCACTACTATAGTCACGAGCCTACGCATTAATTATGCCAGTTGTGAAGTACTCTGTTTCTCCTCAGTTACTAACAAGTACTAATATTTTTAATATCATGATTTATAATGAATCTGGAACGTAAAAAACAGTTTTGAGGTACACATTTCAGTTATTAAGATGTGTAGGCTACGTTTGCATTTTAAAAATTAATTATCATTAAAAATAGTGCTTGTTTCTAATCAATAAATAAATAAATAAATAATCCTGGGAGGATTAGTCCAGACACCCGGCCCTACAGAGTTCCGGGTAATGGGTGATTAAGATGGCAACCCCGTAGTACACATATTTCAACAGCAGATGGCAGTTGTAACTTGGTAAAATTAGGGAGCAGTTACATCCGCCACACCTGTAATGTGTCATAGTTTGTGCCTCCATAGCCTCATGGCGTTTTACTTGGTGGGAATATTGTTAATAACTTAAATACATGTATCTGATGTCCCCTTCAAAACCTACCTCAGCAGCTTCCTTCTCGAACTTCTCGATGGTTCTCTTGTCGATTCCTCCGCACTTGTAGATCAGGTGGCCGGTAGATGTGGACTTGCCGGAGTCGACATGGCCAATGACCACGATGTTGATGTGGATCCTTTCCTTTCCCATTTCGATGTACTGGTTTTAAACAACATGTGGTAAAGTTATGTCGACTTTAAAATGAAATAAATCAGGTTTAAGTCCGTCTAGAATGTGAAGGAAGTGGAGCCACCATTGAAGTTCCTAGTTACGACTCCAACGGTTATTCCAGATGGAGCTGATAAGAGCTAACAGTAGCTAGCCGGCCTCAAGCATGTGCTAATGTTAATAGAATCCAACAAAGCAAATGAGACAACCTTATCAAGTAATTTTATACTTTACATAAAAGTGGCAATACCACTCTATTAAAATACTCTATAACAAATAAAATTCCTGTATTCAAAGTTTTACTACTACTACTACTACAACTATTAAAATATTAAGTAGTACTCATTGTACAGAATGGCCCTTGTCATTGTTACATGATAGTATTTGAGGTGGAACAACTACTTTCAACTACTTTCTATGCTTTTGGGTAGTTTAATCTGTAACACTACTATATTTTATGAACGGAAAATAGTTTTTGTGTAACATCTTAATCTTTAATCTTTAATTACCAAGTAATTAGTTGCTGTCAAATGAAACCATTAGAAACCAAACCAATAGAAGTTAGTTCACCCTTTTAGAAATTATTTTAACCTCTTAACGGTGTAAGTCAAATCTTTTGATCACCATCCCCTTTAAGTCTTATTTTAGGTGTCTGATAGCTTGTCGTGGTATATGAGGAGTTTTGATTTCTTTTACAAACAATCAGTGTTTAATTGAACTAATCTGTTCATGTATCAAATTTAAAGTTTCCAACTCACCTGGTGGACAAACTGAACAGAGGTGGTGGATGCCTGTCTTCTCCCGCGTGATCTACTGTATCTGCACCTTCAGCTTAATGCTATTTCTGTAAAAGCTGATGTGAAGACAACGCCTACCGCTAACCTGTTCCTCCTCCTGAATATCTGTCCCATGAATAATCATACAGTTGCTTAAACTGTGTGCCACCATGCACATACTTGGCCAACTAGTTTTGCAGGTCTGCTCTTGTACGCTATGTTTTATAAAACACACCTTAAAAGCTTGCCTGCCTCATCTCTTCATACTTCTGTTTTCTCTAACCTACAAAAAGGCCTCAGACTGTTAAATATTCTGTGTGTGTGTGTGTGTGTGTGTGTGTCATACTTGTAATGTAATAAAACACAAAGGAAACCTACTCATTTGGCAATGTTTAAGATTTTTATTGTTTTGGTTTCAACTTAGTTATGATCATTGTTTCCCCTAAAAGGCACAAGCCTTCCTTTCCTGCGGAAACTTTTGCGATGGGTTTTAATCAGCATAAGCCAGTCCTTGAGTAGAGAGCTCTGCCTCAGAGAAGACGGCGCTGGGTGGCAGGGAAGAAAAAGGGATGGGGCGGACCACTGCTGCTGAGACATGACTCTTTGTTGGACGTCCTGCATGAGAATTCATTTCTTCTTCTCGGCCTTCTGTGCAGACTTGGTGACCTTTCCACCAGAGGCTGCCTTCTTATCGACGGACTTGATGACACCGACGGCCACAGTCTGCCTCATGTCACGCACAGCAAAGCGACCTGAGAGGAGATGGACAAGAAAAATGAGAAACAGAGAGGTCAATGAGAGGCTGAAAAGATGCCATAAACATGTGTCTTCTCTGTGTTTAAAGTGAAGCTTATAGATGATGAATATACAGTGCATATTATGCTAAAGATCTTTGTAATTAAGCTCATAAACACTAGAAGAAAAGTAAATAAAACACTTGTTGATAACGTGTTGTCAATTTGTCTTAATCTTCAGCCTTGTTAATTATAAATAATAATTAAAAGGTTATAATACTAAAATAAAGTTTGTTTCCTCTGTGAAAGTGATATTGAAATAAAAGATGTGACATTTTCACAGCACAATCTCAGTTGGCATTTGAGTCATAAGTTTTTCTCAATTGCATACACAGGAGAAATTAAACTAATCACACAATTCTGAAAACTTGAAGCTCATGTATTAACAACAAGACTACACTGCAGAGCTCTAAGCACAATCCCATTTTTTGAACTGTTGTACCTTAACTAGAAATTCTAAATCACATTTTTGCTAAACTCTAAGCACAAAGCATCATTTAGCACATTTTGTTAGACTGGCACACACGGGTCATCAAAATTTCACACCCTAATTACCCCTTGGCCTGACTCCAACTCAAACACGCTCAAACACTCCAATTGTGTCAGAGCATATAAGAGGCTTTAAACTTTTATGAGCCTTAAAAAAAAGAGGAGATAAAGAAATACACAATTTTATACATCTGAATATTTAACATGGCCTCATAAAGCCAAAACATATGTAGCAGTATTTTGATTGTTATTTCGCCAGTGTTTTGAGTGCAGCAATTTGTTTTGACAAAATGGCTAAGTTTTGTGTTAAGAATTTTGAAAAATTGAGCTATACTTTCAGGAAAAGTGTTTAAACAAATGGGAAAACTGTAAATACACATCTGGAATTAGGTCTTTGGTTTTTAACTGTGTACTTTTCTAATGCAAGACAAGGCTGTGTAGCTATATATATATATATATATATATATATATATATATATATATATATGTATATATATATATGTGTGTATGTGTGTGTGTGTGTGTGTGTGTTTTTTTTGTCCTTCTAGCTCTGTTTTTGGTCTCCACCACCTCCTGAGGGAAATATCTGACTTTTTTGCTGCTAAATGCTCCACTGTGTTCACCAGCTAGTCACTAAAGCATGTTTCCTGCTTCTTGTGGTTAGCATATTGCGGACAGTGGTTTTGCACAATTGCAACCTGGGCAAGGGTGTGAGCTCGAGCCACGCATCTCCACGATTTTGTTGTGTTGGCCCCCCATGGCAAAGATAATTGGAAGCCAACATAACTGTCCTTAAGAGGCTGTAGTGCTCTCATTTTTTAAGCAACACTACAGTGGGGTTTATCAGAGGTTTATTTCTAACAGCTGCCTGCAGTTCATGTGGGGGCCAGACAACCAAAACTATTGGCTGAAAAGTACTAAAACAGACAGTAGAAGCAGACAAGGAAGCTGCACAGTTGGGTGATAAATTCTATGTGGGACTGTAGGTTTTATGCGTAGTCATGTTAAGATATTGATTAATGCAGCTCTTTTCACAGCAGACATTTTGACATATGATAGCAGCTGTAACTGCGCCTTAAAACCTGCACACCAAAATAGAGTGAACCATTATTATTATCAGTCACAGCTGTCCTGCTATGTCATGTTAAAATGTCTGCTATGGAAAAAGGTCTGTAAAGACCAACAACAAAAAGGGGAAACAGTTCTTCACTCACCCAGTGGAGGATACTGGGAGAAGCTCTCAACACACATGGGTTTTCCAGGCACCATGGTGATGATGGCGGCGTCTCCAGATTTGAGAGCCTTGGGGTTGTCCTCAAGCTTCTTGCCGGAACGACGGTCGATCTTCTCCTTGAGCTCGCTGAACTTGCAAGCAATGTGAGCGGTGTGGCAGTCCAGCACGGGGGCATAACCTTGGGCGATCTGACCAGGGTGGTTCAGGATGATTACCTGCAGAGGGAGAGAAAATGGAGGGAGGTCAAAAGAGCAACATCTCAGGATGTGGACTGGTTGTTGCTGGATACCACTGAGTTATACAACAGCGCTTTACAGCCTTCGTGTGTTGGTGACGATAAAGTCATGTGACTGTACTGTAGTTTGTTTATAGCCTACTGTTAGTTATTTACGTCTGACCAGGCATTTTTCCTTCAAAAATATAATATCATAAAGGTGGTGTTAATTTGTCAAGATTATCTTACTGAACAAAACATGTATCATAAACTTTTATTTGCCACGGAGGTTATTTTACATAATAATCCAAAATCCAATGGAAAAATCCCACTGGCTTTCTGTCAAGGGAACCAGTGCGATGCCAACTTTCAGGTTTGCCTACAATAAGTATTATCCCTGCAGCTCTCTATTCTACCACAACAGTAGATGGAAGTCAACTGACTGCTGTGTGGTCTAACAGGAATGTTGTAGTGTTGTTCAATGTCCACTCTGCTGTGGAATGGCAGCCTTAACTGAAGGGGAAATACACTCACAGAAATAGTTAAGCACACTTAAAAGTGGTGACAGATGATGATGGTGATAAAACTTGGTGATGTCATAGGTATTAAGTCAGCTCCATTGACAATAAATTGGGAAAAATGTTATGAACTAAATTACTGTGACGTTGCACTTACAACAACAATCCCTTTCGGGAAGACTGGCACTTAAATTGCGGAGATATGTTTAAGTGGCAAACTTGTTT
The DNA here is from genome assembly GCF_041903045.1 of Epinephelus lanceolatus. NCBI lineage: Eukaryota > Metazoa > Chordata > Actinopteri > Perciformes > Serranidae > Epinephelus > Epinephelus lanceolatus. The sequence continues at coordinate 29,388,841 of NC_135749.1, read as the reverse complement.
ATTTTTGTGGTCATTTTTAGCCATAACTGTTTGTGTAAATATAATTATACACGGTGGTCCAACCTATCTGATGTTTGTTTCCGTGTTTGATAAACCAAATCTACCAACATGAAAGCTAAACAATGTACTGCTGTGGACGGGGGCAACAACAAAATGTATTTTGGCAAGCTAAAAAAAAAATCAATATCAGTTTAACTGTGCGCTAAATTTTTAATTAGGGTCCGGGCAGCTAAGCTGCCAGGACACTATTGTAATCCTAGGTATTCTTCTTCTTCTTCTTCTTCTTCTTCTTCTTTCTTCTTCCGAGGAAATCATACTTCCCATGGGTGAAAACTCACCAAACTTTGCACAAAGGTCCAGTCTCATGCCAGATATCCTCAGCTGTAAACTCAAGCCAATAGTCCTGATGGTGGCGCTACAGCAAGCGTCTAAATTTCAAAACTTTGAAAATTCATAACAAATCAACCATACGTGCTACAACTTCACAACTTTCATCAAAATATAGCCCCAATACTGAAGAAACTTTTGTACATTTAAATATTAAAAATCAAAAATTATGAAGTTCATCACTCTGTTTTTTTTCAAAAACTGTAAAACTTATTAAACCTATCTCCTCCAACAATTTTTGCTCAATTGACACCAAACTTGCTACAGAGCATCTTCAGACTGTCCTACAAAAACTATGTTTCTCAGATTTTTGATTTATCAAAAATTGAGCCTACGGTGCATCAAAATGTTTGACTGTAAATGGTACTGTAAACATATACATGCAAATTCTTGCTAAATAAATCTTCAATGTTCATGAAAAAAATGACAAAATTCTAGAGGCATGGTAGATGATGTGTGGCAAATCAGAATTCAGAATTTTATCTCAAAACTGAATTTTTGACAGCATTTTGAATTTTGCTCTAATGTGAACAATTGGAGTCAATGTAAAAATGGCAATTTTAAACATCAGTTTTTCACTTATGGAGCAAATCAATCATTGTCACAAATTACCAACATCTCCATGCTGTCTAGATGCAATATGTGTATTTTCAGATTTTTGTCTTAATAACTGAATTTTTTACAGTGGTTTTCAAAGCTGCCTTTCCATGCACGGATGGCTGCTTTCCTGCACAACAGTGAATGGCTTACTCAATCTGTGAAGCCACTGTTGAGTTGCTACTTGCCAATTAGCTCAGAGCGTTAGATGACTATGTTAGGTTCCAAAGGTTACGGATTCGTGTCTCAACTGGTGCAGAATCCACATTGTAATGTAACCATCTTCTTGTGCCCCAGCTTATTGCTTAAAATTGCCTGAGTGTGACTGATCACTGTGCAGCATCTTCGTGTCTTTTTTCTGCTAGAAAATCTGCCTTCTCATGCTTGAAAATAAACCAAACTTTGCACAAAGATCCAGTGTCAATACTTCAGTGTGAAACCATCTGAGGCTTCTCACTTTGCACATAGCTCAACAAGTTAAACATCAGTTTTTCACTTATGAAGCAAATCAATCATTGTTAAAATAAATTACCAACATCTCCATGCTGTCTAGATGCAATATGTGTATTTTCAGATTTTTGTTTCGATAACTGAATTTTTTACAGTGGTTTGAAATCTGCTTTTCCATGCATGGATGGCTGCTAAACCTGCATGTCTGGCTTAGTCAATTTTTGAAGCTACACATGAATTGTCACTGACTAATTAGCTCAGTGAGATAGAAATTGATCCATAGTCTCAGAGGTTGTGAGTTCAAGCCTCAGCTGATGAAAAAGGCAGATTGTTTTGCTAAATTCCTAAATGTCTTCCAATTCTTCTGCTTATTACTCAGAATTGCCTAAAAATGCCCGGACCCGACCCATCGCTGCGCAGCACCTATAATATTTTCTTTGCTTTGCCCTACAAGGCACCAGTTGACTAGCAACTTGCCTGTTTTGCAAAGTAAAATTACTGTTTATGTCAATGGCATCTGGTGGCTTTAAGATAAATGCTTCCCCATCAGAAACGTAAAGCATTTAAATATTCTAAATCTAGTATACACAAACTGATTTGGATTTTTTGTGTGGGACTTTTTAAGTGGCAAAAACTAATCAATTGAGGCAGCATTTGCTCACCACTGTTTCATTTAATGGATGTGACACAGGGATTTTCTACCCAGAAGTTGTTGTGATCAGACATTGTGATTCAATCTATAGATCACACTGTTCTGTTCTGTTCCATTCATGAACTAAGAACAGTATCACAGGATAAAGCTCAAGTCGTTATAAAAAAGAAAATAAACATTCTGTGGGTACACAAAATCAGGCTCCCACTCCCTGTCTATGGAGCAGCCATAGACTTTATACTTGATGACATCACAAGTTTGAGACCAACCTCTCTGGTTTCTGGCTTTGAGAGGGAGAAGTTATGTTAGGTTCAGTTAAGAATATTTATTGACCTTTCTTAGGTCATGGAAATGCCATATTGGAATTTCTAATTTAGGTGGTGTTCCCCTTTAACTTCAACCAATCAATTTCTGGTAAGATATCTGTGCTTTGGGGCACCCACTAGCTCACTTGGTAGGGCAGGTGCCCCATGTACAATGGCTACGTCCTTGCTGCTGTTAGAAACAAGTAGATTTCAGTTCACAAGAGAAAAGCAGGTTGGTCTGACAGAAAGACTCTGGGAATTTGGTTTAAAAACACAAGAAAGTAACATTATTTTTTTTGGCATTTATTGTTTAGGCTAATAAGTAAAAAAAAACACACCAATTATGTCTGGTGTGTTCTAGTTTGGGTCTGCATCTTCTTTGTGTAAAATCACTGGGAGATAAAAATGAGCACACTTATGTTATGTAAATACAAACATTTCTTCTTTTTTTTATTTACGTCTTTTCCTGAGACTCACCTGGGCGGTGAAATTGTCAGCTGCCATGGGTGGGTCGTTCTTGCTGTCGCCGGCCACATTTCCACGGCGGATCTCCTTAACGGACACGTTCTTGATGTTGAAGCCGACGTTGTCACCAGGGAGAGCTTCAGTCAGAGATTCATGGTGCATCTCCACAGACTTCACCTCAGTGGTCAGGTTGGGGGGAGCAAAGGTGACGACCATACCGGGCTTCAGGATACCGGTCTCAACACGGCCGACGGGGACGGTTCCAATACCTGAGAGAGTGGGAAGAAACAAGTTTCTAGTACGCTTTTCAGTTCGCTTCAGAATTAGAGAACTTAAAAATTAGGAGACACAAAAGTGCAAGGTTTATTTTTTTCGAGGACAACAATAAAGGCTTGTAACAGCTGTAAATAAAAGTCTCAATGAACATCTCATAAGTGTTTCTCTGTAGTCATCTCTTGGATATATCATCTGTGATTTCACAATGTTTGAAACGTCATAGACCTGATCCTGCTACAAAGAAGAGTAACACAGTGGTATGTATTATGTGTTGGGTGTGGGTACAGGTGTAGTTTAAGTTAGCATTATCCAGTATATCCAGTTTGACCTCCCTGGCACTATCTTGTCTGAGCAAGTTGGAAAAAACTGTCTGGATGCGCTCCAACAACATGTCCCTATACAGATATCAGAGGCTGAGTCTACGGTGTGATGAAACAACAGTCTCCAATTACACCACAAGCTGTTAGTTAGTGCAACTTTCAGGATTTCAGGTGAGTACCTCGACTCTGTGCCTCTGTGTTTGGTTTTTGATATTGTGCCTGTGTTTTGGGTCCAAGTTTTGCTTTATTATTAGTTTGCATTGACTCAGGTGTCGAAGTGTTGGTCGCCACCCATTTTTGTTTTGATGGGTAAATTAACCCCTTGTCAGATATGAGACACGTGACACTGTAGGCTTCATCTATGTGTTAAAATAATGGCTTTTTGTCATTTTGGCATTTTACTTCTGAGCATTAATACCGAAATTCCTCACACTTTCATTCAGACATAACTAGACAGAGTTACAGAGCATAAGCGCTTGCATTATATTTGGCAACCCTGGTAGGGAGTGGCACTGCTGGAGAGCTATGGGGGGAGAGGAAAGTATTCTGCTCTGTCACAGACTGAGATCATTTAAAAGCTTTTTTTATCCTTAATTTCTGATCATCTTGAGCAAGTGAGAGGCTCACCCTATATCTTACAGTAAGACTACTACTACTTTCCATCAGTTTCATTCATTACAGAGAGAGTTGTGCTGCTGCTTTTATAATGTCCTACATGAGCGTAAATCAGGACTTGGATTTATGCTGGTTGGTTTATTATGGTGACTGTACAAGTGGTTTTGTCCTTGCAGTGAAAGAGGTAGAAAATCTATTTGCATAGACTGATTTGATGTAGAGATTCTCGTTCTCAGCGCTTCGTGGTTATTGAGTAGACACGCCTTTTGGGCTACTTTGCTTCTATTAAATTCATCTTTCAGACTAGAGGAAAGAAAACGTCCAAAATACATATTTAAGTGTTATAGTTCCAATTTCTGTTCTGACATTTTATACAAAATATATTTAATTGAATAATGCATCATTTGCATATTTAAACATAAAATTTCAGAAAACTTATACTATAAATAATAATTGTAGTTAAAGATTTTTCACCGATCGTGTCTAATTTACAGTGTGAAAATGTAGGGAATTTTACTATACACAGCTTTAAATTTCTCAAAATGTTTTTCTAATCAAACTCTGAGCCAAAAATTTTCACTTCAGTAGCTTTTACATACATTTAACCTTCCAGATGTATTCCTATCTATATTCTGTAGGTTTTTACAGGGGGTTTGTTCAAATATCATTCATAGTCTGATTTTTATAACATTTCATTTTTCCAAAAACATGTAAAAACCTTTGACTGTAAGATGTCAACAAAATGAAATAAGAATTTTAAAATCTGGTTTTGTTCGGTGTTCCCATTTCTGTTCTGGAAATGTATGCTTCATTTGCATATAAAAAAAATGATAATTATGGCCTTTAATTCATACTTGTGCTGTTTAGGAAGTGATATGGAAATGCTACAACGTCTGACCTAGTAAGGCTGCCAGTATATGTTTTGCACAAAAGTGACTGACATTAATTCACCTATGTAACATGACATGTCTGAAAGGGGCTCCACAGTGCAATCAACAGCATGAGCTCAATTTTTGTTTGTTGGACAGGTAGGTCAACTATTCACATATCAGTCTGTAGAAAGTCGCGCCCATTTCCACATTAGACATTACGTGGCTTCCTTGTCCTTGTGGTGACGTGTTATGAGGTGACACTCCTTACCGCCAATTTTGTAGACATCCTGCAGGGGCAGGCGCAAGGGCTTGTCAGTGGGGCGGGAGGGGGGCAAGATGGAGTCCAGAGCCTCAAGCAGAGTAGTGCCACTAGCACCACCCTCCTTACGCTCAATCTTCCAACCCTTGAACCAGCTCATCTGAAGAAAAAGGAAAGTGATTACTTCTAAAGAAATTATTTGATGTTAAAATCCAAGAAATCCATGATATATAACCTTTTGACAGAAATGATTCAAATCTTGAGTTTCTGTTACAGATGAGTAATGGACTGATTTAAAGGAATTCAATGTGAAGCGGGGTCCAGGGATGTCCACAACTACAGTATGTTGACTTGAGCTTTCCATATAATAAGTCCCTCACCTTGTCACTGGCCTCCAGCATGTTGTCTCCATGCCACCCAGAGATGGGCACAAAGGCAACAGTGGCGGGGTTGTAGCCAATCTTCTTGATGTAGGCGCTAACTTCCTTGGTGATCTCCTCAAAACGCTTCTGGCTGTAAGGGGGCTCAGTGGAGTCCATCTTGTTGACTCCAACAATGAGCTGCTTCACACCCAGAGTGTAGGCCAGCAGAGCGTGCTCACGGGTCTGTCCGTTCTTGGAGATACCAGCCTCGAACTCACCGACACCAGCAGCCACGATCAGCACGGCACAGTCAGCCTGAACAGGAAGAAATTTTGTGGAACATGCTTATTTTATGCATCAAGTATAAAGTGATGAGCCCGTAGACAACAAGTTAAAACGAGAGCCTTTACCTGAGAGGTACCAGTGATCATGTTCTTGATGAAGTCCCTGTGTCCAGGGGCATCAATGATGGTCACGTAGTACTTGCTGGTCTCAAACTTCCACAGAGCAATGTCAATAGTGATACCACGCTCACGCTCAGCCTTCAGTTTGTCCAGCACCCAGGCATACTTGAAGGAGCCCTTGCCCATCTGTTGTGGTTAATAGAACACAATAAGAGCGGGAAATGAAATGGGTCAAAAGTAAGAATCAGCCAGAAAAGTTTAACTTGAGTTTTTTTGTTTCTTTGTTCGTTTGTTTTTAAGTAACATCATGCCTCATCACAATGGCAAAATTGTAAAATTCTTCTTGCAGGTCTCTACTGAAAATTGCTTCCTAATAGACCTGAGAAAATGGAGAATTCTGTTAATTACAGTTAGATTTAGTAATGTAATGGGACTAATTTAAAGAAACTAATGAGACTTATCACCTTGTTAACCCAAGATATACCAAATGTCACCTACTGCCCTGCCCGCTATTGTCCAAGCACAGCTGCTAAATAGGCGCTCACTAAAAAATATCACAGAGACAGTGAATTTAATCCTTTAGGCTGACTTTAAGTACCAACACCATATCAATATTCTTATTTTAGATACCTTTGTTTGGGGAAGATAAACATGTTTTAGCCCCTTGTTCATTTAATAAAATATACCACAATGAATTAGTGTCAAATAAAGGTATTTCACTAAGTAAAATATATGTAAAGTGGGAAAAGTTTCCTGATTTAGATCATGAAATATCTAACACTAAATGTGAACTTGACCAAGCATTCAATGGCAATTTTGACACATTTCAGTTAATATAGAAATATACCAAGCCCTACTTGTGATGCAGATTTTTTCTACTTTTCTATAATCATTTTTTTACACTGCTTGTCAATTCACCTCACTACTTTGTACACGTTTTGTAGTTGTTTATTTTTACAACACTCAATATAACAGGTGGGCATAATATTTAACTATGCAGTTACTTCAAAAGCATTGAGCTAATTATCCAATTTCTGTGAAATGTGTTTTAAGCCTCTTAAAGAATGGATAGTTATATGGTTTGTTTTGGTCAAGTGTGTCTAAATAATATTGTCTAGTCTTTCTACTGATAATAATATTTACTAGTACCTAGTACCTATTAAGGGATACTGACTGTGGTAACGTTATCTCATTTTTGATTACTTGAGGCACATTTGTACTAGCTATATTAACTTCTGACACATTTTAACTTTTACATTATCTAAATAATGTTTAGATTTCCACAGGCATCTGCTGTATGTTACAGGGACAAGGGCAGTACATGTCTTTAAACAGTAGGTGGCACTTTTAACCAAGTAATATCAGTGAGCAGTTTCATCCACCACACCCGTTTGTTCCCCAACGTATCCAAAGATGATATTCAGCCTTCGTAGTCTCACACAGTATATGCCCTTTAGTGTGATTTTTATTTATCGATATGTTAAACAGTGGTGGCGGTTCCTTAAACCTACCTCAGCGGCTTCCTTCTCGAACTTCTCGATGGTTCTTTTGTCGATTCCTCCGCACTTGTAGATCAGGTGGCCGGTGGTGGTAGACTTGCCGGAGTCGACATGGCCAATGACCACGATGTTGATGTGGATCTTTTCCTTTCCCATTTCGATGTACTGGTTACAAACAATAATAATGTTGACTGCAATATATTATACATCAGGTTTAATGTTGTCTTCACACACCGAGCACACCGGATGGTTATTGTTGCAACGTTAATAATCAAGCGTTAGAGAGCTGCTGGCCTGTAAGTTACGTTAAAGAAATTATGAATAATACGGGGACTGGTTTTGGTGACTAATTCAAGTTAATCGTCTGTAAATAGCGACCCCCAGGCAAGGTCTTTTTGACACCAGTTGAATCCAAAAATCAGTTGAGAGAACAGCCTTATGTTTGACATGATTTGGGATTAATGGAGACCTTGATATAACTGCGGCATAAGCGGCCGTTAGCTAACATTAACTAAGTATTAAGCCCAGCATGATAAATATACATGTATCCGTGTAGTAGACGCTAATACACATTTAAAATGGCATTACTGACTCCAACTTAAAGATATTCGACATATTGGAATCTTTTCCGCAACTGTCATTTTCGGTGCTCGTTCACGACACCGGAAAGGCGACTCTGATGAGTCACGCGCCATGTGCTCGATACCGGTTCCATATCGGCCTCCATGTTGCAGAGCCGCCATGTTACCCACTAATGCAAGCGCGCGCGCACAAACACCATACAGCACTGGGGTGGAAGGGTGCGCGTTCACGACGGTAGACAGAAAGGACTACCATGACTGGCAGAAAGAAATCTGGCAGCTCATTTCTGGCTCAAGGTGCCTATAAAGCTATTCATTTTCTTTTTTACTATCAGTATATTACATCCCCGTTGAGAGAAAGCCGATTTGTTCACCACATGCTATACAAGGTTTGGATAAGATATTCAAGGTGAGCTGGCATGTTTTCCCCCCTTTTGTGTGTTATGCTGCTATAATGGTTAAAATTGTCAAGCAGGATTTGATTCATAGTCTAGATTCTGACTGGTAGTGTCTCAGGCTGACATAGCCTGATTCTAAAGCCCCTGCTCTGAATAAAATATCAGCTCCTGTTAATGAGCATGCATATTTAGATTTCAGCTGTAAGCATTATTAAAAGACGACATTTCACTAACCTGTGCCCAGCAATTATCAAGACGTCCCCTGACTTAGAGCGGAGGAAAAAAGGACAGAATGTGATCAGTCCTGAGATTTTATACTGAAGCAGAAGAGGGGGAGGGCTGTGCATGCTCTTGTTGCCGTCAGTCTAGAGTGAAGGATGCTATTGGCTAGGGTGGCATAACTCCTATCAAGGCGATTGGACGACAAGTGCATCACTGGACACAGATAGCATGGTCAAAAAAAAGCTGCAACGCAGAGGCTCGCCTGTGACAGCCAAAAACTACCAACTGCGACACAGTGAAGGACAGACAAGCCAATTTCAATTTTTTCAAAGACATTTATTTTATTAGTTACCAGCAGCTTCTTTCCAATTAAATTTGTGGCATTTTAACAACATTTTGAACTTAAACTTAACTGAGAAGAGGCACCGTCATGTGATTCAGGTAAGTGACAATGCCACGGAGTTCTTTTTTCCTGCGAAAACTTTTGCGATGGGTTTTAATCAGCATAAGCCAGTCCTTGAGTAGAGAGCTCTGCCACAGAGAAGATGATCCAGGGTGAGGGCAAGAGAGAGGGGAAGAGGTGGCCCGCTGCTGCCGGCACACATCTTGTTGCTGGATGTCCTGCACGACCATTCATTTCTTCTTCTGGGCCTTCTCTGCAGCCTTGGTTGTCTTTCCACTTACTTCCTTGGTCTCAACAGCCTTGATGACACCGACGGCTACGGTCTGTCTCATGTCACGCACAGCAAAACGACCTGGGATAGGAGTAGACCGTTAGTAACTGCATGTCTGCACTTGATCATACACTCTGATTTTAATTGTGTCAAGCATTTCTGAATTGAGTATTTACAATGAGCTTTTAAGTACATACCAAGGGGAGGATAGTTGGAGAAGGGCTCCACAACCATGGGCTTCTGTGGGATCAGTTTGACAATGGCGGCATCTCCAGACTTGACAAACTTGGGCTGGTCCTCAAGCTTCTTGCCAGAACGACGGTCGATCTTCTCAATGAGCTCACTGAACTTGCAGGCAATGTGAGCGGTGTGGCAATCCAGCACTGGGGCATAGCCAGCATTAATCTGACCAGGGTGGTTCAGGATGATGACCTGTGGACATTTAGAAATAGATCTCAATTAAACCCTAATTGGAACTTGACCAAAACTTGAAGCTATCCTTTTCACGCTTTAAGCTATTCAAGTTGTCAGTACAAACCTGGGCATTGAAGTTGTCAGCTCCCTTGGGTGGGTCATTCTTGCTATCACCAGCCACGTATCCACGACGGATTTCCTTGACTGACACGTTCTTGATGTTGAAGCCAACGTTGTCACCAGGGACAGCTTCAGGCAGAGACTCGTGGTGCATCTCCACAGACTTCACCTCAGTGGTCAGGTTGCATGGAGCGAAGGTGACGACCGTACCGGGCTTCAGGATACCAGTCTCAACACGGCCGACAGGGACAGTTCCAATACCTGAGCAAAAAAATTGGTTTAATTACTTAATATACACCTTACCATTAAAAAGCTATACACAAAAGTAATAACTAATTTCTTTGTCTTAATTAACACTTTTCAAATAGTACCTCCGATTTTGTAGACATCCTGCAGGGGCAGACGCAGGGGCTTGTCAGTGGGGCGGGAGGGAGGCAGGATGGCATCAAGAGCTTCCAGCAGTGTTGTTCCACTGGCATTGCCCTCCTTGCGCTCAATCTTCCATCCCTTGAACCAGTTCATCTACAGACAGATTCAGAGTAAGACAATCAGTCCATTTCTAATCCATCATGTCAACAAGTTGAGCACCACTAGGTAAAATTTCCTTACCTTGTCACTGGCCTCCAGCATGTTGTCTCCATGCCATCCAGAGATGGGCACAAAGGCCACGGTGGCGGGGTTGTAGCCGATCTTCTTGATGTAGGTGCTCACTTCCTTCTGGATCTCTTCAAAACGGGCCTGGCTGTAAGGGGGCTCAGTGGAGTCCATCTTGTTGACTCCAACGATGAGCTGCTTCACACCAAGGGTGAAGGCCAGCAGGGCGTGCTCACGGGTCTGTCCATTCTTGGAGATACCAGCCTCAAACTCACCAACGCCAGCAGCCACGATCAGCACGGCGCAATCAGCCTAAAAATCAAAAATTAGAGATGTATTTAAATTTTCAGTACACTACCAACATGCAAATGTGGTTCAGACTTTGAGCTTGCAGTTTATTGACATGAGCACTTGCCTGAGAGGTACCAGTGATCATGTTCTTGATGAAGTCCCTGTGTCCAGGGGCATCAATGATGGTCACGTAGTACTTGCTGGTCTCAAACTTCCAAAGAGCGATGTCAATGGTGATACCACGCTCACGCTCGGCCTTCAGTTTGTCCAGCACCCAGGCATACTTGAAGGAGCCCTTGCCCATCTATGGAAAGATTACATAGCTCATTAATAATCAAATATTAATCATTTACTGCTCAAAACAGATATGTAGGACAAAGAACCATCTATGGACTTTGATGCAAGACCAGATGTACATATAAGTCTTCAGTTACACCAATTTTATTTCTGCATGTATTCTGTAGATGTTTGGGAGCTTAATTTGAGTTACACAAGTGGTCATGTAAAAATTTTTAACACTTAACACACTTAGCATGCCAGCTTCAAGGGCAAGGGACTGTACATAAACTAATCAACATTAATGTCTCACTGTTTTCGTTTGATATCACCTGTAGGTTATAGCATTTTATTTTATTTTTTTTAAAGTATTTAATTTTTTGTCTTAGTACAAAAGCCTGAGGCCTTCACTGGCTAAAGTGCACTGTCACCATCAACGCTGCTCTCATTAAGCCCCACCCCTGCGTGCGCGCGCACTGTTGCTACATTCTCGTGCCGGGCAGCAGCCAGGGCTCAAAGTGGGCACGCTGACGCCGCCATCTTGGCTCTTGGCTGTAACGGTTATAAAGATAAAGACCAAAAAACCTGCTCACCTCAGCGGCTTCCTTCTCGAACTTCTCGATGGTTCTCTTGTCGATTCCTCCGCACTTGTAGATCAGGTGGCCGGTAGAGGTGGACTTGCCGGAGTCGACATGGCCAATGACCACGATGTTGATGTGGATCTTTTCCTTTCCCATTGTTGTAGTTTCTACCAAGAATTTAAAAAAAAACAGACCGTTAGCTCTAATTTTAAAGCACGCCATCAGTGATTGGTTAACTTATCATTAAACACACAGGGCGGAGATGTAACGGTAACCGAACTGTGACTTCTCGGGCCCAGAATAGCATTAACAACACTCTGGTGATAGTTTAAAGCAGTTAGGGTGGCTTATTAAAATACATATAGAATAAAAATCTGTTACAATTGCCATTTTTAATCGTTAGTAAAAATATAACGGTATGGGGTATGAGCCGCTAACAGGCGGCGGCTGCTAGGCCTCACTCGGCCACAAGCCAGACGAGACACGTGTTAACTCCGTGGGCCACGTCGTATAAAGTTACAAAGATTGCCAAATATTCTGGAGCTATTTTGTCCAGACTCCCGCCGGCTGTCGTTGGATAGTACATGCAGTTGTTCTACGGATGGAGAAAGAAGAAACGCCATTCCAGCATCCTCGGCTCTCCGCTTTCCAGCCCCCCTCTTTGTTCCTCTCTCCCTCCACATTCTCTCCTCCCTCACAAACCGCTTTTGTTAAAAACTTAGTGTAAGCTAAAACTCAACACACAAAAGACGCTGACATCGACCGAGTTGCCAAAGGAAAAGTTTGTGAATGAGTTAGTGATGCTCTAAATGTTCAATGCTAATTCGTTCACATACAAAAATCCACAGGTCTGCGTGAAGTTACATAACCGAAAAGGCAAAGTTTTGGATTAAAAAAAAAGACTCAATGTTCTGGGAGAGAACTCCCGGCTAAATTAAATCACATACCACAGACTGTTAAAAGTCGGTGACGCGTACACTCTCTAACGTTACCCGTGTAAATCAAAGTTGAACTTACCGGTGTTTCTGGATTTTCACGGCCAAAGCTGCTGCCCCTAGCCAGGTAACAGAAAGAGGAAGACAAGGGTTGGACCGGGGGTTTTATACTAAATGGGAGGCGGCCTGACTTCCCGTCGCCCTCCTCGGTGCAGACCCCGCAAATCACACACATTCCTGCAAAAAACGTCAGCACGCCACCGGATGAACCGCCTGAAACATGTATGATGTCTCACTGGGGAGTGTGCATTCTTGATCAGTACTGAAACTAACGGTAGCAGAGACTGTACAATGACAACAATAACATAGAGCAGGGACAAAGTGTATAAGCACACAATGCGATCGTGTTGCTCAGCAGTTTTATGGTTATTTTACCGACAACTTCCTCAACTTTCATGGTTGTTTTGACTTCTAACATATTTTCCAGTCACCAACAAACCATAAATACATTATGTCATGCAGAAAAGATAAAATATTTACCAGAGATCGGTACCAATAATGTGTAGGACACAATAAATATAATATTAAGTATAATTAAGTATGTAAGTTAAATAATGTTGGGACAGGGTATATTTTACACTGAAAAGTTGAAACATGCACAGATGCACAAATATTTCTCTATGAGACAAGTTTCATAAGTTATTCAGGGTTTGTTTATTCATCATTCACTGATTTTATGTTTGGTTGTGTAAACCTCAAACTCTGCACACAGGAAAGTGGACTTTCATAATTAATTTAAGAGAAATGCAAATAAATGACAATTTCGGACCATAACAGCACACATCTCCCCACCTGAATCCCCCCCCAACCACCCACTGGGAATACTGGGACGACTCATCAGCCAGAAAACATTACCTAAATCTGAAATTTGCATTCAAACAGATCCCTGCCCTCTGAAAAAGATTAACTCATGCTGTTCTCAAGACACCTTTTCTTGTCAGTTGTTTGCAACAGACACACGTGTGTTTAATTAAATCAAACGTGATGTTTTCAGGGTGGAGACATAAAACACAAAAACTGATTGTTTAACATTGTGACGTCTCTCCTTATTTTTAACTTCACTTTGATTTTAATCAGCTTATTCTCCTTTGAACCATTTGCAACATATAAAGGTGGCTAAGGTGTCTGCTTAATTATATTTTACTTATCTGGGGAATATGTAGCCTACACAATCACACATGTATTTACATCTTAATGTCATCCACTGCATGTGAGTTATTAATCGCGTAAACCTAAGAAAAAGGCCTGGTTTGTCACTTGGATGCTACTCGGAGGTCAGGAGGTCAGATTGTGTTTCTTCCTCCATCACTGTGGCACAGTGCCTAATATAGAGGCAGCTGACATCCCCTGGCACACACACAAGCATATACAATCACACACACACACACACTCTCTAACTACACGCTTGACTTTCCCTCCAGTTCAGGTAACAGCCACTTCGATTTGGCAGCTGCTGCTTTCACTCAGCTGAGAGCAGAGCAACCACGAGGAGGAGGGAGCAGAGCGAGGGAGCCGAGAAGTGGGAAGGGAGGATGAGAGGCTAGCTGGGGAGAGGAGGGAGTCAATAATTTGACTGAGATGTTTACAGCATTGTTAAAGTGAGTGTAAAATGACCACAAGTGTGGTTTCCTCTGCCGGGGTTAGAAGGGACATTCAAGTTATTATTTAATACTTTATTGTCAAATCGTTGTAAATAAATCCTTGATAAATGTCAGATAGATACACTGATTTTGTAGACAAACTAAGCGTTTGCTTGATCAAAAATAGGTTCTGCTGTGTTTTAATTCACATTATATAACAAATCTGTCATGACAAGGCTATATGTGTAGAACCACACTTAGTTGTCAATGTACAGCACAAAGCATGACGTCCTTTTCATATCTTCTGACTAGAGCAACTGCCATTCATAACCAGAGGCTTAAAAGTGTAGCCTGAGCCAGTTTGAATTAGCATATAAAGTAAAAATGATATAAAAAAGAGCAACACTGACACTCAAATATACATTTACGAGGTGCAGCTTTCAAACTTTCCCAGCTTTTGATTTAATTTTGGAAGATGAGATAAAGCACCCATTTTCTATCAAATATGCAAGCCTAAAAGGTAGCTGACATTATTTGTGAACCATTACTGCAACTTTCTCTCAATTGCAGGCTTCATAGGAGGTGTCTTATTGCACGTACATTACACTAAACCAGCAGTATTTTTCAGTGACAGCTCTCACTGTGGGCCACAAAAATGTGGAAAGGCTTCTTTACCTGTTGGAAGCCTTATCTCTGGTGTTTAAGGTCTTTTCTGTGGCCTGAGGGTCTCAGTTGATGGAAAGCTGTAAAACATCCTCTCTGGGCCTAAACACCCTGTTAAAAGAAAATTACTGTCATTCAAGCCTACCTGTAGGGCAGGGAAACGTGGTCTATTTCACCTCTCTGATTGATGCAGGTCAATTGTGTTGTTAAAGATAAGGAAGTGAAGACATAGAAAGGGAAACTGAGACATTGAAGAAGTGACAGAAGTTTTCCAGCCAACAAAAGGTGAAACAAAGAAATATGGCAGAGGCCCACAGCTGAACTCAGTGTTCAGGGTGACACCGGATACCAAAGTACTTGACCTGTTTTAGTGTAGTAGTAGTATTGTTGACAATGATATAATACAATTATTAAATATAGTTATAATGATTTTACATATATTAGTAGTAGTAGTACTAATGTAAATTTAATTTAGTAATTATTGATTCATTAATTAATCACTTCAGTGTCGCAGCTGGTAAAGTTGAAGATCCTTTTAATTACCTTACATACAGCTGAGTAGCTTGTGAACCTCATGGGATCAGTAAAGTCTTCATCTATAATAATTAATTTATTTGTTGAATATATTTTGTATTGGTCATCTAAATCTACAAGGTAACTAGTGGCTTGAGTTATCTTATAAATGTAGTGAAGCAAAAGAGATTTGTTAAGACTAAAAGTAGAATGTAGCATAACAAGTTCCTCAAATGTATACTAAAGCACTGTACTGGGCTACATGTACTTTGTTATATTCCACAACTAAACACAGCACAACATCAACATGCTAACATAGTTACAATGACAATGTTAACATGCTGATGTTTACCAGGTGTAATGTTCACATTCTTGGGTAAGCTTGTGAGGATGCTAACATTTGCTAATTAGCACTAAACACAAAGAACAGCTGAGGCTGATGGGAATGCCATCAGTTTTGGAGGTATTTGGCCAGTAACCAAAGTGCTGGACAAAATAAAACTTTGATCTGATGATGGCACTAGATGAAAAGTCAGATGATCATCAAAGTTAATTTATCCAATGTGGGACATGAACATGTCGACCAAGTTTCAAGGCAATCCAACTCGTAGTTAATGAGACATTTCACTCAAAACCATGAATGAGATCCTCATAGTGGTACTGGAGGTGAAGTCAGGGGATCATCTAAGTCATGACGACTTATCCTCTGGAGACCATGAGTGTGTCAAGAAATAGTTGTTGTGAAGAATTGACTGATTTCACTGAATGGTGAAAACACTGAAGCTTAGCCGCTGGCACGGCTAAAAACACACAGCTCTTCTGGTGAAGCCTCTAATAATCTGATATCTGAACAGAGCGAAGCACAACAGCTGTGGTCTTCTTTCAGACAGACACACTCACTACAGCAGGGTGTGTGTGTGTGTGTGTGTGTGTGTGTGTGCGTGCGCGCGCGAAAGGGAGAATGTGATTCAACTGGCAGACTGGCAGCACGTCACTGATGAGTCATTGGATATATTTGAGTGGTGGTTATAGCAACTAGAGAGATGTGAACAATTTAACTTCTGACTGAGAAAATCCTGTTATTTATTAGTACAGATAGACAGATAGATAGATACATAGATATATAGACAGACAGACAGACAGACAGATAGATAGATAGATAGATAGATAGATAGACATACAGACAGACAGATAGATAGATAGATAGATAGACAGACAGACAGACCGTAGCAAAAGACTTTCATTTTGACAAAATAAAAGATATATACACCATAAATTGAGACACAGACAGACACAAACTGTTGCATCAAGTTCAGCTGAATGCAGCAAATTAAGTGTTTGGTGCTCTAAATTATCTGACAAAGGTACCACTTATCCCCCCATTCATATGTGTCCCCATGTGTTTAAAAGTAACCTATTCCCTATGTGAAGAGGTTTATTCTGACTTGCAGTACTTGTATCTTTGACTTTTCTCTTGTTTATTGTGAACATCATGGACCAAAATACCAAGTTATTGCATCTGAAAACCTGCTTGGCAATAAACAAGATTCTGATTATTCTGCAAATAATTTCATGTGTTTATATTTCCTCCAATTCAGGTACAACACCACTGAGGTCTGCCACTGATGTTGTGTAATAAGATCTGGCTCGCAGTTCATCCCAAAGGTTTCTGATGGGGGCTGAGGTCAGGGCTCAGGATGTTCAGGAAGTTCTGCCCCACCAAACTGGGAAAGAACATGTCTTCATGGACCTGGCTGTTCTGCACAGGGGTACTGCAGTGTTGGAACAGGAAAGGGAGAATCAAAATTGTCGCTACAGAGTTTGTAGCAGACCGCTGTCTCAGGCACCTCAGAGGGGTCACAACATTGACCTGATGGGTTGTGAGATGACTGACAGGATGAGAAAGGAGACATAACCTGTAGAATGTAAGAAGGAAATCACACTTTGGCTGACATGGCAGACATATGCAGCGGGTGATGAGGGTTTCAAGTAGACATTACCCCCAAGCCAAGAGTGTTGGGAACCACTTCTATAATGTATAATAAAAATAGCACTTGAGATTTCCTTGTTTCAGGTGAAAACCGGATATTCTCAGTTAAACTTAAAAGGGGAAAGCAAGCTTAGATGTCAGAAGTAGACATTTCATCATTTAAGGGGTAATATATTACAGTATATCGACATATACAAATTATACACTCACTCATACACATACTTTAGAATCATTTCAAACCACAATCTCAGTGGGCAGCAGCATTAATCGGTACTTCAGAATTGTATTTCTCTGCCAGTTTTAAGACGTGACTTGGTGTCTGTGTGGGTGCAGAAAAAAAAGGCTATGACTGATTTTGATTGATGCCAACATTCACAAAATCCCATGGCACCGGTATTCATGTGCATACAGGCAAGAGTTTAACTCAATCTAAATACCAATATCAGCACATTATATGCAAATACAATCTGAGCCACAGGGAGACAGATAATGCAAATAAATCACATTTGCAACACACAGCCAGTTCCACAGCTCCTGCAGCTTCCTGGCCCACACTCCCCCCACGCTTCACACTTGCAAACAAAGTATTCCCTTTTGGTGTCCAGGCTATCGTCTGCATTTGTTTCACACCCTGAGTGTTAAGGAGACATGTTTATCACATGCATATCACAGCCTCCAGGGTATGATGAACCTTTTAGCTTCTACTTCAGGGGGTGCAGGAAATATTATTCCCCCACCTCTACTTTTGGTTGCAGCCTCAAGTCAGCCAGGGTAGAACTCTCCCTCTTTTTGTATTGTATGATCATGTGAAATGTGGTTTTGTTATATTGAACCACACAAATAAACTTGACTCTACTTTTGTCAATGATTATGAGTGTATGTTTTTCTGTTCCAAAAGCTTAGCAAGGGGTATTTTGAGTTTATTTAAACAGCTGAGCCTTGAAGAATTTAAATGTCATCAAAAAAAAAATATTTTTATCTTACACAAATGTGTATCCTGCTTCCAACAAAGGTGGTTTTCTGGTTCAGAACAAAAGTGTACAGTATTTTATTTTAAAAATCAGACTTGTTGATAATTTCTCTGATCTGTATGCCCAGGTATGTGGTAAAACAATAACACACGAGAAAACTGAGGATAAAGGACAAAATAGTGGAAGAAAATTAACAGGACTTCCATGCAATAAAACCTTACTGAGAGAAATGACAAAAAAATCAGTTATCATACACAAATATAACAGAGAAAATGGATTTAAATATCCCTGAAGGTATGCTTACAGGGGATACTGTTCTTAATCAGTGTTATTAGTACATGATAAATCCCCTAAAGAGGACCCTAAATGATAAAGAATCCTGGCTCTGCAATGCTTTGTTCAGTAAATAGATTATTCCCCCTGCAGCCAGTTTTACTTCCAAAATGTCTTACTTCATATTATCATATACACCTGGCTTTAGAGTTGTGGTAGTGACTCGTGGATTTTAGATGTGAAAACAAGGAACAAATAAATGTGCTGATAGTGACACAACAGCCCTAATAAACCCTACAGACTGTCTATTTTTTCGACCCAAACAAACAAAGCTTTATATGAAAGAACAAACCATTTGTTAAAATTGAATACATTTAATACATAAAATATATCAGAGGGGAAGTTTCTATGCCCAGAATATAGGCTCCACGTCTCCCATTGATGTGTTTTCTGTTTTAATAATCTATTCTACATAAATGAAGTGAATACTTCCTCTCTAGCCCATACATTACAATGCTGGTGTGACCTAGCTTGCTTTAACATAATCTTTAACACAGATATAAGGTTATGAAACGCCAAGTAAAATTACAGAGGCCACTGTCGTGATAGGGCAAGTGTAAGACAAATATCCACACCACAAACGCTTAAATCAGTGATATATACTAACGTAAATCATTGCCAATGCTATTAAGACGGCTAACGCTAGCTAGCTCTTACAAAGTCGGTTGTTTTGACGGTTAATGCCCGAATTAAACCAACATTAAAAGGTGAAATTGAGCCAGCTACGTGATAAAATAAACGGTATTAAAGAGGCGCCATTGTAGACAGAGAGACAAAGTGAAAATTTTCGTGGAGTTACTCTAATTCGTGGTTAGATATTTTGCTAAATGGTAAGAGGACGTGTGAATATCATGGAAATTGTGGGGGTGGCCATTCCCGTTACACCACACCGGCACCGTCACGAGAACATCCGGGTCATTGATCAAAAATCTGATGCAAGCTTCAACGTCATCCTGGTAACAAGAGCTACACCCTGTGATCAAACTGTGACACATATTTATACAGCAGGGGTGGAGAGGTATTCACAGTTTTTTCTGAAGTTAGAGTAGCAGTACTACAAGGTAAAAATACTCTGTCACAAGGAGAAGTCATTCAAAGTGTCTAAGTATAAGCACATAAGCTTTAGCATCTTAAAATACTTTAAGTACCAAAACTAAAAGTAGTCATTATGCAAAATGGCCCATTTATAATGTGCACAATAGCCTCCATATGGGTAGCCTAATCCACAATAATAAATCCTAAATTATCAGTTGTTACCATTTATTTGCTTGTTTAACATCTGTTTAGGACAACACATAAATTCTGCCTGTGTAGTTCCTACCTGGTGAATGTCTATTTACTGTATGATAGTAATGACATTGTGAGGTAAATAAAAAAAATGCTGAGTGATCCTGCTTGATGAACCAGGCGGACCATATACTGTATAGTACAGTTTGAAAGACATCGGTCTGTGGGCCACAATTGGCATCCTTTCTGTAACCTTAGCTATGTACTGATCAGTTGTCTCTGACATAATATTGTATTCCTGTCTGTCTGCTGCTTGTTGTCATTGTCGTCATTGTTTCATGTACTGTACAGTGACTGCTTGAACTGAATTGCCGCTTTAGGGACTAATAAAGTTGTCTGAACTGAACTGAACTGAACTGAACTGAACTGAAGTCTGACTCTGGACATGCCTGCTATACTGTAACATACAGTACTATACCATAATACATCTGATATTCTGTGTTACTGTTGTACTGTTCTATACTATATGTTATACTAGATTTTAATATCATGTTATTATTACCAGTACTATTATTACATTGCATCTTATACTATATGTTATACCTCATATTATACTGTTCTGTATCATATATCATAATATACTCTATTAATATGTTATACTGTCTTGCCATGCATTATATTTATATTTTGCTATAATTTTACAGACTATAAATTTAACAGAATATTTTTTAAAATTCTAGCATCGCTAATACTTCTAAAACATCTAATTACTTCTTCCACCACTGGTAGTACATTCCTCATATGATCATCACTGATTATGCACCAAACCCCAACAAACTGGGCTTATCATGCAGGGCTGTAACAGATGCTTTGATTAAGAACAGTTATTTAAAATGTTTGTTTCCATTTTCACAGCCCTGAGATCATGGCTAATATTTAGTTTCTTGCACTATCTAGTGGCTGCAGTGAAGAACTGAGTATCATTAAGAGACCTTGTACAGTTGAAAGAATATATATTAATGATAGTGTTTAAATCCAGTGAAAAAGTCAGTAAATTCAGGTGCTATGGTTTAACAACTCCACATGCTTTCATGAAAACATCCGCACAGCTCAAGTGGGTGAGAACTAGACAGACCACGACACAACAATCACTGTTCACTGAGCTAAAGCAACTATGTCCAAAGTCTGACTCCGGGGTCAATTGTGACAGCAATGGCTGCCGCTTACAGGAGATAAAACAATTGTGCTTGTCCCATCTGTAGGTGATTTTTTTCTTAAATAACCCATATAGGCAGCTGGCCCCCTAGTATTTCCACATTATCTTATCATTCAAAAAAAAAAGTTTGGATACCCCTGCTTTTAAGGGCTGTATATGGAGATAGATTATGTAAATGTGTAATCTGTAAATATAAAACACTTTGCACAAATACAAAAATGATTTGTAAATGCAAGAACATGTAACAGATCTGCAAATACAAAAATTCCACAGATACAAAAATAAAAATCTATGAATCCCTTGAATCAATTTACAAATAAATGAAAAGCATTTCTGAATATCTCCCTAACATTTATAACTTCCAAACAGAGATTGGTGAATAAAGTTTTTATCAGTGAATCAAAAAGACATTTGTGTATCTCAGTTCTAGGCTTGTAGATTTGCATTTTACACACACAGAGTTTCTGTCAATTTGAATGAAAATTTTCAGACAGCACTTGATCGCCTACTGACGATGCAATTTCTGCATTTTAAAATTAGACCATGTATATTTACAGATTACACATTAACACAAGGATTGTTGATGTGTTCCAGCAAATATTGAGACAAATCTGTCTCCATAGATGTAGCTACTATGTCAGACACTGAGGACCTGTCCTTGTGGGGTACCATCCTGTTATTACACATGACTTTTATACAGCTGATTCTGGCATTTTTAGGCTAATATAATTAGTAAAAGAAAATAGCATTTAACATCATATTCTTGTGTTGGTCAACAAAAAAAGACAAAATAAAATGCAACAGTTACATGATATAAAATGTGAAGGCTATGTGGTATTTTAGGGCAGTGGTTCCCAACTGCTAGGTCAGGGTCTAAAAATGGGTCGCAGGTCCATTCTGAATGGACCACAGGTGACTCGATAGCGTGTCAACTTTGTAGAAACACACTTTATTTTTAAGTGCACCTGTGAGCTTCTGTTCTGTTATTACAGATGTATGTTTTTATCTGAAGACAAGGCATAGACCAACTATTATTGAGACCACTGCACTCTCCTTTTTTCTGTCAATTTCTCACTTGACTTGTCCATTGTTGCCTTCTCCATCCACTCTTTCCAGTCTGTACAATATGACACGCCCATTGATGTCATCACAGTTAGCACTTCAGGTTAAGGAAAACCCGCTAATTTAGGTTCCAGCTGGAAACATACTTTCTGGGTTCTGTACCAACTTAATTTTGGTCAAAATGCTGTAAACGGTTCAAAATTAGATAAAGGAACTAGAACACAACCAGTTCCAAGTTGGTGGAAAAGTGGTATGAGCTGCCTGTTGATCTGAGCGTCATGCACACACACATTTCCTGTGTTAATTATAACTGACAGTAAGTTTACAATGATCTACAACAACAAACACAAAGAGAGAGAGAGAGAGAGACTCCAAGTAGATGCCACAGATTTTAGTTTTTTTCTTAATAAAACAAACTTGATTGTTTTCATGAAAAAACATTAGGTAAAACACATTTAACATATTTTTAACAACCTCACACATTTTCACTGCAAATGAGTTATTGCATCAATTTTAAAACATCATTGCTTTACAATCACAATGCACTTCTGCTTTCTATAAAATAATAATTACTGTAGTTGAAGAGATGATGTTAGATTAAAACCACTGCAAATCCAAATAGTTCTCATGGCTCATGGCACTTAAAAAATATTAAAATCCATGGAAGTGAATAAAAAACATCTGGAAAGCTGATTTCAGAAAAAAACTGTCATCAAATGTAAGGCTTTTGGTGTATTTTTGTATGAGAAAAGTGCTTCCTTATTTTGGTCCAGCTGGACAGTCCACAGGTGGTCAGAAAACAGACACAAATCTAAGTAAAGCAGCCAATGTTCAGGTGGTTAATAACACTTCAAAAATCCTACGCTTGGTTCATACATACAAACATACTTCCCATCTTGTTCACAGTTCAAGAAAAACATAAAAACATACAAAAAGAGATCATACAAATTGATTTGTTTTGGTCTAACCTGAGCTGTTGTGTAGTCCATGTAATGCACTAATCACTGGTTATAATGTAAAAATAAGTCTAATACAAAGAATTGTAATCGAAATACTGTTTTTGTGACCTTCTACGACAGCAAACAGAGCATGCTGACTGGTAAAGACAGTGAATATCCAGCTGAGGTTATTTTGTTCCTTTAGAAAACCTACTCTGAAAATGTGCCTAAATCAAGATTTCGATGTTTAAAACATCTCAGTAATGTTTAATCTTTTTGCTGGAATTATTGTACAATAAGTTAAAATGCTCACCTGTGTGCAAACTTTAAAATATTATTAATTAAAACTCTACATAAACCAAAACTTTTAAATTATTCTTGATCAAACTATCCTGGTCCACTGATATGAATGTTACGCTATGCTTGGCTGATAATAATGGAGGTACACCTCTCACATTCTTCACACAACTGTTAAGTGTGAGTACTGCATATATTTCTATAATCTATGCATCAGTTTGTGGTGTCTTTGCCATCTTTGTTTGTTTGTCTGATGTATTTGTCTGCCTATGTATGTTTTATGTGGAGATGGACCTGCTCCTATGTTTCTCAGCTTCTGCTCTCTCCTCCTCAGTGAGGGCCCACGGCTGGATCTTCCCGCTGCCAAATAAGGTGAAGACGAGAGCGCCACAGGCATTAATCCCAGCTGCCACCCAGAACACCTTCCTCCAGCCTGCCAGGGTGTGCTGACAACCAAAGAAGAAGAAGAGGCGGTGTATTACTTCAGTGACTCGTCATGTACAGCATGTGTTGTGTGCCGTCTGTAACTATAACTTTTTAAATGTGTCTGCATATGAGGGTCGGAGAAAGCCAATAACAAGAGACAGTTTCTGGTGAGAGAAGCTAATTTAATTGATGAAAGAGGACTGTTTGTAGAATCTTTTGTTTAGAGTTGTTTTCCAAATCCCTCCTCATTTGAAAGACTGGGAAAAATTAGAAGAGAAATTAAGAGATAAGATAAATTACCAGTGGTGGAGGAAGTATTCAAATCTTTTACTTAAAGGTATACTACGAAGGGTTTTTCTATAAATCAACTGAGTGCCCTAACCAGGCCAGCCATGAGGAAAGATGGGTGGAGGGACAACATTTTTAAAAAAGTAGCCCCTCATCCACACCCCTGTACATATTTATACTACCTGCAAATATAATCCCATTAATCATATTTACACGTGTATTCTGTATCTACTTGTACCTATTGTTAAGACCTTGCTTTCTTGTTTTGAAAAGCAGAGGTAGTCAAATATGTGCCCTGGGCCAAAAAATGCCCTCCAATGAATGATTATAGAAAAGTAAAATAAAACATTGATTGAGGAAATTACTACAAGGTATTAAATCGAAAGATCAAATGACTGGTGAACAAATATATTTTTTCTTCATTTATTCATTCTATCTTGGGGCTACTGTAATTAAATATTGCTCAAAATGTGTGCAGAGCTGAAATAGTGTAAAAAGTATGTGGCTCAGCTATTTCCAGTCAAACCCAAGTTTTGCAATTTCAAGACTGTTTAGGGACCACTGTATGCAGAAATGTTTAAATAGGCTACACCATTTTTATAAAAGGCAATGTTCCTTTTTCCCTCGTCAAAATTTAGCTTAACTTTGGAGCATCATTAGGGCCCCTTTTCGACAAGATACAATAACATGGTTGGTACCAATGGATGCCTTAGATCCTCTTGTTTAATATGATACCCGTGTTTTCACCATAGCTTTTAAACTGAGCCCGAAACAGCAGTTTTTATTTCAAATTAGTGTGCCTCACCTCTCACCTTCAGCGTCACCTGTCACACTTGGATCTTCTTCACGTTCTATTTTGTCAGACATTTATCCATCACCTCTCTGCTCCTTTCACTTTCCTGTTCCTTCTGCACCCTGACTTTTCCTTCAGGACTTCCTGACTTTTGGTGAGACATCCTGACTCAGCTAATCAGGCAGGAGTCCGCCTCACGTATTTACATAAGTGGCTCTTGTGAGTTCTGCGCAACGTGTACCTGACCCATGTCAGCTGGACTGTACCATTTCACAATACCTGTGGGGGGCTGGAGTATCAGAAATGTGTTTTAATTATAAAATTTAATTTATTTATCATGTAAATACTTTAAGTCAGTAATAAATTGTTGTACTTGATCTCAATTAAGGGTCAACCATAGACCATTTCATGGGCTCCCTCTGGCCTTGGGTGACCAAAAATGGGGACGTGTCTATTGGTACCCTCCAAAACTTTTCACAATGGAAACGGAAAAATAGCCTCTCAAGTGTAACAAACTGAACTAAACTGGACTGGTTGGCCGGAAACGAAGCTTAAGAGACATAGTGCTGAAAAACACTATACCTTTAAGTAAAAACATAAAAACAAAATAGTATATTTCACACACACACACACACACACACACACACACACACACACACACAGACCAGACAAATCCTCAGTGAAGTCCCCACTGACTTACATCTTCAGTAAAGTATCCCGTAGCTATGGGTGCCAAGACTCCAGGAATGGTCCCAAATGTGTTAGTGATTCCCAAAAGAAATCCAGCGTACCTGAAGGAGAGAGAGCGAGAAGTTATCAGCCTAAAATGTACTACTTTCTATGAAGTCAGAATACAGTTGCTACATTTAATTTAGTGGATAACACATGAACATTTGAGTCAGAAGGAACAGCATCATTAGGTTATTAATACATCTAAGTTTTCATCAGGACTGAAACGATCGGTTGATCAACAGGAAATAAATTCTGATAATTAGTTATCTCAACAAATAAAGCAAAAAACAACCTCTGGTTTTAGGTCTCAATTTGATGTTTTTCTCTGTTTTATATCTTTGTAAACTGAATAATTTGGGGTTTTGAAAATTTGAAGATGTCATGCTCGCCTTCTGAAGAAACTGAAATGGCCACATTCAACCTTAGCCCTAAGCCTAAAAAATGACTGAATTTATGATTAGGGTGAAGGAGTGTGGTTGATTACACCCACCGCGGAGCAATGTCTATTTGGTTCATATAGACTCCAGAGGCAGTGATCCCTCCTAGGGTGCTGGAGAGTGTGAGGAGGGTGACAGTGAGGATGTGGCTGCAGCCAGCGTAACTCACACCCACGAGGAGAGCTGAGGGTGGCAACAGACCTGCAGAGAGGAGGACGATGTTAAAAAAGAAGGAAATAGCAGTGCACTTTGAGAAACCATCACTGGTATTACTGGTTCTCTTTGTGTTTTTAGGTATTAACTTGTGAAAATGGGTGAAACATATAACAGGTTGGTCAGTGGGTGTATATCTGGGTATTTGTGTCATCTTTCAATACTTAATCTAAACCGGATGAGGGCAGCATTACTCTATTTGAAATCATTGTCTTTGAAGTGTGAAAGGGGCAATGACTGTATTTCATAGTGCAATCCTGTCTTATTTAATGACAATAAAGCTTAAACCTAACTATTCAAAAGTACCTACATTCTTGTATTTGAGTAAAAAAGTAAATATTTCCATATTCTACAGTACAGTCTGTACATGTGTATTTGGACAGTAATGTGTTTTCATTGTTTTGCCTCCTCACTCCAACATATTAAGTATGCCAGGAATTAGTCCTAATTCCCGGAAATGAGTTAGCAATGAGTCTACAGAATGTCATCACACCAAACACAGCTTTACAGCCTCATTATGGTGTTGATGTAAAGTCATGTAACCATGGTGTAGTTCAATTATAGCCTAATGTTTGCTTATTACTTCTAGCAATTACATGAATTCTTCAAATAATCCGAAAACTAGTGTTCATTTGTGAAGATTATCTTGCTGAACAAAACCTGTAAGAATCATAAACGTTTGCTTGCCACAGAGCTTATTTTCTGCAATAATCGAAAAGCCAGTGGAAAAATTTATTTTGTCAAGGGAACCAGGGTTATGCTATCTTCCATGTTGACTACAGAAAAAACATCATCCCTGCAGCACGCTATTACATCTTAAATGAAAGGTTGACTACGGGCTTCACAGGGACTTTTAAACCCCTTGTTAGAACCTGCAGTGGAGGGTTCGAACCTGGGGCGGTGGAGCCCCCCTGTGCAGAGTTTGCATGTTCTCCCTTTGTCAGCGTGGGTTTTCTCCAGGTTCTCCAGCTTCCTCCCACAATCTTAAGACATGCACGTCAGGTTAATTTGTGATTCTAAATTGGCCGTAGGTGTGAATATGAGCATGAATGGTTGTTTGTCTCTATATGTTAGCCCTGCAATAGTCTGGCGACCTGTCCAGGGTGTACCCTGCCTCTCGCCCAATGTCAGCTGGGATAAGCTCCAGCAACCCCGCGACCCCTAACAGGATAAGTTGTTAGGGGAAAAAAAATGAATGAATGCACCTTTAAGTGTTTTCATATCCATATTAAGTGATCAGTGTGGGTTTCAATAAAAAGGGACACAAATCTGCACAGTTCATCAGAAGTGGAGGTGCACACGTTGTGCCAGAGCCAAAAAAGATAATGTCATAAGCAGAAAACAGGCTGAAAATGAAGTCAAACTGTCAGGTGTAAACAACTTCTCGGAGTCCTTAACTTCCTCCATACCTGTATCCATTGCCTTGTGACACTCAGCCTGACACATGCAGCACAGGTGTACGGAAGAGATATAAACAAAATGGCTCTGAGGGGAAAAGTTGTTTTTACCTGCAACTGTGAAGAGCTTGCGTACGACAGTGACGCTGAACACCCTCCTCTCGAGGAGACGGTCAGCTACGACACCTGACAGTGTTGAGAACAACCAGCCGCCGAGGTACGGCAGAGCGGAGAGGAAACCATTCTGGACAGAGAGAGAGAGTTGTATTCAAAGGATTTAGTAAATACATGTTGCTCGTCTTCATCCAGTTTTAAATGATATCTAAGTAAGTATATTATAATGCCCTGTCATGACATCTTGGTAAAGACTAATGTTTGACATGCTTAATGTCCTTCTCAAGACCTAGATGAGAAGATTGATGCCTCTCTCATGTCTGTACAGTAAATACGAAACAGCAGCTAGTTAGCTTAGCTTAGCATAAAGACTGGAAACAGGGGTTAACAGCTAGCCTGGCTCTGTATAAAAAAACTGCCTATCAGCACCTCTAAGACTCAAAAAGTCATATGTGAAAAGCAAATTAAAATATAATTACTTAGTAGAAATTTTGTTCCAGGTCTGTTTTAAACTGGGTTGAGTGACATAAAACAGCTAGCATCATTTAATAACAGAATAATGACTTTGTGATGCCGCTTTTAAACACCTTCATGTATGTTGCTGTTTTTTTAGATTTTTTTTTTTTTTTAGGATTTTTTGCCTTTATCATAAAGTATGGAGATGTACATCAATTATAATTATCATTTATTTTCTATCATTATGTATGATTACTGATTATCATCATTTTTTAACATGAAATGGAGGAACAAATAAATCAAAACCTCACTGATTTAAGGTCAAAGTGCATGATGACGTTCATGTAGGTAGGCAGGGAGGTGAGCAGGGTGTAGTAGGACCAGTTTGAACACATCTGGGTGATGATGATGGCCCACAGAGGAACCGACAGCAGCATGGATAGAAGGGGCACGGACCAGCCATGACCTGTACCCTGCAGATAGATGACAAAATCTTGAGAAAACACTACACATATATAACGAAAAACACCCCTAATAAATCCTTTTCATCACTGAAATTATGAAACAGTAAACAAGATCAGGTATTAGAAAGAGGGAGGATATAAAGGTATATTATGCAGGATTTTCCTAAAAGAAAACAATTTACAGTCTCACACAGAGAAATAATCCCTCTCAATTATCATTAATGACCCACTAGAAGTGTGGTGGCATATTTATTTGCAGAGACTCTGCCCTCTGCCTGTGTTTTCTTATTTTCTACTTATTTAGCTGTGTTCAGGACACTCGTGGGCACTGCATGCAGGTGAGATCGGACTTTATATAAAGGTAACCGACCAGGTGTTAGGCCATGAGCAGCACGCATTCAAGAGAAAGCTATGAAAATCCCAAAACTGTGCAGAAAAATG
Organism: Epinephelus lanceolatus; assembly: GCF_041903045.1. Taxonomy (NCBI): domain Eukaryota; kingdom Metazoa; phylum Chordata; class Actinopteri; order Perciformes; family Serranidae; genus Epinephelus; species Epinephelus lanceolatus. The sequence goes on along the minus strand of NC_135749.1, from coordinate 29,359,681 downwards.
ACAAATATAGCAAACATGGGGTTGGCTTTCACTTCCCCTGGCGATACTGTTTACAAACAGCAGCCAATATTTCATGCACAGAATACCTTTAAGAAAGAAAAGGCAATTCTGTCAGATGTTCCCATTTAAAGGCATATTGACTTGTTGGCATCAAGACAGCTAAACAACAAAAGGACAGCTGAGGGGAAGAGAAAGTAAGAAAATAAGGGAACATTATGGAAAACAGGACGTTTGAGGAGTTATTTAAGAACAGCTTTTCAATGAAAGCAGAAAAATCTCCAAAATGGAGTCAAGGTGTGAGGGATAACACTGGCTGTGTTTCAGTTCTCGTCCAACATGTCCTTGTTTACTTCCCCTTGGCACCTGCCCTCAAGGGAAATCCCCGCTGCCATGATAAGTGTTGTTTCATTTGTTTGAAAAACTGAAGTGAACACAGTGAGATCAACACAGTGGTCACTCCAGAGGCGTATACTACCCACAATCCATTGCAGTTCTGCATTTGATCAAGGCTCCATGAGAGCTATGGGGTATGACACATGTGTAATGTAACTGGAGCTGTGATGGTGGAGGGTTACAGCAGACACTGCTAGGAATTAAGGGCTGGTGTCTTCTCAGGTGCTCTGTGGGTGCACTCAGCCTGACAGAAATTCTTGGGTGAGCTCAAATGGATGTCAGCTGATATAAAATAGAGCAATATCATATGGCAGGCATCTGTTTATCGTCTTTCTATCGTCTATCGAAGTTTCTTAGGTCAGTCTCAATGATAGCTTGATATTTTATAAAAAAAACTGTAATATAACTAATTGCAGTTATTATTTACTTAGATTGTCGTACTATTCAGCTTGTGTGATTTCTTTATCCCCAACATTATGTAAATGCATGGAAACCAGTATCATAAACCAGTAGCAAAAATAGTTATTATTATTGATATGTTAGTGATATGGCTCACAAACAGAAATTACCGTCTGCTTGCCAAAGTATTACAACTATCAACAGAAGACACCTTCGCCTCATAGAAATAATCGTGTCTGCAGGTATATCTGATGATTAGTAAAATGCAGTAAAGTGCTAAGGCTTCAGCTGGTGGTTGATCCATGGTCACTGGGCTGAAATAAGGGCAAATGCATTCAATTTCAATCCTGGCACCTCCCCCACCCACTCTCCTTCTGCTTCCTCAGTGGCTTTTGTGCTACGTAAGCTGTTAAGTAATATGAAGGGCTGTAAATGAATGAGGGGAAGAGGAACTGCTAATAAAATGCGGCGTCAGTTTCAATACTTGTAAAACTCCCTTTCTGACATACAGTTTGGCTAAAAAACAGCTGTATAAATCACCTTCTTGGCAGCTTCCATACAAACCGGTGATACAGGGAAACTGTAGGAGTGGACTTAGAATAATAATTTGCTGTGTAATGTATTTATATTAATCATTTCTTTATCTTGTCAATAAAGAGGAGCTGCAATACAACAATGCACGTCACTGTAAATTAGGTGATGGTTAATGTTTAATGTGCACCTGAGGTCCGATGGAGTTTATGATGTAATCTCTCTCCTCTTTGCTGATTTGACGATGAGTACGAGGGTCATCGGATACAAAAATAAACCAAAAGACGGCCCAGAGGCAACCAGCACCCCCTGAAAGACAGACAGACAGACAGACCGACAGAGAGAAGCTTTTATTGTATATGAAAGTGAACAATTAAAGGAAAGGTGTGGTATTCAGGGTTAAAAGTGAATGCCTGATGCGATAATGAAATCAAACTGCTCCAAATGTATCTTGCATCAAGAAGTTTACATTATTTTAAAAACCCAGTCAGCATAAAAGTAATTTTATTCCTGTCAGAATGCAAACAGAAATAAAGCTATAATATAAGGTAGGTAAAGTAAGATAAAAACCTTAAATTGTTCATGTCATGCAACTAGGGGTGGGAATCTCCAGGCACCTCATGATTTGATAACAAGAGGGTAACGATGTACACACGCCTACGTAGGGTCCAGTGTTTGCACAGCCTACTGTAATATTTCCCCTGAAACAGTATGCAATTCACCTTTTATTTAATAATATTTGGTATGCATCCTTTTTATTTTAATAAGTTAACTGCATTAATGAATTAATGGATTAATCTGAAAGCACCTTACAGTCTCCTGTGTGTATAAGAATAACATGAGGGGGAGGGGGACTGCTCTGCCTCAGCCGCTGTGTTGTTATTTACATTATGCCAGCAGAGGAGCTGTGAGCAGCCTCTTTCTTTGTTAGAGACACTAAGCAGGCCAGGCACGGGTTTTTTAAGGTAAAACAGATTGAGCAGAGAGTCATTTTCTTCTGGTTAATGCTGCAAAGTGTGTTGGTCAGCCAGACATTACCTTAAAACAAGCTTGCAAAAGCTGACTTTTGTGACAATAAATTAGTAACTTTAGCTTGTCCACGCTGCAGACTGTCTTTGCAGTAAAGTTCCGCCTCTTTTGTTCCTTCAACATTATGTTATGAACAAATATTTACATTCATTGACATTTGTAAATCGATGCAGAATCATCTGCATCCACATTGCGATGCATCTACGAATACATTTTTTTACCCTACCCCTACATGCAACAGTAAACTACTTGAAACTGAAGTAAAGTCCCTCTTCCACCACTGTTTTTGTGTGGCCTTAGTATTCTCCGAATTACTGCAACTGTTTTCTTTGTGTCTCATTCAGCAGCAACTATTATTTAATCACATTTAACTTCTTTCACATTATTCATTTATATCAGAGAGGGAATTTATGTTCTGCAAATTTAAGTTTCTTATTGTTGTGCAGCATCTACCACCCTGGCATCTTTCCTGTGAGAGACTGAGGTATGTCATGCTTTATATGTGAATATGTGATTGTACTTGGGTGTTTCCCTCCCTCACCACAGATGTAGAAGACAGCAGGCCACCCTAAGGTTTGGCAGATGTAGCCGGTGAGCGGCAGAGCCACAAAGGCCCCAAAGCTGCTCCCAGATCCCGACAGGGACATAAGGCGAGAGCGCTCCAGAGGAGGAGCCCACCGAGCCCACATGGACATCATGGCTGGGAACGTCACACCCTGAAGAAACATGGAGAGACACGCAGTGAGATGAGAGTGAGACAAGTGTGGCAAACAGCAAGACGCAATCGCTGTTCTTATTAATAAATAATGTGGATGTGTTGCAGTGCTGCAGTCAAGACCACCTAAACCAAGACCAAGTTATGACCAAGACCAGAGTGTATCAAGACTGAGACAAGACCAAGACTTGAGGGGCTGAGACCAAGTCAGGATCAAGACCAGACCTGTGCAAGTCCCACATTGCAGAGCACACTTATGATAACATGTGGAGCATGCAGACCAGTCAATTTTACTGAAAAACAATATCCGCTAGATGTATCAGCAAATGAATGTCTACTACTCCATTATTGTTGTTAAATTCATCCTTAAAAGGTCCTTAATTGTCAACTAGAAGTACTAAGTCGTGAAACTGACTGTACACACAGCAGCCTCCTGTGTCCTGCTCAACACAGTCTTACCTCTCCAAAGCCCTCCAACGCTCGCAGTGCAAACAGCCAATACGACCCCATCTGGGCAGCCAGAGGGGTGAGCAGCGTGAGGACCGCGGTGCCCAGCACACCCAAACCCAGGAAGATGGTCCCCCCGTAGTGACCGGACAGGTAGCCCCCCGGGATCTGTGTGCACAGGTAGCCGAAGAAGAAGGCTCCCAGCAGCCAGCCCTGAGTCTCCGAGTCCCAAGGATACTGGGGGACCTGGGACAAGAGGACAGAGAGTGGGAAGTGTTTATGGTAACAGTTTTCACCACTTAGCGAAGGCAATAGAGGTTGTATACAGTCTGTCTTCATCACAAATGTGTAAATAGCAGGGATGCACCCACTGTGAGATTCTGGGCCGATACCAATATTCTGCCGATAAATTGGTGCATCCCTAGTAAATAGGGTGAAAGCAGATAGGATTGAGATCTGTCTCAGGCAACATTCATATAAGGAAAAATCTGGACTGGAATTTTCCAGTCAAACCAGTAATTTTTAGCACTTTTGCCTTTATTAGATAGTAAAGTCTAGCATGAAATGGGAGGTAAGAGAGGGGATGACATGCAGCAAAGGGCCTGAGATGGAATGTGAAACGTTAAGGTTTTCCTCCAATTTGAAGTTCATAACCGCACTGCAGTGCCAAGTCAAAGTAAAAACAAAACTATATCAGTATAAATTATACATAGGCTACAGTGTGAACAGAAAGAGGACCAATCAGAGCTGAAGTGGACCAGAGAGAGAACTGAGTCCTCTTTCAAATGAACTGACAATGTGAATGCAAGAAGAACTGAGTCCCCTTTCTGTCTGTCCACTTTTTGGTCCACTTTAAGAGTACTGAGTTTGGTTCCTTTAAAAAGGACCAAGTGTGAAAACACCCTTAGACTTACTTAATTTAAAGACACAAATCTACGTACTGCATGTTATCTTATAGCAGGTGCCCTATCAAAAGTGTTTCATTCCAAACTACACACAAGTTGTAACATGTTTAAGATTATTCTTTAAGTACGTTACCCCCTCAGGTTGTAGTAAAGTGTCACTGGTGTTTTCCGTCCCTGTTGGCAGGGGACAGGCAGAGGTGATGGAGCTGTTCTGGGCTGGTTTGGAATCAGTGGTATTCACCATGGCTACCATGGCAACACTCAGGTTGACACGAAGACCGTAGACCATGGAGAACCCCAAGAACATCAGGAAGGCCAGGTTGAGGCGAGCCGAGCAGCACACAGGAGGAACTGTTCACATAGAATACAATGATTTTAACATGCAGTCTGGATTGAGAGCATGGAGTCATTGTGAATATCATTTCAAATGTTTCAGATTAACATCAGAATTAAAGGTCCAGTGTGTAGGATTAAGGGGATACGTTGGCAGAAATGGTATATAATATAACAAGTATGTATTCTTTAGTGTATAATCACCTGAAAATAAGAATTGTTGTGTTTTTATAACTTCAGAATGAGCCATTTATATCTACATACTAGGGAGCGGGTCCTCGTCTACGGAGATGATGAGAAGATGCTATGTTGCACTGCAATGTTTCTGCAGTAGCTCAGAATGGATGAACCAAATGAGCTCTAAACAGGGTCATTTGCATTTTCATGTCAGCCACCATAGTTAAAATCCCCTCTGCTACAAGCAGCATTGGAAAAACACAGATATTTTGCCATTACACTGCTTTATTAAGTGTTTGTACCAGTTTAAATCACACTGAAGGAATTCTAACTGGGAGAAGCTTCAGCTAGTTGCAATCTGCAATCCTCACCACTGGATGCCACTACATCACCGTAAATCTTACACACTTTTTTAAACAACTACTTCTTCTTCAGCTAAATAAATTAATCAAAAGGACATTTAATTACAGAAACAGTGTCTCAAATCAGAAAAAATGCTGATGAAAAGCTGATGTCATGCAGAAACACGTTTCCGAAGATAAGGACACTAAACTAATGCAATTTTTAAAATGAATTATTTTAATTAACTTATTTCAGATTGCTTTACTAATAACAAAATTAATTCTACTTGATCAACCATCAGTGTTAAACTGATATCCACTCTCACTCTACTCCTCTTACTCTATTTACTCTACATATTCAGCAAAGTTTCCAGATAGGTGATCACCCTTTTGTTTAACAGCACAAGAGGTAATTGCATTAGATTGGGTTAATTAGTAAATAACATAACATAATTTAAAAAGCCTCTGAGGAGCTGAGGAGCTATTGTGTAATGCCAACTCCTCTCCAGTTACATTTAAAATATTACTAAAAGACGCAAATGAAATGTTACTAAAAGGCAGAATTGGTAATTATATTAAAAAGGAACATTTTATATAATAACCTAATTTTGTCTTAAGTAAGCATCTTGTGAGCAGAGACCCAATTAACTACTCTTTTAAAAATCAACTTTAAAGAGCAACTTTATTGTTGGACCAACTTTTTCCAGCTTGTGGTCTTAAATGGGTCACTGGTCACAAGCTGAAACACGCTGATCTGACAGTAAAGTTTTTATACTACAAGTGTTGCTAGAAAGCAAGTGACCAGAAATCCCTTCTCTGCTCCGTCTCCTATTCTACTAAACACTTTAAACCACATGAAATATAAAACGGATCATCAAAATAACTGTCAGTTGCAGTTTTAAGTATAAATACAGCTGACACTACTTGTCTTGAGAGTTTTAGCATGACGCAAATCCAAAATCTTAAAATAACAAAGATAAACACACCTGCATCATTCTCGATAAGGGGCTCACTGTCCTTGCGCTCCTCCGAAGGGGCTGAGTTGATGGAGTAGCCATTTGGTAAAGGCATGGCACCCGGCTGACCCGGGAAATATCAAGTCTGTGAAATTATGTCACTGAGCCATGGTGTCCAGGAAACCTGCTGGATGGACAAAGGTTGAAATCAGAAGTCAGAAAAACACGAACAGAGGATGTTACATTAACATGTAACAGACAAGTTAGTACAAGAAGACGAGTCAAGTGACACATCAGCAGATTATGATAAAAAAGCTTAATAACACTGATATACAAAAACACACACAATGACACTTCCTGATTTCACAAATTGTTGGGAGTTTCGCCAGACTTCCACTCAGTGAGGAAGCCCCTTTGAAAGAATAGCTTTGAAAGCTATCAATTACTTCACACTGGAGAAAGTTTAACTACAGCAAAGCTATCTTCTGGAGAAATCTAGTTTGGTTAACTAAAGCTACTTAAATAGAGTAGTTCAAAATACTTGGCAAAAAAATGTATCACATGAGGGCCACATGTGATATGTATGATGTGCAAACTGTAGTAAAACTAGAAGTTAGATTACATGTAGGTACTGATCCCCAACACTGCGCCAACTGACAAGGGTCACAGACGCTCAGAGTGGATGCACTGCAGTGTGAGGAGGACATGTGATGAAGATGACGATGAAGCGTGAGTTTATCGCTTTACTGATTTAGAACCTGTGAACAAGAAAAGGTAATGTACAACACAACAGGCTGGGTTTGCTCATTGTTGGGTAAAACCCTCTTTCATTAAAATGTCTACTTTTCAGGAACTCAGAAAACCACCTCTGTTGTCATCTTGACATACGTCTCTTTTCAAGCTCACCAAGGTGGTTTTTAAAAGGTTTTATGAAACCAGCTTGAAAAATGAAAATGACCAAACTAAAGGCAACACTGGGAACAACAAATAAGAATGGAAATACCAGACGAGGTGTGGATAAGAGCCTGGGAAACTCAGCATACCTCTACAACATACTGAGCACACTAACTAAGTATTTTCTTAGTTTTATAACCACTAAGCATAAGTAAAAATTAATTAAGACCCAGTATTGTTGACATATTGACAAAGTATGTTTTTGCTGATAAAACTACTGTTTATTGAAATGGAGTCTGGAGGGTTTGCGAAAGGAGATTTCAGGCTGTTTCTGGTTAAACAAAAAGGTTCTTACTCTTTGACAAAAAGGTCTTATTCTGTAAGGATCCTTTCTATAATGCTGTCAGACACTTATAACAACCTGAGCATGTCAGTGGCAAACACAAGCACAAAAATTAAAAATTAAAGACATCTTGACTTGATTATAGTTTCACTATTTTCTAACAAATAATAAGTAAGGAAACAATTCACAGGTTGATCAACGATGAGAACAATCAGCAGCATCTCCAACAGAATGGATATAATTAGCTTTGGTGGCAGTGCTGACCTAAAAATGCAGGGAGATATAACTCTAAACATTAAGAGTGAATTTGCCTGTGAAGGTTAGAGGTTTTAGAATATAACTGAGTTATTGTTCTGAGTTTCACTTGTCACGCTTCCTGCTGGAAAGCTCTGATGGGCAGGAAAGTGACAACTCGTGATGTTGCTGCTTCTAAATATTGTTATCGAGGAACTGAGAAAAACACAAGCTACCTGTTAGTAGCCCGATGTGAATGATCTGAAAAGTTTTGGGGTGGGTGAGCTGGGTTTCATAAGATGTCAATAATTTCTCATGACAGCAGATACAGTGTTATCAGAGTACATAGCAGGTCATAAAGGGCACAAAGGTCCTCTGAAGCAGCTGGTCTGAGGTATCAATAAACAGTTAAAATGATGGTGAATGACCCTGAAATTATCACTACAGTTAATCTGTCCAGTCAATCTCAGTAGGTTACGTCTTTCTTTTGTCTGAGGAATGTGTCAACCACCTAAAACTTTGATCCTAACTAATCCTGATCATGCTTGCTTTGAAGCACCTGTATAAAAATGTGGTGGTCAGCACATACCAGACAAACACTGGAGTGACACTGCCTTAAAGGGACATTTCACCCCAAAAAAGGAAAAATGTCCTTTTGATTTAGTGGTGAACTGTCCCATTAAGAGTGCAATTAAAAGTAGATTTCAGGATGTGTTTCTGTAATACACACCTTATTTGACTCAGTGTCACTGACACTAGAAACTAGCCACTCAGTAATGAAGAGCCACAGATGCTTTCTCACACAGCCAGTTTTTCCAGTTTGTACTTTCCCGTGCACACACACTGACACTTACTGAACATTTGTCAAATTGTGAAAAAGAAAGTAAAACAAATGAGAAAGATACTTCTTGGGAAATAAATCCTTTTAAAAAACATTCAGTAAATAAATCAATTAAGTTGATTTTATTCTGATAATCGACTGAATGTTTCAATCACTCATTGATCAAATTTAACTTTTTGAACGTGCCGATTTGCAAAGTATCTCTCTTGTATATGATTTTAAATAGCTTATCTTTGAGTTCTGGACCTCCAATCACCGAAAATGTGTAACTTGAAGACGTCATTTGGGTCTTCAAAATTTTGTGATGAGCATTTGTCACTTTTTCCCAACATCTTATTGACCAAATTAGCATCGCTTAATTGAGAACAGAATCTGCAGAATAGACATAAATGTACTACTTTGGCCATTTTCAACCAGCTCTGTTTGTCACAAGTGTGGGCAGTTTGTGTAAAATGAACAGTGTTTGGCTTAAATAGTTTTTACCACAACAATGTCTTTGTTTCTGAGGGCTGCAACTAATGATTATTTTCATTATCAGTTTATCTTCTGATGGTATTTAACTGTTGGGTCTAACATCAAACAAAAAAAGAGAAAAATGTCTATCACAATGCTTAGAATATTACTTAGTACTATCAGACCTGTTGCACTTAGATCTCCATCCTTCGACTTATCAATTAGGTGACTAATTATTGCAGCACGATTACTTTTACAAATGTTTTGCATGGGTTGATCCTTGAAAAGCTTCTTTGAAATGCGTGTTGGCACATCAATATCATCAAAAAGACCACATGAACACATTGTGCACCCCTGATACATTGTGCTGTGTTGCATCCATGACAGTCCATTGACAAAGCATTTACTTTTTGCCATCACCATGTGACCTGTGTCTGCAAGTGAGTGTCTGTGCAACTATGTGTGTGAGCCTATCATGAGATCATCAGAAAAACAGCCCAATTCACTTCTTTTTTTCCCTAAAACAATTACTGTATTATGTAATGTGTGTTATATATTATTAAAATATACTGTGACACATCTTTTCTTATTAAACCTGTTTGGACTGAAATTGAAAACTCACTTTCAAATAAGCAATGTGAGAGCAAAGTGTAAGAATTAATGTTAACAGTGATATCTTTTTTTTTTTTAAACATATTTTTTGGGCATTTTTTAGCCTTTAATTGACAGGACAGACAAGTGTGAAGGGGGAGAGAGAAGGGGAGTGACATGCAGGAAATGGCCATAGGCTGGAGTCGAGCCCAGGCCCCTGTGGCAACAGCCTTGTACATGGGGCGCCTGCTCTATCCACTAAGCCACTGACACCCCGTGATATTTGTTTATTTTGTTTATTTTAAGGATCCCCATTAGCTGAATGCCTTGGCAATCAGCTAGTCTTCCTGGAGTCCACACCTTACATACAATATATTACACTACATTACATATAAAACATACAATTTCATCAATTTACATTATAAAATACAAAGCTTATGTTTATATGAAAGTTAAACAGAAAATAAAGAAGAAAGACTGAAAAAAAAGGAATTACATTCAGTCATTTCAGTTCAAAATTGGGTACACTGTAGGCTACATACATTAAAGTAGAATACTATATAATCAATATATTGAAAATATATATATATTTTTTTTAAAAGTCAAAAAGACAAAGAAAAAATTGCACAACTTGTAGAAACACACAATATTGTAAACACACACAGAGCATACCTTCTATTTTTCACATTCATCTACAGGCCAGCAGATGCCTCTGCATGTCCTTTTTAAAGAATAATTTATTTTTAATAAGCCGGATTTTGAAAGGTAAACTATTCCAGTATATTATGGCTCTGTAAATGACAGTTTTTTGCGATGAGGTAGTCCTTAGACTGGGAACCACTATATGACCATTATCTCTTAATATCTTTAAATAAATAAGGGGAGACCTATTTCCGACAACAAATAAAATGTATCATTAAAAAATAATAAATAAATTCACTGATAAATGATTTTAAGATAGTTAGTAGTTAGTTAGCACAGTATTCAATTTATAATGACATAAAACAGAAACAAATAAGTACTCTTTAGCCTCTAGTTGATTTAACCAGAAGATATTTGGTAAGGTTAGTTAAATTATTAATGATGTAGCTGATTATTTTCTGTCAACCAGCTCCTGACTGTGCTAAAGGATACTACAGCATTGTCGTACATGGCTAAATAATGTAAAATGTAAATTGACAACTAATTAAACAAGTGGAAATTCAAGTGGAGCAATGTCTTTTTCTATAAATGAGATAAATAACATGAAATAACGAGGGCAACGACTTATACTGTGTGAAATACCAAACACTATAATTATTAGTAGTAGTAGTACATTTTAAGCTAGCTTAAAACAAGAAAGTCCTTCATTATTTGAAAATGTCTCAGTTTCTGTTATGTGCCAAATATCAGACATATACAGATATACAACAAAAACCTTTTAGACAGGTCTGTAAATGTTACATTACATTAATACATAAAAGAATTTAAGTTAACCTGAACTTGCTAGTTTACAGTAGCTTAGCTTGTTCGTTAACTTGCTACAACCTGTGTAACTTATGCCTGTTTGACGTCAACATGTATGAATATTTTTTCACCTTACCTTGTGAAGGGTTTTAAACCAGAGATTTGTGGTTAAGGCAGCTTGAACGTAAAAGAATATAAAACATAAACCGGGTCATGTCGTGTCTATAACACAGCCGGCGAGACAACAAATGAGCTGTGTTGCTGTTTTCACGACCAGAGGAAAACAGTCATGTGAGCGATACTTTGAGGAAACGCAGATCTATATAACACTGGAGCAGCTGCTCCTCCTTTCAGGCTGTCCCGTGAAGCTAGCTTGTATGTTTTACAAATCCGTACTACGGGTGTGACGTCATAGCACATGACCAACGGCTGTCCCGCCCTCCTCTCTCGGTTTGTGTCTCGAGCTTCATATGTTAGTTTTCAAAAGAACTAACAATAAAGATATGAAACATCAAAAGTTATTTTCACTCACGCTCAGAAGTACTTATTTTTCCAAATACCTATAGCACATGTCTTTTATACAGCTGGTTCTAGTATATTTTAGAGTTCTTAAATTTTGGTGTTCTTAGGCCAATAAAATTAGTTAAAATTAAAAGTTTTAGCATTTAACATCACATCCTTCTATTTAAACAGCATTTAGAGCTTTGTGTTGGTGATAAAAAAAAAAGACAAAATAGAGTCCAACAGTTACATGACATAAAATGTAAAGGCTATGTGGTATTTTGGGGTGTGTAGGGTTGTATTAGTAGACTTTAGGTAATGCCGATCTCCTCACTTTTGTACATTTTAGGTCATGATGGCACACAGAAAGCTGCAACAACTAAACTTTTGTGACATCTGGATGCAGCAGCAAAAGACACATCACCTCAATATGACTAGTTCAGTAAAAGAGAAAGATCTTATAATTATGTTGTTGTTTTTTTGCCTCAGTTTTACCCCTTCTCCACCAAATAAGCTCTGGTTCTTGAACTAATTCCATTCAGGATTTTTGAGACCTTGGTGCTATCTAGCAAACTAGCTCACCTTTCCACCAGTGTTTGGCGAGACCATTACAACCAAGGATGCGTCATCATCAGAGGGTGTTGCATTATTTACATCGGAAGAACCTGCAAGATTTTGTTCTGTTATTACAGATGTATGTTTTATCCGAAAACCAAGCATAGACCAACTATTAACAAGACCACTGCACTCTCCTCTTTTCTGACGATTTCTCACTTGACTTGTCCATTGTTGCCTTCTCCATCCACTCTTTCCAGTCTGTACAATATGACACGCCCATTGATGTCATCACAGTTAGCACTTCAGGTTAAGGAAAACCTGCTAATTTAAGTTCCAGCTGGAAACCAACCTTTTGGGTTCTGTACCAATTTAATCTTGGTCAAAATACTGTTAACAGTTCAAAATTAGATGCAGGAACTGGAACACAACCAGTTCCAAGTTGGTGGAAAAGTGTTAGGAGCTGCCTGTTGATCTGAGCTTCATGCACACACACATTTTCTGTGTTAAGTAAGTTTACAACAATCTACAACAACAAACACAAAGAGAAAGAGACTCCACTCAGATGCCACAAATTTCAGTTTTTTACTTAGTAAAACAAACTTGATTGTTTTTTCTAAAAAATTATAAAGTAACACATATTTGACATTTTTACAATCTCACACATTTTCAATGCATGGAGAAGGTAAATGAGTTATTGCATTGGTTTTAAAACATCATAGCTTTACAATCACAGTGCACTTTGATGTATTTGCATGAGCTGCAGAAGTGTTTCGTCTTGTTTATTTTTTTATAAAATAAATACTGTAGTTGAAGAGATGATGTCAGATTTAAAACACTGCAAATCAAAATGGTTTTCATAGCTCATGGCACTTTTACGAAAAAAATATTAAAATCTTTGAAGGTGCTTTGGTTTTTCTGGAGGAAAATTAAGATTCTTATCTTTCTTAAGATAAAACAATAAAATAAAAAACATCTAAAAAGTTTATTTCAGAAAAAAACTGTCATCAAACGTAAGGCTTTTGGTGTATTTTTGTATCAGAAAAGTGCTTATTTCTTTTGGTCCAGCTGGACAGTCCACAAGTGGTCAGAAAACAGACACAGATGTAAGTAAAGCAGCCAATGTTCAGATGGTTAATAACACTTAAAAAATCCTATGTTTGCCAACATACTTTTTGTTGGAATTATTGTACAAATAAGTTAAAATACTCACCTGAGTGTAAACTTTAAAATATTATTAATAAAAACTCCTTAAAATTATTCCTGATCAAACTATCCTGGTCAATTGATATGAATGTTACGCTATGCTTGGCTGATAATATTGTAGGTACACCTCTCACATTCTTTACAACAAGTGTAAATCATATATTTCTATAATCTATGCATCAATTTATGGTGGTAGTAATCTAAATGTCTTGTGTTCTGGGTTAAAATATATCCAGCTGTCTTTAAAAGCTGTACTACATATGCCATCTTTGTTTATTTGTCTGATGTATTTGTCTGCCTTTGTATGTTTTATCTGGAGATGGACCTGCGCCTGTGTTTCTCCGCTTCTGCTCTCTCCTCCTCAGTGAGGGCCCACTGCTGGATCTTCCCACTGGCAAATATGGTGTAGATGAGAGCGCCACTGACGTTAATCCCAGCTGCCACCCAGAAGACCGTCCTCCAGCCTGCCAGGGTGTGCTGACAACCAAAGAAGAAGAGGTAGTGTATTACTTCAGTGACCCGTTATGTACAGTATTGCGAGTTGAGTTGCTTTTCAAATTGCTCCTGATAAATTACCAGTGGTTAAGGAAGTATCCCTTACGACCCATTAAAAGTGTGTGGTGGTGAATTTCACTGCAGAGATTCTGCCCTCTGCCTGTATTTTCTAATTTTCTGTGTTCTGGATGTTTATAGTCGTGTTCCCCTACAGTGCTCAGGTGAGGTTGGGGCTTTATAACAAGGTAGTCGCCAGGTGCTGAGCTGTAAGCAGCAAGGATCTAAAGCCATGTTTCCATTAAAAACTTTTGGCATATTGCCTTTAGAACCAAAAGTAAGTCCTAGGCACGTGTTCCTAGACCATAGGTATTTCCTCTTTACTGGTGATGAAGAGGGAAGTCTGCACTGCGTTTATGATCCACAAAACAGGGTTGAATGCTGACATTTTCAGAACAACAACCAAAAAAAAGAAACCTGTAGTGAGTCTCTTCTCAGTGGAATATTTAAAAATAGTGTGTTTGTGCACTGAGTCCTTGTCTAGAAAGAACAGGGGTGTGGTGCTGCTGGAGTGCACCAGAACCACACTCCACCGTGTTTTTTTCTCCAAGTGAGGAAACAGAATATATGCCGGTTAAAATTCATATACAGTTTTTAAATGCTTGGTTTTTAAAGATCCAATCATCACTCAAGCATATGTCATTCAACAGAGACAACAGAAACGATTGGAATGGTCAGAGTTGTCACATTGACATTTAATGTGTGTTGATTGAATCATGTTTTAAACTTCGGCATTGAGTAACGTTACAACTTAATGTTTCACCTTAAAAGTTGCTGGTCACTGCAAGCATTAGCCTTTGAACAGCAGGGTGAATTAAGAAAAATTCCATAGTCTACAGCTGCTGCTAGAGGCAGCAAAACATCCTTTCATTTTATAGTTATAGTTTACTTATGTATGAAAAACTTGTCACAGTATGAACAGAACATGAGCTCCAAAATCAGCCACAACTCAGCCCTGAGCAAGAGTGATAGTTCTCTGTTTACCAATCAACGGACTGCAGAGTTTCTAGCTCCACTCTTTAGGACCAGATCAGTGTGCAAGGTACCCCAACAGAGGGGTGACCAAAAATGGGGATAGTTCTATTGGTACCATCCAAAACTTTTCACAGTTGAAACAGAAAAATAACAATTCTAATGTGTTACGAAATGAACTGAACTGGACCTGACTGTTTGGTGGAAACAAGGCTTAAGAGACACAATGCTGAGAAAAGCGAATATAGCAAGGCAATATGCCACATGAAAATGAATATGGGATTGGCTTCACTTTAACTTTTGTTGGCAAGCATATTTATGAAAAGTAAATCCTGTTTAATACACCTTTAGTAAAACTACTAATATCACACTGTAAAAACAGAAAAAATAGTACATATATAAATGCTGTATATACATGGTAATTTAAGAGATCAAACAAATCCTTAGTGAAGTCCCCACTGACTTACATCCTCAGTAAAGTATCCTGTAGCTATGGGTGCCAAGACTCCAGGAATGGTCCCAAAAGTGTTAGTGATTCCCAAAAGAAATCCAGCATACCTGAAGGAGAGAGCGAGTAGTTATCAGCCTAAAATGTACTACTTTCTACAAAGTCCTAATACAGTTACTACATTTAATTTAGTTGATAACACATGAATATTTATGAGTCCAGAGGAACAAAACTGGATGTTTTCGCTGTCCACATCATTAGGTTATTCATACATCTAAGTTTTCATCAGAACTGAAACAATTGGTTGATCAACAGGAAATAAATTCTGATTCTTAGTTATCTCAACAATAAAAGCAAAAAACAATCTCTGGTTTTAGGTCTCAATTTGCTGCTTTTCTCTGTTTTATATCTTTGTAAACTGAATGATCTGACATCATGCTTGGCCACATTCAACCGTGATCCTAGAGTGTGGTCAGTTATACCTACCGCGGAGCAATGTCTATTTGGTTCACATAGTATCCAGAGGTGGTGATCCCTGATATGGTGCTGGAGAGTGTGAGGAGGGTGACAGCGAGGATGTGGCTGCAGCCGGCGTAACTTGCACCCACGAGGAGAGCTGCTGCTGGCAACAGACCTGCAGAGAGGAGGATGATGTTAAAAAAAAGGAGGAAATACCAGTGTATTTTGAGAAACATCACTTGATCTAAACCAGATGAGGGCAGCATTACACTATTTGAAACCTGAGTCATGACAGACATTTGAATTTGGTTTCTGGTCTGTAATTAATGAGTTTCCCCTCAAATATAGTAATAGGTGACTGAAAACCCCAACACCGCTGCCTGTGTGGAGGACAGTTTCTCATTTCAGTCTGTACACGTGTGTCTGTATATGAGCTAGCAGTAGTCGCACACTTCTTTCTGTGCACTGATACATTTGGCAGGTGCAGCTTGGTGGACAGAAAATAGTTCCTACATGAAAATGCTCACAACAAGGTCTGTGGATTATGTTGAATAACTGTGCCATGATTTCTGGAAAGAGAAATTGCTGTGAGCTCCAAAGGCCAATTGCCATCTACTTCGGTTATATTGGAGAGAAGGCAGAAATCTCTACAGTCGATATCTCCAACACTCTGCAGCTCACACCACAACAATCTAGACCGATAAATAGCACAACAGGTAAGAGAAAAAATGTGTTTTTGATTTTGGGGGTGAGCTGTACCTTTCAGTGTTTTCATATCCATATTTAGTGATCAATGTGGGTTTCTATAAAAAGAGACATAAGTCTACATAGTTCATCAGAAGTGGAGGTTCACACGTTGTGCCAGAGCCAAAAAAATAATGTCAAAAGTGGAAAACAGGCTGTACTTTAGAAAATACGTCAGACTGTCCAATGTTAATTACTTCTCAGAGTCCTTAACTTCCTCCATACCTATAGCCATTGTCCTGTGATGCTCAGCCTGACACAGAGGCAATCATGCAGCACAGGTGTACAGAAGAGATATAAACAAAGAGGCTCGGAGGAGAGAAGTTTTTTTTTTACCTGCAACTGTGAAGAGCTTGCGTACGACAGTGACGCTGAACACCCTCCTCTCGATGAGACTGTCAGCTACGACACCTGACAGCGTTGAGAACAACCAGCCGCCGAGGTACGGCAGAGCGGAGAGGAAACCATTCTGGACAGAGAGAAAGAGTTGTATTCAAAGGATTTAGTAAATACATGTTGCTCGTCTTCATCCAGTTTTTAGTGATGTGTAAGTAAGTAAGTATATTACAATGCCTTGTCATGAAATCTTGGTAAAGACTAATGTTTGACATGCTTAATGTCTTTCTCAAGGGCTAGATGAGAAGACTGATGTGTCTCTCATGTCTGTACGGTAAATATGAAACAGCAGCTAGTTAGCTTAGTTTAGCATAAAGACTGGAAACAGGGAGAAACAGCTAGCCTGGCTCTGTATGAAAAAACAGTCTACCAGTGCCTCTAAAGCTCAAAAAGTAATATGTGAAAAGCAAATTAAAGAATAATTACTTAGTACAAAATTTGTCCCAGTTCTGTTTTAAACTGGGTTGAGTGACAGAAAACAGCTAGCATTATTTAATAACAGAATAATGACTTTGTGATGCCGCTTTTAAACACCTTCACATATGTTGTTCTTTTAGATTAGATTTACATTTTTTGCCTTTATTATAAAGTATGGAGATGTACATCAATTATAATTATCATTTATTTTCTATCATTATGTATGATTACTGATTATCATCATTTTTTAACATGAAATGGAGGAACAAATAAATCAAAACCTCACTGATTTAAGGTCAAAGTGCATGATGACGTTCATATAGGTAGGCAGGGAGGTGAGCAGGGTGTAGTAGGACCAGTGTGCACACATCTGGGTGATGATGATGGCCCACAGAGGAACCGACAGCAGCATGGATAGAAGGGGCACGGACCAGCCATGACCTGTACCCTGCAGATAGATGACAAAATCTTGAGAAAACACTACACATATATAACAAAAAATGCGGGAGAATATAAACTAAGAGGGAAACTTTCACTTTAAGTTTAAAGGTGTATTATGTGAAATTTTATGCAGAATTTATATGCAATTCCTGCATAGTATACCTTGAAAAGAAAGAAAAGACAATTCTGTCAGATGTTCTCATTTAAGACATATTGACTTGTTGGCATAAAGACAGCTGGACAACAAAAGGACGGCTGAGGGGAAAAGAAAGTAAAAAAAGAGGGAACTGTGTGGAAAACAGGAAGTTTGAGGAGTTATTTAAGAGCAACATTTCACACTTAGTAACCAATTCAAATACTTGGAGGGAATTCAGATGGAAGGTAGTAATGAGAGTTTTTTTTATAGACACCAGAGATAGTGGCTAAAATGGGCTCAACATACTCAAATAAATGAAATAATTAATAAATGTTGATGAAACTGTGGTCCACAAATTGGCAACCATACTGACATATTTTGGACATGCACTAAGTTAAGTACATTTTGGTAAGAGATTTTTGAAGCACTTAAGAAAATATCTTACCAAAATTTCACAAAAGACTCAAGTATAGCAATATCGGGTCTAACACAGAGGGCACTGATAGGAGAGAGGAAAAACAGCTTTTACAAATATTGACAACAGCAGCACTTGAATTACAATTAAGTGGTTAAAACCTGACCGACATATAATATGTGAACTGAGAAGGAATGGGAATTTACCAGATGGAACAGATAATGTACTCCTAGAGTCTCCAAAAAGAAATATTTTTTCAAAGATGGGGCCCTGCTATCGCCATACTAACATAGTGAACTAAGTGAACACTGTGACATCAACACTCAGAGCGCTCAGAGACCGATGGTCACTCCAGAGGTATATATCATAAGGCTGGCTCATGCTTTCTTGACCTCATGGGAGCTACAGGGTATGACACATGTGCAATGGACCTTTCTCACAGCAGACCTTTGACTTGTCATTGTAGGAAAAGCACAGGTGAAGTTAATAACATTAACAATGGCTCAGTTCCATTAATTGTGCCAGTCAGCTATTCCAGTGAGACAGCAAGCACAATACCAAGACCTCCCCTACATGAAATTCAGTTATCATTAATGTTATTGTGCTTTACCTATTATGACATGTCAAAATGTCTGCTGTGAAAAAGGTCTTTGTAACTGCAGCTGTGATGGTGGAGGGTTTCAGCAGACGCAGTAAGAGATAAAGGGTTGGTGTCTTCTCAATTGTTCTGTGGGTGCATTCGGCCTGACAGAACTTTTTGCCTAACCCTACACTCACAGTATCGTCTTTTATTAATGACCCTTTCAATAATTGCCTAATTCTACATCAGATGCTGATGCAGCTAATTACCAGCTGCTTGCCAACGTATTACAACTATCAGCAGAAGATGCCGTTGCCTCATTGAAATGATGGAGTCTGCAGGTATATCTGATGATTAGTGAAAAACAGTAAACTGCTAAGCCTTCAGCTGGTCAATCCATGGTAGTTGGGGTGAAATATCAGATGCATTCAATTTCAATCCTTGCTCCTCTTCCACCCGTTCTTGTTGTGTTTTCTAAGTGGCTTCTGTGCTACGTAAGCTGTTTGGTATTACCAAGGGCTGAGGGTAAGTGAATAAGGGGAAGAGGGACGGCTAACAAAATGCAGCGTCAGGTTCAATACATCCAAAACTCCCTTTCTGACATACCGTTTGGCTAAAAAACAGCTGCATAAATCACCTTCTTGGCAGCTTCCATACAAACTGGCGATACAGGGAAACTGTAGGAGTGGACTCATAATTTTATAATTTGCTGTGTAATGTATTTATATTAATCATTTCTTTATCTTGTCAATAAAGAGGAGCTGCAATACAGCAATGCACAACACAGTGAATTAGGTGATGGTTAATGTTTAATGTGCACCTGAGGTCCGATGGAGTTTATGATGTAATCTCTCTCCTCTTTGCTGATTCGATGATGAGTGTGAGGGTCATCGGATACAAAAATAAACCAAAACACGGTCCAGAGGCAACCAGCACCCCCTGAAAGACAGACAGACAGACAAAGAGGTGAATAATTAAAGGAAAGGTGCTGGTATTCAGGGTTAAAAGTGAATGCCTGATGCCATAATAAAATAAAACTGCTCCAAATGTATCTTGCATCAAAAAAACAACAACATATTTTTGAAACCCAATCAGCGTAAAAAGTATATTACTACTGTCATAACGCAAACAAAAATAATGCTATAATATAAGGTAGCACAGTCACTATTAAAGATAAAATCCATAAATTGTTTTTGTCATGTAACAGCAAAACTTTTCAGCAGTAGTGGAAAGTATCTTAGCACATTTACTCAAGTATTGTATTTAAATACAAATTGTAGGTACTTGTACTTTACTAGATTTTTGGTATGTGCTTCTTTTACTTTAACTCCACCACAATTCAGAGGCCGATATTGTAGCCTATTTTATATTAAACTACATTTATTTGATAACTTTTGTCGCTAGTTACTCTGCAGATTCAGATAAAAAAACATGTTATTACACAAGATAAGACTTTTCTGAACCCTGGGATCGTGTATAAAGTAATAAGCTTTTTATTTAGCACAATTTAACTTTAGCTGGTCCATGCTGTAGACTGTCCGGGTGCTACACTGACTTGGCAGTCTTCTTGGCAGAAGAAGAGATCTCTGCAGATAATTGGGCTATTCTGCATCTTTGCTACTTTAAGCACATGCCCTGAGTGTTTACATTTAAGCTACATTGCTCATTCAGCAGCAACAATTATTTAATCACATTTAATTTGTTTCACTTTATTTATTCATATCAGAGAGGGAATTTGTGTTCTGCAAATTTCAATTTCTTACTGTGCAGCATCTACCACCCTGGCATCTTTCCTGTGAGAGACTGAGGTATGTCATGCTTTATATGTGAATATGTGATTGCACTTGGGTATTTCCCTCCTCACCACAGATGTAGAAGACAGCAGGCCACCCTAAGGTTTGGCAGATGTAGCCGGTGAGCGGCAGAGCGACAAAGGCCCCAAAGTTGCCCCCAGATCCCGACAGGGACATAAGGCGAGAGCGCTCCAGAGGAGGAGCCCACCGAGCCCACATGGACATCATGGCTGGGAACGTCACACCCTGAAGAAACATGGAGAGACAGGCAGTGAGACGAGAGTGAGACAAGTGTGGCAAACAGCAAGACGCATCCAACACAATCAGTATTCTTGGTAATAAATAATGTGGATGTGTTGCAGTGCTGTAGTCAAGACCACCTAAACCAAGACCAAGTCATTTTCAAGTCTTATCAATGATGAAAATAACTGTTAGTTTCAGTTCTGGTGTAAAAGCAACTAAAGCAGAACAGGATAAACAAATGTTCACAAAAACTCTCAAATTAGGATTAAAAATCTCTTTAAAAGAATTAACTGACCAGAAAGATTAATGAACAATTACATGAATATTGTGTAGAAGTAACAAAACAGACTGGTAAACTGGTATGAAATTCTCAGTCATGGTTGAATTTAACTAAAAAAAACAATATCTGCCAGATGTATCCGCAAATAAATGTCTACAACTCTATTATTGTTGTTAAGTTCATCCTTAAAAGGTTATGCATTGTAAACTAGAAGTACTAAGTCGTGAAACTGACTGTACACACAGTAGCCTCCTGTGTCCTGCTCAACACAATCTTACCTCTCCAAAGCCCTCCAACGCTCGCAGTGCAAACAGCCAATACGACCCCATCTGGGCAGCCAGAGGGGTGAGCAGCGTGAGGACCGCGGTGCCCAGCACACCCAAACCCAGGAAGATGGTCCCCCCGTAGTGACCGGACAGGTAGCCCCCCGGGATCTGTGTGCACAGGTAGCCGAAGAAGAAGGCTCCCAGCAGCCAGCCCTGAGTCTCCGAGTCCCAAGGATACTGGGGGACCTGGGACAAGAGGACAGAGAGTGGGAAGTGTTTATGGTAACAGTTTTCACCACTTAGCGAAGGCAATAGAGGTTGTATACAGTCTGTCTTCATCACAAATGTGTAAATAGCAGGGATGCACCCACTGTGAGATTCTGGGCCGATACCAATATTCTGCCGATAAATTGGTGCATCCCTAGTAAATAGGGTGAAAGCAGATAGGATTGAGATCTGTCTCAGGCAACATTCATATAAGGAAAAATCTGGACTGGAATTTTCCAGTCAAACCAGTAATTTTTAGCACTTTTGCCTTTATTAGATAGTAAAGTCTAGCATGAAATGGGAGGTAAGAGAGGGGATGACATGCAGCAAAGGGCCTGAGATGGAATGTGAAACGTTAAGGTTTTCCTCCAATTTGAAGTTCATAACTGCACTGCAGT
The DNA here is from genome assembly GCF_041903045.1 of Epinephelus lanceolatus. Taxonomy (NCBI): domain Eukaryota; kingdom Metazoa; phylum Chordata; class Actinopteri; order Perciformes; family Serranidae; genus Epinephelus; species Epinephelus lanceolatus. The sequence goes on along the minus strand of NC_135749.1, from coordinate 29,337,584 downwards.
GCCAAGTCAAAGTAAAAACAAAACTATATCAGTATAAATTATACATAGGCTACAGTGTGAACAGAAAGAGGACCAATCAGAGCTGAAGTGGACCAGAGAGAGAACTGAGTCCTCTTTCAAATGAACTGACAATGTGAATGCAAGAAGAACTGAGTCCCCTTTCTGTCTGTCCACTTTTTGGTCCACTTTAAGAGTACTGAGTTTGGTTCCTTTAAAAAGGACCAAGTGTGAAAACACCCTTAGACTTACTTAATTCAAAGACACAAATCTACGTACTGCATGTTATCTTATAGCAGGTGCCCTATCAAAAGTGTTTCATTCCAAACTACACACATGTTTAAGATTATTCTTTAAGTACGTTACCCCCTCAGGTTGTAGTAAAGTGTCACTGGTGTTTTCCGTCCCTGTTGGCAGGGGACAGGCAGAGGTGATGGAGCTGTTCTGGGCTGGTTTGGAATCAGTGGTATTCACCATGGCTACCATGGCAACACTCAGGTTGACACGAAGACCGTAGACCATGGAGAACCCCAAGAACATCAGGAAGGCCAGGTTGAGGCGAGCCGAGCAGCACACAGGAGGAACTGTTCACATAGAATACAATGATTTTAACATGCAGTCTGGACTGAGAGCATGGAGTCATTGTGAATATCATTTCAAATGTTTCAGATTAATGTCAGAATTAAAGGGAATTTAGAGAATTCACCATCAACAATCTATAATATCATCAAATGATTCAGAGAATCCAGAGAATTCTCTGCATTTAAGGGACAAGGCTGAAAACCAACACTGAATGGCTGTGATCTTTGACCCCTCAGAAGGCACTGTATAAAAAACTGACTTGATTGTATAAAGGATAGTACGACATGGACTCAGGAACACTTTGGAAGACCATTGTCAGTAAACACAGTTTGTTGCTTCATATACAAATACAAGTTAGGACTCTACTATGCAAAGTCAAAGCCATATATCAACATCCAGAAGCACTACCGACTTCTCTGGGCCCGACCTCATTTGAGATGGACTGACACAGTGAAAAGGTGTGCTGTGGTCTGATGAGTCTACATTTCAAATTGTTTTTGGAAATCATGGATGTTCATGACGTTGTGACTTGATTAATAAGATAATAATTAATAAGAAAGATAAACGCACCTGCATCATTCTTGATGAGGGGCTCACTGTCCTCGCGCTCGTCCGAAGGGATGATGGAGTAGCCATTTGGTGGCGGCATGGCACTCATCTGACCTGGGAAATATTAAGTCTGTGAAATTCTGTCACTGAGCCATGGTGTCCAGGAAATCTGCTGGATGGACAAAGGCTAAAATCAGTATTCAGAAAAACACAAACAGAAGATGTTACATGAACACGTGACAGACAAGTTAGTACAAGAAGACGAGTCAAGTGACACAACACATCAGCAGATTATGATAAAAAGCTTAATAACACTGACACAAACACACACAAAACGGCACTTCCTGATTTCACAAGTTAGATAGGAAAATAATAGATAGTTAGCTAAGAAAAAGTTGATCTGTCTAAAAATCAGTCTATCTTGGGGTTTAAAAAAACATTGAATTTAAGAGTCTGATACGTGTGGACACTCTGCATTTAAGCCAAAATACCCAACTATTCACAGGAATGTCAGTAAACATTTTGTGAGATCTGCCAGAGTACATCTTTGTTTTAAACCTTCGATTTTTTTTTCTCTGCACGTCCCTTTCCCAGCTCTGTACAAAACTGTTCTTAATTTCTGTACTTAACTACACAAAAAAATGCCAAAAAAAGTAATTTAATTACTTAAATCACTATGCAGATATGAACCTGGCTGAACAACCAGGAAACCACTGCAAACTGTAGAACTACTAGTTAGATTACATGTAGGTCACTGACCCCCAACACTCACAAGGGTCACAGATGCTCAGAGTGGATGCACTGCAGAGTGAGGAAGACATGTGATGAAGATGACGATGAAACTCAACGTGAGTTTATCTCTTTACTGATTTGGAACCTGTGAACAACAAAAGGTTACATACAACACAGACTGGTTTTATTCTCACTGTTGGGTAAAACCCTCTTTCATTAACGTACATTTTTTTTCAAGCTCACCAAGGTGGAAACTCAGCACACCTCTACAACACACTGACCTGGAGTGACATTTGTTATAAACTGTTTCCTTAACCACTAAGCGGAAGTAAAAATTTAATTAACACCCAGTATTGTTGGCATATTGAGCATTTTTTTGGAGGAAGTGGGATGTTATCTGCCAATGATACTGCATTTTAGTGCTGATGTTTTGTTTCTCTGTCAGTAGTGGCAGCAGACTTTTTTTTAAACCAGAGTTGGTGATTGTTGGAACGACTGAAAGACAAACCAATATGGCTTTTGTAAATTTTATTTTGTTTCTGTCGACTTTGACTAAAGTGTTTTTTATGCCGATAAAATTACTGTTTATTGAAATTGAGTCTGGAGGGTTTGGCGAAGGACATTTCAGGATAGTAACAAGATTAATATTTTACTATTTTCTGACAAATAATAAGTGAGAAAACAATTCACAGGTTGATCAATGATGAACATGATTATGTCCTGGTGGCAGTGCTGACCTAAAAAAGCAGGGAGTAATAAACATTAAGAGTGAATTTGCCTGTGAAGGTTTTAGGTTTTAGGCCAGAATATAAATACTGAGTTATTATTCTGAGTTTCACTTGTCACGCTTCCTGCTGGAAAGCTTTGATGGGCAGTAAAGAGGCAACTCGTGATGTTGCTGCTTCTAAATATCATTATTGAGGAACTGAGAAAAACACAAGCTACCTGTTAGTATCCTGATGTGAATGATCCCAAAGGTTTTGGGGTGGGTGAGCTGGGTTTCATAAGATGTCAATAATTTTTCATGACAGCAGATACAGTGTTATCGGAGTTCATAACAGGACATAAAGGGCACAAAGGTCCTCTGAAGCAGCTGGTCTGAGGTATCAATAACCGGTTAAAACAATGGTGAATGACCCTGAAATTATCACTACAGTTCGTCTGTCCAGTCAATCTCAGTAGGTTACGTCTTCCTTTTGTCTGAGGAATATGTCAACCTTTGATCCTAACTAATCCTGATCATGCTTGCTATGAAACATCTGTACAAAAATGTGTTGGTCAGCACATACCAGACAAACACTGGAGTTACTCTGCCTTAGCAGGACATTTCACCCCAAAATAAAAAAAAGTTTCTTCTTACTACCAGTAAAAGAAAAACTATTTATGAGCAACACAAGCTGAGTGCCATCTAGTTCCATTATAGGGTACTGGAGATAGGCAGACATCTCTATGACCGATATCCCCAACACTCAGCAACTTGCACCAAAACAATCTAGAGTGATAAACAGCACTACAGGTAAAAGGAAAAATATGTCATTTTGATTTAGCAGTGAGCTGTCCATTTAAGAGCACAATTAAAAGTAGATTTCAGGATGTGTTTCTGTAATACACACCTTAATTGACTCAACTAACTGGAAACTAGCCACTCAGTAATTAAGAGCCACAGATGTTTTCTCACACAGCCAGTTTTTCCAGTTTCCCTCCTTCCCATAGACACACACTGACACTGGATGGCACATTCATATGTGCAGTCACAAGAAGGTTTGCTGTGTCTCCCAGCGTCTCAGTTTCTGTTATGTGCCAAGTATCAGACATATACAGATATACAACAAAAACCTTTTAGACAGGTCTGTAAGTATTAACCTGAACAGTTTACAGTAGCTTAGCTTGTTCGTTAACTTGCTATAACTGGTGTATCCCTGTTTGACGACAACATGTATGAATATTTTGTCACCTTACCTTGTGAAGGGTTTTACACAGAGATTTTTGGTTAAGGCAGCTTGAACGTATGGGAATATAAAACATAAACCGGGTCATATCGTGTCTCTAACACAGCCGGCGAGACAACAACTGAGCTGTGTTGCTGTTTTCACGACCAGAGGAAAACGGTCACATGAGCAACGCTTTGAGGAAACGCAGATGAATAAACACGGAATAGGAAACGCCTACTGTTAGGCTGTCCCGTGAAGCTCGCTTGTATGTTTTACAAATCTGTGCTAAGGGTATGACGTCATAGCACATGACCAACGGCTGTCCCGCCCTCCTCTCTCGGTTTGTGTCTCGAGCTTCAAAAGTTAGTTTTTAACCCTTAGATGCATGATACCTACACTCTTCCATAAGTGGGGTCAAAAATGACCCCAATTAGAATCAATGTGTTTTATTTGATAAACTTAAGCAATTTCTTTAATTTTGGTTGAAGATGATGATTTGTATTATATTTTGGTCAACAAAAGAATGATTTCATGTTTGACATGTTCATTTATCACTTTTTATTAACATTTTAACAATGACATCATTGAATAATCAATAATAGTATAATAGGCTACCTAACGGGTTAGATTTTATTACAAGGAAACTATAAATATCATAGTAAGGCTGCTTATCGCTACACAACAAATGCAGTAATACAGTACTAACATTAACGTTACATAGTAGTTAGCTAACTAGTACCTACATTGTAGTTAGCTAACACTAGCTAGCTTAGTTAGCTAATGTTAGCTAACTACAAAGTAGGCTGATTTGATGACAATAATACTATACTTTATCACACAAAAGTCATGGATGTGGAAAATAAGTTCATATTTTATAACGTCATATGTATTCCAAGAATGTAATACTTAGATATACGTTGCTGTATAAAAATCCTCCTGGGTGGTGAGACTGCTGGCATTAGATGTGTAAGTGCAACAGTAAATGTACAGGCTACCTGACAGACACAGTTGATAAGAATCAAAGATTCCTCGGTCTAACCCTTGATATTCCATAGGAAATGCTTGGGGTCATTTTTGACCCCACTTATGGAAGAGTGGGGTAGTGATACAAAAACAACAATTTCTTAAAATGTAGGCTATATAAATGTTTTTTAAATGCAAATGGCCTCATGTCAAAAACATTTTATGAGGAATACCTGGAATATGAAATGATAAAAACTTTTAATTCCATAGATATTGAAGAAAAACAACCCCTGGGGTCATTTTTGACCCCACTTATGCATATAAGGGTTAAAAGGACTAAGGATAAATTAAAATAAAAAAAAAACACCAACATTTGTTTTCACTCATGCTCAGTAGTACTTATTTTTCCAAGTTGTTTATTTAATATGCTGAAGCTAAGGGACTGTTCTTTACTTATCAGAGGAGGGGAGTTGCTGGAGTGGGACGTTGTTTTTTGTTTTGTTTTTTTACCCCCCCTGAAGCTGCAGTATTTTTCCCTTAATCTCCCTGAGTGACTAAGGGGAAATGTATGACCCTCCCTCCACTATGAATTAGTTGTTAGATTTTTAAAACGTACCCTTTGATGTTTGAAGGTTAAAAATTGAAAACAAAATCCTGGAGTTAAAAACATCTTGTTTTTTTGGTCATCCTGGTAAGTTAGTGCAAGCAGTTGATTTTTTTTGCAAAATTTTAAATGAGACATGAAGAATAAAGTGATATTGATGAAAGATAAGCAATAATATGCTCTGACTCCAGTTCATCGATAACCAGCATGAAATCCAATCATTCAGAAAACAGACAGGATATTTTACTGGAAATACAGCAAACACTATTCAGAATTCAGATGTTGGGACGAAACACAATGTTAGTGGAAATGAAATGGCCGACAAGTATGCAAAGGAGGCAACATGAATTCATCATATTGACAAACCCGTTCCTTTCAGTAAACAGAAATGAAGACCAAAATCAAGTAGAACAGAACATGTTCTACGTTACTGTGAAAAATATGAGGTCGAGAGAAGGGAACTTATATTAAAGCTCAAACAAAACATTTAGTTTTGATTCAAGAGATATTTTACAGAGAAGTTCATTTGAGAGATGTTATCAAGCATTGTTACAATATCTTAGGAGAAAATTCTGATTGAGAGAATGTAGTTTTATTTATCTATTTGTATACATTTTCATTATATTAGTTTTTTTCTTCTTGTTACCAGAGTTAGTACATTTAAGATAGAATCCCTATCCACACTCTATACCAGTTGGTGGCGGTAAAGCAATATAAAGTTGTTTGCTAACCGTCATAAAGTGCCAAGAAGATGATGAAGAAGAAGAAGTGGTGGAAGAAGAAGAAGAAGAAGAAGAAGAAGCTGTGGTGTTGTCATGTCAACGGATCCACCTCCTGTGTGTATGGACTGAAGCAAACATATAGCAACCAAGAATTCCATGTTTATTCACCTGCCACTAATCTTTAGGCACCTGTAAATTGTACAGCTATCGTCGCATTCATGGCCCATTACAGAGTGAGTATTAGATTACATACTCTCTTTAGTTGTTAATTATTTTCGCCCAGTAAATGTTAAAGTTGCCCGTGTCAGCATACATGCTAACTAGCTAGCATCACAGAAATGTACGTGAAGCTTGGTTAGTAACGCACCTCAGTATAGTTAGGCCTATTGTTATTAATCCAGTCAGACCTGTGCTCCCAACTCATGTCTAAGTCAAATATTTGTCTTGTGTTTCAGGCCTCGGAATCAAAAAGAGAACAGTTTAGAAGATACCTTGAAAAATCTGGAGTTCTTGACACTATAACAAGAGGTAGGTATAGACCTTATTCATCCTGTAAATGTACATCCAGTGCCTGGTGTTAAACACATCCATTAATGTGCTTTTCACTAGTATCCCTGCTGTGCTGCTTCATCAACATTTTGTCTCTCTCTCTGCAGTTTTAGTGTCACTGTATGAAGAGACTGACAAACCTGACAATGCACTGGAGTATCCTTATTTGTAGTGTTAAAAACAAGTGTTGGTGTGTCAAAGATGATGATACGTCTGTCCATCCTAGAAGAGAGATCCCTCCCGAGTTGCTCTTCCTGAGGTATTTGTGGGGAGTTTTTCCTTACCTGCTGTGAAGGTCCAAGAACAGAGGGATGTGTGTGCTGTGAGGCCCTCTGAGGCTAATTACGATTTGTGATATTGAGTTTTACAGATAAAATAGAAATTATTATTTGTAAAGCCCTTTGAGTCACACTTTATGATTGGGGTACAGTAAACTTTGTGTTGACAAATCTGTAAGGCACCCCCCAAAACTTCAACAATTAGTGTCCTCAGTTCCCAAATACTATACATACTCAGTGTTGTTAAAAGAAAAGGCGATGTTACTCAGTGGTAAACATGCTCCTGTCCCAACTTTTTTGAAAAGTGTCGCACGCATCAAATTCAGAATGAGTGCATATTTACAAAAAACAATCAATTTTATGAGCTTTAAACTTTAAATATCTTGTGTTGTATTGTTATGAGAAGAAACGGCAGGATAACATAAAAGCACAGTATTTCCTCTTTTAAAGGATGTCTTGTACTTTTGAAATGTCAGCAATCTCAGCTGGGGAGAAAACAAAAAGGTTTAAAATCTGTAATTTAGGCAGCCGGTGTGAGAGAATTGCATTTTTGTTTTGTATCTGTCTGGAACAAATGTGTCATGTGGAAACTGATTGCTCATTGATTATATAATTTTTTCCGTATAGGAGACTAAGGTGTGAAAAACAATTCCACATACCCAGTTTTATTCACAGGAAGCTTGTTCTTGTAAGAGGAGTTGTTTTTTTTTTACAGAAATCATAATTTTACTTATCATAAGCTTTGTTAAAACAATATGTTTCTGTGTCTGAATATCAAGGGCATAGTTGACCTTAACCACCTCCACAGTTTCATAAAGCTTCACCTCGGTGCAGCTGCTTTAGAGCCAGCAGACGCTGAGGCTCTTCGTATGGAGCTGTCTGACCTACATCAGAAATGTAACCTGCTTATGGAGGAGAACGAAGAACTGAGAAATAGGGTGAGATACTGGTAAAAGTCTAAATTTACAGATAAACAGCGCTGTCCCACTCCTACTGTGACCTCTAACCTGCCTTCATGTCATTTTCTAGCTGCTGCAGTACGAACCATCACCTGAGGAGGGAGCAGGGTAGTAGTAAGGATTTTTGTCATCGCTGTCTAGAGTTTAAAAGAAAAAATTAAACAATTGCAATTTTTGAAGAATATGTAAATGTTTATTAAATTGATGTACAGTGAACACAGAATCACTGCTATTCTTTTGTTATATAACAAGAAACAACTTTTGCTTTGGCAATCTCATTGTTCCTGTTTTCAACCAAAGGATACGCTTACACACACAGCCACCCATCTGAAATAAATACATTTCTAAATAAATTTTTTTGATTGGCCTTAAATTTTTTCAAGGACATTTTAATTGATATCAACTGCATTACTGAGTAAAAAGGCCATACAAAAGCAACAATTCATAGGGAAATTAAACTGATAAATGACATCACATTGAAGAAAAAATTGAAACTAATGTCACCAACACGAAGATATCCAGAGACATCCAGAACTAGGTATTTGTTATGTTTAATACTCTTGCTGAAGACCTTTTGGACATGTTGGAACAGGGGTTTAATGAATTCAGACGGTGTCAATGATTTCAAAGTATCCAGTTGTATAACAGCATATTGTGACCTGAAACAACATTATAGATCTGTGGTTCAGTTTTCCATTCCCCTCTAATCATTCAGACAGAGCTGTTGCATACAGTCAAATCATTAAATGCCCATCTGAATCTCCATGACCAGAGGTGTGGACTTGTGTCACAAGACATGGACTCAAGTCAGACACAAGTCATGAATTTAATTGACTATAGACATGACAAAATCAAAGAAGACTTACAACTTGACTTGGACTTAAACACCAATGACTCGTGACTTTACTTGGACTTGAGCCTTTAGACTTAAAAATACTTCATACCTTCCCACAAGCCCTAAGATTAAAAAGTATGTTTTTTATAAAGTGTGCGATGAATCAATTCATTCGACTAACGTTAAACGCTGTTCACTTCCAGCAAGTTGACACTTAATTCTTCAGATCCACTTCAATCTGACAGCATCCAGTCAAGTTGCAGGAGACACATTAAGAACTAACGTTAGGTTATTAAGCACAAGTTGGAAGGACTGGACAAAGATAATTTTGTTTTTGTACAAAACTACATAGTGGTCAACACATAAACAAACTACAGTATGCAAAATGTGTGAGGTGAAAATTACAGACAGGGGTGCAACAACCTCCAACAAACTTATTATAACAAATAAGTACAAATTTTGAAAAGCAGACATGACTTTTGTAAATTTCATATATTATTACTCTCTGTGCTGCCTCTTGCCCAGGTCGTTATTGTAAATAAACTGTTCTTAACTGACTCACCTGGTTAAATAAAGGTAAATAAATAAATAAATAAAGATTACCCTGTTGTTAAAATGCCAGCATCTGGCAAAGACTGCATTTTGACATGTTTAGGACTTGACATTCAAAGTTTAGGATTTGGGACTGAAGTGCTAAGACTTGAGATGACTTGCAAAACAATGACTTGGTCCGACCTCTGTGACATACCTGTTAACGTACAAACACAAAACACTCCATTGTGATATTTAGGGGGATATAGTGGCATTTACTGGTGTGGATTGCGGATTGTAACCAGCTGAAACTTCTCCTGGTTAGAATTCTTTCAGTGCTCAATGTTCAGGAGGTTTTTATCAAAAGCTTAATTATCAGCAGAGGTCTCTTACTCTTCAAGGGAAATTGACCCAGTGATTTAAACCGGTAAAAAAAACTATTGATGCAGTTTCATGTTAAAGAATCAGTGTTTTTCCAACACTGTGATCATGGAGGAGCTGCTGACTATGGTGGCCAATGCGAAAAAGCAAATAGCCCTATCTAGAGCCGGTGTTTGTTTTGTCCATTCTGGGCTACTGTAGAAACGTGGTGGTGCAACATGGTGATCTCCATAGACAAGGACCAGCTCCCTATGTAGATGTAAACAGCTCATTCTAAGGTAACAAAAACAGGACTACTCTTAGTTTTAGGTGATTATACACTTAAGACAACAAGCTATATTATATTCCATTTCTGCCAATACATCCCCCTAAATCCTACACACTGGGCCTTTAAAATCTAAAAAGTAGATGTCAGATTTTACATTTTAATATGATTGGAAAAAGGCTGTTCTTTGGTGTCAAGAGCATAATCTCCTTAGCAATGGGCCTTTTGTGCTTCTTTTAAAGAATTATAAATGTTTGAAAAGTGCAGTAATAAAGTGTTCATATAACTTGCACCCAAACATGCATATTGAGAGATTTTATGTTAGGAGCATACGGTCTGTTTATATCTGCAGATCAGTTGGAGCTCGTCTGCTGCTGGCACTGCTCACTGCTGACACTCTGCGGTTTGGAGAGGAGGCAGTGGGGCTGTTACTCTCCCGGCTGTGTCGAGATACTGAGCTCAGCTCCCCTGCAGAGTCTGGACTCTGAGACCTGCTCGGCCTCTTCATGTCTGATTTAGAGAGCACCCTTGCTCGGGGTCCAACACAGCTGCTGCGTAGCTTCACGCTGTTGTTGCCGTGGTAGGAGTCCCCACTGTCCGAGCCATTCCCCTCTACCAGAGTGGAGCAGTTCCATGGTGGGCTGACCCTCCGTGACTTCCTCACAATGCCTGACAGTGTTGTGCAGGAGGAGGTGTTTGCCACAGGGAGGGTGGGGTACTCAGAGCTGGCACACTCCATGTCCTCATGACGAGGAGAGGATTGGTCCTCTGGTTCGTCATGTTTGTCCACAGGAGGGGAACGTGTCTCGCTGCTTGTGTTGCCAGTTTGCTCCGTTGGGCTTGGCACTCCTTCCTTGGTGTCCTTGTGGCTGTCTGGCTTTGCACCAGGGTCCCCTTTTATAGGGACAAAGGCAGAGGAGGCATTAAGTAGAGGGTAGGTGGGTCCGTTGCCCTGCTTCTCCAACAGTAATGTGTATCCACATGGTGCTGTGGGGATAGTATTCTTGCGACCCACAGAAGTGCCCATGCAAACCTGCTGCACAACTGAGTTCTTTTTTGACTTGTCAACATAATAATCATCAAGATCAGCTTTCAGGTGTGGGTAGTAGCTCAGGATGCCTTTTTTAATCCTCTTGTATGCCAGGTGCATGATCTCAAGAAGGCTGAGAAAAAGGGAGATGCAGGCGATCCCCTGCATGAACATCATGAAAACAGTTTTCTCAGTGGGCCTAGAGACGAAGCAGTCCACCACATTTGGACATGGCTCCCTTTCACACTTGAAAAGAGGGTTCAAGCGGTGCCCATAGAGGATGTACTGACACACCATGAAGCTGACCTCCACTACTGAGCGAGTCACTATGTGGACCAGATAAGTGCACAACAGAGAGCCCCTCAGTGGAGCTTTGTTGAGCTTCCCCTGCTCCAGCTGCTTCATCTCCTTCTCAATCCTCCTCCGTATCTCCACCATCTCCACGTCCACCGCCTCCAGCTCCCGACGGAGAGCCACCTTCTTGCAGTGGCGCTCCTTCTCCAGAGCTCGCAGCTGGTAGATGGCATGACCCATGTAGACCAGCGAGGGCGATGACACGAAGATAACCTGCAGCACCCAGTAGCGGATGAGGGAGATGGGGAAGGCCTGGTCGTAGCAGACATTGCGGCAGCCAGGCTGGTCGGTGTTGCAGACGAAGTCTGACTGCTCGTCGTTCCACACGTCTTCAGCTGCGACGCCGAGCACCAACATCCGAAATATGAAGAGGATGGTCAGCCAGATCTTGCCGACCATGGTGGAGTGGATATGCACCTCCTCCAAGATCCCCCCGAGGAAGTTCCAGTCTCCCATGTTTTACATTAGCAGAGCTGTAACACATGAGGGGAAAAAAAGGTTATGATTGTTAATACAGCCGACAGATACATGATTTTTGCTGCCAATACTGATATTGATATTTGGGAGTTTTAAAAATCTGATAAGAACACTGATGGGCTTAACAAATGAATTACAACTACAATTGTGAAATAGATCCCTGGATCACAGAGGCAACTCTGATGGTGTTATGACAGGCACCAAGTGGCGGTAGTTTGCAACGTAGCGGGCAAGTCTGTTGAAAGTAGGAACATGTGTACATGTAGATATCAGAGGGGACGCAGGGCAACGGTGCCCTCAATGTTTAGATCAGGTTAATTTGTCTTAAAAAAAAATTACACCATAAATGGATGCAGGAAAATCCAAACCTACGCCCTTGTGAAAGAATTGTCAAAGCACTGACATTTTGAGGATGATGACAGAGTTCAAGTATGATAACAGCAACAACAAAAAACACATCAATTTTAATATTATGAATATAAATAATGTATACAGCATGTGTGTATGTGTACCATAAGAAATGTTTTGATAAAAAAAAATCAAAAGGCATTGCAGAGGTCAATTTTAATGCATGGGAAATTTCCTTTGTTTTCTATTAGTACACAAATCACTAAGAAGCTGAAATCAACTTGACTATTCAACACTTCTTTCTTTGCACAGGCAACTCAGTGATATCCCCATAGCTGTGGTCTTGACTGGTCTTGAAATAAAATCTCATGTCCTATTTGTCTCAGACCAAGACAAGACCAAGTAAAACTGTGGTCGAGTCTGACATGACAAGTACTACAACACTAACGTAAGTGCAATTTTCAGCCATTTGCACATTGAATTTATGCTTCTACATTTCAGCAGGAAATACAGTATGTTTTACTACAGTACTACATTTTTAACAGCAGGGGTTACCAGCTTCTTTTCAGATTAAGATTTTAAAACTAGTTTTTAAAATGATACATTGCTGAAGACCAAACTATGAAAAAGGGAAAAATGCCAGCACTCACAAATGTCCTTTTGGTAAATTTAATAAACCAACTTGGGTGGCAGTACCAGAAACACAGACATTTCGACAGAAAGTCTTCTTCAGTGAACTGAACTTTTTCGCTGTTTTTGGCCGTGCACCTTTTGAGGGGATTTATTTTTTAAAGTGCTTGCTTCTTTCCTACGCAATTTTGAAGACCAAACTACCCAACAGTATATTAAGTCAATGACAACAATAAAATAAACTTAGATCTGAGACACCCAACTTGTTTTACCTGGGAGCCACATTTGTAAAATGACAGGAGATCAAGGCCTAGTTAATTAAAAAAATGACATTAATCCTCCTTAGTCCTTTTTTGGCACCTTATTTACATTGAAAGTACAAAAAATTCCTAGTGTGAATTAGTTTATTTTCACTGTGAATTAGAATATGGTCCGTGAGCCACAAGTTGAGTAGGCTATACTGCACAGAGAGAATTTTTACTTTTGCTACTTTTAGTACATTTTATCTGATAATACTTATGTACTTTTTATGTCAAACTTTGGATGCAAGACATGAACTCGTAACAGTGTGTCTGTACATTGTGGTAGTTTTACTTAAGTACAAGCTCCAAATACTTCTTCCACCACTGCTGAGAACTGGGTTTTCAATTACACAACCAGTCTACCCAGTAACAACAGAAACGTAACCCATTAGACAGTAAATAAAATATACTAATCTGATAGTATTAAATAGTTAGGTAGTTAAATTAGGGTATTATAATGTATTCATATCAGTCAGTGTTAAATGAAATATTTGACAACATCCAGCAGCATTCTAATAAAACAATTTAAGATTTATTGATAAAATTGAAGATCATTACAAATATAAAATATGTCAATCAAATAAAAATCAATCATTTTAATAATGATGTTATACATTGCGTGTTTTTCTACAACAAAGGAGAAGAAAAATTACACTGTAAAGCTGATATATTCATTTTACTGTAGTTATGTAGCAAAATTATACAACTTAATAAAAAAGGTCAAATATTTATTTTGAGATGACTTAACTTACCTTTCATCTTGGATATGAAATGTAACAATAAAGGCCTTTTGCAATAATGCTGCCGATGCTGTTGAACACACTCCTACAGGCACATCTTTAATCTTCTTTATCCTCTTTTAAAAAGTCAAAATGTTCACACTGAAAGAGATTTCAGTCTCCACTGTTGTTAAAAACTGGACAAAAACAAATGATCCCTGCTGGCTGTTGCTGTTCACAAGTTTATAGCCTGTGAAAGACAAAACAATCAATACTGTTGCGATGCTCTGTTGCCATTTACCTTGCAGCAGTATGAGTGGCCTGACCCCCAGTTCCTGCGAGTCATTAGGGGTGAAATGTGTTGCAGAATGTGCAGCGAGCAGTGTGGGTTTGTCGCCTGTTTCTGGTTGGACCCAAAGGACCCTGAACTTGTTTTAGCCTCTAAATGTAGACAGGACAGAAGTGGTGCACTGGGTTTAATGGAAATCTGGCATCAGAAAGTGCCACCAAGGTAGATTATAAACCAGATGATAAACTGCTTCTGAAGACAATCCTGATATCCTGATTTAATGTGAAACCTGACACTGAAAGATTAAAATGCTATAAATCCCACACTCATACAAAACAGGAAGATGTTGCATAAGAGCCACAACAAACTAATGAGCAGTGTAGTTTGACCTAACGTCTGGTTCATTGCTCTGTTAGAACCAGTGTTGAATGGTGTTGGTTTTTGCAGCTGGAGCTGAATCGATTAATTGATAAATCTGTCAATAAAATACAAATCTCCAACTATTTTGATATTAGATAAATCATTTCAGTACTTTTTGCTTCTCACAAGCATGTAAAACATTCATTGGTTCCAGCTGGTCGACTGTAAAGATTTGTCTTGTGTGATAGTAAACAGAGTCTTTTTGAATTTTACAGTTTATCTGATGAGTCTTTGAACAGAAAATCCCGCACACTGCTCTTGCTCAGCTTCACAATTTATAATTAACACTAATGTTTCGATCCTCCAGGACCTTCGTCAAGAGTGTTCATCACCATTACTTTCAACATTGAGCTTAAATAGAAACTGCCCCACCCATTTTTACAGGTGTGCACAGGTGTGAGGGAAATAATGAGCTGTGGATGTGTTTCTCAATAGTGGACAACAGCCTGGGCACTATATGTCACATATCACACATATGACAGAACAAGGGAACAAGAAAAACATAGGAAAAACCTAGAAAACTCAACTTTCTTACACGATTAAGGCTATTAACAAGACTATTTAACAAAAATGTTGATCTTATACATGAACACATCAGCCTAGCAGCTTTCATAAATCATCAACATTGTAAACTCTTATGCTGTGTATTATAAATGAGTCTTTTGAGATTCCCAAATCAAGTGATATTTTCCAACACACCTGCATCTGAGACAGCTGTATGTGCAAATACCTTTCTTCAGACAGTTTATCTGACAAATAAACGAGTCTGAAGATGTCAGCTTGGGCTTTCAGAAAATGGGACAGGTCTTTGTCATCAATTTTCTGACATTTTAAAGACAATTAAAGACAAAATTATTAATCAAGTAAGAAAATAATTGGCATTTAAATGCCATTCAAAATTACAAGGTACCTTTTTTCTTTTGCCAATAGTCCAACACTCGAAGATATCTAATGTACAATTTAATTTTAGAGAAAAAGCAGTAAATCCTCACATCTGAGATGCTTGTCAAAAATATCGATTTATTAATAGATATCAATTCTGAATATTTGAAATGGTCACAATGCTCTTTGTTTGCAGTATTGATACACTAATACTAGCTGTGCTTTCTTTCACTCTTCTTCCAGTTTATATAGAAATGAAAGGTTCCAGATACACACAAAAAATAGATATCAGTCTCATCCAGAAGAGGGAATGAGAGAAACTAAATGTCTGATAAAAACATTGATGTTTCTAAGGTTGTCTTTTTGAGAAAAAAAATAAAATTATGGCTCGTACCTGCATTAAGGGCAAACATAAGGATGCTTATTTTCCTTTCACATCGTAAAGCAATGCTCATTTTCCACATTATCGATACACCAGCATGAGCTGCACTTTCTTTGTTTCTTTTTGTTAATGTTTACTAAAGTCATCCTGCTGTTCTCAGCCACTACCCAAGTTATTGTCATGTTACATTAACTTTCAATAAAAAAGTTATTTTTATGCCCTCAATGTCATTTTCCCCCATTAATCTATCCATGTTCACCTGCTTATCCGGGCCGGGTCAGCAGGCTGAGCATAGCACCTCAGACATCCCTCTCCCCAGCAAGGCTTTCCAGCTCCTCCTGGGGGACCCCATGGGGTTCCCAGGCTAGATGAGATATGTAGTCCCTCCAGTGTGTGTTCTGAGTCTGCCCCAGGGGCCCCTCCCAGTGGGACAGGCCAGGGACATTTCTAACAGGAGGCGCCCAGGAGGCATCCTGATCAGATGTCCAAACCAACTCAACTGACCCCTTTCAACACGAAGGAGCAGAGGCTCTACTCCGAGCTCCCTCCAATGTCCAAGCTCCTTAACCTATCTCTAAGTCTGAGCCCAACCACCCCACGGAGGAGACTTGTTGCAGCTGCTTGTATACGCAATCTCATTCTTTCAGTCATTGCCCAGTCAGGTACAGCGCCTGCTTCACTGCAGAAGCTGCACCAAACAGCTGATCCATCTCACACTCCATTCTACCCTTACTCGTGAACAAGACCCTGAGATACTTGAACTCGCTAGTTTTGGCTAGAAACTCTCTTCCAGCCCAAAGGGGGCAATTAACAGATTTCCGGCAGAGCGCTATGGTCTCAGGTTTGGAGGTGGGGACTCTCATCCCAACCGCTTCACACTCAGTTGCAAAACCACTTCATGCTTGAGGTCACGGTGTGATTATTAACCATTTACAAATACTTCATATAGTATATAAAATGTTATATGTGCAACAGCAAACAATGCCATACATTATGGCATTACTACTAATAAATAAACATTATCATTTCATTGTTTGCCAACAGTAAATATCAAAGTTTTTTTAACTATCAATTTACCATTCATTAATGATGGTTAAGTGTTACCCAGTATTCCCTTGGTTCAGTCTATTCTGTATTTGAAACCAACCCTGTGCTTCAGCTCACACCAGTTATTTTTGATAAACTCACATCAAGCCTCCATTCTGCTGTTGTACTTGTTTAATCAATGTTCTTTTCAATAAAGGGATCAATGGGGCACGTCCGATTTCATACATGGTTGCTTCTTCATGGTGAATCTAATTTAAGTTGTTCCTCCCAGCTACTGATCCATTAAAAGGAAATCAATGGACTAGTTTGTTTTCCATGCAGATGACTGCAGACTGTGATTCGAGGCTGCTGGAGAGGAGGGGAAACACTCTGAATAACTTCTGATATTTCCTCAAGTTCGTCTCCTTAAATTTCCCAAAAATAAGGTTCGGTTTCTTCGGAGTTCACAAAATTAAGTCACACATTGTTTCCTTATGCTGAATGTTATCCATTTATTACTCAAAATAACAGTTTATTCCTACTAAAGATATAAGATTAGGAGAGTAAAACATGCAGTGACAAAGATTCTTTCTGAAAAACCACCAGGACAGTCGAATTAACACCCATCACAACCAAAACGTTCCAAAAATAAAATACCTTCTGAAAGGAGGTCTAATCTTACAGAAAACACCATAAAATTAAAACAGATTAATGTACATTTTAAACAGTTTGTGGTTTAAGTCACCGGGCAATATTTTAACACTTTCAAGGACCAAAGCTGCGTTTCTGTGTATTTTAGCCTCAATACTCACATACTTGATAACTACTGATGACCCAACACACGATATCCTCATGATTTTTAATGTTTTTCATCCAGGCCGCCTTATTTACTCTGCATGAAAATAACTTGTATTAACATAAAACCTGAATGTCAAGTCTGATTTTGTTCTGTTTTTTTCTGTTGTGTTATTGTTAGTGGGTAATGCACGTTTCATTTCAGTCTGCTACTTTGACAATACAGGTTATTGATTATCTTAACATTTACTGTGACAGATTATCTCAAACAAGTTCCACAATATTCATTTTGATAAGGTAAAATAAATGAACACCTGTGGCTGAAAGAAGGGAATAAAAACAAGAAAAATATGAGAAAAATCAACAGTAAAGTAATGAGAGTCATAACCAACCCCTCCAGAATGTTACTATCACAAAAATTAACACAAATTCAGCCAATCACCTTTAATTCTGCACAACCTTGCAATTTTGTCCAATCACCACAATCTAACTCTAAATTTGACTGTTTAGCAAAGGTAAATTCTCAATTTATTCTTGAGCTGTTTGAGCATACTGATTTGCTCAGCCCCTCCTTGCCCCACTTTCTCTCTCTCTCTCTCTCTCTCCCCGTTTATCATGAAACCACTGCTGTGGGATTGTGAGCTCCTGTGAAATCAGGCATTTCAGCCCCCAACAGTCCAAAATACCTTCTGCAAAATCCTGGAGGAGCTGGATAATGATAATGTGATAAAACACACAGAAACACTGGTTCAGTTCGGCAACAGACTGGATTCAT
This sequence comes from Epinephelus lanceolatus, assembly GCF_041903045.1. Lineage (NCBI taxonomy): Eukaryota > Metazoa > Chordata > Actinopteri > Perciformes > Serranidae > Epinephelus > Epinephelus lanceolatus. Next base: position 29,319,277 of record NC_135749.1, on the reverse strand, counting down.
TTTAAAATACTGAATGTTCTTTTTTTTTTTTTTGCAAAAATGGGTGCATAGGGTTTAGAAAACAAAATCATCAGTAACCGCATATAAAAAAGACAATTATTCCTGGCCGACTACCACTGAACACAGAAACCGCTGTTTCATATTTCTATCAGGGAATCTCACCAATACAGTTTTATAAAACCGAGCAAAGGACGAGCATTGTTCTTAAAATGGAGCCGCAAAAACAAGCTTTCTACAAATGGTTCAGTGGACGTTACATTCATGTCAAAACAAACATTTCTTAACAAATGAACCAACTCTGGTGCATCTGACATAATGACGGATAGGAGCGGGGAGCAGGTACTCTTCTAGCGTCCTCCTGACTTGCGCCCAGCCCAGGATCGGGACCGAGAACGCGAACGAGAGCGTGATCTTGATGCGGACCTGGACCTGGAGCGGGATGGGGAGTGTGTACGTCGCACTTCTTCTTCAGTGTAATGGGAGGTCGACGCTGGGTTGACACTCTCTCGTGGAGATGCGGATTTGGATCGTGAGCGCGATCTCCCTCGAGACTCTCTCCGGGGCCTCTGCCTGTATCTGAAGACACAATGAAACCATTTAGACACATCTGTGATCATCTTAACTTCTGGGAACTACACACAACCTTCCTGTATGTCAAATGTTAAGACAATTTAGCTCCCCACAACACTTAACTGCTAACAATTTTACTGCTACATTATATCCTATAATAAATCATTCTCTACATGTACTTGTACAGTAATAGAGACTGTACTGTGACAATAACAGAAAGAGAGCAATAGATGCAAACTACAACCTCTCAACAGTCAAAGACAAGTCGTACCTGTCACCCTCACGGCTCCTGCTTCTTCCTCTTCCATACATCCGCCCAGAGCTGAGGACAAACATGAAAAGGTCATTTTCCTTTACAGTGTAACAACTGTGAGGTGTAAGCAAATGAATTCCATCACAAAAGGAAAAACTCACTCTCTAGGGCTATCAGATCGCCTGCGATGGCGATCATAAGAAGGACTGCGTGATCTGTATCGCTCGTAGCTGCGGCTGCGCGAACGTCTGCGCCGGCTGTCTCGATCATAGTCATCATATCGAGAGGATCTGCCTGGAGAACGCCTTTCCTTTGACTTCATCTGATTTGGTGCTGATGTATATGGGGAAAAAAGCAGCGATGAGCTAGAGAGTTTGTGCCCTGAGTGGAAAACAGACAGAATTTTTTTCCCAGGAGTAACACTTTCTGTGGAAAGTACTTTATAAGTCCCACTGGGTATATGAAGGGTGCACCTCCAGGGTTCAACACTGATTTTTTTTTTCACCTGGCCAGTCGTGCAAGTGGGTCAGAAATCTACTTCACCAAAGACAATTTTTACTTGACCCTATACAAACTGTGTATTAGTGATTCTCAAATAACAACAAAAACTGAAGTAAAGTGTTATGACAAATTACCGTTTTATCTGCCTTGCTCTCAAACTTGGAGAGATTCACCCACATCCTTTTTACGCCACCCAACTTATCTCCTGTTTCCAGGATAAACTAAAATACTTGCTTGCTTTCAGCTCATAAACTTTACCTCTACCCACTGCTGTCTTCTGGCAAGTGCCCAATTCATACTGCGCATATGCAAGTCTCAGGGGAGATGGCAAGAAGTGAGAGACTTCACTCCTTGGCTATTTCCATCATCAGCTTCAGAGTGTGTGGAACTAACAACTGAACACCTCAACTGAATGGAACCTTTAATTATGTCATAAGTTGACAAACAAAACTGGGTAAGGTTCTGGCCATGTCCCTATCAGTCATGTCAGATTTTGTCCTATTACAGACCTTTGCTGTTAAATTTAATATTACTGCTCATTTCACTCACTTCACTTGCCAACACCCTCCATTCCTCAGCTTGACCTGACCACCTGTGTTGTCATATACGTTCTAATTTTAGCTACTTCAGTGCTGCCAGTAGTTAATTTCTTACTCATACCTACAATTCAGGTCTTAGTGAGAAACCTGATGAATGCAGGGGATCATACAATAAATATTTATCTACTACCATATAATTCAAAAGTGACAGTGACAATGAAATAAAAAGAAGTTTAACACAAAACACTGACAGACTCAACAGTATTTGGTTGCAAAAACAAAAAGACTTAAACACTTACTCTTTCGGTCACCCTGGGCAAACTGGATTTCAATTTGCCGACCGCAAACCCACTTCCTGTCCAGGCTGTGAAGAGCATCCTCTGCATCACGCACATCCTCAAACATGCTGAGTGGTTAAGGGTCTTTGTTTGCTCTGATTTTTGTAAGGCCATACAAATTCAAATAAATGTTTTTCTTAAATTTACTCTCAGAAAGGTCACTCTCAGAAATTCATTTTACATTTATGGCAAGAGGGACGAACTTCAAACATTTTCTTTCATTTGTGTGGCCCAAGACATAACAGTTTAACATGCAGAAATTAAATGTTACTTGATATGTTATAGCAAGTGAAAGAAAACAACAAACATACTACATACTCATTGGATTTTTGTAGAGATAAAAGATGAAGCAAGTTTTTCAAACACATCAAATAACTGTCTGAGGGATCAGAACTACAAATATATAAACAAATCAAATACATTAAATAGCTGATTAAATTGCTTTGATTAAAACTAAAAAAAATGTCACTGATATCACAGGGAAAGCTGATTTTGTTGCCATGTCAAATTTGTGGATTTGTCTTGGGAGGATACAAAATAATTCAGACTTGTTACCTTTGCCCATGCTTGACTTTGAACTTCATCTTGATCTTTACACTCTTTAATCGACTCCCACAGAGACTTGGGTTTCCTGCTTGCCTTTTCCTCTTAAACCTCTTTTCTTTTCCCAATTCTTTGCCGCCATATCCAAGCCTCGTTTCCGTTCCCTTTTCCTCTTCATGCTTTACTTTCTCTTTTCAACCTTTTCCCTCCCTCTGATCCTGAAGGTCTGTGTGACTTGTCTTTACAGCTACTCTACACGGGTCTTTGTTACTCTTTGTGGCCGGTTCCACAACTGGATGCATTTACATTTTCTGAAGCAATAACAGAGAAATGATGTGTGTTAGATATTCAATCAAATTAAGTGCAAGAAAAAAATGTCACAAAAAGCATATCTTCTCTGCTGAAAAGAAATAAAATGTTAAAATGTTTTGTTAGCAGGAGCACGAACACAGTAAACACTCATTGGGAAAGGATATTGAATGTATGCAAATCCTCTTGATTGGCGTGTATAGAAGTCAAGTGGGATGTAGACATCTACTATCGGCCCATAGCGGCCAAACTCACGCCGCAAATCCTCAGGCCTGAACACCGTAAATACAAGTATGACTCAACTGACCATCACAGGAAATTCTACCTACATCATTAACCAGTAACAGCTGAGAGCAGCAGTGAGAGGGCTAAAGGGACAGTTCACCCCAAAACAAAATAAGACTTTTTATTACCTTATTTCTGGCAATCAGACCACACAGGCTCTGTGTTATTTGCATTAGGTCTGTTGCCTGCTACCAGCACAGAAAAGCTCAAGAACAACTTTCATTCTAGTGGTTTTATTTGGTTCTGCAACGATTCTATTATGTTTTGCAGTGAACTGACCCTTTAAGATGCTGTATGTACACTGTTGTGTTCAACATGCAATTCAATGAAAAACCCACTAACAGGTCTAAAACTCACATAAGCAGATGCAGATGTTGCTCCATTCAGGTTAGATATGCAATATACAATTTTTGTGCTAATAAAAACTAATTAGCGCTTAAGTGCATGGGTCAATATGTTACCATGATGACGAGGAAAACACTGATTATGATAATCACCAACATGCTTTTTCAAAAACTCATAAACACACTCAATCAAATCAACATTGGGCAATAACTAATAATATTCAGATAATGGAAAAGAAACTGTAGTCGGCCAAAGTTTTATTCAAAAATATATATATGTAATTCCTCAACGTTAGTTTAACAGTACATTTTAATTAGGACATTGTAGTAACATTAATCCATCCACTGATATTAGTTAACTCTGTTTAAATCCTTTTCAGTTTAGTTTTAGTTTATGTGACTAAGTGCTGATATGGTTTTATTAATGCCACACAACATGGACATGTAAATTACGAATATTTTCCCGTTAGCTAATGTTACCCATGGCTACGCTATACGCAATGTATAACGTTAGAAGCCTATCTGGATAACTTAACAAGCAACAGTTCATAATAATAATACATTAAACGTGTTTTACCGGCAAATCACCCAACTATTTACTGAATTCTTGTCTTTGAGTTAGCCAACGTAGCCACGTTAGCTTATTTATAAACACGGCGAATGCGCAGACACGCAACGCAAACAAAGAGGTGCAAGCAAGAAATTCAATCTTGACAAATGCACGTTCATATTTCAGACGCTGTCTTATTTTAACTATATGGGTGCACTACGATGCAGTTAGTAAATACTAACAACGTAAAGCGCCCCTATACATTAGTTTAAGGTAACGTTAAGTCGAGGTTCCGACGAGCAGGCTAACATTAGCTAGCTGCTAAGTTAGCTAACAGTAAGCTACCGCCAATGTGAGTTATTTAGCGTCAGTGGATGATCTAATCGCGTCTGTATGTGTACTCACCTGGATTCATCGGAGATGTTTCTGACGAACAAAGACGTGTTTGGGGGCCTCATGTATCTGGCCATAAACTTACACTCAACCAGCAGATGAAATGTTTTTTTTGGGGGGGGGGGTGAGGAAGAAAAACCTGCTCTGCAGCGCAAATATTTTTAGCGCATGCGCACTCACAAGGCGCGTTCTGGTTCTTCCTCCCAAACAAAAAATCGGGTTATGAATACCCACAGCGCCCCCTGCCGTTTGAGCTCATCACCTGCAGCTATGGCAGAAACTGTGTGAAAAAAACAAACATTTTGGTTGATTCAATCATTTACATTTATTCATAAATGTATTAAGTTTTATTCCATTGTGTTATTTCCACTTATTTCCCACTTGAAGATGAGAAGGTCAAAAAGAGATCCATCAGCATACAGGTGTGGATTAGACTCTTTTGCTTCTGCTGATGAAAGTGACAGGACCAGAAGTGATGGTCTAGAAAAGCAGGGAAGCAGAGACAGAGATAAATCATGACTGTGTCACATTAAAATAACTCACTCATTTCCAGCTAACACTGAATCCCTAGTCTTTACTGCAGTTTCTAAAAGAAATAAAGCCACTGACCTCAATCATCTCGTCCCCTTGGATCTCCCGGACAGAGGTGAACTTTTCTGTCTCAGATATCAGCTTCCCGTTCTCCTCTCTGATCATGCACTGGCCAAGACCAATAACATTTCAAGTGATGAAAGTGGTTCTCAAACTTACTGTATACCATAATGCCCCTTTGCTAAGACAACTTTATGCCTCCTAATCAAACTAATTTTTTGCAACCATGCATGGATTACTGTACAGACCTGACTAGCAAAGGCCCGGGGGACCAAATTTTTAGGGCCCCCTGGCCTTATCCTGCAAACTGTCACTCAAATAAACATGTACTGACTGGTAGAGACTCAAAATGACCACACAGACATGCAAAGAAACTGCAAAGAGACACAAAATTCAAAATACCCACAAAAATCTTTTGCATATCTGTGCCCAGGGCCAACAAATTGATGAAAAATTAGGTTTTAGACACAAAAGACACAAATTTTTCCCCTAAATCAATGTAGACTCAAGAGCAAGATATGATTTGTCATATCTGAGATATGAGAGACATTTACACAAGACCATCACCTGTTCTTCTTTTCTTTACTGCCAAAAATCCATCTATCTATCCTTTACATGTCATTGTGTCTGAATATATTTAGCCTCGAAATCATCAAAGGACAAGTGTTGGCAATTGTTTCTTTATGAATCCCATTTTTTTTTAACTTTACACGCATGAAGAAACACTGAGGCAGATATCTGCTACAACATGCTCTCTATTTAAAAATGCTCATGAACAGAACTGTAGCCTCACTGAAATTAACTGAAGCCTACATAAATTCCTGAATAAGTGCCTTCTTGGGGTTATATTTTGGCATCATCAGTTCATGTCTTCACTTCTATGCTCATATGCATGAAGGGTTTGGGGCTTGAATTACCTTAAACTTCCTGCCATCCACAGTAGTAATCTCAGACTCCTTTCCAATGGTGAATGAGTTAACATGGCTGCACATGGGAGTCTTCATTGTGCACGTGAAGTCTTGTCCATTCTGCTCAATCACCCACACCGGTTTGACTTCTTTTCGCATTTTGATAACCATTTCAGGTACACCTTGAATGCACATTTAAAAGAAAAATAATGTATGCATACATAATCAAACAAATCCTTTATATTTTTAAGATATTCTTACCTACAACTTTTAAGAACTCATCAAGGTTTTCCTCTGAATAAATTTTCCAAGTGCCGTTGAAATCCATGCCTGCTGGTCGTGTTGGTTGCCTGAGGACATCTGATGTTCTTGTTGTCATAATCCCATCACACACACTGCTAGTTGGCATGTTGGGGACTTCAAATTCCCTGTTATTTGGACTGTAATTTCCAGTGAGAGTCAGGATGGGCTGAACATTAAGTAACATGTAAATGAAAAATGACTCCAGTGTGCATGTGAGGATGTCTCTCCTTCCAAAAATCCAACAAAATCACTGCATATTAACAGCAAATTTAGGCAATGACATATCTTTATTTCAGAAAGTACTTAAAGCTTTCCTTTATTTGACAAATATTTATGATTCATTTTCAAAATATAAAAACACTTCACCAGGCAAACAAACAGAAAGCAATACATTGTAAGGCAAATGTGCAGGCAGCAGAAGCTCAGGCAGTCCAGTACTGTGCAGATATGAAAAGGTGATTCAACTCTTGAACCTCTTGAACCTCTTGAAAAGAATAGGTCACACTCCAAATGACCATTTGCATATCAAATACTCATCCTGTGTTACGTTGAATTTGTGAGTAAATCTTTGTTTTTCTTGCATGGCTCTACAGTGAATAACAAATCCAAGAACAGAAAATTCTTGATGAATTGAAGTCATAGGCGTCCGCATTTAACAACAGCAAAACTATATAAAAACAAATGTTTATAAACTCACACAAGTTATGCAGTATAATCCAAGTCTCATTTATCTAGTGGTATGCTCAGTGCTTTCCAAACTGATGGCACTCTCACAGGGAACTGAACTGAAAGTGAAACTTTTCTCTTAAAGGCAGACTCCATTGAAAAAACAAGGAATTTTACCTTGCTGAACATGGGAGGTGCTGGTCCACCACTGCCACTGCCTTGTTTTAATCTTTACTGCTATTTTGTGTCTCTGGTGTTTTAAAAAGTGAATTCAGATTCACTTAAGTCACACCATAACACAAATTAACTGATCGAGGCAGCGGTAGACCAGCAGCTCCCGTGTACAGCATGCTAACATTACTGTTTTTGTCAATGAAGTCTGGCTTAGAAGAGAGCATATATAAGTTTCAATTTCAGTTCAGTTTCTCATTGGAAAGGTCTGTTTGGGATCTACTGAGCATACGACTAGATAAATAAAACTTGGATTATACTGCATAAATTGTGTCAGATTTTGTAAACAGATGTTTTGATATAGTTTTGCTGTTGTTAAACACAGACGACTTCAATTCATCAAGAATTTTCTCAGTTTTGGGATTCTTTCTCTGGAGGCATGCAAGAAAAACAAAGTTTTCTTTACAAAGTCAATATAACACAGGGTGAGTAACTGATATACAAATGATCATTTGGGAAGTGAAGTATTCATTTCAAGCATGTTCAGTTACCAAGAACACAGATATGGAGAGCTTTGTTACAAAAAGCTGTTAAACTCGATTACTGCTGGAATGTTACTGACGCAATCAAAAACACAGTAGCATACAAAACAGTCACATTATAAACAGAGACCAGTGGAGCACATTAATACTTATTTTCCTTTTGCAGAGAGCTTCTGTTAATACTGTGCCATGTTGTCGTCCCTGAGAAAACAGATCAGTCATGCAGAGAGGTTAAATACAAGCTTGTTCACAGACCTCGGTCAAACAATATTTGTTGTGGTTTATTCTTGACTTTTAAGTTATTTTAACATTCCTATATCACTAGATACGTGCTCTCCATTTCACCAGGACACCTTTAACAGTAATTCTCTCTTGTATTTTATAATACTGACTAGTATATAGCCCAATTCAAAGATATACTGTGCAGGATTTTTTTCTAGAAAAACAATGTATAGACTTATACAGAATTAATCATCTCTGTCAATCTCAATTCATGACTCACTATAGGTGTGTGGCAGTGTATTTTTCTGCAGAAACTCCGCTGTATTTTCTTCTTATTCTCCATGTATGTGATGCTTATTGGTGTGTACTCCCACAGTGCTTAGGTGAGGTCAGAGCTTTGTACAAAGGTATCGACCAGCTGCTAGACTGTAAGCAGCAGGCATCTAAGATACACAGCGCAGAAAGAATACCAATACAACAAGACAAAATGCTAAACAAGAGTGAATCTGGGAGTTGGCTTTTAGTAGGCATGGACCGTATCTTATTTTTGATACCTTCATACCCTCCTTAAATACGATATATGACGGTGTTGGCGTGCACTTAAAAAAAAAGTCCTGTAACGTTAACCTCACCTCCTCCAGCTGCCTTTTCCAGCAGTTGAGACTAGAGACCTCTGGTGGCACCCGCTGCGCACTACATACAGTGAGTGTAACAGAAAGAGGAGCGCCTGTACCTTTGGTGGTATCAAAGATGATACCGTGAGGATTTTTAAATACCCTGGTATTCTGTAATACTGTGATACCTCCCAAACCTAAGTTTTACTGTCTCTTTCACTGACAAACGTGTTTACAAACAGTGACAGTTCTGCATAGTTTACCTTTTTTTTTTTAACAATTTCATGGCATTCCATTCAATAGTTGTTGAGAAATTTCACCCAAAACCCCCAACTTTCAACCTCATGGTGGCGCTGGAGGAGAAGTCAGAGAATGACCAAAGTTATTAGGATACATCCTCTGGTGACCATGAATGTCTGTAAAAAATGTAATGGAAATCCATCGTATAGTTGTTGTACGCTAGCAAACAATAAATATCCTTTGTTCTTTCAATAACAGATTGTGTTGTTAATGTGCTGACAGGCTAACTAGCATCTTGAATCCATCCTGTTGGTCTTCAGATTTCCCTTTTTTAATAATGTTTACAGACTACTGCTGCCTGCTGCCATGGAGAGTTATTTCCTCTCACACAGACAATCGTTGGTCACTAGTTGGCAGTTGTGTCTAAGTGCAACTTTTTGGCCGAGACACATGTGAGGTGAGGCGACGCAACAGTCAGCCCTCATCACCACTAGCTCTTTGATGTCTGTTTGCTGTGTCTGGGCCTATCGAGCCATGCTGCTAGCATTGCTAATAACAAACTTCACATATGGGGACATTGTTTCTAAATCACCTCAAATATTTCTTTGGTATTTTTGTGCAGCAATTTACTACTCTTCATTTGCCGATGTATGTGCCAACCCTGATATACCTGCAACAATGGTAATATCCATAATATCAGACGAGATGATTTATCGGTCGCTCACTGCTTTATAGATTCTTTATACTGTGCTTTGAGGTGGTAAACTTCACCCATCTGGTGCTTCAAGCTTGCTAAAACAAGTGCTTTTTTTGTACAATTCAACGCAAGTTTGCTTGTTAAGACACTAAATGCTGACACTCGGCTCACTTCAGGCTGTAATAAAATCCTGAAATAGAAAATGTCCAGTGGTGCATGCTTTGGAAACATGTTACATGCTGAAAATACTTGTGAACTTGTGGAAAAAGGCATATTCTCATATCACAAAAACAGGACATGGAAAATACTTAATACTTAATAAATATAAAGCTTTGCTACAACTCCCATTCACTCTGGGAACTCCACTCGTTGAATGCAACAGATCAAACAAGGAGATCATGGAGAGGTGAATTCATCCTGTTAATATGTGCTTCATCATGAGAGGTCCTCCTCCTTGTTTGGACCGGGGTCACTAAGGCAGCGTGATAGTTTCTGTTGCTCTTCCTGCTCGTCCGGCACATTGGCTCTCTGTTCGCTGCTCTGATTGGGCCTCTGGGGGGATTCGTTCACCAGGCTGACGTTGTCAGGAGGGTTTGGATCTGTCTGAGCTGTCTGGCCTCTGGAGCTCTCGCTATCATCATAGGTGTAAACCTGGTGTTCTGGTGAAAACAGATACAGAGCAGTGACATATTAGTGATAAACATTGTCTACCAGCAGCAGTTTAGGCTTTAGTGAGGGTTGTTTTTGGGGATGTTTGGTTGCTTGTGCTTCTTACAGCTTTTACCACATTTACTCAAGTACTGTACTTCAGAACAATTTTGAGGTACTTGTACTTTACTGGAGTATTTCCGTTTTATGCTACTTTATACTTCTACTACTAACTAGACAACTGTTTGATCTGAGATTAAGCTGGAGATGACAGTCTCATGCTTCTACACAGTATGACTGTAATGTCACTTTGGCGGCCTCGCACTGTAGACCACTTTAGCTTTCCATCAGTAGTAATTGTCACTAACATCATTTAGACATTTACCACACTGACAGTTATTATTAACATATCTTATGTGACTCAGATCTCTGTGAAAAAGCCTCGGTTAACCTGCTACACAACAACTCTCCAGCTTTTCCTGTTTCCCTCCTGATGTGACAGCGCGTTTCTGTCTCCCAAAAGGGGGATCGACTTGGTGCTGTAGCGATGCAAGTCTGGTCTACAGTTACCCTGTGCAGCCCTACATTTTATAATTGTAATACAGGGAAAGCATTTTTGTAATGTTAAACATGTTTTGGAAAATTACTCTTTGTTGTGGCTATTGTTTAAAATAAGTTCATAAAAATCTCAAAACACTCTGTTAATGCCTAACCATTTCCAGGACCTAAAAACAGTTTTTGTAATTTCATAACTTTGACAGGAATTTCATGATCGTGGGAACCCAGCCATGACTATGACTTCTTTTCTTTTTGATTCCTTCCTGTTCACACACAACATCCTGTTTTTACCCAGGAGACATGTCCAAATAAAGAAAAAAAAATGCTCTTTAAATATTGCTTCACTGTGACTCTACAGAAATGTATAAAAGTCCCATTTCCTCATGTTCATCTTTTATCATACCATAAGATAAACTCTGACCTGGTTCAAAGCAGACTTTTTTCACTGGCGGTGTTTCCTGGCGGTTTGCAGGAACTGTGAGGTAGTGACTCATCTGTGAATGAGACAAAAACATTTGTCAAGACTGACTTCATTTCAAAGCTTAATACCAACCAATAATCAGAATCTTGAAATGTGAGATATTAATCAATGTGTTATTTAGACTTAATTGTCATTTAGCTTCACTTAATTTATTCATACTGAATCATAGAACAAACAAAACATTTGGGTGTCATTCAGTTAATCAAAACCATTTAACCACAGAGTGAATGGGATTAACAAAGAGTCATCTTACAATGGCGGCTCATTAAAAGCAACCAGGAAGAAGAAGATTCACAGAATGAACAAGTCTCAGCACAGAGAACTACATCTCTAAATAAGGTTACATAGCAGATTTTAGAAATCTTGTATTCCCACACCTCTAACATTCACAGACAGAATGACAGCGGCTGTTAGACTCACCCTCCTCTCCATCTCCACTCGCTGCTTCCTGAACCGAACTTCACTCACACTGTCCTCAAACGGGTCGATCATCAGGTCGTGACGGCTGTACGAACGAAGCTGAGGAGGAAAAACATCAATGGAGCGTCAGAAACACATTTATTTACTTTTTCATTTATTATTATTATCATCCACTGACATCATTTCCTACCCTCTGTCTGGTCTTCTGCAGGTTGGCTCGCAGGATCTTTCTGATCTCTTGCTCACGACTTTTTGAGATGGTCGGCATTGCCCGTCGTCTGGCCGGACCTCTTGATTGCATGTTCCTGTGAAGACACACATCACTTATCAGTACTACTTAAAACAATTAAATTTCGATTAAATAAAATTTTATTTATAAAGCCCAATATCACAAATCACAATTTGCCTCAGAGGGCTTTACAGCATACGACATCCCTCTGTCCTGTGGACCCTCACAGCGGATAAGGAAAAACTCCCCAAAAAATCCTTTAACAGGGGGGAAAAATTGGTAGAAACCTCAGGAAGAGCAACTGAGGAGGGATCCCTCTTCCAGGCTGGACAGACGTGCAATAGATGTCGTACAGAACAGATCAACATAATGAATTTACAGTAATCCGTATGACAAAATGAGACATAAAGAGAGACAGAGCCAAAGAGAGATGCAGGGCAGACAGTAATGACAATAGCTACAATAACATTAATTAATAATTATTCATTCATTCATTGTTAATAAACAACAAACTTCTATAACAAATGTCCTGGTTAATCAGGTCTGTCAACACTTTTCATTAGGGCCAATTCTTTGGTGGAAAGTTACCAACATGACACTTCTAGTACTCGATCTCAGGACTGTGTGACAAACATCACTGGCCATCTTATGACTGATACTTACTGCATGGAGACGGACGATATAAGTGAGGGCAGCTTGGCAGTGCTCCCGCTCTCCACCAGCATCATGGCCTGTTTCATCTCCATCTTGTTGTAGAAGGAGATGAGCTGAGGCTCGGTGGAGCGCTCGCCTGCAATCAGCCACTTCTTCACATAGGCTTTATTAAAGCGGTTCAGCCTGATCACAACAGAGAAAGTATCATGTACAACTATTATTAATTTATTTGCACAATATATAATATTATTAGGTATCCTCATAACTTGATTCATCATATAAAGCTTGCAAATGGACACAAGTGGCATCCCTGGGGGTTTAAAACCAAAATCTTGAAGCCATTGAAAGGCGGTTTCTTTGTAACTTTCTTCATAAGAACATTTCTGTCCTCACACCTTCATTAGGTAAAATTCAGCAGGTAAACCTTGTTAACTGATGAGGGTCTGAGGACCAAATATTGTGCATTCAAATAAAGTTTATTGCAAGTACTACAACAGTGTGAAGGATTCTTTTTTCTTAACCTATGACAATTTCCCCCCGACACACCTAAACAGAAGTTATTGAAGGTGTGCATAAGCCTCCACATCCTAATGTTTAGCTCATAAAAGACAGTACCAGGAAGGAGTCAGAGGAAATGTTAGGACAAATCCTACTTGTCTTTCCAGTGATGATGCCCATAATGACCACAGATGTCTTCAATCCCTGTGAGGAGATGATCCAGAAACTGAAGACACAATGAGTTTTTATATACTGTTATTTCCACATCTTCATATCTTAAGAGGTAAGTTTGGTATTTTCAACCTGAACCTTGTTTTCCCATGTATTTGTGTCTAAGTGACTAATGGGAAAAGCATTTTCTTAAATTCAGTATTGAGAGAGAGAGCTGTAGCTGGTAGCGCTGAAACAGCTGCAATGTAACCATTCGGGGCATGTTTGCACCATTAATTTACGTCCACTAAAAGTACTTGTTTTTGCCACTGACAGGCTCAGACTGTTACTTTAAGTGTCCAACAACATTATGAGAAGGATCCCTTCAGAGATAGACCACTTTGTTTAAGAGTAAGATCCTTTTGTTTGACCATAGACAGCCGCAAAATCACTATTGCCAAATCCACCAGCCTACATTTAAATAAACAGTAATTTTAGCCTGCATAGATTCATCATATTTTCAAATCTAACTGGATGAATTAAGAGTCTATCTTGCTCAAGGATGCTTTGACATGCAGACTGGAGGAGCCAGGGATCGAACCGCTGATCCTTCTATTTGTGAACAACGCGCTCTACCTCTGAGCCACAGCTGCCCAAAAAATTTCAAAAATTGTTGTTCTCACTAGTCACTTAGACACAAAACAAAAAGAAAATAGGGTCCAGGTTAAAAAATACTTAAGTTACCCTTTAATGATGACAGTTTGATCTTTTAAGTCTTGTGCTGTTTCTCTGTTATTTTTATTGTATTTCATAACACCTTAAGTAAAATTGTGAAATAAATAATCATTAATCTCACCTGTGTGTGAATCTCCTCATTAATTGATCCTTTGCTCTCTTTCTTCCTCTTCACAGCCAGAAGCTCCACCAGAGGCCTGATTGTCATCCCCTGAACACAGAAACAGGACGTGAGGTCATGTGGATTTTGCAATTCTAGTTAGTCGCCAACAAGATGTCAGTAAAGGATGCTGGTTATTTATAGAGAGGACCAAACCTGAATTATTATTAGTATTTTCTTTTAAATAATGTTTTTTTTTTTTACTAAATAACCTAAAATAAAACACAGAAATGTAAATGCTGAACAAACCTGCACAAAGACAGTGAAAAAGATGACTGTGATGATGGCAGTGAGGAACATGTGCTTCATCTCACTATTGGTCAGCAGGAAGCCCAGTGAGAAGGCGATGGCCCCTCGTAGGCCACCATAGGCCACAATGAACTGGTCTTTTTTGGTCAGCTTCACAATACGGAATTTATTGATGATGAATGTGAGGCCAATGACTCCTGAAAAACACACAGAAAACAACACAATACATTTTATACACAAGAGATAGAAGAAAAGGAAAGGAAGGAAGCATTATTACAGTAATACACTTCATTTAGAAAAATGCAGGAATTTATTTAAAAAACAACAAAAAAACCACATGATGTTAGTTATCCAGACAGAAGCCACTATCTGACCACATTCTGTTTACTGACCCAGCACTCTGGACACCAGACAGAGGACCACGGTGACAATGACAAAGGTCCAGTTCCAGGCATGAGGACCAGCCACCGTGGAAACACCGAGGAAGATAAAGATGAGTGTCTCGCTCACGCTGCTCCACATCTTTAGGAAATATTTAATCGTGGTGTACGACTTGTGGGAGATGTTGGCCTCCACGTACGGACGCATCATCACGCCACATGCTATCAACCTGTTGGGGAAAGGAAGGAAAGAAGGAGAGAATTACATGAGCAACTCTGAGTGATGTTTGACATTTTCAAAAATGTTTAAAGATGTAAGAAACAGTATTTCTACACAAAGGACAACTGTTCAAAACCAAATCATAACGTGTGGCTGAAATACAGAGGTCTGACACATTCCCTACTGACTGACGCTGTAAATGATTTTTTAGCTTTTGCTATCTTTCCAGAGAGATCACTTCTCCATCTACAGAAGCTGATAAAGCAAAATATTAATATAAAGACATATGACATGTTATGAAATGCACCGCATTCCTTTTTATTACTGAGGGTTAGACAAGAAGATCTACTGCTCATGTTTTTACACTAAATATGAAGCTAGCAGTTAGCTTAGATTAGCATAAAGACTGGAAACAGGGAGAAACAGCTGGCCTGGCTCTGTCCAAAGGTTACAAAATCCACCTGCGGGCAACACTAAAGCTAACGAATGAACATGGTATGTATTTTTTATCCATACAAAAACTGAAATTAAAAAACCAAAGTCATGGAATGTGAGGGTTGCGTGTCAGACTACTTCTTAATGTCTTGTCGACATGGCAAGGTTTTCAGACCAGATACAGATATGCTGAGTGATATAAAGAACATTAAATTTAACACTTGAATAGCTTAGTATCAATTTTCTCATCTCACTCAGTGAATAAGTGTACTTCCCAAAATGTCAAACTATTCCTTTTTTTACCCTCTAACATAGAGGCCTTAACCAGGGTTGAAACAGTGCTGATTTTGTGTTTGAGAGGGTTAACCTGCATTGAGTGGCTCAGTTTTAAGACCCAGGCCAAGAGGTGGGTCAGACAAGGGTCAATTTCAATGTCCATGACACATCACCAGGGTTGCTAACAACCAGGTCGGGAACAATTATGTCAGTGGTTGCAAATGGGGCGCACAGTTGTGATGCAATCATTACAGGTCGCTGCAAACAAATGGTGAGATGGCAGCAGGAATTTTTTCAGATACAGCTATGTTTTGAACATGACAATGTGGCAAAACTTCGAGGTGTACGAGCTCCTGACCTTCCATGGTGAGGAGGAAATTAAGCGACAGGTGACTGGGATGATGAGGGACAACATAGTGTATCAAAACATAACAAGAATGCTGAATGAGAAAGGCAAATGATCTACACAGAAACATGTCACAAACAAATTGACGGCACTGAAAAGGCAGTAAAACTGACGTAATCATAATATTACATGTCAAACCAGTTAAGCTAACTGTGATGTGCCAATAAACTGCACAATGAGGAATTCAAGTACAAACACTTGTTGTGGATATGTCAAACCCGCCGCCAATTTTCAGCACGTGAGGTAACTGGTGTGAAACGGGTATCAGAGAAAAACAAGGACTGACTTGTTTATACATTTTCCACTGAAGACAAACAACAAACCCATGAAGTCTGGATCACTTACGACATGATGCCCGACAGGTGGAAGACCTCTGCGGAGAGGTAAGCCATGTAGCTGTAGAGGAAAACAAACAGTGGCTCGATGACTCGGGTGTGCGAGGTGAAGCGGGAGGTAAAGGCACCCAGAAGGCCGTAGAAGGCTCCCACCATCACGCCTCCCAGTGAAACCACAAAGAAACAGACAACACCGAGGACGGCGTCGGTCACGGTCACAGTTCCAGCGTGAGAGAACTCCTCAAAAAGGTGATACAGAACCTGCACAGACAGAAAAACATTTACTGAGAGTTTATTGTGTTTTACAAAAAATCAACTGTCATAATGGCTTTCAACCCTGCATGTGTTATCTCAGTGAGGACAGTCATTCCTACCTTCTTTTATTGCTTAGATCGTTACCTCCTCACTTTCTCCTTTTATCCCTTCCTTCTTCACTTCCTCCCTTCTTTCATATCTTTCCTCTTTTCTTATTTCCTCTGTTCTTTCCACCCTTCCTTACTTCTTTCTTTCCTTGCCCACTCCCGTCCTTCTTTTATCCCTTCCTCACTTGTTTTTCATTCTTTCCGTCTTTACTTCCCCCCCTTTTCATAACGTTCTGCTTTACTTATTTTCTCACCTTTACCTTTACACCTTTAATTTCTTCCTTCCTCCCTCACTTCTCTCTTTCTTTCTTCAGTTCCTCCCTTCTTTTATATTTCCTGCTTTCCTTATTTCCCCACTTCCTTCTTTCTTTCCCTCCATGCACATTTCTTTGTTCTTCTTTAAGTCCTCCCTTCTTCACACCCTCCCTTCTTTCCCTCCTTCCTCACTTCTTTCTTTCCTTCTTGACTTCCTTCTTTTAGTCCTTCCTACTTCCTCCATTCTTTCATATCTTTCTGTTTCCCCTTATTCCCTCCCTTTACTTCCTTCTTCACTTCCTCCCTTCCTTCCTCCCATCTTTACTTTCTTCCTTTTCCTTTGCTTCCTCCCTCATTTTCCTTCTTTCTTTCTTTTCAATTATGCAATTTATTTCAAATAACGTTCATGATATTATTACAGCCTGTATATTTCATCTAGTAAAGGCCACCTACCTTTCTATATTCCTTTCCTACAGTACAGAGTGTTTCAGAGTCACACATAAATATGGATAAATAATTGACTTAATCATTTTCTGTATTTGAAAATCATATATTTATATGGATGTATTTTCACAGCAACATCTTGCTTCAGACAGTCTTACTGGCAGAGGCATTTAATCTCTGGAGGAGAAAGCACAGACGTGAATTAATATAAAACTGATTACAGTTTGTTCCACATTAACAGTGATTGCCTGTTCAAGGGGCTGATGTCATAATTTAATCACTGATCTGATTAGACACTGAATACAAACTAAACAAAAACAAGGACATGAGTGAAGAAAATATCACATTTCATGGTTTGATTTTTAACATTGTTTTTTTGTATTTTATAAAATGAGTTTGTAATGTAGACTCTCAATTTAAAACATAACCAGCACCTCCAGCTGTCAGATGAGTGCAGGGGAGTAAACAAGTACAATGTTTGTCTCTGAAATGTTATGAAGTGGAAGTGAAAAAGTGTCAGAAGGTGGAAATACTCAGAGAAAGTACAGCCACCTCTTTACTCACCACAGTGACGGCGTCGTTAAGCAGCGATTCCCCGAACACGAGGATGTGCAGCAGCTCGTTGATGTGGATCTCCTCAAACACAGCCAGGACGGCCACAGGGTCTACAGCTGAGACGATGGAGCCAAACAGCAGGCAGGACAGCAGGTCCACGCTGGCCAGCTGGTTTCCCTCAATCCGACACACGCCGTATATCATGCCGCCGATGAAGAAGGCGTTCCACAGAGTCCCCACCACTGCGAACACCAGGATGGTGCCCATGTTCTCTGTGAAGGGCCGCATGGGCAGGAAGTAGCCAGCATCGAGGATGATGGGAGGCAGCAAGTAGAGGAAGAAGAGCTTAGTGTCAAGAACGGGGGCTTCCTCTCCGATGGCTTTGATGATGCCACCCACAAGCAGGCCAACGCCAATCAGCAGACAGCTCTCTGGGACAACGTGTGACACTCTGGGAATAATGTGAAAACCTGCAGAGAGAGAGAAAGATGTAATCATTTACTCATTAAAGGCTAACACCAACTTAATTAAGAATTTCAATATACTGTTTAAATTGCCTGAGAGTTCAGTCAATAATTGTGAGCATAATCTACCTTCTCTTAGAAACCAGAGAAATAAGTGTCAAACTTGTGATGTCATCAAGTATAAAGTCTGGAGCTGCTTATACCCAAATGAGCTTTATCCTGCTGTAGTGTTCTCAGCTGTCAATCAATCAATCAATTTTATTTATAAAGCACATTATCACAAATCACAATTTGCCTCACAGGGCTTTACAGCATATGACATCCATCTGTCCTGTGGACGTTCACAGCGGATAAGGAAAAACTCCCCCCAAAAAACCCCTTTAACGGGGAAAAAAAAAACGGTAGAAACCACAGAAAGAGCAACTGAGGAGGAATCCCTCTTCCAGGACGGACAGACGTGCAATAGATGACGTACAGAACAGATCAACATAATAAATTAACAGTAATCCATATGACACAATGAGACAAAAAGAGAGAGAGAGAGAGAGAGAGAGAGAGACAGAGACAGAGACAGAGAGAGATGCAGGACAGATGGTAATGACAGTAGCTTACAACAACATTAATGAAAGTAATAATATTATAGTTATAGTTCTGGCTACTGTGGTACAATATGTTGAAAGTATATATTAATATCTGATAGTATACATATGTGACAATAATCATATGTGTATAATAACAGTAGAAGTATGACTAATGATAACAGCAGGAGGCATCTGGCAGGACCACGGCAGCAGCACAACCACACATGTCACACTATCCAGGCACCGCTGTGATATAAGTTAACCTGAGAGACAGTGGAGCACAAAGGCTCCGGAGAAGAAGCCAAGTTAGTGACATCCAGAATAGCCGAGTTAGCAAGATGCAGTAATAGGACACGAGAGAGAGAGAGAGAGCGAGAGAGAGGGAGAGAGAAGGAGAGAAGGTGCCCGGTGTATTATAGGGGGTCCTCCGGCAGACTAGGCCTAAGTCAGCCTGAGCCAGCCAAGCCTGAGCCAGCCCTAACTATAAGCTTTATCAAAGAGGAAAGTCTTAAGTCTAGTCTTAAATGTGGAGACGGTGTCTGCCTCCCGGACCGTAACAGGAAGATGATTCCACAGGAGAGGAGCCTGATAGCTGAACGCTCTGGCTCCTGATCTACTTTTGGAGACTTTAGGGACCACGAGCAACCCTGCGTTCTCAGAGCGCAGTGTTCTGGTGGGATAATATGGCACTATGAGCTCTCTAAGATATGACGGAGCTTGACCATTTAGAGCTTCATAAGTTAACAGTAGGATTTTATATTAAATTCTGGATTTTACAGGGTGCCAGTGCAGAGAAGCTAAAACAGGAGAAAGATGATCTCGTTTCTTAGTTCCTGTTAGTGCACGTGTTGTTGCATTCTGAATTAGCTGGAGAGTTTTAAGGACTTACTAAAGCTACCTGATAATAGAGAGATACAGTAATCCAGCCTTGAGGTAACAAAAGCGTGGACCAATTTTTCTGCATCTTTTCGGGTCAGGATAGGCCTAATTTTCGCAATATTACGCAGATGAAAAAATGCAGTCCATGAGGTTTGTTTTAAATTAGAATTAAAAGACAAATCTTGATCAAATGTTACTCCGAGGTTTCTTACGGTAGTGCTAGAGGCCAGAGCAATGCCATCTAGAGAAACTATGTCATCAGATAAAGTCTCTGAGTTGTTTGGGGCCAAGAACAATAACTTAACAATAACAGTTTTGTCTGAATTTTTAACATCAGGAAACTGGTGCTCATCCAGGTTTTTATGTCTTTAAGGCAATTATGAAGTTTAGTTAATTGATTACTATCTTCTGGCTTCATAGATAAATACAACTGTGTATCATCCACATAACAATGGAAATTTACAGAGTGATTTCTAATGATGTTACCTAAAGGAAGCATATATAGTGTAAATAGGATTGGTCCGAGCACAGAACCTTGCGGAACCCCAAAACAAACTTTAGTACGTAAGGATGATTCATTATGAACATGAACAAACTGAAAACGATCAGATAAATAAGATTTAAACCAGCTTAGTGCAGAACCTTTTAGGCCAATTAAGTGATCCAGTCTCTGTAGCAGAATTTGATGGTCAATAGTGTCAAACGCTGCACTAAGATCTAATAAAACAAGTACAGAGACAAGTCCTTTGTCTGAAGCAATCAGAAGGTCATTTGTAATTTTAACTAGTGCTGTCTCAGTGCTATGATGCACTCTAAATCCTGACTAAAACTCCTCAAATAAATTATTATCATGGAGAATATCACACAGCTGGTCTGCGACTACTTTCTCAAGGATCTTTGAAAGAAAGGGAAGATTAGATATTGGTCTATAGTTGGCTAACACCTCTGGATCCAGGGTGGGCTTTTTAGGAGAGCTTCCTTAAAAGACTGTGGCACATAGCCTGTTAATAAGGATATATTGATCATATCTAATATATGAGTCTTAACTAAAGGTAAGACCTCCTTAAGTAGCCTAGTTGGGAAACAGGGAATGTACCCATATGCTCAGAATATTGCCCTGGGTGCTCTCAGTGTCATCTAGAACATCTTTCCCAATTCAATTGTCTATGGAGCAGCTCCAGACTTTAAACTTGATGACATCACAAGTTTGAGTTCAGCCATCTAGATTTTAGATTTGGGAGAGAGTTGTTCACATTTACTTATATTTTTGGACTGTCTTGGATCATAGGAATAACATATAATTTTTGAAAATCTATCACTTTTCTTTTAGCCCAAATGCTCTTACATTTAAGAGATCTAAGGAGGTCTCTAAGCTGGATAAACGAGCCTGTCAGCACCTTGGATAGCTGAAGGATAGAGACATGTTAAAGAATGACTGTATAACAGTTCATATCTTTGGCAAACAACAACCTCTGCTGTGGAAAAATAAAGCCAACACAGAAGTGCCAAAAACTGCAGTTCGTCCAATGGCCACTTGAGGCTGGGTACAGAAGCCCGTCAGTTCTCATAGTCCCCATGTGGAAAAAAAGCCAAACTTTACAGCAGAAAAGGTACGAAAAAAGTGTTTTGGTCTCTACAGGTAACTTCAACATTCATGACAACTGTAAGGGGGACGACTTTATATATAGCTCATCCATTTACATTTTATTAGGGTCTAAAGTTACATATACAGTACAGGCCAAAAGTTTGGACACACCTTCTCATTCAATGCGTTTTCTTTATTTTCATGACTATTTACATTGTAGATTCTCACTGAAGGCATCAAAACTATGAATGAACACATGTGGAGTTATGTACTTAACAAAAAAAGGTGCAATAACTGAAAACATGTTTTATATTCTAGTTTCTTCAAAATAGCCACCCTTTGCTCTGATTACTGCTTTGCACACTCTTGGCATTCTCTCGATGAGCTTCAAGAGGTAGTCACCTGAAATGGTTTCCACTTCACAGGTGTGCCTTATCAGGGTTAATTAGTGGAATTTCTTGCTTTATCAATGGGGTTGGCACCATCAGTTGTGTTGTGCAGAAGTCAGGTTAATACACAGCCGACAGCCCTATTGGACAACTGTTAAAATTCATATTATGGCAAGAACCAATCAGCTAACTAAAGAAAAACGAGTGGCCATCATTACTTTAAGAAATGAAGGTCAGTCAGTCCGGAAAATTGCAAAAACTTTAAATGTGTCCCCAAGTGGAGTCGCAAAAACCATCAAGCGCTACAACGAAACTGGCACACATGAGGACCGACCCAGGAAAGGAAGACCAAGAGTCACCTCTGCTTCTGAGGATAAGTTCATCCGAGTCACCAGCCTCAGAAATGGCAAGTTAACAGCAGATCAAATCAGAGACCAGATGAATGCCACACAGAGTTCTAGCAGCAGACCCATCTCTAGAACAACTGTTAAGAGGAGACTGCGCGAATCAGGCCTTCATGGTCAAATAGCTGCTAGGAAACCACTGCTAAGGAGAGGCAACAAGCAGAAGAGATTTGTTTGGGCCAAGAAACACAAGGAATGGACATTAGACCAGTGGAAATCTGTGCTTTGGTCTGATGAGTCCAAATTTGAGATCTTTGGTTCCAACTGCCGTGTCTTTGTGAGACGCAGAAAAGGTGAACGGATGGATTCCACATGCCTGGTTCCCACTGTGAAGCATGGAGGAGGAGGTGTGATGGTGTGGGGGTGTTTTGCTGTAGACACTGTTGGGGATTTATTCAAAATTGAAGGCACACTGAACGAGCATGGCTACCACAGCATCCTGCAGCGACATGCCATCCCATCCGGTTTGCGTTTAGTTGGACGATCATTTATTTTTCAACAGGACAATGACCCCAAACACACCTCCAGGCTGTGTAAGGGCTATTTGACCAATAAGGAGAGTGATGGAGTGCTGCGGCAGATGACCTGGCCTCCACAGTCACTGGACCTGAACCCAGTCGAGATGGTTTGGGGTGAGCTGGACTGCAGAGTGAAGGCAAAGGGGCCAACGAGTGCTAAACACCTCTGGGAACTCCTTCAAGACTGTTGGAAAACCATTTCAGGTGACTACCTCTTGAAGCTCATCGAGAGAATGCCAAGAGTGTGCAAAGCAGTAATCAGAGCAAAGGGTGGCTATTTTGAAGAAACTAGAATATAAAACATGTTTTCAGTTATTTCACCTTTTTTTGTTAAGTACATACAGTGCCCTCCAAAAGTATTGGAACAGTGAGGCCAATTCGTTTACTTTTGTTGTAGACTGAAAACATTTGGGTTTGACATCAAAAGATGAATATGAGACAAGAGATCAACATTTCAGCTTTTATTTCCAGGTATTTACATCTGGATCTGATACACAACTTAGAAGATAGCATTATTTGTAATGGAACACAAAATTTTTAGGTGAGCAAAAGTATTGGAACATATAAACTTAAAATAGATTAAAGTGAATGAGACTTAATATTTAGTTGCAAATCCTTTGCTTTCAACAACTGCATCAAGCCTGTGACCCACTGACATCACCAAACTTTTGCATTCTTCTTTTGTGATGCTTTTCCAGGCTTTCACCACAGTCTCTTTCAGTTGTTTGTTTTGGGGGGTTACTCCCTTCAGTCTCCTCTTCAGCAGGTAAAATGCATGCTCTATTGGGTTTAAGTCTGGAGACTGACTTGGCCAGTCTAAAACCTTCCACTTCTTGCCCCTGATGAACTCCTTTGTTGTTTTGGCAGTGTGTTTTGGGTCGTTATCTTGCTGCATGATGAAGGATCTCCCAATCAGTTTGGTTGCATCTTTCTTTAAATTAGCAGACAAAATGTTTCTGTAGACTTCTGAGTTCATTTTGCTGCTGCCAACATGTGTTACATCATCAATGAAGATGAAAGAGCCCGTCCCAGAAGAAGCCATGCAAGCCCAAGCCATGACATTCCCTCCACCGTGTTTCACAGATGAGCTTGTATGTTTGGGATCATGAGCAGATCCTTTCTTTCTCCAAACTTTCTCCTTTCCATCACTTTGGAAAAAGTTAATCTTTGTCTCATGAGTCCATAAAACTTTTTCCCAGAATTTTTGAGGCTCATCTCTGTACCTTTTGGCAAATTCCAGCCTGGCCTTGCTAATGAGTGGTTTGCATCATCTTGTGTAGCCTCTGTACTTTTGTTCATGAAGTCTTCTACGAACAGTAGATTGTGATACCTTCACTCCTGCCCTCTGGAGGTTGTTGCTGATGTCACTAACAGTTGTTTTAGGGTCTTTCTTTACAGCTCTCACAATGTTTCTGTCATCAACTGCTGATGTTTTCCTTGGTCTACCTGTTTGACGTCTGTTGCTTAGTACACCAGTGGTTTCTTTCTTCTTCAGGACATTCCAAATGGTTGTACTGGCTATGGCCAATGTTTGTGCAATGGCTCTGATTGATTGTCCATCTTCTCTCAGATTCACAATTGCTTCTTTTTCACCCATAGACAGCTCTCTGGTTTTCATGTTGGTTCCACCTCTAAATGCAGTCTGCACAGGCGAAACCTATCGTACCCAATCTGAAACTGAGCTCAGACATTCAGTGCTATTTATTGTTTGAATAATCAATGTAATTGGGAGACACCTGGGCAACAAAACACACCTGTCAGTCACATGTTTCAATACTTTTGCTCACATGAAAAATGGGTGGGTTCAAACAAAAGGTGCTATCTTCTAAGTTGTGTATCAGATCCAGATGTAAATACCTGGAAATGAAAGCTGAAATGTTGATCTCTTGTCCCATATTCATCTTTTGATGTCAAACCCAAATATTTTCAGTCTACAACAAAAATAAAGGAATTGGCCTCACTGTTCCAATACTTTTGGAGGGCACTGTAACTCCACATGTGTTCATTCATAGTTTTGATGCCTTCAGTGAGAACCTACAATGTAAATAGTCATGAAAATAAAGAAAACGCATTGAATGAGAAGGTGTGTCCAAACTTTTGGCCTGTACTGTAATTAAGGGCGGGATGCTTTGAGCGACAGGTCTACCGATAGTGTCTTCAGCTTCTCAGTCAGATCCATCCCTCACTCCTCCACAGCTCCACCCTCTCAATCAAATGTGATAACTTCTGGCTTATAAAAAAACAAGATGGTGATGGCTGAAATGCTGAACTTGAAGCTTCAAAAAAGAAGTCCAGTTGGTGATGTCACCATAGCTACGTTGGTTATTATACAGTCTATTGTATTGCCATTGCTGGGTTTTTGATTTTACTGTTTCACCAATACTGACACTCTGGAAAGTCATATGTTTAATTTGTTTGGGTGATGTCACGGCAGCCAGGTCCAGTATTTTACAGTCTATGATCTTTGGCCATCATTAGGGATGCACCGGTCCGACACTTAGATCAGATATCGGGCCAATACTGATTTGAATAGCTGGATATCGCTGAAAATGGCACCAATCTATTTAGTTCAAATCTATGTTTACAGTTTCAGTTTCTATATTATTTTATATTGGAATTTAAATTCCTATTTTTACTTAACATTTACAAAGCTTTAGATTCCTGTTTATTTTGAATGTTTAGTATTTAATTTGTTTACACTAGTTTGTGACTTAATTTTGATTTCACGTTCACATTTTGTTCTCATTAGCTATGTTTCCATCCAAAAGTGATTAGAATCAATGGGAAATGCGCATTAAAAGAATTAAGGAATCCTGTGTGTTTCCATTAAATGTATGGACTTTGGTGAAAACTACGAACTCACGTGAGTTTTCCGCAGAACCGGAAACAAAACAAGTCTCGCATTCTTCTTGATCTACATTTTCTGGCGGTTGGCAACCAGCTTGTAAATGCATTACCGCCTTCCTGACCCGGAGTGTGGATATCACCTGGAGAGAGGTGTGCTACGTCAGACTTGATTCAAACATAACTGTTTCCATCCCCCGTTTTGCGAATCAACATTTTTTCGAATCAACCAAAACCCGGCTAAAGCGAGCATATTTTAGTTTTTGCGTATCAGGGGATTTTAATTTGAATTTTGGCATTTCCATCATAATTTTCCAATGCGATACTTCTAGATGCGCATCTAAATAGGCTGATGGAAACATGACTACTGTATGCCGTTGTATTATGTTTTACTTGAATTTCTATTCCTGTTTTAACGAATGTGTTGCTATATTTAAAATGTTTACACATAAATTGTAATTCCTGTGAATTTTGTCGATTTTTACATAGTTGCTGGTGCACAATTTATTATTTTACTACTACATAACAATTTAGTAAATTCATACAAATTTAGCAAAGCAATATATAAGGCCAGCCTGATGTTGTCTTACAAATACAGAAATGATCTTCTTTACATTTTGTACTACCTTGTCATTTTCAAGTGCCCTCATCATTTCAAGTGTTAATTGTAAAGAGAAATGTTACACAATGAGGCTTACAGTTCATGAATGAATTACTGGTATATGACTAGTACTCGGAATCAAATTAATTTTGCCTAACTTTAAGCCTTAATAAAATGTAAACAGGTGAGTTAAATAAAAATCTACCCTTGTACAGTTATCATGAACAGGGAAATTAGCTATAGGGACCAAAACAGGTTTTTATTTCTGCTGTCAAGTTGGGCACTTTAACATGGGGATCTATGGGGACTGACTGGCTTCTGGAGCCAGCCTCAAGGGGCCATTAGAGGAGCTGCAGTTTTTGGCACCTGCGTGTCAGCTTCATTTTTCAGCCCCGGAGATTGCCGCTTGGGTAAAACATTTGTGATGCTGTAACTGCCGCATCAACAGTAACTTAAATGAAAACAAAATGATTTAACATGAAAATGGAAGCAAAAAAAAACAATTTCTATAGTCTTAAAGGAGCTATATGTAAGAAATCTAAAACAAATAGTCGTAAAATCATCCTAATATGTCACAGAGACTAAGGAATAATGTTGATATAACATACTGATCTCACCGACAACAATAGTACCGCCAGAATATTCGCATTTAAAAAACATTTTTACGGTCCGCAAATCATGTTTATGCTTTGAACTTGTGTTTTGGCCTGTTGCGCCACCCACCGCCGTCTACCAGTCACGCAGTCAGTAGAGTCTCAGCATCAGTTAAAATTACGACTGAGCTACAGCAGCACGGCAAGCAGCATTAGCAGTGCCCCGGTACATAGCACTAGCAGCCGGCTTCTCCTCAGCTGTATCCCGGCAGCAGCGTTAGCAGCAGAGAAGCCGGACTTGCTCGAACAGTCCACTGGAAAACCGAAGATCAAGGACGTGGCGACGCAGCCCTGCCATGGCAGCTGCCCGTGGGCAAACAAATCAGTCTCCAACGTGCCGCTGTCCAGCAACCTCGAATCTGCAGGGGAGGGGGGGCGGACATGTCTCGCGGCAGTATTTTGAATTTGAGTGCAGTAACCGTTTTGGCCACATT
Source organism: Epinephelus lanceolatus (assembly GCF_041903045.1). Taxonomy (NCBI): domain Eukaryota; kingdom Metazoa; phylum Chordata; class Actinopteri; order Perciformes; family Serranidae; genus Epinephelus; species Epinephelus lanceolatus. The sequence continues at coordinate 29,291,896 of NC_135749.1, read as the reverse complement.
CTTACATACAGCGCCTTTAACTGGCTTAAATGGACCATTAGTATTGTTTTAGCCCCCAGATTTAATATTTCAATCATTATAATTACTTTAAAACATATAGGCTAATAATCTAAATGATGATTCTATGATATTCATGTGTTTTTGTGTAACTCAAATTCTAAACCTATATTTCCTCGTGTACAACAATTTGTGGACTGTAAAAACAAAATGTTTTTCTCTTATCTAGGAAAGAGTGCTCTTGACCACTCGTGAAATTTTTTTTTTACATAAGGAACGAGCCAAAATAAGAAAACAACTGTGATAATAATAATAAAGAGCAAATTAGATGCACCCGAACTTGTTCTGTAAATACGAATACAACAGGGCATTACATTTACGGCTAGACGACAATGCAGGACATAAAAAAGACAGAGTTTATGTTTACCAATGCATCACTGTGTGCATTAGAGTAGCAGTTTGTGATGACAATAAAAAATGATCCACTTAGTCAGTTGTAACTCTCTGCAGCATCCTCATTAAATATGAAACATGTTGTAGCTGCTGCTGCAGGAGAACAAACAGGCTGTTTGTTTGAAGAGAATGGTTGAATAGAAATATCTGTGTGGGTTAAATTTTATGGATTTAATCTACATTTAACTGGGAATTCTTCACTGTTATTAGCCTTCAGTGGATGTTACTGGAATGAAAAATCAAGGCGTGCAGCTAACAATCATTTTGATTGTTGGTTATTAATGAGGTTTTTTTGCTAGTTGCCAGTAGCTGCTAGTTCTGTCTAAACATAAACCCAAATATGTTTAATTTATGATGAGATAAAAACAAAAAAGCAGCAAGTCCTCACATTTGATAATATGAAATGAATCATTTTTACTTGATGTCCTGCTGCTCATCTAAAGGTATATAAAGGGCCGATACAATAGACTGGTGCTGAGTGCAATATTATAACAGCTCCTTTAAGTTCGTATTTTGTTTCCCTGCTGAATGCGGCCTTGACATTCAGCCTCCCTGTCATGTGACTCTGGGTTGAGGCAGCTGTAACATTTTTTTATGCAGTCAGTGGTCCTGTGTGTAGCCGTCCTCGCCCCCCTCTTCTCCTCTCTTTGACTCTGCACACTGGGATCTTTGTTATCGAGCAGTGCATTAGGACAGGAAGTCGGACCGGCCCTCACAGACAACAGCTGGACACAACAGATAAGATGCCACAGAGCTTCACATTGCTCACTCAGCCAACGACAAACTGCAGGAGAGATTCCTTCAGCCAATCAGATTCATCAGAACAAACCTCGCTGTAGTGAGGCATACAAAAACAATAGAGAAGGAAGGGAGAAGGACAACAACAGTGATATCAATTAAATATTACACGAAATATTTAGAAATATCCACCTGCTGTTTTATCATGGACCAACCTGAGCGGAAATACTCTATGAGTTGATTTTTGTTTTTCAAGGGATGCACATATACAACCTTTTCTCTCCCGATACCAATACTGAAACCTCAATTCATCTGCCGATGTATATATTTTTTGTATTGAGCCCCTGAAGCAAAAGGGCCACAGGTTGGAATCAAACCTGAGTCGCTGCATAGGACTCTATGCCTGTATAGAGCCCCCCAGGAATGAGCCCTAAAACCCAGAACTGAGTTAACATTATACCACTCAGCAGTGCCATTGACCAAAAGTCAATGGGTTTCTTTTAATGGGTTTTTGGTCAGGTGCCTGAAATAAGGTCTGTGGTTAACACAAGCTTACGAGATTTTCATGATTTGTTCTACGACATAAAATACATCAGTAAATACCCAACTCATGAGCTTTGAACTTTCTATGTGTCTTGAAAAAGGTGGTTGCTAACAAGTGGCTAAATGAGACTACAGAACATCATCACACTGAACATGGCTTTACAGCCTTATTATGGTGGTTACGTTATGTCATGCAACCGTAATGTAGTCCGTTTATAACCTAATGTTACCTTGACTTTACGATTGCATTTAGGCTTCAATAATAATGAAAGTGGTGCAATAATCCAACATCCAATGAAAAATCCCATAGGCTTTTTGACTGGGATTTGACTTTTTGCAATGCTAACTTCTGCGTCAGGCTACAAAAAAACGTCATTCTTGGGCACTCTTTAGGACACACATTCTACCTGGTGAGCTAGAGATCACCACTGTGTGGGACTTCAATCATTTCAATAATTTTAGTATAAAGTAATGTGAAATGTGTAATGAGGCAACGAGCTAACAAGCCAGATACAAACATACACTAACATGCACGCGCCACTGGACTAGTTTACCACAACAAACCACAGAGAAGCTCAGATTACACCACACAGAGGTGACTTCATTCTCTTGCCATTACTCCACTATACAAAGCAAACTGTGTTTTTTTTTCTGCTGATATTAATGCTCTGAATATTATGGACATAATCTTTGAGTGTTTAATGTGGTATGTTGTGACGTTAAATACTCTGAAAATTCTACAGTCTGGTTGGCAGCTGGTCAAAAATTACTTGGGTGGGTGGGATCATTGTTAAAATAGAACAACATAAAATAGAACATAACAGCTTCAACACTGGCAGGATGTATACTTCCAGTAATAAAATACTATACATATTGATAAAAATAATAATAAACAATAAAAACAGTCCAGAAAAAAAACCTGTCCAGTTTAGCCTCTCAACATATCAGGAGTGTAGTTGAGCTGAAGCTAAAGGTCAGATGACTTATTATAACTCTCCACAGAGAAACATTTAATCCCTCTAATCAGTCCGAACAACTGCTATGCCAGGGCTGAATTTAAACTCCAATCCTTCAACATTTGTACACAGACAGACAGAGACTTGTCCTAAAATTAGTTAGTGTGGCACAGAATCATAACTGAAGCAGCCTGTGGAGACATTATTGGCACTATGATGCAAACTGCCGGGGAAAAAAAAACTTTCAAAGCTTGAAATATGGCCCATGCAACCATCTCTGTTCACAAATTAATTTACTCGCAAATAATTAGTCTCATCCCCAAGTGAACATGTTTGGCACCATGCTGAAAGTTTTAAAAGGTTTTCACAGCCCTCTTTCACCTTCTGAGGGAAACCGTAAGTTTAATTAGACCATAAACTTAATAAAAACTGCATTTTCTTTTTCAGCATAAAATGCATCTCGAGTAAAATTATTTTAATATGGATGGCAATATCAACTAATGGGGATCCCAATAAACAAACAAACAAACATGAAAATTATTTATTTGACTGCCAGACTCAACAGTAAACTCTAAACATTTTTTATGTTATAAATATTTTTTAATAGCGATTCTGCTGAAGAGGAAAGTGGGGCAAAATTTAACTATTGTCCGTTTTTAAGTGGAGTTTGGTATAAATTTCACTGATACAGTGAAGTACTGCAGTAATCTGTGGGAATCATACTAAATTAGTTTTGACTTTAGACTTGATACCTTAAGTAATTCCTGAAGACATAATGCTGCTCCACTTTGTCGGTGGTAACTCAACAGCTGGTTGTTTCTATATTCAGTTCATCACCCTCAGTCATGATGTATTTGTATTTTAATCACTGCTGTACTTGTGGTACTCATTTTTTTCTCTAAATGCATTTGGTCGATACTTTCTCTTACTCAACACTTGAGTGCAAGAAGAGCTGCTCTAATCTGCACTATCTGAAGCTTGTACAGCTCTTTACTTGCAACGCTTGACCAGATTGCTGGGCAGTAGTCGAGATAAGATAATACCAAATCTTATGTAACCTGCAAAGTGGTGTTAGGGAAGAGGAGCATCTTCAGATTATATACAGTACAGGCCAAAAGTTTGGACACACCTTCTCATTCAATGCGTTTTCTTTATTTTCATGACTATTTACATTGTAGATTCTCACTGAAGACATCAAAACTATGAATGAACACATGTGGAGTTATGTACTTAACAAAAAAAGGTGCAATAACTGAAAACATGTTTTATATTCTAGTTTCTTCAAAATAGCCACCCTTTGCTCTGATTACTGCTTTGCACACTCTTGGCATTCTCTCCATGAGCTTCAAGAGGTAGTCACCTGAAATGGTTTTCCAACAGTCTTGAAGGAGTTCCCAGAGGTGTTTAGCACTTGTTGGCCCCTTTGCCTTCACTCTGCAGTCCAGCTCACCCCAAACCATCTCGATTGGGTTCAGGCCCGGTGACTGTGGAGGCCAGGTCATCTGCCGCAGCACTCCATCACTCTCCTTCTTGGTCAAATAGCCCTTACACAGCCTGGAGGTGTGTTTGGGGTCATTGTCCTGTTGAAAAATAAATGATCGTCCAACTAAACGCAAACCGGATGGGATGGCATGTCGCTGCAGGATGCTGTGGTAGCCATGCTGGTTCAGTGTGCCTTCAATTTTGAATAAATCCCCAACAGTGTCACCAGCAAAACACCCCCACACCATCACACCTCCTCCTCCATGCTTCACAGTGGGAACCAGGCATGTGGAATCCATCCGTTCACCTTTTCTGCGTCTCACAAAGACACGGCAGTTGGAACCAAAGATCTCAAATTTGGACTCATCAGACCAAAGCACAGATTTCCACTGGTCTAATGTCCATTCCTTGTGTTTCTTGGCCCAAACAAATCTCTTCTGCTTGTTGCCTCTCCTTAGCAGTGGTTTCCTAGCAGCTATTTGACCATGAAGGCCTGATTCGCGCAGTCTCCTCTTAACAGTTGTTCTAGAGATGGGTCTGCTGCTAGAACTCTGTGTGGCATTCATCTGGTCTCTGATTTGATCTGCTGTTAACTTGCCATTTCTGAGGCTGGTGACTCGGATGAACTTATCCTCAGAAGCAGAGGTGACTCTTGGTCTTCCTTTCCTGGGTCGGTCCTCATGTGTGCCAGTTTCGTTGTAGCGCTTGATGGTTTTTGCGACTCCACTTGGAGACACATTTAAAGTTTTTGCAATTTTCCGGACTGACTGACCTTCATTTCTTAAAGTAATGATGGCCACTCGTTTTTCTTTAGTTAGCTGATTGGTTCTTGCCATAATATGAATTTTAACAGTTGTCCAATAGGGCTGTCGGCTGTGTATTAACCTGACTTCTGCACAACACAACTGATGGTGCCAACCCCATTGATAAAGCAAGAAATTCCACTAATTAACCCTGATAAGGCACACCTGTGAAGTGGAAACCATTTCAGGTGACTACCTCTTGAAGCTCATCGAGAGAATGCCAAGAGTGTGCAAAGCAGTAATCAGAGCAAAGGGTGGCTATTTTGAAGAAACTAGAATATAAAACATGTTTTCAGTTATTGCACCTTTTTTTGTTAAGTACATAACTCCACATGTGTTCATTCATAGTTTTGATGCCTTCAGTGAGAATCTACAATGTAAATAGTCATGAAAATAAAGAAAACGCATTGAATGAGAAGGTGTGTCCAAACTTTTGGCCTGTACTGTATATATATATATTTTGTCTCTTTTCTTTTGCCACAATCGCTGCTCATTAAGGGTGATCCCTAGAATATCAGCTTCAGTGAATTTCTCAATACAGCTGCCCTTCATGGGGATGATGTATAACTAGTTGTCTTTCCTTAGCATGTGGTTTGCAGCAAAACAATACATTTTGTCTTTAACACATTCAGAACTACATATAGATTATTTTGGGTTACCTAGTCTAAAATTAATGTCATTTCATTTTCAAAAAGAATATTTAACTCATCCACACTCTTTGCTAACATATATACTGTGACATAATCAGCAAACATAGTAAACTAACTTTACCGAAAGCAGTTGGCATATCATTAGTAAAATAGGGAGGAGCAATGGGCCCAAGCAACTTCCCTGGGGCACACCACCCCGTGTCGTCCTCACTGTAGACCAGTGACGGACTGGCCATCTGGCATTTGGGCAAATGCCAGAACGGCCGCATGGCTTTGTGGCCGCCGGCAGGCAGGCAAAAAAAAATAATAAAAAAATTTTAAAAAATAAATAAATGAATAAATCTTCTCTTGGTGGCCCAAAACATTTTTATCAGCCACAATATACATATAAGTAGTAGCCTAAATATAATTTTAAATAAATATGAGTGAAATGGGGCTACCGGTAATATAAAGTGTTTTTGGTCATCATGCATTTTCTCGCGATCATTGAGTGATGACATTTGACATCTGACAAGTGACAAATGAATGATGGGTAATGCACTCAACGTCAACGACAACATCACAACAAGAAACGAAAATGGATCGAGGCACAAAAAGACGGGTGGAGAAGGGTGGAGCGGAGAAAAAGAGAGAGACAAAAAGGAAAGCTATGCTCGCGGAGAGTGAAAAGTATGCTATAAAATCAGATTTATTTACAAAAAAAGTGTTTACCCGGCAGCGACAGACCGAGCACCTCTGCAGCAAGTGCAGCTAGCAGTACGGCCTCTGCCTCAGAGAAGAGCAAACTCCTTCGCAGCCTGCTAACTACTACTCTTACTAAGGTAAGACATAATAATAATAATAATAATAATAATAATAATTTGTATTGCACCTTTCAAAACGGAGTTACAATGTGCTTAACAATAAAACAATTACACAATAAAAACAATTAGTACATAAAACAATAAAACATCAAATAATTTAAAAACAGTTACAATAATTAATTACATCAATTAAGAAAAGACCATACGATAAATGTGAGTCTTAAGAAGAAATTTAAAAGAAGACAGTGAGAGACACATATTTATTTTTATACTCTAGCTGTGCAGTGCTCTTGTCATGTTTTGGTGAAGCTATTGTAATATGCATTGTGGCTGCTGTAACATTTATTATGGCTTATAACACATAGGGTCCTTCTTGTTTCTGTTGTAACTATTGCTTTTGATAGAGCTATTGAAATGTGCACTGTGGCTGTGCAGGGCTCTTTTCATGTTTTGGTGAAGCTATTGTAATATGCATTGTGGTTGGTGTAAGATTTATGTTTCTGTTATAATTTGGGTGTGCTGTATTCTGTCCAAGAGGGGGCGCCTGTGTTTAATGGTGGAAGTAGGCTAAGCCTTCAGGATGAAGTTGTGTGGTGTTTGATTTCAGATTTTTGTGTTTTGGTAGACACAGAACTAGTATTATTAACTGAGGTTATTAGTCTGGCCTTTGAATGTGCCTGAATTTATGGGGGTTCTGCTGCTGCCTTATCATCTTGTGTGCTGTGCATTGTTGTCTACTGTACCAGTGCGATTGTAGTGAGTTGACTGCGTGGTTTGTGTTCTGAACTTCTGCATTCTCATCATATGGTTAGCTTTCCACATGCTCCCATGCAAGCCACAAATCAATTTTATCATTTATAATGACTGTGTATATCTCCTCTTCTATTGTGCATCAAGGCAGTGAGTGAGTGTGTGAGTTTCTATGGTAGTTGTGGAACACTCGGTGTCTCTGTGGCACTCTGAAACGTTCCGCCAATGGTAGTGTTTTTTATCTTAGTATGTGTAAAATCATCAATCATAGTACCTAGTAATATGTGGGAGGGGGGATATGAGACACCATGCCTGTTCTTTCACAAATAAGGAACTGATGATCTAAAATGACGTAAAAATGCATATTTTTTTGTAAAATAATATGAACATTTTTCACCCCTGGCTGGCCGATGCGCCGCCATGGGGCCTCTGTGTCAAAAATGCCAGGGCCTCTTTTTGGTCCCAGTCCGTCACTGCTGTAGACATAGGCTATTAGCACCTGTAAACATGTCCTTGTTTTTAGGTAATAAAATAACTTTTGCAGCTTTCCATACCAGGGGGCATACAAACTTAGGTTAAAGATATGGCCATAACCATTCGATTTCCTGTCAAGGTTCTCTAATACTTTAGGTTTTTCACTATTCACACTAATAAATTGTTTCATCTTAATTACTTTAAGTCACTGAAAATCAAATTTTACTATTTTTCACAAGACAGTCATTTGAAGAAGTGGGGGAAAACTGATAGATCATAGTATCACAATATTTTTGTGTGGCAATTTCATGATCTTTCAAAAAAATATTCATTTTTGTGTCTGTTTCATTGCTTCTGCTCTTGTTTTGTCCCTCTTTTCTGTTGATCTTAATGGAATTAAGCTATACAAGCCTCTCACTAATGCTGGAGGAGGGATTATTTGATTATTTCTATGCAGCAGGACACCATGCTGTAATTTCTGTCACTCACCAAGTTTCATGAGCAGGGCCAGGAGGATCCACAGAGAGATCTCAAAGGGTTTCCTGACGTGGTCGTAGTTGAAGGAGAGGACGGGGAAAGCCTTCTTGTGGGCAGTGGAGTTAGTTTGATGATGGGGGTCCTCCTGTGTTTCTCCGGATGGACTGCTCAACGTCTCGTTGTCTCTAGAAACAACACCATGACTCGCGGAGGCTATGGAGACGAATACGAGCAAAACAACGCACATTAATCCCATCAGAGGCGGACTGGAGCTCCTCCGGGCGGGACGGAGCTCAGCCATTTTCAGATGCTTTGACAGGCTGATCTTCTGTTATTGCAGCTGCTGCTGCTGCTCAGCTCTAGATCCGATGAAGACGAAGATGAGGATGAGGATTGTACGCGAAGTGAGCGTGGTGCGCAACGGAGACGCGCGCACTTTTAAGCACACAGTCACCAGGCATCTCAAAATTATGCATAAATGTAGAAGAACAAACGATCTGTTGTCATCGGTGGGAGAAGCTTTTAAAACATTTTCCTACTCGCCTGCTGAGTTGATTTAAAGTCTGGCGAGTGTTTGCCTGGTTGTTTCAGATCCATCATTCTCTCCTCAAACGGAACCCTGAGAACTTCATCAAGTGTCAACATCCAGCGGCAGCTAGCCGTGGCACTTCCGGTGGCAACCTTAGGTGCCGCGGCAGTTGTCGCTGTTTGCTGTGGCCACTTCCGGTGGCATCCTCAGGTGCCACTGACTTGCCGCGGCAGCTGTATGGGGTGCCGTTTGTAAAGTGTCTCACGCTGAAAATAACATCAACATTTTGCCACATTTAGCTTCAAACAATGTTTAAAAAAGTATTGTGAATTTTTTAACGTCACCTTTTACCACATTTACAGCAATATTTGTTAACTTAGAAATATATTAAATAGTTAAATCTAAATATTAAATGTGGCACCTAAATGTTAAATCTAAATATTAAATCTAAATCTAAATCTAAATGTTAAATCTAAATATTAAATCTAAATCTAAATCTAAATGTTAAATCTAAATGCTAAATATAAATATAAATCTAAATGTTAAATATAAATGCTAAATATAAATATAAATGTTAAATATAAATATTAAATCTAAATCTAAATGTTAAATCTAAATGCTAAATCTAAATCTAAATGTTAAATGTTAAATCTAAATGTTCTGGGTGAAACTAAATATTTAGCTAATATGCAAATTCACACTGCCGGTCACCGGAAGTACCAAGATAAAAGCTCGAGATGGTCAGACTGTGTTTATAGAATCAAATAACGAATTAAAACCAACTTATCGGGGGAAATGAACACTTGAACATACATTAGCGGGATAATGTTGATTGACTGACTGGTTTATTGAAAAGTCATGCACATAATTGTGCCCAGCCCACATGGGCCTACAAGACACCAAAACGATCTCAGTACAAACATTCAAAGATGGCCCCAAAGTCTTTTCATGAATTTATATCCACATACTCATGACAAGAGAATTTCAAAATATACAAACAGATAAACAAATAAGCTTTTCAAAAATATGCAAATCAATAATAAAAGATTATAGAATTACATAGGATACCGTGTTTTCTGTCTGAATATCCATGTTTTACAATGAATCTGGCTAAGACATAAATTTCCTCTTTGAAGAACCAGCTCAACATATCACACTTAGACTTCCAAAATATGTCAGGCTTCTTCGCCAAATGCTTTCACAGCAAATGAGATTCATCTTTAACAACTTCAAGATCACCAAAACACAATGATTCAAGGATACCGTTATACCTGCCTCAATTACCCGAGGTGAGGTACCAGATCTGTGCATACATGGACCTCTGACCCCTCCTTGAGTTTAATGTGTAGTAAACTTCTTTAATTTGAACATAATTTCTAAGTCTGGACTTGCTCCAAATCTCCTCCTTCCATTGTTTCCTATGGAGGTGAAGTAGTTTTTGTTTGACTGTATTTATGTTACAATGCAAATTATTACTGAAAATGTAATATAACTCAGAAAAAATGCTGCAGAGACATCTCATGACCAGGGGTAATTCTGTGCTCTATCCCACTCGAAAACCTTTTGGTCAGCCTTTCATCTGGCAACTAAACAAGCCAGTTCCAAAGCTGAAGTATTTCACATTTTTGCTTTACAAGACAGGATTCCCATCTGTGCTCCCATCTACAGCACATTTTGCAGTGGTGGCAGGGCTCGACTCTGAATGGCATAACTTTTTGGGGAATCAAGACAATCAACATTCAAGGATTGGTAACGTAACAACTGGGCATAGCTTTATCACAGCTGTACAGGCTAAGCAAGACTGTCTAACTTGTTGTATGTGATTTAATGCTGTTTATTGAGTCAGTGTTGTGATTGTTTGCAGTTAGGTTATTGGTTGGTTGGCTTTGCCAAAGCTAAGTAAGGTTAGTTTGCTAATGCTGTTCTCAGACAGTCTTGCACGCAACTAAACATCCTCTGCAGTAATCCAGACCCTTTGCAACACATATCACATTCACATAGACACATTTACAAATTTGCTTTCAACAGAGCTACACCCAAAGAGGCAGCTCAAAGTTCCCGCTTCTTTTCCTTTGTCTCTGTCCTGACCACACGGTCAGACAACACCTCCCCCGATCTGGAGCCAGCTTTGATTACCGCACCTGTCTTTGTCCCTCTCTCTCTTGCACACACACACACACGTAAATTAAGTCACATTATTTAACATAATTAATCATTATTATCAATAATGATTAATTATTTCAGATAGCCAATTTGATACTCTAATTGGAGATCTATTACGCAGTCAGACGCTTGGGGAGGCATAGTCACAACATTTTTGGTGCCTCCTTGTGACGCCTAGTAGATTCCCTACATTTTTGGTGCCTCTCTGTGAGACCTACTGTTGTAATTTACAACATTTATGGAGCCCGTTGCGAGGTGTAGTACCACTGACATTCATTCACAATTGTGCAATATTAATATCAGTGTACATTTTTGGTTCACACCAAAAATCTTTGATTCTACTTTCAGACTACCCGAAGGTCTTAACATTCACACCACTAGTCTGCTACAGCAGTAGACCTCCAGCTGTACTTACAGACAAGTACATTGTGGTGAGAATTAATTTATTCATAAGGCTAAAGCAAACTGAGAGACATTGTGTGACTGATCACTGCTATCTTTAAGTCTTCATAGTGTTACACTAGAGTTTGCTATTGCTGCTGGCTATTCAAGTTGACCTACCCTTGTAAGATTTTGGTTTGGCATTTGAATACCACGTATTCAATGCAATCTGATCAAGCTGTCAGAATTTCCTGTTGATTTTTTTGCTCTTTGTTCTTTGTAATTTATCACAGCGTGCCACCAGCCCTGTGAAACCTTGAGAACTTACGTGAGAACTGGCTGTAACTGCCGTGCATTTCAGCCTAGAAAGAGATAGAGCACAGTGTGCTACCAGCCCTGTGAAGTTTTGTACCTCACTGCCCAAGTTTCAGCTTGAGTTAACTTTAAGATACAACACTATCTGTTTCTGCCACACATTCCAGTTAGTGCATGTTGTAATCCTTGCAAGCAAATTTACTGTCCTAAATTCCTGCCCTAATCTTTCATGCCTGCTTGTGTTTTAGCTACCCCTCCTCCTCCCCCACAGTGAAGGCCTGCACATTCTTTTGTTTGGCTTGTGTACTCACAAGTTACACTTAAAGGTATCTGCCAAGCAACACCATAGCCAACCACACATTTGATTTTTGTACAAAGACAACCTGTTTTAGTCTCACCTTCCTTTCTAGAACCTAACAATGGAGAACCCCTGTTTAGAACAGTTTATCTCTTCCATTACACAGATCCCAAACCCTGGCTGTCCTGAACTCATCAGCAGGTTGAGTCTCAGTGAGTGCAGCAAAGAAATAAACTCTCTACTCAGTGACAATTGTGATGCACAGACTGCATCCAATGGTTCATTGTTAAAATGCTCTGAAACCAGATTTGATTTGGCCATCATGTAGTTCTCTGTTGTCAGCCATTTTGTTTGTAGGCCAAACGGCCCTTTGATTACTACACCCCCCCCCCCCCCCCCCCCCGCGCGCGCACACACACACACACACACACACACACACACACACACTTGTATATAGTTAGTTAGTTAGTTAGAATTTGTGTATTGTTTTGCTGCCTTTATGAATAAATAACTTTTTATGCGATCATACCCGCTGTCTGTTTAATGTTGCACAAGAGTGAGTGAATAGTCAACCTCTGCTATGTCAAGAACTCCGAAATCCTTCAGGCTTTACTATTAAATTTGGTTATTGTTATTAATTTAATTATTAATCAAAATTCCAAATTGATAGTTTAGTCAACTTTTTGAGACTGATACCATTTACTGGCTATAATATTTCCCTTCTTGGGAATGGTGCCCCACGAGGTGATTTCATATAAATTAAGTCACATTATTTAACGTAATTAATAATTATTATTAATGATTATTAATTATTTCAGACAGGCAATTGGATACTTTAATTGAAGATCTCTTACGAGGTATAAGTATCAAAACCATTTCAAAAGAGGATCCACCGTCCTCCGTTAAGATTTCCAGTGGTAGCCTAATTATCTTGCTCTTTCGAGGACCAAGTTTATTTATTTCCTTTCAAAATTGCTGTGAGTTCCTACTTTGTAATTGTCCTAACTGCAGTGCTTGTCCTCCTTTGAAGCATCTTTTGAAATACATAAGCCTTCCATCAAAATTAAAGTGACACATTTTAAATTCATCTTTCAGATCCCTTTTCTTATGTTGCTCCTTACATTTAAGAAACATTTCAGGTCAACATGCGGTGCCACAGTGTAGTCTACTACAGCCTTTCCTCCAACAGAAACAGAAGTAAAGTTATCATTCTCTGGATCTGACCCCCCATTAAACGCACAATATTTTGAGTCCTTTAAAAATTCAATGAAAACTCCCCCATGATAATTCACACCTGTATCCAATATTACTCTTGGTGAAATATCATCTTTATGATAAAAAAATATTGTGACACCCTATGTTCAAATGTAAACAAAGGATTCCATCAATCGATTTACCTACTATGTCAACATCAACCTGATCAAGTGTTCTTAACAAAGATACCGACACCAGCTGAGGCTTTCACGGTTCTCCTGTGAGCAGTGCAGTTGACCAAACCACACAAATCCATCCATTTCGGGTAGACAGCAGGATAGATGGGTCTAATTCAAACAAATGAAACCTGGCTCAAGTGAGTGAAGCAGTACTTTTCAGTTCACAGTTATGTGATGTCCATCCATCAACATTCCATTGAACTAAACGAAACTGTAGTAAGTATTTCTATTTTATACAACTTATATTTCCCCTTTATCACATTTCAGAGGGAAGAATTGAACCTTTTACTCTTAATTTTTCAGCCAAATACATTTCTTTTGAGATTCAGATTTTACAAAAAAAGTTTTAGACTACCCCAAATTGTGTTTGTAATTCCAGCCAGTTTGAACATTGAAATACAACCCATATATAAATATACATATAATATTTATGTCTTTAAAAGGAGTATGGTTACAGTTTTGTCGTTAATACGAATGTAATGTGTTAAATTCAGGGGTTTTACTTGTAATGAGGTATTTGTACAGTGTGGTATTTCTACTTGTACTTTCACCAGTGGTACTATATGATACATATTTCTTTGCTTCAGTTTTTTTATTGATATTGATTCACAAATCTGTTGAGCTCCTGAAGTCTGCAGACGACACCACCCTGATTTGGCTCATCTCTGGTGGGAATGAGTCCACCTACAGTTTGAAATCATTCATCTCAACCCAAAAAGCAATCACTTCTCCAATACTGTATATAGGAAGAGATACAGAAAAGAAAGTAAAATAACTATATTGTCTTTCTATTCTTCTTTTAAGGCTACATTTTACACAGTATATTGCAGTGCTGAAGGTTTCTCACAGGGAAAATAAAGTTTGATCATTCATAACAAGCAGAGCCGGGGGCCTGGGAGGATCCATTTGCTGCCAGAATAAGGAGTCAATCAGCTCCTCAGTCGTGGATCATTAGATTTTTTATTTATGGAGACAGACTCTCAAACCTTTCCCAAATAAGGTAATGGTGTTTGGATTATATGAATCCAGGATCCAGAGACCGTTATCAGTTTCTCACTGGAAATCTTCACCTCTTATTTACTACATTTTTTGAGTTTTAGTTCCTTTTTTTGTTTGTTTTGGAAACACTATAGAACGATACTGTTATTCTGATGACCCGACATGATACCAGTATACTTTAAGTTTCTCAGATAAAGCTGAATAAAGTATTTGAAAACAGCCAGAAAAAACGTTTAGAATAAACAAATGATTCACAGTTCACATGTCCTCTTCCTGTCTGTCAGCCCCCAGCGGAGAGGAATTAGTAAAACCAACATCAGTGACAGTTCCCACAGTGTCACATCTCCTCCTCTGGCTGCTGTCTGCCTGATGGAGGCCGATAAATCTAAAGGCTGTTTAGAAAAACTGAAAAATAAGAAACAAGACTTAAAAACTATTAATTAATGTGACACAGAGGAAAGTAGGCACCAACATTGGCCCAAATTATTTAACTTTTTTTTTTTTTTTTTTTTTTTCCATAGTTAGTTAGGCTATTTGTTAGGCTATTTTAGGCTATTTGTTATATCACAGTATTCCAAGAAACAGCACTTCATAAAAAACGGAATTTCCCCTCAGGCATCAATAAATGATGTGTTCTTCTTAGCTAGGGCCAGTCCTTTTGATACAGGGGCACATACAAGTAGGGCCAAATATCTAAGTCTGAACAATAAGATATATATATATATATATGTGTGTGTATATATATATATATATATATATATATATAATTAAAAAATGTTGTATATATTTGATATAAAGGCATCAATCTGGTGAATTCTGAGAGCCATGTTATGATGGTAGAATATGCCTATTTCAACATCTTTGTGCTTTTTATGTGTGAAAAAGAATTCTCAGTACCATGAGCACCAAAGAAGACTGTAATTCATTCAGATTTACCAGTCCTTCAGAAACTTTCCACATGGATGAAGCCTGAGAGCTTGAAAGCTAATTCAACATCACAAAAAAGAAAAAGAAAAAAACTTGAAAACAACAGTATATAGAGATCTACACAGAGATGTGACTATGAGCATTTTTATTTGAGAATTATATCAATTTACCAAATTTTATATTAAACAAAGTAAATTATTTGAATGTCTTTCGGTGGCACTTTACATTTACACACATTTCCTTTATTAAATTCTGGTACAAACATGAAATTTTAATTAAGCAAAATGAAGATGCTTGGATGAAAACAGCTTTCTCTAAAGCTGATGATTAAAGTCTGCTTCATAAATAATAACTTAAAAAGGGTGATGCTGCTTGAGGATTTAATTTGTATTCATAACATTCACATGTTAAAGTACAACAAATGTTATTTATTTTGAAGGAAAAGTGCGTGTTTGTGACTAATACCAAGAAATATAACAAGCCATATGCTGAGAGAATTCCTTACATAATTATTTTATTAGATTTTCTGTTTTTTTTTTTTGTGCTTTTCTACAGTATAAAATGCAGGAAATGATAACTGCTGCAGGTCAAACTATCATGCTGAAATCTTTGTCGACAAACAATATGCGCATTTATTACATTAACATTCAATCACTGATGAAATTAAAGGCAACCTGCAGAAAATATGCAGAGTGGTTAAACTACAGGCCCATTTATATTTGCTTATAAATGTTGAGATTGCAAAAAAAAATGTAAATTGCTTGACCATATGACACATCTTCCTACTGGGACTGAACAGTGACTCACATTTTCCTGTTGGGACACTTAAATTTTCCATCAAGCAACACCACAAACACATTAACTCTCTCCACGTCCTCCATCACAAACCTTCTGCGACATACAAACAATCTGTCACATAAACCGCCCACAGAGCTGCAGGTCTGCGGCTGAGTATTTATCACTGATCTCAGGCTGTGTTGTGCTTCAGATGGACCCTCTCTGCCATCTGCCTGGTGCTGTACAGTGACACTCCCATCCCCAGTGTGGCCATCGTCATGGCGATGGGATCGATGAGACTGTTCTGTGGCTGCATGCGGACCTCGCCTGAGACCTGCCTCTGCAGACAGGACGGGCAGAAAGACGAACACAGACAGACAGACAGACAGGCAGACAGACACTCAGTAGTTACACACACACCAGTCTGATCAGAGAACAGTTGAAGCTGACGCCACATTAAAGCCACAATGTGTGTAATTTAATATGATTACGGCAGATTTTGAAGTATTTTGTTTTTTGAAATAGCCTATGTGATGATTCAGGTCCAATTTGGTGTTCAGTGGTTTGGATCTTGGGATGGAGGGTTTCTGAGGGTGTGCGCACCACTTTGGTCCAGACTTAAATATCCCACCTAATGAATGGATTACCATGAAATTTGAACAGACATCATCCTGAAACCCTGTGTCCTCATATGAGGGCATCACATGATGGGTTTACCTGACCGTTACACTTCATTCTACTTAGAATTCTACTTAGAATGAAGTATAAGTATAATACTTAACTTAATACTAAACCTGTTGTCCTTGTTTGTGGACATTTTTTTGTCCTCTAGTGGTAGTAGGAGCACAGTACACTAGTCCATGTAAAAACAAGATGACAGCCGTCTCTGCCAAGTCAATCTGCAGTCGATCCCAACTCAAAAGTGGACATTCCAAAGCCTGATCACATTTTATGCTTGAAACTTGTTTATTTATGATTAATGATAATAATGTTTGTAGTTTGATATGGCCACAAAGTTTAAGTTTTAATTAGGAAGTACTCATTTGAGGACATTGGAACTTAATTATTAATGACAATATTTAGTTTTCTATAGTTATCAGATTCTACTGATCCCAAATAGCTAGGAGAAAATAAAAATGCATACAAAACTCCAGGTCTCAGGAAGATACACATTTTTCCCTTCAGGATTCATTGTAATAACTTTGGTGACTTTCCATCTGGTGACATCATCAGGTCAAAAATGGAATTTTCCCAATACTTCATGACAAAATACCTGCAAAACTAATGACATTCCTATCAGCCTTGGCTGTTCTTTGTGTTTAGTTCTTATTAGCAAACGTTAGCATGCTAGCATAAAAAACAAAAATAGTGAACATGATAAAACATTATACCTGCTAAACATCAGTATGTTAGCATTGTCATAGCGAGGTTGTAAGCATGGCTGCAACCTCATCTCGTGAATAAAATCACACAAATTAAAAAAAAAATTGAAAATTGAATTTCCTCTTGAGGGACTAATAAAGGAGTGCTTTCTTTTTTCTTTCTAAATGTTGCCATTGTACATTTCTGCAAACCACACGTACATTACATTCATACGTTATTATGTAGTGGACATGTTGAAACTCTAAATATCAACAGTGCTGTGGTAAAAGTATGGTGGGGTTTAGGCACAAAAAAACACTTGGTTCTGTGGTAAGGAAAAGCTCGTTTGGGTTTTAAAGATAGCCTATCGTTTTGATGGCATAATGACGTCTGTAGAAACCATCGATGTCTCTGTAAAAACATGTGACTGGGCTGTAGCATGGTGGTGTTAGTATTTAGCTCAAAGCACTGCTGTGCATTAAGTGCAGCCTCACAGAGCTGGTAGAGTTGCTGTAGAGTCAGTCTGATTCATGCCGTAATTGGCACCAAAGTGAAAAATGTTAAAATTCTACACTTAGTGGCTTTAAATTGCCGAAAATTGTTATGATGTTTATGTGCCTTTCATGATCTTTCAACAAGCTTGTAAAGCTTTTAAAGCCTTTAAAGACCTATGCTCCCCAAATGGTGTATTTCCTCCACACAAGGCTGAATCTGAACAGATTATATAACGTAACCTCCTGAGATGAGCTGCACCAGCTCACTGTAAAATATTAATGTATTTATCCAACCTCAATATGAAACATTTCTATAAAAAAATGTATGAATACATCAAGTATTAACACAAAATACTTTCACTGAGTGGATTGATTTATTTGTGCTCTCTAGATTAGAATGACTTATAATATGACATATTTCTCTGTGTAAATAATTTTCCAGTTGTGGAGACCAGTCAAATAAAATATAAAGACAGAAATAATATTTCTGTGCTCCCACCTGGAGGAGATGGAAGTATCCCGGTGTCAGTCGCCCCAGTCTGATGATCATTTCTGCTGCTGAAGCTCCTCAGACCAAACAACAACCTCCTGCAGGGGAAGAAACTGTCTTCAATCCTTCAATAGTTATTATGTCTAACAATTAGTTCTTCATATCAGTTTTTCCCAAACATTTTGGTTTTCTGACCCCTTAGAACAAAGCTGTTTCTACATGTAACCTGCTGTCACAGCTGTGAGCGCTTCAACCAAAGAGTGAATTTCTACTCTCAGATTATTCTATATTGATACTTTTTATATATCTGAAGATTAAAACTATCCTGTATTTTGCTGAAGTAAAATCTGATAAAAAAAAAATATGGTAATTTTTCTTTCCCATTTATGATCTTGTGACCCCTGAGATTCATCTCAAGACCCTGTGGGAGTAACTCAACTAGGGTGTCTACAGGAATCAGACACTTAAATTTAATGCCTTTTAAGTCCTTTTCAAGATAATATTTAATCACAGATAATGAATATGAAGGTAAGTGTGTAGTCCAGCACAGAGCATAGACTGTGTAAATAGAGGAGGCAGGTTTTATGTAGGAATATGATTATTAGAGTGAGTTAAATGAATCTACATTTTTCCAACACGTAAGTATAAAGTAAAAGACATGATTAAGTTAGTGATAGCTTGAATCAGAAATGTGGACTTTCATGCAGAAGAGATTGACTTATTTTGACAAAAAGAAATACAAAGATGGATAAATGAGATTGTATTATTTTTTGCCACAATTTTTCAATGACTTTTAAGGCATAATATTCATATAATTAAATTTAAGACATTTTAACACTTAAGAACCTGCAGACACCCTTTACCTGACCCATGAAACCACTGGTCTTAAAAAAACATGTATATTTTTGGACATTTCACTGTCTATTTTATCTGCAAATAATCTGGAGTTAATTGAGCTACATCACAGAGAACTTTGTCTCTGGAAAAAAAAAGTTTTTCCAAATTTAACCTTTTCGCTCAGGCGATAAATGCAATTGTTATTCAAGAAATGTTATATTTTAACTTGCTTTTCATCACAAGTCATCTCTTTCATAAGAGATATTCTTTTTATAACTTCTGGAGTAATCAAACAGCCTTTCCACACATTGAGGTTGCATGTAGAATCTACTGTCACCAGAAAAATACCATGAAATACAATTTTTATCCCTTAGTGTTTAGTCATGTTAATGTTTATCACCTGTAAGTACAGACAGAGGCCAAATGAGTTATTTGTCACACAATTCTTAAACACAACAAAGTCATTACAGCTCCACTCAAGCAAAAGCTATCCCATTCTCACTGTTGAAACCTGAAATTTTTAAGTGCTTAAAAATCTAAAAAAAATATGTTATTTGTATGTATTTAGATGTCTTAAGAATGTAAATATAAAACTGAGTTAAATAGAAAATACTTTGAAGTCGTACCAAAAAACCAAAGAGCTTCTGAAACGCCACCAGTAAAACAAAGTCTGTCTCGAAGTTTGACGGTAATGGGTCCCCAGGGAGTTGACAAGCATCCATCAATGCTCACCCTCACCTTTAACGACAGCTGCAGCAGCTCAGCGTCCACAGACAGACAGACCGCATGTGAAGCCCCTCAGCAGCCTGAACAAACAGCAGCAGCCTGTCGTACTGAAGAGGCTCCTGTGTGTCCCCGCTCTTTTGTACAGTGTGACCGTGCCAGTCTGATGGGGCTCAACACACACTCACAAAGCTGCATGAAAAGCTTCAACCTGTCAGAGATGATTTGGTCATCCAGCCAGTGAAATGGGTGAGAGCAGTGAGAGAAGAAGAGGCTCTGTGCAGCATGTTGCATGCTTGAGGGAATATGTGTGTTAATGCACTGCAGTGACTTATGTAACTAAAAAACACCATAGAAAAAACCCTTTTCATAAACTGCCCTAAATGGACCTTCTGGGTGGCACAAACACAAAGTAACTTTTGACATGAGCTTTAACCTTTACTGGACATAATTACTTTTTATGTTAAAGTGATGTAGTGGTTGCTATTTTGAGATTACATAAGGTCTTAGTTTCCATGATGCCACATTGATTGTTGTCACTGTTCATGTTGCTCCACTTGTTATATAAACAAAGCATGTTGAAGAATTAATGCATAGAATGATCTGAATGTTGTGGAAAAAGACAGTTGACAAATCAAATTCTTTAACTTTGTAATGTTTTATTTAGTCAATATTTTTTTGAGTTTTAACCGCTGCACTGTGACTCAGACATACTGAAATAAGACGTTAGGCCACAAAGGCCTGTCAGTTCAATGTACCCTGTGTGTGTGTGTGTGTGTGTGTGTGTGTCTTTGTGTGTTTGTAAGCAGGATTGGAGATGGACTAGACTACAAGGTGCTGATTGTGCACATCAAGTGACCTCATGTCTGCCTTTGCTGCCAAAGTCAAATGAAAACACGTCAGTATCTACAGACTCTGGGAATGAATTAGAAGCTATTAGAAATACAGGATTCGTGATTACTACTTACTGTGCTGCAATGTTTATTTTGTTTTGAGTGTACATCAAAGTCTATAAGATTAAATAAAGGTACAAAAACAATGAAAGACTGGTATTTAACATCAGTCTTTAAACGATACAGTGCTGAAGTAGTTTGAGTCCTGTGTTGTGGTTCACACTTCCTCCTGACCTACAGCCTTGATGGGAGCTCTGGCCAGCCTTAGTTTCACTCCTGCAGGGCCTGAAGCACCTGTTCTCTCTACAGACATCACCTGCCCGATGAAATGCTGAAACACAAAGTAAAACACCAGCATGTGTAATTCATCAGTGAGTATGTCTCCTTGTTGTTCTGCACAGCTCTGCATCACCAGCTGGTGAGTTAAGACCTTGTAGATACATTAGAAATAATGTCACTTCCAGCTTTAAGAGGATTTAAAGGAACAGTTCACCCCCAAATCAAAAATACATATTTTTCCTCTTAGCTGTGGTGCTATTTATCAGTCTAGACTGTTTTGGTGTGAGTTGCAGTGTGTTGGAGATATCAGCCGTACAGATGTCTGCCTTCTCTCCAATATCATGGAACTAGATGGCACTCAGCATGTGGTGCTCAAAGTGCCAAAAAAATACATTTGAAAGCCTAAAAGTAATGTCTCTTTTTAGAAATCATGACCTGGTTACTCAAGATAGTCCACAGACCTTGTTGTGAGCAGTTTCATGTAGGAAATATTTTCTTTCTATCAAACTACACCCACAGCTTTGTGCACCACAAGCCGAGTGCCATCTCGTCCCATTAAGGCAGACATGTCTATGGCTGATATCACCAAGACTTGGAAACTCACACCAAAACAATTTAGAGTGAAAGTAGCACTACAGGTAGGAGGAAAAAATAGGCTATGTATTTTTTGATTTTGGGGTGAACTGTCCTTTTAAGTTGGAAAAGTACATTTTTCACAGCCTCAGCACACAAAATTAACATATTACCAATACTTACTTCCCCAATGATGATTACTTCTTCAATGATTACTTCCCCCAAGTGTTGAGATTTCTGGCTCTTTTGTGAACCAGACACAACAAAGTTCCCCAAATTACACTGCAACTCATTTTGATGAAGTGGATGTACTGCCTAAGATATTTTTGCAATTCCTCCTTTCTGCCAGTAGAGGTCAGTAAAAGTCTGATTACTTCTTGGCAGGAAAAAAGAGATCGAACTAACTTGCTCAATATACTGCTGGTTTTATCTCCTATAGCCAAAATGACCAACAGTGTCTTAACATATCAATGTTGAGTGTCAGAGAGAGACCTTTTTAGGAAGAACTGCAGCATCTTCATGCTTTGGTTTGGGTCTGGATGATTCAGTGTATTTCTCCCTCTGTGCTTTCACTTCCTATGCAAAAAAAGAGGCAGACAAACATAAATTCATTCTTCTTTAAAGTGATTCTTTGGAACAGCAGTAATGACTTGAGGTTGTAACTGCAAATGCTTAACATAAACCTTCAGGATCTCATGATTTGAAGTCCTGGAAATGTAACTGTCCCATGACTTGGCTGTGAGCTCCTGCTGCTTCCAGCGAGACTTTATCTGCAACACAAAGGCAAATAAGCCTAAGTCAGAGAGCAAATTATGAAAACAAGATGTCTGCTGTGTCTATATGGAGTCCCAGAGACAAATTACTCTCAGTGACAATATCTAGCAATGTAAATTTACTAGAAAGCAACAAAAATGCTTAGAAGCTTATGCAAAAATACCCTAATGTGCAAGATTTTTTCCAATCAAGTTTGTGCTGTAGTTCATGAAAACAAAAAGGATTCCTGAAAACACAGCATATTGCCCACAGCCAAACACATCTTCAGCTGACTTTCACACACTTTGTTTGGGTTGTTTAGTCTTTGTGATCACTGAATTAAACCCTCTGCACCTCTGTGTACATGAGATCCTCCTTGTCGATGTCATCCTTCTCCAGCTGCTCCAGAATGCTGTTTTGTTCTGCTACAACCCTGCTTGCCATATCCTCTGAGACCTTATGGATCGTACTCAGGGCCTCCTCATCAGGGGTGATCGGCCTCACACCTTCCAGACTCAGCTCCCTGCTGATCTCTTCCCAAACCTCACTGACCTACAGACAGAAACTTCAATGCGTATTGTGTTTTGTATTAAAATTACCCTTTAACATGTTTGGAGGGGATATGTTGATAATTTTATAATTTAAATAAACAACAAAGAACATTTTGTTACATATTTGGCTCTGTGCCACTGACACTATCTCTATTTGACTCATTTTACTTCTTAAAGTAACACATACACTACTTTTTTAGCTCTGCTGTCAAAACTTAAAGCTCATAGTTAGAGAAGTTAAATGTGATTACAGTATCTTATCTATCAAATTATTCTGATGGTGTAAAAATCCTGATGGAAACTGGTACTAGTACAACAGATTTCATATCTAGCACAGGCATTTTCTTTGCTTAATAGACTGTGGTTCTACCTTGAAGTCCAGATATCTCCTGATGATGCTCAAGGTCACATAATCTTTTCCTGACAATCCAGGAAGGCCTTGAAATCCTGCCAAAGTGACATATAGTTATTTTTTACAGCATAGTTTTGCAAGAGAATTATTTTTCTCTTCCTGAGTAAAGCTTTCATAAGTGCAAGTGTGAATGAATCCATTGGTTTTAATATTTCAACATGCTACTGTATATCTTCTCTGTGTTTATTGGGGTTATTGTGATTGGTCTCTAACGTTTTTTTGCTGCTCTCTTGGCCAGGTCTCCCTTGATGAAGAGACTGCTGAGCTCAGCAGGACTTACCTGGTAAAAAATAACTTACATAAAATAAATTTTAAAAAGTTCAGCATATATCGCTTTTTGAAAATGTACTATAGCCTAATGCTAATTTTGACTAGCCTCGACTGTCATACTTTCCTGTTTATATCATTATTGTATTTTGCACTATAGTACTTCATAACTTAATAGATAATGAATCATATATTGACCTGCATGTCAAAACCACATCCACAGAGTATGAAAAGATTGCTCAAGACATTTTAGCCAAAATTAGGCTGTAAATGGTATAACAGCAAAAGCTTTGTACATCTACCACACATCCAAGACTATATAATAAAAACAGCATTATCTACATATTAACAGATGTATTGTTTGAATACGTGACACTGTATTTACTGGTGTATTTACTCTTAAAATCTGCTTTACCAAGTTTGCAGAAGATGAGGTAAATCTTTGACCGCAGGTTTTCTGAAAGCTCCAGCACTGCTGCACTCGGTGTTGTTGCAGGAAATGATAGCTGAGTGTCCTCCTGCTGGTAATGGCTGAGGATCAGCCTCTGGGAATCTCAAGGTCAAAAGTAAAAAAGCATATAAGAGAAAAAGACATATGAATATCAGTTTTATTGTGAAAAAACTAAACAGTGTCACTGTAACTTTTAGAAACTTTGAGGTTTTATCAAACAGGATAAAACAGTGAAGAAAAAAATGTGCTAATTTTGTCTTACTACTATTAGCAGATCCTTTGGTTGGTGTGTGTTGGGCCCCTAACTGACAGTATTACACACTTTGTCCTTCACTTTCTACAGTGTTGCAAGAAGAGAAACCACCTGACATCCTTAAAACCGTTCAGCGAATGGCTGATGCCTGCTGATCAGTTTGACAAACCAAAACCTACCTGAAACATCCCAGCCTCACTGCTCTGCAAACTGCCACATAGTGTTTAAACTCAATTCCTGTCACTGCCTCCACCTTCATCAGTCAGCCTGACCCATGGCTGTTACCTTGTCACATTGTCAGTCACCTTACCTGATCCATAACTTAGACTCCCTTTTTACTTTTTCTTTTTAAAAACAGAATGACGAAGTTAGGGAATGAGAGGAAAGTTAAGGACTGATATTTACTCACAGTCACACCTGTTGGTCTCATGTTCAGACAATCACTGTGATGATGTGACGGATAAGTGACTGCCATATTTTATAGATGTAAACACGTTTATGTACTTCCTCAAAGTCTTGTCATTGATCATTGTTGTTTAAAGTCTAGCTTCAGACTGACCTGCGATCCCTCCGTGTCTGGTTCGGCTGACTTTCAGCTTCTCCTCCTCGTCCCTCCACAGCTGCAGCAGGAGTCTGGGAGCCGTCTGACCGCCAGCGTCCCTCCAGCTCAGGATGTGAGACAGAGTGTTCGGGTTTTCACATAACTCCAGCAGGGTGGCAAGGACAATGCAGTGTATGCATCTGGGGCTTGACTGTTTGAGAGAGGGATGCTCAAAGTATTCATTATCAGTGCTTTACATTTAAGTGCATGTGAACACACAAATAGAATAACAACAGGGGAAGTCAATCAGCTACTTACCCTGAGTAAATCCAACACAAGAGACGCCCCACCTTTAGCCAAAAAATAATCTTCTGTGGTGTAGCAGCCCACAATACAAGACCTGATGGGACACAAACTTAAATCAGCTGTGGGGAATCAGTCAGTAAGTTTGTTCACCAAATTCTTTTTGGGCTGAAAAAGTGTAAAGTGTAGAAAGGTATAAAAGGTGTCATGATGACATAAATGATAGAGGTCAAGAGATCAAGAGGTTCTTAATGTAATATTAGAGTAAGAGCTTCATATGTTCTTTACTTTAATTTGGTTAATTGAGGGTGAAGTTAATTATGATACAAGTTTCTCTAGATAAAAGGAAAACTTCACCCACAAAATGACCATTTATATATCAATTCCTCACCACGTGTTACATTGAATTTATGGAAAAAGTTTGCTTTTTCACAGGCCTCCACAGTGAACGAAGAATCCAAAAAGGTGAACATTCTTGATGAATTGAAATAAACAGGGTATGTATTTCAACTCGTGCAGTTTTCTTCATGAATTCAAGGTAACACTCGATGGGTTTTTGATATACAAATGATAATTTTGTGGATAAAGTATTTCTGTAAATTCAAGTTAAAAAAAAAAACAAAAAAACAAAACAAAACATCATTCATCCCCCTCTTAAATAAATTGCACTTCTGTTTGAAAAATAAAAATGAAGATAAGAAAAAACACCAAAGACATGATCTCTGTGTCCTCAACAATAATTACATGCCTGAATGTGACCAAGACTCGTTATGGATTAGATTAAAATCTGATTCCTGAAAACATGAGGACACAAGGCCAGTGTAACAGCCAATTAATACATCAATCAGTCAAAGGATGCTGAGATTTTGCTGAACTGACCGCACACAGTCCACTGTGGAGAGGATGAGCTTGTTGTGTCCCAGACCATTGTAGAAATTGTTGCAGCCTTTCCTCAGGAAGTGAACTGCCATCTCAACTCCCTCTGATCCAAACAGCTCCTGTGGAACAACACAACAGGACTGTCAGCACGGCGATATTGTACAAAACTTTAACTGAAAATGTAATGTTGTGATTCAAGCATCATATTATTTAGTATTTAAAACTGCAAGAAAATGGAATAACAGTATGTAATAATAATTTTTAAAAACTCTGGTTTTCACTTGAAACGCTAAAGCAAAAACATATCATTTATGAATGTGTTTCTATGTTTTGTGTTTAGAATTTGAAACTGTCTTTCTTTGGCACTGATCTTAACAGGTATTGTTTTATTTCTTAATGGACAAAAACTTGTCCATCTTTCAAACTAATCTGAAAGATGCTACGATCACATAAAAGTCATATAGAGGCTTTAAGTTAAACTTCTTGGCTGTCCACAGTGACTTCTGTAATTGAACAGGATGTAACAAAGTGTTTTTATCAGGGTCATCAGCTCAGTCTTACTTTTCTATGCATGTCACTCTCACACAGCGCTGAAAGTATCAGTTGAATATCTGACTTTATCTCCAGGGTGACTTCATCCTCCTCATCAGGACTTGCTTCCATCTGCATCAAAATCCCTGAGAAAATAAACCACATGTCTGTACTGACCATGTTTATTAATAAAAATGTTTCTGCTGATGTTGTGCAAGTTTTAATTAAATTTACCCAAGAGCTGGTTGATAACTCCTTGATCACAAAGGTCCTCATTGACTAAGTCTTCACCTGAAGACGTCACAGATCTCAGCACTCTGATACAATGTCGCATCTGAGCCTTCTTACTGCCTCTTCCCCCTGAACTGTGACTCTGACCAAAGAAAGGATCTGGAGGAAAGATGATAAGTATCCTGTTGTTTCTGGAGGACTGTAACAACACAACAATTTATCATAGTTTCTTCTTTTGAAAACCTGTTAAATAATTAATTCTAACTATGTTACATTTTTGTTTTTAGCTGATCCACATTATCTAAGGGTGAGTGTGTAGGGACTCAGTGTTTTGTTCAAGGCACTCTGACAGGTCCCATGGATGTTGGTGTTTGACCTCTGACCTTTCATACAGGACTGGCTCTCCGAAGCCTCTTGTTTGTCTCTCTCCATGTTTCGCAGCATCCTTACCTTGTGCAACACACCAGTCCAGCAGAAGCAGCAGACAGGAGTTTCCCTGACAAGTTATATAGTCATCCAACATGAGCGGAGCGATGGTGGAGAGTGTGGCTAGCGCCTGCAGCTGGAGCTCCTCCTGCTGGACGGGGGACCACTGACGTGAAGCTGAGCGCCGCTCAGATGAGGATGCAGGCGGACTCACAAGCGTCAGAAGAGCAGGCATAACTCTTTCCTCCTTATACAGCTAGGAGAAGAAAACATGGAGGGTGTCACATTTAGACTCTTCGTGACAATTACTCAAACAATATGAACTGAGTGTGCGAATGACCTGCAGGGCAGCTGAGTCCTTTGACATTATAACCAACAGATTCAACAGCAGCTTCTTCATTTGAAAATCTTCGTTATTGTAGGTAAGCTTGAGGTTGCGGACCAGGGGGTTCTGACTTTTCACTGCAACATAAATGAAGCATTTTGTTGTCACGAATACTGATAAATAACTCAAATTTAAAAATGAAACAGTGATGTACAAGGAAAGAGTGGCCTCACGCTCTGGAAAGGTGACCAAAGCTACGAGCTGTTTGGCAAATAAACTCTCCTGAAAATTAGAAACACACGTCAAGCAAACATTGTGGAACAAGTGGTACATTTTGCAAACCTTCTAAATATAGCAGTTATGAGTCTTAAAGAGCAGCAGCATTGTGTTTCCATTATACAGTTACCTATCCTGCACTCACATTAATCAGAGAGTTGAGATTTTCAGTGATGAGAGTTGTGATCACGAGCAGATCATTTCTGAGTTGGAGGTCAGAATGTCGGAAACCGCTAATCAGCTGGTGAATAAATGCTTCTTTTAGAGATCTAATGAGCAAAGAAAGAGAACGTAATAAATTAAACGTAATCTATTTGTACAGAATGAGAGCACAAAAGTATTCAAATTTTTAGAGAATGGAAGATTATTAATTCTTGACTCATATATGTTCCTATAAGGAGATTTAAATTTTAGGATTCTATCAATTTAAGGATTTGTCTTCCTCAAAGAAATGAAAAGTCATCAATGAAGTCAACTCTACAAGCACACGCTGTCCTCATCAGGCACCTTTGAAAACATGTTAAAGCCACAGGGGACACCTACATGACACACTCGATGCTGCTGAGCTGAGCAGTGGCCTCCTTGCTGCCTTTCTCCAGTAGGTTCCAGAGGATTTCGGAGGAGTAGAACAGGACCTGACCGGATGGGTCGGGCTCGTTCATGTGGAGGCAGATCATCTCTGCTCCACGTGCATTCAGTATTAATGCACAGTTCATATCTGTGTTTGTAAAATGATATGCAATTAATGTGACCGATGATAAAACGATCCATTGACCTGCTGACATTGACACAAGGACACTTAAAAATCACTGTTTTGATTGTTTGTCTGATTATTTGGTCATTAGATGATTTATGTTCTTGAGAGCTGGCTACTTTATCTAATGAAGGACATTGGACTGACATGTCTGACAGATCCCCTCCTACCTCCGTGGATCCAGATTAAAATCAGTTACTGACCAGAAGAGCTGGAGAGGATCTGAAGTGTCTGCAGCAGCTGCAGCTTGATGGCGGGCTGGTTCTCCAGAGCGGCCATGGAGAGGACCAACGTCTGAGCCAGGTCACTGCGCTCCAGCAGCTGTAGCCTGTAGCCTGGAGAAGTTGGCTGGAGCCCTGCAGAAACACATTTATAAAATAAATAAATAAATAACAGGTGTGAGCTACAAGAAACAAACTCAAGAGAAGACAAGATAAAAAATAATAAAACAGAAAGAAGAAGAAAAAAATACATTCTTGTTTAAAAGTGCCTCTTAATTGAAAATCGGAAATCAGGGAAACAACAACACCAATGACAAAAAGTGATACATTGATAAAACAGAAAGGAAAACTCAGTTAAGAAGAAAATTAGGACACAGGAAAGGTAGTATAGCAGTTTTAGTAGAAAAAAATGAAATGAAAAAAAAAACAGATTAAAAAGAACATCAAATTTAGAGCCTGACATTTCTGGAAGCAGTGCAGTTAAAAATGTAATGAAAATATACAAACAACTGTGTCAGTCATGGACAATGTTGTTTGAGGAAGAGCTGTTATTGATCCCCAGAGGGGAAATCCAGGTTGAACAATTTCACACACAAAACACTGGCTGCTGGTACAGTAAAGAACTAATTTCAAGTATTACTATTTGTTTCCAAGATCCTAAATGGTATGGCTCCTAAATATATTTCCCACTTGCTCACTACTCAACCAGATCCCCAAGATGTTCAAGCATGTGTCCCCTGAATGTACTTAGAATTAAAAGTAAATCAGGTGAAGCTGCATTTGGTCCCTGTGGTGCTTTTCTCTGGAACAAACTGCCGGATAAGCTGAGATCTTCTGCTTCTGTATCTTCTTTTAAAAGCAGTCTCAGAACACTGCTTATCTCTCAGTCTTTTGGTAGTTAGTGTCTGTACTGTAGTCCATTTGTAAGTGCTAACTGTATTCTATGTATTATGTATTATCGTGTAGATTGTAAGGCTTGCTGAAAGGTTATCTTATTTACATATATGTTTTTCATCTCATTTGTTTAATGTTCTCTATGTTTTACTGTAAAGCACATTGAGTTTACCTGTGTATGACATGTGTTGTACAAATAAAACTGAAATGACTTGACAACTGTATTCGGCAGGATTAATTAGTCAAAGAAAGAAAGAAAGAGAAAGAAAGAATGAAAGAAAGAAAAGAGAAACAAACACAAAGAAAAGACAAAAATAGAAAAACAGACAAAAAGAAACAAAGGCACAAGCATGCCACCACAAAAGCCATGAGAAAACCTCACTCAGTGAAAGTCTAGAAAATTGGTTGTCAGAGTGGAAAGTCCGAGGCTTTGGCTTGATGAAACCGGCCATACCCTCAAGCAGCTGTTTAGGAGCCACACAGCTGTAGAATGAGCTCACACACTGAACTATGTGCTGTCTCACTTCAGCATCTGACATCCTCATCAGACAGCCTGCCAACAGAAACACATCTGTCAGAATCACTCGTCATCATCACTCCTGTCTTGAGAAATTGATGTCTTCTTTAAAGAACAAAATTAGTATATAACAATGTAATAAAAATAAAGAAACCTAGGTAAAACTACATAAGGGATTGTTATGGCTTGCATAAATAGGTTTGGTCACTGTATTTCAAGTCCCACAAGCATGTGAATGCACCAAAAAACAAAACTAAACAAAACAAAAAACCCCAATGATAATGTACCTATGACACAAAATGCTGAGTAATCTCAGAAACCATCAACTAACGATGATAAAGCCTTTAGGGGCAACAGCCAATATTTGCCAATTATTAGAGCCAATATTACTGGGAGATCCGGTGTAGTCAGCAAATATCTGGGCCAGGACTTCCTCCTCTGTGCACCCTTTATTTTGGCCAATCTCTATTAACAGATATCTGCTTATGAACACAATTAAATATATTAAAAAAAAAGCTAATGTAAAGCTAACTTGTTGGCAGGTAATGGCCGATGGGTTCTGAGATTGCATTTCGGCCAATGTGTTCTGCCTCCTCACAAAGACTGTTGCACAAATGAGACCGGTCAGTACCACTTGGACTACAAACAGAAATCAGAATGTTTCTGATATCAAAATCTTGTCCTGTTCCTTACAGATTCTGCATACATACACAGATACTTGTTTATAGAGTTTAGGTGCTGAGTGCCACAGACAGGGTAGTTAAGTCGTTTAGTATTGAGAAAACGAATGCATTGCTTTTGTTTCTTTGTGGGATTGTTTGACAGTAAGAAAAAATATAATAATGCCAGCCTTTCCCTTTAAATTTCATGTCTTCATCTTTATTTTCATAACATTAGCAAAGGATGGAAATAACTGGCTGCTAAAAGGGGAAAAAACATCCACAAGCCTATGGAGTGTTAATGAAAATTGTAAATTGTAATTTGATGTAAAACTGTGAAATAATAAGTGATTTGTGTACCCAGGTTAGAGAGGAACTCTATGACATCCTGAGTGTAGTTCTGCTCATCAGATACTTTCTCCTTCAGGAAGGGAAGCCTGAGAAAAGCAACAGGTGATGTCACAATAAAAGTACAACAGTCTTTTCCATGTATGAAATATTTGGGTTTCTTACCTACAAATTTGAAGTGCCTCACACAAAATGGGCACATATTCAGGGTGATCAGTCACTTTCTCAGCACAGATGTTGAGTATTTTGCCAATGCCTGACAGCTCCTTCAAAAGCTTGAAATAATTTAAGAAGTACTAATATTTTGGTGAGGCCTATGTGGAGATAAATCCCAGTGAGGGAGGGTAAGCGATGCAGGAAAGAGTCATCACAATAACTGGGGCTATTTTTGAACAGGGAAAATGCTGACAGACACAGCGATACAGACAAATTAGAGCCTTGGGAATGACGTTTGGCTCTGTGTTCCAGTTGCATGAGAGCAAATCTAGTTCCATCGCTGTACCAGGGACAGTAATGAGGAAAATTTGACAATCTGCTGCAGTGTGTGACACATGAGAGAAATTTATTTTGGAAAAGAGAGACACTTTCTGGAAAGAGAAGCCTGCGCTATGAGAAGTGTACGTCAAAAGACTGAATCCAGAAAAAGGATACAAAGCCAATCTGGCTTCTCTTCAGTAGTTTCTTCAGCACAAAAAGATGCCTCTCCTTCAAGTTAGCCTTTAGTACAAACAGAATGTACAGTTTAATTATCTCAAAAATTTTTAAAAAATGTACGATGACACTAAAGTTTAACTTACTGTCAAAGGATCTTCAAGAAGATGAATCACCTTACTGAGGTCAAGACTTTTAACATTGATCTGTCGAGAAATTACAGTTTAGGTCGAACTTGACACTGTCTGTCTTCTTTACTGACAGACAAAATCAAATTTGTCACAAAAAATGTCATTTTATAAATGTATTGTGCCTATTCTGAAGATGTGACAAAGCATTTTGCATTAAAATATGCAAACATCTCATGTAATATTTGGTTGCATGTCCTCTAGTCCTTTTTCAGTTATTTGGCAAGCTACAACATTAAAATGCCTCTTAAACATTTATTTTATAGAAAAACATTTATGAATATGTTGCTAGGGGCGGCACGGTGGTGTGGTGGTAAGCACTGTCGCCTCACAGCAAGAGGGTTGCCGGTTCGATCCCGGGTGTGGGAGCCCTTCTGTGCGGAGTTTGCCCGTGTCAGCGTGGGTTCTCTCCGGGCACTCCGGCTTCCTCCCACAGTCCAAAAACATGCAGATTGGGGACTAGGTTAATTGATAACTCTAAATTGTCCATAGGTGTAAGTGTGAGCGTGAGTGGTTATCTGTCTCTATGTGTCAGTCTGGCGACCTGTCCAGGGTGTACCCTGCCTCTCGCCCAATGTCAGCTGGGATAGGCTCCAGCCCCCCCCTTGACCCTCAAGAGGATAAGGCGGTTAGAAGATGAATGAATGAATGAATATGTTGCTAGGTTTTATCATCCCTTCTTGTTTGCTACTTTAAATAAAAAAAGAAGTAGTATTATACACATGTATGTATGTATATATATATATATATATATATATATATATATATATATATATATGTATATATATATATAAAATCAGGAAGTCACATTGGGATCAAGATCTCATTTACAAGTAAGACCTGAGTACAAAGTGAAATAAATAAATAAGGTGATAATGGTAATGGGGATAACATAGATATATGTAATAAAATAGCAAGAATAAAATACACATTCTAAATATCCTTGGTGTAGCTTTAAAAAGGCATAAAATACAGGCATATTAAATAAAACTATATGCAGATATGTAAAAATATATATTTACGAAGACAACTTCATGACATTATAATTTATAATGTTATTTACAATTATAAATTAATGCATTCTGAAATATCATTTGCAAAGGCATAAAATGATAAAAACTCAAGCATACAATGTCAGACAGTTACACCTAAAATCAATGGAACCTATAACCAATTTTTCAAATTGCCTTATTGATATCATTGTATCAAGTTTCAGTCTACTCTTTAAATATCATGTTATTGTTGTTTTATCGTTGTTTTGGTTTTTATCTGCTGTCTTTTTTTCAATAAGCACTTTAAAACTTTTGTCATTGTTCAGAAAAGTGCTCTATAAATAGTTATAATATAGTGTAACAACGACAGAGCCCATGTTGGCTGCATAGTAAATAGTTACCTTTGTTACATTTTTCTTGATACATTTATTTAAGTAAGATTTTGAATGAAAGAGTTTCAATGTAATAGAGTATTTTCAAACTGTGATATTGCTATATTTACTCAAAACTGCACCTACCTCTGCCTCTGTAAACTGATTAATTTTAACAGAGAACAAGAGGAGACACTTCAGCAGTATAATACGCTATGTTAACCCTACAAAGACAGACTGTTTACCTCCTGTGAACGCTGGTTCTTATCCGATGCATGAATGTCAGGTTTTCTTCTGTGCACAACTTTTCTTGAATCCATGTCCAAATGTTGAGAAACTTCTCGCTTCAACGTCTTACTTTAAAAAAATGTCGGTTATTATGAATTTTGCCTCATGAGCTGTGGCTCCAGTTGGGTTAACCGTAAGTCCAGAATCTGTTATTAACATAAATAATAGGTCCAACTTTACTTTCTAACGTCGGTGTTTGTTTGCCAATAACAGCTCGAGTTGTTTAACGTTATAGCGACGAAACTCCGAGAAAAATCTGCACAAACTCTCCGTTTCGGCTCCTTTTGACGTCGCACCGAGTGTAACGGCGTATAATGTTACTACTGTTGCCATAGTTACCGCGTAGTACGGCGAGCAGCACGGCCCAAAATGAACCCTATAACAAAACGCCCATTTCCTCTCGAATACAGGAAGTGGTATTCTCGCAACAACAGCGCATTGATTTCCCCCCCACAACAATAAAAGGGAGGCGAATATCAACAATTAAAAACCTGTATCAGAAACTCACACAAACGCCACTAAATCACCGGGGCTTAAGGAAACCTTACAGTCAGTCATGCTGTCGGATGCAGGTCAGTGTTCACAACGCGCTGCTAATCTTTGCTACATGCTAAATGTGACAGGCGGACATTGTTTGGCTGGTTTAAAGAGCTTGGTAATGTGTCGCCACATTTGCTGTGTTTACACAGTTATTAATCTCATGTTTCATTCGCTTAGGTCTACTTGTAATTAGTTGCGTTGATAGGACACATTGGAACATCATGTTATGTCCTAGAAAGAGACGCTATCAGTCACAACAAAGGCCTCATTTCAACTGAGCTACATTGCACTGTCCATTCTTAAAAGATATATTGTTGACACTAATGTTTAGACTACTCCGGGAATGCCTCTGGTGCTCGGCGAGCCAAGAAGAGGAGCTCCGGGGAGTCCCCGGGGGACGGCCAGACCCTGCGTTCCTCTGGGAGGCAGATCAATGTCCGGGTGAAGCGCACAAACAATCCTCCACCTGGACAGGTAAACTGCAGCATGTGTGTTCAGCCTGTCTGCCTGCTGAACACAATCATGTCTCATGGTTCCTACTGGGTCCTCAATGTTATGTCAATTTGTTTATTCCCGAACGATCCTGAGTTTTTGAGGCAGATACTGATATTTGAGAGTTTAGACAAGCCAATGACAGTACATCAGCTGATATTTATTTTTCCAAAGATTATTTAGGGGGGCATTTTGGCTTTAAAGGTCCAGTGTGAGGAATTAGTGCCATCTAGCAGGAGAGTTGGAGACTGAAGGAAGCTGAAACTTCTTAACATGTTAAGCATTTAGAGGAAGTGGGTGACTAATGCAATAAAGCGAATGGCCTTTTCTAGAACAAGTGTTTTGTCTGTCCGCTCTGGGCTACTGTAGAGGCAACATGACAGATGCTGTGGAAGAAGACCTGCTTCCAAGCCCCCAGGAACATTGGCTTTGAAGCCAATTTTACATTGTGGCCACACATCTGATTACAACTTTTGGGTCAATCACATGATGGGTCCCAAAAAGACTTTTCCCCATAGACTTACACAGTGAAAGAGACATGTGTAAATCAGTGGATACATTTTTTTGTGAGCATCACAACCCCCACGAAATGACTCGTTTCACTATTGGGATTTGAGCAGTTTGGTCTGATAACATTTCAAAGGTGTATAAGAGCTGGGCCACTCAAGAGGGCTAAGCCAGAAGTTACTTGCTCAGCTGCTCTAAGTCACTTGTCCAAAAGAAAGGGGCACTGTTGTGGTTTACAGGGTACTCCGCTCAGTTGTTAGGCTATAGTGATATAAGAAAACATTTTTGACAGTTTCCCTTTTTAAAGATTTATGACCAATATACGTACTAAGAAGGAGAGGGAGCTTAAAGTTGAAGAAATGTCCTTCTTTGGTGCACCAATAATGAGCCACAGTGTCTTTTGTAAGCGTCTGGCTGAGCACTCTCTGTTACATGTCATTCCCTACACTTGTTCCTCCCATTTCCTGTCATGTCTCTACCGTAGGCATTAAAGAATCCCCTTCAATCTGGCCCCAGATAAGAGGAAGAAAGTGGATGATGTAATGGAGACACTGTCTCAAAATTACCTTTGGCATTTCTGTACTTCATTTTCTTGTTATTTGTCAGCTGATTTATTAGCAGGAACCAATACAATGGAACAAAATTGGCTAAAAAAAATGTCTTCAACTTCAAAAAACAAACCTAACCTGCCCCTGTATTTCCTCTATAAACCTAATGTTTGCTTAACATGTGATTGTTTGTTTTGTTTCTTTCCTTCTCCTGTCTTTTGTTCGGTTTCTGTCAGCATGTCAGAACAACAGTGTTGTGTTAAAAGAGGGGATACGCTGATCAAACTTTTTCCTCCTTTTCCCCCCAAATTTAAAGTCTGTTTGACTGGTTGGATCAAGGAATCTCCAGTATAAAGTTGAGCTCTGTGGTGATTTTCTCCACACTCTCTTTCAGAGCAAAAGAAAAGCCACAGACACAGAGGAGGAAGATGACCAGTCTGAGAAAAAGTACAGAAAGTGTGAGAAGGCTGGATGCTCTGCCACATACCCAGTTTGTTTTGCAAGTGCATCTGAAAGGTAACATGTTTCTTGGTATTATATGAATCAGATCTTAACTCAGTCACTCTTCTTTTAAAATAAAGATTGTTTTGAATTCTTCTGTCTCTCCTCAGGTGTGCTAAAAATGGATACACATCTCGCTGGTATCACCTGTCTTGTGGTGAGCATTTTTGCAACGAATGTTTTGATCACTACTACAGAAGGTAAAGTTGACAGAACAACTACTCTCACAACATTAATAAACAAACATGTTTCAGTTTTTCCCATGGTGACATTTAAAGCTCTGTTGCAATCAAGGCAGCAAGATTAATCTTTTTTTTTCTTTTTCGCCCTTTGCAGTCACAAAGATGGCTATGAGGTATTTGCTTCGTGGAAGAAGGTTTGGACTAGTAATGGGAAAAGTGAGCCCAGTCTTAAAGCTTTCATGGCAGATCAGCAGCTACCATACTGGGTAAGAATGGGCATATATCCTGGTTCCTATCAAATTGTTTCGCATGGTTGTTGTAAGTTCACAAGAGTGTTCACTGAGTGTCAATTTGCATCCAGGCGAGAACAGTCACGCTGCTCCTTTTCGGGTATTTACACTCATACCTGGAATGTGTCATTATGGATCCTACAGCATGCCGTGATTGGCTAGTACTGGTCAAGTTGATG
The DNA here is from genome assembly GCF_041903045.1 of Epinephelus lanceolatus. NCBI lineage: Eukaryota > Metazoa > Chordata > Actinopteri > Perciformes > Serranidae > Epinephelus > Epinephelus lanceolatus. Next base: position 29,254,976 of record NC_135749.1, on the reverse strand, counting down.
CATAGGGGTTGGAAGTGGTCAGGATTAGGGCAATGAAGTCATGGTTAGGGCTAGTACTAGCCAATCTCAGATATTCTGTGAGATTAAATTGGTAAATTTACAAAAACAAACTCACAAATGTACTGTGGAGCTTTCACACAGGAGACTGGGGTCCTGTGTGAGTGAGCTTATTATTTTTTAGACTTAGCTGTCTTATTATTTCAGTTTTTAGGGCGTATAAAACTGCTGAATACATACTGTGTCCACAAACTTTAGCAGAATGTCTGAATTGACCCATTCATGTTCATGTCATACTTCAGTGATGCAAGACGCCCAGGAATATACACCTGAGTTTAAATAGCTACATTGGGTATTTACACTTGTGTGTAAATGGCACTATTGGCTATGGACACCTGGATGCAAATAGTATCTGCCCAGTGTTAATTGCAATATGTTTGTTTCAGGTTCAGTGTACTAAACCAGACTGTAGGAAGTGGCGTCAGCTAACCAAGGAGATCCAACTCACTGCTTCCCTAGCAGCAACGTACCGCTGTGGAATGAAGTTCAACAACATCAAGGTAAACAGGAAATGGAAAAAGAATCAACCAGTCAGTCACATTCAGCTTTTTTTGTGATGATGATTTTGTGTCTTTGCCTGCAGAGTGAGGGACCAGATCAGTGTTCCCAACCCGAGGACTTGGTAAGACAGTGATTTGTGTATTACGTGTTTGAATCATGGCAACTATCACAAAATGAAAGCCTTGCTTCATGCAAAGACTGAAACAACGACAATTCATTTGAATAAGTTCCAAAGAATGGATCCAGTATGTGTGCCCTTGAACCACCTTTGATGACATGCATCCTCTTTGATCACATACTGTTTTCATTCTTGCAGAGAGTGGCAGAGGTGACTGACAGCTGGTGGCATTCAATGTTGATTTTGCCGCCTTTATTCAAAGACAGTCCAGCCAGCCCATTCCTCGCTGCCTACTACCCCGACTGTGTGGGGATGAGCCCATCAGGCTCTCCCAGCAACATTTCTCTGTCTGAGCTGAGGACCGATCACTGCAGAGCCGTCCAGCCACAAAGTAAGTCTTTGGGTATGAGAGGAGAGAGATGCAGCTACATGATGCAGCTCCTAGACTTGTATGAGAGAAGTACATGATGAGTGAGAGAGAGCCATTGTTTATTCTTGTTCTCTGTGGACGTAATAGGGCCATTGTAAGTAAAAAAAACAAAACAAACAAACATGAAATTACAGAGCTAGGTGGAGAGAGTTACATTCAGAAAAACATGTAAAAATTGCTAAGATTAAAGTCGTACATTTACAAGAAAAAAATTAATATATTTTTTGAGATTATTAAGTCATACATTTGCAAGAAATTATTGGAAAAAAGTGTTTTTTTAATTTTATTTTTTATCAAGGAACCACATTGCTTTACTTGGCAAGGTTGGATCAACCTCATCACACCACAGATGATACTGGTTAAGGGTCCAGATACACCTGGGGCAGCTGGATTGCAAAGTGTAACTTGATTAGGTCATCCACTGCAGGGATTATACCACAGCAAATGGTGGTGTTGGTGGTGTGATGAGGTTGATCCAACCTTTCAAAGTTAAGTGATGGGATTTGTTGCCAAAAAAACAACACATTTTTTCTGATTTTTTTTTCTCACAAATTTGTGACTTTAATATCAGAGAATTTCTGTTTTTTTTTTTTTTGCTCATGGAAATTTATGACTATAATACCAGAGAATACATTAAGTTTTTTCTCTCAAAAATTTACCTCTTTAATCTTTGAAAATCTAAGTTTTGTTCTTGGACTATTACCCTCCCTCCCTCCCTGGCTCCATATTTTCTTCTTTCTTTTTTTTCACCTACAATGGCCCTAATATGCCGCTGTATTGTAAGCCTCCTATTTAGAGACAATAGCCTGTGGTGTTGTAATCATGATTGTATCCCTCAGTTCCAGGCCTGTGTCCATACTTCCAGCCCTTCTACCAGCCTAATGAGTGTGGCAAGGCTCTGTGTGTTCGTCCGGATATGATGGAGCTGGATGAGCTTTATGAGTTTCCGGAATTTTCCCGAGATCCCACCATGTATTTGGCTTTGCGTAACCTTATTCTGGCTTCCTGGCACAAGAATTGCAAGGTACACTGTAAATAACAGTGACTTACAAAAACTGCATGTTTTTCATGTTTTCACCTTTAAGACCTGGAATATACAAAAGTAATGATAAGACTCCAAAATCACCACACAATCAGAACAATTGACAGTGTTTCCTGTTTTTAAAAAGGAGGTGCTGACTTCCCAGAAATGTGCTCTGCACATCATTGTACGGGGGTTGGTGCGAGTGCGCTGTGTGCAGGAGATGGACCGGGTGCTCCACTTCATGACCAGGAAGGGCCTCATCAACACTGGTGTGCTGGCAGTGAAACGGCCTCTGCTCCCTGAAAAACATTGCTCTGTGAGTGTCCTCATCTTTGCTTAAAGGGGCCCTATTGTGCTCATTTTTAGGTTCATTCTTGTATTTTGGGTTTCTACTAGAACATGTTTACATGTTTTAATGTTCAAAAAACACCTCGTTTTCCTCTTACTGTATGTGCTAGAACACCTGTATTCACCCTCTCTCTGAAACAATCTGTTATAGCTTCTGTCTCTTAAAGCCCCACGTCCCAAAAAAGGCCAGTTTGCCATTCATATCTCATTATTTGAGACTTTGGCCACGTGTAATATGAACAACTGACATTTTAACAGTGTATATAGTGTATATAGTATACTCACAGTATCTCCCACATCTGATCTTTTTGCAGAGGAACGTTATCATAATCGGTGCTGGGGCTTCAGGGCTGGCTGCTGCACGACAGCTGCAAAACTTCGGCACTCAGGTAACTGTTGAGGGCTCAAGTTAGTTGCTGTCACACACCTTCGCTGATCTCCTACTTTGCCCTGTTTGCTGGTCACAGTGCTTTCCCTTTACACTCTTTATTTTCATTGGTTTACAGGTGGTGGTGCTAGAGGCAAGGGAGAGAATTGGAGGTCGTGTGTGGGATGATACTTCTCTGGGCGTCACTGTTGGTCGAGGAGCTCAAATTGTCAATGGTTGTGTGAACAACCCCATCGCCCTGATGTGTGAACAGGTATGATTTTTTTAAGAGCTGAAAAGTCTGTAAAGAATTCTACATATTTGTGCTGTACATTAAACTGATCTTGCAAATGCACTGTCTTGTGGTGTCTTCATACGTGACTCTAGAATTTTTATTCAGGACTCTTCACTCTTGTGTTGCAGATGGGCATCAAGATGCACAAGCTGGGAGAGCGATGTGACCTCTTTCAGGAGGGGGGGCAGGTCACTGACCCGGCCATTGATAAGCGCATGGACTTCCACTTCAATGCCATCCTGGACGTGGTGTCAGAATGGAGGAAGGACAAGTCCCAGAGCCAGGACACACCGCTGAGAGGTGCTGAACCTTTTATATCCCCAAACACAACATGATTGTTTTAATCTAAAGTGTGAGGTTCACTGAGGTTCAGCTTTTTTTGGCTTTCAAAATCAAAATGTAGTGATGATGTTTTGTGTTCACATTTAATGCTTTTGATAAGAAATATTCTATCTCGGTGAAAACTGTCACATAGCTGTTGTGGATAAGTCAGGCAAGAACAACTCCATTGCTTTCCTTTTGTCTTGCATAACCAGCTGACAACTTTGCCTTTTTGTGCAGCAACAATAGCAGCCATTCTCATGTCTTCTTACAAATGTATTTACATATAAATTCCAGATGTCATGGCTGGGCAGTTCACAAGTGTGAATACACACAGTGCAAGGTTAGAAAAGTAAAACAGAAGTAGTTTGTTACTCAGAAAAACTATTTCCGTAATAAAAACATCCAGAACAGAATTTCAGTGTTTAGAGGTATTTGACCTTTTAGTTTTGTGCATTTTATCTCACAGAAAAAGTCCAGGAGGTGAAGAAGAACTTTCTTCAAGAGTCTGGAATCCAGTTCAGTGAGTTGGAGGAGAAAGTGCTTCAGTTTCATCTTAGCAATCTCGAGTTCGCCTGTGGAAGCACATTAGACCAGGTGTGGAAACTAACACACTAAAGGGCTTCACAATTTTTGTGAGTGTCCGTTGACACCAAAAACTTTTGATGAGGAAAATTCAAACTGGTTTATTGTTATGAGTACATCCCACATTTCTGCCTGTTGATGTAGAATCAGAAAAGCAATCACCAAAGCAGATGACAACAACATTGCATGTGTCTGTGTATTTAAGGTATGGAGTCATTGTAACAGAAAATTATTCAGTCTTAAAGGGTACATTTGGTAGTTTTCAAACTGGACACTATTTCCCATGTTTATGTGTTTAAGAGACTAATGGGTGCAACAATTTTTGAAGTTGGTCTATTGTTGAGCAAGACTGCTGCAGACAGCAGTCATGAAACAGGCTGCAATGTAACCACTCAGGGCATGTTCGCACCATCAATGTACATCCACAGAAAGTGCTTGTTTTTGCTACTGACAGGCTCAGATTGTTATTTTTAGTGTCTGACAACATTATGGAGAGAATCCATACAGAGAAAGACCTTTTTGTTAATGAGTAAGATCCTTTTTGTTTAACCAGAAACAGCCTTGAAATCGGCATCAAACCCACCAGACTCCATTTAAATAAATAGTAACTTTAGCGTGTATAGAGCCAGCATATCGTCACATCTAACTGGGTGAATTAACAGTTTATTTCAACCAAACACAGTTGGTGATTGTTAGAATAGCAGAAAGATGAACCAAGAGAGTTTTTGTCAGTTTTACTTTGTTTCTGTCGACTTTGAAAGAAGTGTATTTTACAGTAAAATTGCTGTTTATTTTAATGGTGTAATGTGGGTTTGATGATAGAGAATTTGTGGCTAAAAGTCTGTTTCTGTAGGGATCCTTTCCGTAATATTGTCACACACCTAAAATAATAATCTAAGCCTGTCGGTAGCAAAACAAGGACTTTTAGTGGATGTAAACTGACAGTGTGAACATGCCCTCAGTGCTTACATTGCTGCCTGTTTCACAGCAACCAATACTGGACCAATTTCAAAAATTGTTGTCTCCACTGGTCACTTAGACACAAAAACATGGAAAAAAGGGTCCAGGTTGAAAAATACTGAACATACCCTTTTGAAAAGAAACATTTTAAGAGAACTCTGGTGACGTGTCTGCAGTTTGCACATATTGTGACATTTTGTATGTGTGTTTTGACAGGTGTTTTCAAGGAAATTGTGATGAAAATGTTCTCTGTTATATTTGTTTGTAGGTATCAGCAAGATCCTGGGACCACAATGAGTTTTTCGCCCAGTTCTCAGGAGACCACACTTTACTCACAAAGGGCTACTCTGCTTTACTCCACAAGCTAGCCGAGGGCCTCAACATCCACACAAAGTGCTCGGTTTGTATTTCAGTCTTTTAATTTCAGCTGCTACTTTTACCTTTCTTACACTACGTTGAATACAGGGATAAACCCCAATGTTAAAAATCAAAGTCAGATGTACATTTTGTTTTTCAATTCCAGGTTCAGGCCATTGATTACTCAGGTGATGTTGTCAAAGTTACCTCCTCTAACGGGTCCCAGTGGACAGCACAGAAGGTAAAAACATGTTCAGAAATGTTTTAAAATGTATATAATAATTTCTGTCATTTCAAGACTTTATCCTAGAAAATGTATCATGTCAGACAATGTAGGATGTGTACGGTGCTAATTAACACATTGAGTTTTTACACCCTCTCCACTTTTAGGTTCTTGTTACGGTCCCATTGACTTTGCTGCAGAAGAACTTCATTCAGTTCAACCCTCCACTTCCTGAAAGGAAACTGAAAGCAATCCACAGTCTGGGAGCTGGTATCATAGAAAAAGTGAGAACTGTTTTGATGTTGAATTCATGGTGGTAAATATGTACAGACCCCTGGATGTTTAATCTTAAGGCAAAATAACTACAGTGGCCAAATACAAAGTAGCTTCCTTGTAGATGCTAAAATCTTATTCTATAATTACTTTTAGATCGCTCTTCAGTTCCCGTACAGATTCTGGGACAACAAAATCCAGGGGGCAGACTACTTTGGTCACATACCACCAAGTCCTGACAAGAGAGGCATGTTCAGTGTCTTCTATGACATGGAGCCACAGGTTTGTTTTTCCTAATTTTTACCTACACGGCAAGACAGTATCTCACTGCGAAGCATGTCTTATTATTGAATACTCTGGTGCGTAAGATACCTGTTTCTACCAGGAAAGACAAGATTGAACCACAGTGAACAACAAACAATGAAAAACAGTCATGGCTGCTAGTGATGAAGACAGGAAACAAATGTGTGCGGAGAAAGCACCTTTGGTTGAGACTGCCCATGTCAAGTGGATTGACAATGCTCAGTAACTTAAGGCACCTCATTCATTTATATTCGTATAATAAATTTGGAAATGTCATTTAGATGAGAAATACAGAAAAAGAAAAAAAAAAGTTTTTCATAACTGTCAGCTTATGGTGGTCAATTTGACCTGGACAAGCATGATCACTAAAAGAGGTTCTACTTTATTAATGTTAAATACAAGCCTAACTACAAGAACAGTACTTATTTTGAGTGCTGTCAGCAGCATAACAAAAACACAGAAAATACAAAAACATAGAGGACAAAAAGAGAAGGACATTTCTTGATTTTACATTTTGACCACATCTTGATTATAATGTGCATAATGCTGTCTTTTGTGTGTGTGTGTGTGTGTGTGTGTGTAGGGGAAGCAGGCTGTCCTCATGTCTGTCATCACTGGTGATGCTGTACCTACTGTCCGAGACATGGAAGACAAGGAGGTGGTGGATGAGTGCATGAAGGTCCTGCGTGAACTTTTCAAAGAGCAGGTAATGTTGTCACAAGGTAACTGATGAATTATGACCAGTAAGACCACCAATAAAAGCAATAAGAAGTGAGGCACAGAAATGTTGTTTTCAACGTAATAGTCCCAGGAGCTAAAGTCACTTTTCAAATTAATATAGACCCCTGAAAAGTGATTGCTTGTAAAGACATACCTTTTTGCTTTTTTGTGATTGTAAGTAACTTAGTACTGTGTGACTCTGATGTTTGAATGGTTGTTAAAAAGGAGATGTAAACCTCCACCATGATAGGTCTTGGACCATTAATTGAACAGAACAGCTATACAAAGGTATGGGCTAAGAACTAGTCCAGGAACTAAACCTAGACCCTGATTCCTTCAGACTAAATGCAGGTAAAATCCCTGAGTTCCTAAAAAGGCTCTTGCTGTATAAAAACATTCAAAACACATGAAGTCAGTACTTTATGTGGCACATTTTCTATTAACATCAAATACACTTGTTACCTTTTTATCCATATTTTTTCCAGATTTTCTTGTATTTTTAGTTTTTGTTTTTTTTATAAATGTTGTTGTTATTTACCATCTGTCAACATTTACAGGAGGTCCCAGAACCGCTGAATTTCTTTGTCACACACTGGGGCAAAGACATGTGGTCCCAGATGTCTTACAGCTTTGTGAAGACAGGGGGAAGTGGAGAGGCCTATGACATCCTTGCTGAAGACGTGCAGGGAAAAGTGTTCTTTGCTGGAGAGGTAATGCTGTCTTTACCATTTTTTTAATCAAATGTGTCTTGAAATGTCTTTAATTTAAGTGAAAATGAAAAAATATTTGATGTGGACAGTATTATTGGTGAAAAGCTACTGATCATTTGGAGTTTTCCCCACTTAAGTTTCCATATTAACAGGCCTTTTCACAGTAGACAAAGAAGATAAAGCACAGGTATCTCTAATAACATTAAAGATGGCTCTGTTCTATTCAACTGTCACAAACAGTGAGCCATGACATTGTAAGAGTGAGAAGCATGCACACTAAGCATGCACAATACCAGGACCCTGAAACTGAAACAGCTGAAACAGAAGTTAGCCATCGTTAATTTTATTCATCAACTTACTCATCTTTACGAAGTTTTCAAATTGCAAACTTTAAAACATATTTTTGCTGTTTTTCAATTAATTTGTTGTTGGTTTTTGTTACCAGGCCACCAACAGACATTTCCCTCAGACTGTGACAGGAGCATACCTGAGTGGGGTCAGAGAGGCCAGCAAGATGGCTGCCATCTGAACTCTGTCAGTCCCTGAGCACTCACAAACACCAGCATGGACACACGGGTTGCACTGAGCAACAGACCGTTAAACAACCTGGACTGCATTACCCTGAACTGCTCCACTCTAAACGATATTTCACTGTACTGTGACGTGTCTGATCAGCAAGACGCTGTTTGTCACTCTCTGATAGCGGGGTCAAGTCGGGCTTTCCGGGGCCCTGCTCTATATGTTTTACACAACAGAAGCGCTTTATTATTTATATCAAAAATCCAGCTGGTAAAACATTTGTTGGTGAAGAAATGCAAAAAGAATAACAATGCATGAATAATGGATAATCCCTGTGCAGCTCTGTCTGGGTCTGCTGTGCTGGAAAACAGGATGTTACCTTTAAGTTGAGTGTAATGAGTGGTGTACGTAGCACTTCTGTGATGAAATAGTCAGATTTTTTTGAGAGAGAGATTAGGGTTGCATGAAACATTGGTTAACTCTCAGTTGTCTAATCATGGTTGGTACAAAGGGTGAAGTGAAATGGGAAAACGGTGAGATGTATAGTAGAAATACTTCTGTGGTAGCACTTTTGATTTAAAAACAGTAAGAAATTAAATAAATAGTTATGTGTATGACAAGATGAATTCTCTGTAGGACTGAGTGTGATCAGAAGATTGTCCCCTTACTATCTCAGGGATGTGATCAAGACAACGACACCTAGCAGAAAATGATAAAAGGTGATAATGATTGTGATTGGTTGAAATGGATTAAAAAAACAGCAACCAAAGGAGGAAATAAGCTCTCCACGTTTCTCTTTATTAGTTCCTGAACAATGAGGTTTGGGAACAGCACAACACTGTCCTCACTTTCTGTGATTAATGTTGACTAATGAAGCTTTACATGTCATATCTCTGTCTGGATCTGTACATCTCAATGATCATGTCCTGTTTGTCCAGCATTACAGTGTTTGAGTATTTATCTTGTATGTGTGTAATAAACTGAGCTATCAACTGCCATACTGACCACTTTCAACCATGGATCAATATTTGGCTCCACAAATCAGTGCTAAAATATTTATCAGTTAAGATTTATGCCAATCTTTAACAGGCTGACTCTCCAGTACTGTTCTGACTAAAGATATCAGTAGAGCTGAAACAAGAAACTAATCAATTATTTGATAGGGAGAAAATTATTTAGCAACAATTTGAATAATTATGAATAATTATTAATGATTGATTGATGTGCTCCTTCATACTGATTTTAACAAATACGCGACCAAAATTTGAGAGAAATGATTCTTTTGTCTGCAGAAACTTTTTTTTAGATCTTTTATTTAAACGTGAAAAACAGGAGCAAAAACAAAAGTGTTGTGTTCAAATTTTTGTTCTGAGTTTATATGAATAAATAATATGTGTATGTAGGTAGAATGTCTGACTACTCAGAAGTTATGTATGATAATGGGCTCCCTGTGATGGGTACAGATGACCTCATCAATGTAGAGAGAATTGGCCTTGATCTCAATGCTCTCCTGCAGCTCCAGCTGGCAGCGAACTAGAGCCCTCTGCTCCTCTTCTGACTGAGACGTCGCCTCACGCAGTCTGAGAGTGCAGAGATAAAGAGACACCACATAACTGCTTGTCCTAAATGATTATATCTCTAAACAATATATATGTCAGTATGGGAAGTACAATATTAAAAACAGAAAGACAATCTTTTATAATCAGCCACGTCATCCACTATTTGAAAATCTTCATTATGCCGTTACATATGCTTTCTTACACTCGTTACATTTTTACTTTTTTGACTTATTAAAATTTCCATTTGCATAAACATTACGCTTGAATTCTTCCCATTTGTTGTATTTATTTCTAGATTTCTTGGGTAGTTTGTAAACTAACAGATATAATAATGTGTGTATGTGTGTCAACACTGGCATAATTCACTGTATTCCTCTTGAAAACATTTGTTGCCTTGACCTTTTACATCAGAGAAGAGTGTGTCCTGGCCTTACTTGTTGATGTGAGTGGTGAGCTGCTGGACCTCGGCGAGGAGCTGGGACTGTGCTGGATCATGGCATTGCTCTTTGCCAGGCCTCTGCCAGCGCAAAGCCAGGCGGGCCTGGGCCAAACTTAAAGCTTGTTCACTGTTTGTGATGGCCACTTGCAGATCCTCAGGAATCCTCTGCTGGTTTGCAAACTCAGACAGAATCTATAGGGGTAGAGGTGTCACACCACACCAGGCTCATCTAGTATTTTCAATTCATAATAAATTAATAGGAAACTTAAATCAAGCTATTAGGCCAATGACACAAAACTTCTATTCAAATAATCAACCACATTATTACCCACCCATCCATCCTACCTACCTACCTGCCCCGGATGGTTACATTGTGGCCTGTTTCGCAGCTGCCAGCTGCAGCCCTACCTCAATACTGGACCAGTTTAAAAAATGGTTGTTCCCATGACTCACTTAAACATAAAAACATATGACAATTTGGTCCAGATTGAAAAAAAAGGAGTTCCCCTTTGATGAAAAAATCATCACTAGCCAACTAATATTCAAATGTTAATACAAAACTCAATACTGACATTTACTGTAACATCTACCTGACTTTGTTTCCTTTCCCATCACGCTCTCTTTCTCTCTGCCAAATATATAACATACACTCATCTGTGCTACCTTGGTAAGTTTATCTTCCATCTGGCTCTTGGCAGACTTGATCCTCTGGATATTCAGCTGGAGGGCTGCTGCTGTGTCCTGGACCTGCTTCTGCATGTCAGTGGCTGTCTGCTCCAGAACAGACTCCACCTGGGCCCGCAGGGACACAGAGTTGGTTTTCTGCTGCACTGCTTTGGCAATGTTGAGGTCTGAGATTTTCTCCCACTGCTTTGGAGTCACTGTCAAGCTGAGAGAGGGAGAAGTTTAAAAAACGTACAGTATGAGGACCTGGAACTAACAAAATGTCTTTGCTCTTCCCAGATCTGTATAGAAAATGCAACTAATTTCAAATAATTTTAAAGGGTCTTGAAAACTGCCTTTTCACAGACGTTATATAGTTTTCCTGTCTTTATGGAGAAAACGAGAACATATCAATTCACCTCGGCAGTTCAGTATTGGTGATCTGCAGGTTGTTGATGGTATTGGTAGTCCTTAAGGCACAGGAATTATCAATGCACTGAGCCTTGGATTTCTCCTTCAGATCCTTCTCTAGATGGTACTTGGCAGATCGGTTCAATCTGGAACACAAAATAACATATTTTGTCTTTTTTTTTTTAATGGCAACCATATCTGGTTATTTGATTTTCCTTCCAGGTTTCAAAAAAAGTCAAGCACAGTCTATATAGTCGAAGTCCATCTTTCTTACCGTATCTGCTCAGTGATCTGCTCTAACACACTCTGCAGAAGAGAGGCTGCTCCCTCAATAACCTCCTTCTCCTTTAGCAGCTTTCTTTCCACATCGTCACGTAGCCTATCAGAGGGGAAACGTTTCATTCTGCAGGCAACAGAACAAAAAGAACATTACTCATCTGCTTATCTTTACCGCTGCAGCAAGTTGTTTGTTTCTCATATGTACACTTCATAGTAAGTGAAAGTGGTGTGGAAACTTCATGTTATTGAAAACTAACAATAGCTCCCAAATCTAATAAAGGGTGAGATGTATGAACTTTGAGTTGTACAATAGCAAAATATTATGCTTTTGTCTTCTGATTGTTCAAGATTCAGCCTAACCTCTCCTCCAGACAGAGAGTGGTGACTGTAAGAGGCTCTTTGCAGGCCTCCAGTGCTTTTACCACTCTGCTCTGCAGTGCTATAAGGACATCAATCTCCACAATAATCTCCTCCAACTGCAGTTCCAACTCCTTCTTCAGATACTGGATATCACTGACTCTTTGATCTGAACATCAGAGGAAAAAACACAACAGTCCACTTCTGTAATCTTTATAACATCATCCTGTAGTGCTACAGATCACCTAATTTGTGTTCTCCTACTTACCTAGTCGCCTGTTGTCATCACCTTGCATTAGTTTGCATGCTTTGTCAGCTTGCTGCATTAGCCTCATGCAGTCTGCTCTGAAGAGCTCGGAGTGGTTCTGCACAGCATCAATATTCACAAGATTGGGTCCAACACCCTGCCGGGAACTGCGATCCGGGACAGACATTGTTCGTCCCAGGTGGTTTATCACTGACAGTGTAGGCAGGTAGGAAAAACAAAATCAGGAAATGGGAAAAATGTGGCTGCTTGTGGTGACTGAGAACTGGAAACACTTCAGAACCATTTGAGAAAGCATATCAGACTATACAGGTTTTATTAGAGACCCAATAATCTATGTTAGAAATGTGAGAAAGAAATATGAACACTTAAATACACCCTGTGCAAATATTTAGTTAAATTGAAAAAGCACTGAACATTGAGAACATTACAAAATGATATCTGAAAAGCCCTATCCAGATACTGAATAGTGGGTTAAGTTAATGGTAAAGTGATGTCTTTAAATATATAACATGTAATTTAATGTAAAATAAAGAAAATAATAATGTCATGTCAAAAAATATTTTAAACTTTTGCTTTGTTTTGTTTTGTCTCCTACCTTATTTACATTATGATCAATCTGGAAATCCATCGGTAAAAAAAAAACAAAAAACAAACCTTGTTTTTTTTCTTCCTTTACAACTACAATTGCATAATCTGTCCTGAGAGATTACATTATGATAGATATACTCAGTGGAGTAATTGATGAGATGAGTGCATTACTGGATGGGTAGGTTGCTGAGGAGCAAGTGGGTTTACTCTCCTTTACAACTGCTTATTAGCTGATAGGTGGGGATATTGCAAATGCCTAGAAAAAGAGGTGGGTACACCCCTTAAACCTGCATATGACTCGATATAACATTAGTCCTACAAACACAAGTCTCTCTTGTTTCAAGGTTACACAACTATATGCAGTTGTAGGCTATTGCTTTCATTTTTTGTAGTTCAACTCTGTGTTGTAAAATGACAAATAAAATTAACCTTCTGATCTTTTACTATAATAGTAGCTAGTCATGTAACGTTAGCCAAGACTGCTGACATTATACATTTTTAGAGTTTTACAACTTGCTAGCATTTCACGTTAGCTAGCTTCGAAATTAAGGTGGCCGTTACTGTAACTCGGTTTGAGACGGACACCGGTTTTCACTAGCGTTACAACTTTACCCAAAAAGACATTACACACAATACGGCAAAAAAAAAAACCCAACCAAACAAATAAATATTGATCTTACCGTACTACTTGTGGTTGAAAAACGGCCAAATGTGTCGTCATTAATTTTGCCTCTCAAATGTCAAATGTAAAACAAACGGTTACTGTGGCAACGGATAATACACGTCACGGCCGGATACGGTCAGTTTTTCAGTAGGCCACATGTGACCAAGGAATGTTTAACCATCTCTGGTTTAACTTTAATGTACTCCACTACAAGTAAAAGCTCTGAATTCAAAACAAGATAAAGTGAGGTAGTCTTTTAAAATCCCATACCAGTGAAAGTCAATCGTTACAGCAACTCAAGAGACAAAAGCAAAATGAAAAAGTACTACAAATAAGAAAACAAGTAAAATAAAATAGGAATTAAAAAAATAATAACATAAACAGTTATGGGTTATACACACTTTGCTCATGCAGATATTGTATGTCCATGATGAATGATTGCTCAGGGTAATTGTAATACACACATGGTAGTTTGTAGCATTGATATATAAAAATATGTAAATATTACTTCACAGTAAGTAGAAAAATAATGTTGAACCATACAGTTATAAAGGATATGTAGGCCTATAAGGATATGAAAAAGTGTTGTTTTTTTTTTTTTTTTTTAATTCTATACTGAACTTTGTAGGTAGGCTACAAATAAACAAGGCACTTTTTCAAGTCCTGTTCATCACATAGCTTCTGCCTCAGGCTGAGCAAACACATATAAAAACCATATACAAAATGATAGAAATAGCACAAAAATAAAAATATAGAAAACATACTAATAAAACAAAAACAGGGCTTTTTTTAAATTAGCTTAAATATATTTAGTAATGAAAACAATTTAAGAGCTTGCTTGTCTTTAACAAGTTTCATTGATTAACTCATTCTTCCAATGGTTCAAACTGCATTTAGTCTTCAAGTATCTTTATGAATGAAAAATTCCCCCAGTGAAAAGACAATATTGAGAACGAAGTCCACAACCTTATTTTGTTATTCTGTCTTCACTGTCAAAGGTGACAACTCAATATCAACACTGCATGTCACTCCAGAAGTACTGCACTGATTTACAATAGAAAAATTAATATCTCCCTTTCTCAAAATGTACAATTGTAAATGTACCAAAAATGTATCTCAATCTTAAGAATTTCTTCATTAGATAAATTTCATTTAAAATTTTGAATTTCACCTCTCCTCCTCCATTGGAGGAAGTGGAAGTGGAAATGAAATTCTTCTTTTTTTTTTTAACTTCTTCAACATCAAATTCCTTGAGAATATAATTTCTTTTTACTGGATTAGGGAAACATGCCTTTAGGAAAAAGTTTCTAATAACTCTGTTTGCACAATTATTGCCACAGAAGTAAATTCCTTTGATGTAAAGCTGCCTCAGCCTAGCAGAGACCTTAGGGTACAAATTGTCTTCTTTAACCATTGATTGGTATGGCTTTTATCTAGTCTAATAACTAAAGCTTTGGGCAAAGATAGTGGAGTAAAAGTACAAAAGAATTGCATAAAATGGAAATACTAAAGCAAAGAGTACTGTATCTCTTTTTTCCACTGTAAAAAAAGTAACACCTGGGGACTTCACAGGGGATATGCTGGGACAGGAACATACCAAAGTACATACTCCGATACAGTGGGTGGCGGTCATTAGCGGAATGCACCTTTTTACCATGAGGTTGTAACCCGTCAAAAAAACAGAAGAAGAAGAAAAACGCCTTGCGCCTTCCCTAAAGAGAGTGAAGCGGAAGAAACTAATCTAAACCTGAAGCGGGACCATTTCACAGTCATGACTTGAGAGAAAAAAAAAATAAAAATGGACTGCAGCACAGCTGACGTGCCCAGTATTGTGGTTCACGACTCTCCAGGTAGTTAGACTAACAATGTTGTTTTTAATTAGCGTACGTTATAGCTGAGGAGGCAGACGTTTAATGGGACTGCGTTGTAATGCTAGCTAAAAGCTAAATTAGCTTATAAATATAAACGTTACAATAACAAGATCTGCGTTGCCGCCATTTTAGACCAAACAGAGATCAAAATGATATGTGAGATTACTTAATATGCCATTTCTACTTGTGATAAGTCATGAATCTGCTCAAAACTGCCAGTAAACTACGACTATGCCAATTGTTGTCCCCTTCTTTACCTGATTGAACGGTAGAAGTAGCTAATAGGACAAACGGATGACAATTTAAAGGAAACACCAGCATTAAGGGTCTCTGGTAGGTGTTGGACCACCATGTGCTGTCGTAACAGTTTCAGTGTGCCTTGGCATTGGTGTCCAAGTCTCTGAAGTCACTGGAGGAATAAGCACCCTTTCTGTTTCTAGATAAACATCGTTCTTTCAAAAATGACCCCCTGATTTGGTGTTTTGATGATGGTGGTGGGAAGCGCTGCTCAACACGGCAGTCCAAACTCTCCCATAGGTGTTCAGTTGGGTTGAGACCTGGTGGCTATGAAGGCCATAGCATATGATTCACATCATGTTCATACTCACCAAACCATTCAGTGGCCCCTCATTCCCTATGGATGGTATGAGTGGCATTGTCATCCTGGAAGAACCATTTGCTTTGGGATAGAAATGTTTCATAAAAGGATAAAGGGCTAAGGTCATCCATGGTCATCCTTGAGTTGACTGTGGACTAATTTAGCCCCTTTTCACACACACATTATTAACCCA
Organism: Epinephelus lanceolatus; assembly: GCF_041903045.1. Taxonomy (NCBI): domain Eukaryota; kingdom Metazoa; phylum Chordata; class Actinopteri; order Perciformes; family Serranidae; genus Epinephelus; species Epinephelus lanceolatus. Next base: position 29,238,975 of record NC_135749.1, on the reverse strand, counting down.
TGGTTAACCTAAGCCCAGGTCTATATGACTTACATGGCATATCCGCAAGCCCTAGGTTAAATTTCAGCTGAAACACGTAACTTGTGTTAAAATTCTAAAATTAAATTATTTACTCAGCCTTCTTTTACGCTGGCAATTTTTAGACCTGGATTAAATCCATTTTCAGGGGATAATCCTGCAGATTTGGGGCTAACCCTGCTCTGGAGCAGATTTAGCAAGCCCTAGGCTAAAGTTGGGGCTAGCCCACTTGGGATGCATGAGGATGTGCCAGTGTGAATGCCTTCTCGGTCCCAGGCTAACTGCTTCCTAGGCTAACTGCGTTGACTAAGAGCAGTGTGAAACACCTATGCAGGGGTAAAGTATTCAGGCCTTTGCTGTTCTCTTGGTGTACACCACACATGCACTCACCCACTTGTAAAGAATGTGAGGGATGACTCATCTGACGATCACTTTATTTTCCACATCACTGTTGACCAGTAGGTTTTTGCACAACTGAACTCTCAAATGTGCATTAATCTTTGGAATGAGGGGTTTATGCACTGCAACTTTACTGTAATATTCCTCTCTTTGTGGTTATTGATGGACTTGTTTTGCTGACAAAGTCTGATCACATCCTACAGTGACATTCTCAGTCACCTGAGAAGAGTTGCTCTACTATTTTTTCCTCTCATATCGCACTAATACACAAGCATCATGGTCATAAAATGTGTGCTGTCAACCACAAGTTGTGGCCTTATTTACTGATGTCTTTCTCACAGATCTAAATGTAGGTGTCACTTAAGTCACTGTTCCTATTAAAACCCTAGCCACTTGAGCAGTCTTTGTATCTGAAGCTTCTGTCTTCCATGCCCCAACAACAAAACCTTTTCCAGAGTCACATTGATCTTTTTCTCTTGCAATCTTGATACAAAAAAATCAGAATTGCCTGGGCCTGCCCTGCATTTTTGTACATACCACAGAACATGATTGAATGTTAATAGCTTAATTGTACATGCACTGCACCTGTGTGTAAGCATCTGCATTTGCTATGTTGACAAACTGTCAGCAATAATGTAAGTTGAAGTAAAATGTTTAAAGCTTGACATATTTGTGACCTGGCGGCAAGGTGGTGTAGTGGTTAGCACTGGGACCTCACAGCGAACCCAGGCGGGAGCCCTTCTGTGTGGAGTTTGCGTGTTCTCCCCGTATCAGCATGGGTTTTCTCCGGATACTCCTGCTTCCTCCCACAGTCCAAAAACATGCAGGTTGGGGATAGGTTAATTGGTGACTCTAAATTGGCTGTAGGTGTGAATGTGAGCGTGAATGGTTGTCTGTCTCTGTGTGTCAGCCCTGCGGTAGTCTGGCGACCTGTCCAGGGTGTACCCTGCCTCTCGCCAGCTGGGATAAACTCCAGCCCTCCGCGACCCTCGAGAGGATAAGCGGTTATGGACATGAATGAATATTTGTGACCACTGAAAGCAAAGAGAACTAAAATTTTGTATGTTTATATCTTCTCCCATTGTAGCTTCAGATGACTCCTCGGATGACAAGCCTTTGATAAAAAGGAAGACAATCTCTGCATCACCTAAAAAAACAAAAACAAAAGACAACACGTCACTCGAATCTAATGGCACAAATACCAAGAAAGCAGGTGGTTACATTATGACATTTCCATGTTTCAGCTGTTTTCTGAGTTTTGTGAATGTCTTTAAATCTTTTGATATATGTAATTGTTTCAGATTTAAATAGAGATGACAGCTCTGACAATGAGCCACTCATTAAAATCATGAAGATGTCCTCCAAAGCTGCAAATAAAATATCTGTTGATTCAAAGCAGCAAGGTACGATAAATTTATCTCTATTGTTACACAGCAACCACAGAAAGTTGCTGTTCTCTGTAGCAGATACTTATAATTGACTTCCTTTCCTTACACAGAATCACTGGAAGAAGATAATAGCTCAGATGATGAACCTTTGAGTGAACTTCGTGAAAAACTGCACCCCCGTCAGAGAAAGTCACCTGGTGGTCCATCTAGAAAAGCAACCCCAGTGATGAAATCCAAAAGGAATGCAGCAAGGAAAAAGGGTAGGTGTGGATTTCAGAAATCATCTAAAATGGGCTGCTCATGGCACTTGTACCAAAAATTGACAAAAATAAATATGTTTTGTGTGTTCTAGTTAAATATACAGAGTCTTCCAGTGACAGCTCAGATGATGAAGCATTGGCAACAATGAAGAGGAAGCTGACAAAGACTCCTAAAGAGCAGAAGACTTCAGCAAACAGCAAGCAAACACAGCTAAAACTTAAAGACAAATCATCAGAAGGTAAGCAGCAGTTTCATTAGACTGGCTACAAAGTATTCATTTAAATTAAGTATGAATCTCTTGGATTAAAAAAAAACCCTTATCCTCAGACAGCAGCTCAGATGATGATGATGAGGATGTGCCTGTAGTGAAAGAAAAACACACATTAAAATCCTGCATAATATACCTTTAACTATAAATTTGTTTAATATTTCTGAATCAACTTTAGCTGACTCCAAGTACAGGAAAATACTTAAAGTAATATTAGGATATACAAACTAGAAAAGCTGTAGTTTACTGGGTTGTATTTATTGTTGAACTTGTGTGACCATTTCACTAGACTGAATTTGAGATTTATTGACTAGTATTTATCCCACTGTGTCTCTGATCAGGGGATGGCAGCTCCTGCTCTGATGATGATGTACCTCTCTCGAAGCTCCTGATAAGGCCATGCAGTGAGGAGAAACAGTCACATGAGGACACACACAGCTCCATCAGTGTTTCAAGAAAGGCCAAAAGTGGTGAGGACAACATATTCAACACACTGCCAACAATACTGCCTGCTGAAGTAAAACATTTTCAACTTGACATATTTGTGACCTTTTCAAGCAGAAGGAATGAATTTTGTATGTTTATATCTTCTCCCATTGTAGCTTCAGATGACTCCTCAGATGACGAGCCTTTGATAAAAAAGAAGACAATCTCTGCATCACCTAAAAAAACAGAAGCAAAAGACGACACATCACTCAAATCTAATGGCACAAATACCAAGAAAGCAGGTGGTTACATTAAGTCATCATATTTCAGCTGTGTTTTCTGAGTTTTGTGAATGTCTTTAAATCTTTTGATATATGTAACTGTTTCAGATTTAAATAGCGATGACAGCTGTGACAATGAGCCACTCGTTAAAATCACCAAGATGTCCTCCAAAGCTGCAGAGAGAAAATCTGTTGATTCAAAGCAGAAAGGTACAATAATTTTGTCTCTGTGGTAACGCAGCATCCACAGAAAGTTGCTGTTCTCTGTGGCAGGTGCTTATTATTGACTCTCTTTTCTTACACAGAATCACTGGAAGAAGATAATGGCTCAGATGATGAACCTTTGAGTGAACTTTGCGAAAAACTGCACCCCCAACGTAAGAGAAAGTCACCTGGTGGTCCATCTAGAAAAGCAACCCCATTGATGAAATCCAAAAGGAATGCAGCAAGGAAAAAAGGTAGATGTTAAAAAGTGAAAATCAAAAATCGTCTTAAATGCTTTTCTCATAGCACTTGCACTAAAAATAAATATGTTTTGTGTGTTCTAGTTAAATATACAGAGTCTTCCAGTGACAGCTCAGATGATGAAGCATTGGCAACAATGAAGAGGAAGCTGACGAAGACTCCTAAAGAGCAGAAGACTTCAGCAAACAGCAAGCAAACAAAGCCAAAACGTAAAGACAAATCACCAGAAGGTACACAGCACTTTCAAACGACTGGCTACAAAGTATTCATTTAATTCAAATACAAATCGCTTGGATTTTAAAAGACCCATCATCTTTAGACAGCAGCTCAGATGATGATGGTGAGGATGTGCCTGTAGTGAAAGAAAAACACACATTCACAAATAGTCTTTGGCCTTTAATGAGGTCAAGTTTTTAAAAAATGACTGCATTCACCTGTGGATGGACAAGAACCCCTCTTCTTAGTTGTATGCGATGCAAGCAAGCAAGCCAACATCAGATTGTTTAGTGTTTCCTCATGAAGATGTCCTAACCTGCTCTGTGCATCAGCTAACAGGCTAAGCGACATGTTACTTCTTTAAAAAAAGTGCTTGCCTTGGCTCTATTTTAGCGAACCTACGCCTCTCCAACCTATTTTCAGAGCAACAGCAAGCCTCTGCTTTGGTCCGCTCAGGGCTTTATGGGCCCCTGAATGTTGTTGTTGCTCGTAGTACATCTTGACACTTTTTCCACACACCATCCCCCAGGGTTTGCTTGCTCACTGTATGTTAGGAAGAGGTTTAACACTGGGGAAACAATTTTATATTTTTTTTAATTAAATTAACTTTGATTAGTCTCCCATTATCTGCTGAAGTGTAGTTGAAGGTATAATATCCAGGAAATGTCTGTTACTGTTTGTAAACAGTATCATCAGAGAAAGTGAAAGCCAACCCCAGAGTCACTGTCGTTTGCTATGTTTGGGTTTTTCAGCACTGTGTTCCCGATTTTTGTAGCTTCCCTTTGGATGTGTGTTGCTTACAGTCTGGCACCTCATCACTACCTTTTTATAGAGTCCCGACCTCACCTGTGCACTGTGCTCAGGAACGTCCCTAATGGGAATTTGCGTTTCCTAATACAGTGAGGGTATGAGCTGCCCTACTGTTCTTCTAAATGGCTAGTACTCGTTGCCTTCGTTGGTTGGGTTGGTCAGGTTTAGGCAAGAGGAGTGAGACTGATTATGGTTCGGGTAATAATGTCAGGGTAAGGCAGTGTATGTTATCCTAGCAAATACAAATTCACATCCTAAACATAGCAAAAGAAGAATAAAATAAAAGAATACTGACAGAAGGCAGAGTTTCAGCAGATAAATAAACTGCCAGACATTGAGAGTGGGTCATAAGTGATGATTGAGAATGATAACTTTCGTATGAGTCTTTACATTGTTGTTTAGAAAATCCTGCATAATATACCTTTAACTATAAATTTGTTTAATATTTCTGAGTCAGCTCAAGTTCAGGAAAATACTCAAAGTAAAATCAGGATATACAAACTAGAAAAGCTGTAGTTTACTGGGTTGTATTTATTGTTGAACTTGTGTGACCATTTCACTAGACTGAATTTGAGATTTATTGACTAGTATTTATCCCACTGTGTCTCTGATCAGGGGATGGCAGCTCCTGCTCTGATGATGATGTACCTCTCTCGAAGCTCCTGATAAGGCCATGCAGTGAGGAGAAACAGTCACATGAGGACACACACAGCTCCATCAGTGTTTCAAAAAAGCACAGAAGTGGTGAGGACAACATATACAACACACCGCCAACAATACTGCCTGCTGAAGTAAAACATTTTCAACTTGACATATTTGTGACCTTTGCAAGCAGAAGGAACTAAATTTTGTACGTTTATATCTTCTCCCATTGTAGCTTCAGATGACTCCTCGGATGACGAGCCTTTAATAAAAAAGAAGACAATCTCCGCATCACCTAAAAAAACAAAAACAAAAGACGACACGTCACTCAAATCTAATGGCACAAATACCAAGAAAGCAGGTGGTTACATTATGTCGTTACCATATTTCAGCTGTTTTCTGAGTTTTGTGAATGTCTTTAAATCTTTTGATATATGTAATTGTTTCAGATTTAAATAGAGATGACAGCTCTGACAATGAGCCACTCATTAAAATCACTAAGATGTCCTCCAAAGCTGCACAGAAAAATCTGTTGATTCAAAGCAGAAAAGTACAATAATTTTGTCTCTGTGGTAACGCAGCATCCACAGAAAGTTGCTGTTTTCTGTGGCAGATACTTATTATTGACTTCCTTTTCTTACACAGAATCACTGGAAGAAGATAATAGCTCAGATGATGAACCTTTGAGTGAACTTCGTGAAAAACTGCACCCCCAACGTCAGAGAAAGTCACCTGGTGGTCCATCTAGAAAAGCAACCCCAGTGATAAAATCCAAAAGGAATGCAGCAAGGAAAAAGGGTAGGTGTTAAAACGTGAAAATCAAAAATCATCTTAAATGCTTTTCTTATAGCACTTGCACCAAAAATGAATATGTTTTGTGTGTTCCAGTTAAATATACAGAGTCTCTCAGTGACAGCTCAGATGATGAAGCATTGGCAACAATGAAGAGGAAGCTGACGAAGACTCCTAAAGAGCAGAAGACTTCAGCAAACAGCAAGCAAACAAAGCCAAAAAATAAAGACAAATCACCAGAAGGTAAGCAGCAGTTTCATTAGACTGGCTACAAAGTATTCATTTAATTAAGTAGTAATCTCTTGGATTAAAAAAAAACCTTATCCTCAGACAGCAGCTCAGATGAGGATGATGAGGATGTGCCTTCAGTGAAAGAAAAACACAAATTCACAGATAGTCTTTGGCCTTTAATGAGGTCCAGTTTTTAAGCAATGGCTGCATTCACCTGTGGATGGACAATAACACTGGGGAAACTTTTTTTTTCGTATTTTTGAATTAAATAAACTTTGATAAGTCAAAAAAGTAATATTTGTGTATTGTGGACATGACTAGTTTCATATCTGTTGATTCAAATAAGAAAGGTATGATGATTTTATCTCCATGGTTATGCAGCATCCACAGAAAGTTGCTGTTCTCTGTAGCAGATACTTATTCTTGCCTTCCTTTTCTTACACAGAATCATTGGATGAGGATAATAGCTCAGATGATGAACCTTTGAGTGAACTAAAAAAGAAACTTATCCCCCAACGTCAGAGAAAGTCACCTGGTGGTCCATCTAGAAAAGCAGCCCCAGTGATGAAATCCAAAGGGAATGCAGCAAGAAAAAAGGGTAGGTGTGGATTTCAGAAATCATCTAAAATGGGCTGCTCATGGCACTTTTACCAATTTATTTGTTCTAGTTAAACATATAGAGTCTTCCAGTAACAGCTCAGATGAACTGCTGGCAACAATGAAGAGAAAGCTTGAACACTTTAAATATTGAATTAAGACCATTGCCAGCATGGAAATGTGTGGTTGTTGAGTGTTTTGTTGTCAAAAACAATAATCCAACAGCAAATTTAAGTACTACAGAAATCCGACAGGATCCCTGTCTCAGAGCAACAGGTGTTTCAGATGAACAAATGACTGTGTTAACTGGTGACACAGCTGGAAGCGCCATAGTTGCTCCTTGCGGCAGCAACTATTGATAACACGAACAGAACATGGAGGTGTCCTCTCAAAAGCATACATGTTAATCTGTGTTTATTATCCAGCCAACCATTTACGGAAGTTACTATGAGCAACTATGGATACATTTGGCTGAAAGTCACCAGTTAATGTAGGCACTCGGTAAACTGTAACATATTGACTACCACTAGACTGAGGACAGGATCAAAAATTCATGTTAGCTTTAAACAGAAGCATAATTCATGTTAGCATAACAACTGTATCATTGCGCTCTGAACTATGCAAACTAGCAAGGCAACAACACAAACAGCAGGTACATTTCCTTGTTAGGATGTAATGTTAGTTTTCTGGTTTGTCAATTGTAGCACAAGCCTCATATAGAGTGATCTTTTGTCCTTGTCTTTGGCTGTCATTGTGTCATGGCATTTGACATTCTGTACATGATCACAGAATAGAATAGAAATAGAATAGAATAGAATAGAATAGAAAGAACTTTATTTATCCCCAAAGGGAAATTCAGTTGTCCAGCAGCTCAAAAAAGACAAAAAACAACCACACTTACTCTCATCAATAACAACACAGTGCTATTAATATAGACTAAAATAATGTTAGTAATAATAATGTAATGTAGTTGTAACCATCTAGTGACTTGCATATGCATAATCTCTCTTTAGTGTACACGCTAGGTTTCTCCACCAAATACGTGTATATATCTGGCCACTTGCTAATGTCTTCTACCCACTCACTAATAGCACACGTATCTGTGAGTCGGTCACCATTTTTCAAATTGGTGGTTAATGCACCTGCATAACTTCACAAGCTACTGCACCCCACCACACTTCCATTGCCATATTGCATGCGCACTTTTGCGTATGTCATCATTGTTGTAAAAGGGTCTATTCATTGTGTTTGACCGTTTATTCTCAGACAGCAGCTCGGATGATGATGTTCCCTTGGTGAACCTTATTGCCAAAAGAAAGAAACCAATGAAGAAAAACACAAAGACGACAACTGCATCGAGGAGCAGAGCGTCAAGAAAGAGACGAGGTACTGTAGCAGTCATCACGACATGAACAAAGCATATGATATGGAAGAAAACATTTTTTTAATCCTTGCGGCTGTGTCTGTTGTGTCCCTGTGATGAAATAATGATGACCCTTCATTAGTCTTGTAAAAAAAGAACCGCACACACAAACCAAAGGTGTCACCTCAGAGGAACAGGAACACAACTCCCAGAAAGCGAGTCTTGGCAAGTAGAGGTAACAGAAATGAAAATGCATATCATAACACCAACAGTGTAAGACTGTTTCTAGAGGACAGATAATGTTGTTCCTCAGCAAAACCCTTCACTGGACAAACGAATATTCAAGAAAACGTAGTATTGTGAAGCATTTTTCTATATTCTGTCAAACGTGTGTTTCATTAATAATTTTTCAGTGTCATCAGGCAACATTTCAGACGATGAACCCTTAATCAAAGCGGCTAGACACCCACAAGTGACCAAACTCCTGAGAATAATACTAAGGAGGTGTGATGGTGAAGAAGGTGTGGACACAGGAACAGGGAGCCTGAACAAAAGCAGTGCAGGTACAGATTACATAATCAAGTCATTATTGATGCTGCAATAAAACTTTAAAATAAAAAGTAACATTATTCTTACGCTCCAAAACAGCAACAACGATTGAGGAAAAGACCTTGAAGGAGGAGTCTGAGGGCTCAGAGGAATCACCAGAAGAAGAATAAGCGGATGTTACAGAAGTTGATGATATGACGTTTTATGACCTTGCACTATCTGGATGGGGAAGTTCAAGCCACCAAGTGGCTACAGAGTTTGAGGGACTTTCTTAAGTGTTGTATATCTTTTGGAGAGACAACTCCTAATAATTACAATAAGTGTTTATGTAAAGTTCATCAATGTGTTTTATATGCAGGACATACATGTTTGTTTAAGGTGTTGGTATTTTTACTCCTGTTTTTAAGTTTGGTATAAAATGTTGTAGGTACCTGATTTTATGCAGCCTTTTATGTTGTTTTACCATTTTGTGCCCATTGTTGTTATTGACTGTCTCTGGTTTTAGTTTTTTAGGAGAATAATTTTACATGCATTAGTTTAAATTATAGTACATTTCTGCCATCATGTGAACGACATTTTCAGCATGTTGTAGTGGAAATCTGTTGTGTTGGATTAAACTGTTTTCACCATGAAATTCATATCAGATGAGTCCATCTCTATTTCAGATGACTTGCCACACACCTACAATTCCTTGTCTTTATTCTTGTCTGAAATTTTCATTCTGTTGAAATTGTAAGTCAAGTCAGTTGTATTTATGCTTCCAAAAACCACACATTTGTCTCAGAGGGCTGTCAAAGTATTTTTAGAAAACGACATCCCTTTTTTCGTAAATATGTCTCAATGATGCCTTGATGGAATTTATTAAAATTTGGCACAGGCGTCCACTTGGACTGAACAATTAACTGATTTGATTTTGGTTGTCAAAGGTCACTTCGACCACAAACAAAAATTGGCCATAATTGGCCAAAAAGAATCCATAGCTAATTTCAAAATTTCACACAAATGTCTAATAAGATGAAATGGTGATGTCAGGACATTTTAGATCCAAAAGGTCAAAGGTCAACATCACTGACATGATAATGTTTTGTAAAAACAACTTTCTGGGCAATACTCAACATTATATCTCAGGAACAGCAGGGGCCACATTTGGTCAGATACTGAATTGGTGACACTAATCTTAGGTGTCCACTTTAAAACTGTGGGGATTGTATCAATCTTCTGTGCTGCAGGGGGAAGTGTGTGAAGATTCCAAGTTTAAGAATATGTTGTTTCAATGCAGCAACGGCCATATTTGAAGCATTGTCGTTTCCCATGGCTACATATGAGTCTGGACAGACATGGATGTAAACTGCAACTCATTTGGTTTGCAGAGGCATTCAACTTTGAGGTAGTAGTTCTTGTTCTTTTTAACTTGCTTTTAAAAAGTAATCCTACATTTTTATGAAGGGCCTATTTGGGATATAGTTGCAGCAGGGCTGTCTGCACACCCCCATGTAGCTGTTAAGTTGAAACAACCTGGCTTCAGTTGTGTACTTGATCCAATTAGGACTGTACTGTAGTTCTTGTTCAGATTAAATATCTACCAAAAAAAAAACAAACAGGCAAAAACACACTACACCAGGAATGCTAACAAATATGATCATTATTAAACAGTTATCATGATTAATATTATAACAGTCATTTTTTTCCTGATAAATCAAGTAATTAAAAAAAGGTGACATCTTCAAATTGCTTGCCCCCACGTCCAAAGATGATCTATACGAATATTTAAGGCTGCAACTAACGAATTAAAACCAAAAATAAGTATATTAGTTTATATTAATTTATTACTAATTATTACTGTTAATTATAAGTAATTATATATACGTGTGTATAAATGTGTGTGTGTGTGTGTGTGTGTGTGTGTGTGTGTGTGTTTGTTTCGTGTTGTTTTTTTCTTTTTGCAACGGAATTTGCTCACGCTTCTTCTTCTTCTTCTCTGCTTTCTGTCGTCAACCTCAACTTCCGCTATGTCCCCGGTATCAGCCTATCAGCCCAGCAGCAGCAGTGAAGGTACAGTCCTCCACACAGTGTACACCACAAACACTGCAACTGTCAAGCTGCTGGTTTGTAACTTCATACAAGAACAGTTAATCTAGACAAAAGGTAACTTGTAACTAATACTAGCTGCCACCTGCCTTCGCAAAAGCGAAACATTAATTTAAGGGCTCTTGGGTTAGCTAACAGCTCGTTAGCTAGCATGCTGCTGCCTCAACACATTAGACAATTGCTCTAGGATTAAATTCATCTCGTCATGACCGAGTTAAGATGTCGAAAAACAGACACTGTGGAGGAAGATAAAGAAGAGGACGAGTGCCCGAATGAGGCTGAGTTGAAGACCACACGTAAGTCTAGCTAACCTAGCAGTTTGCTAACAGAACACCAGTTAGCTTCCTGTGCAAAAACATCTAGTAACTAAACACAAACGTCACGTCTGACATGGTGAAGATTGCCATCATATCAGACAAGTCTGTCTTTTTCACCTGACCAGATACTAATGAACCGGTGAACACAGGGGAGGATGAGGGCTGTGTGTCCATGGGTGGAGATGGATATGAGATGCAGCAGAAAGTTGAGGGTGAGGTTAAAGAAGAGGATGCTCAACATAAAGAGGAAGAATCAAACAGACCAGAGTCATCTGTCAAAAGATCCAAGAGTTCCTCTACATGTAAGTTTATGTCCTAAATTATATAGTGTTGTGCAGTGTTGGGGAAGCTACTTTGAAAGCCTAGCTTTGCAAGACTTCTCATTGGAAGAAGTTTAACTATAGACAAGCTATCTTTAGGAGAAATCTGGTTTGGTTAATTAAAGCTAGTCAGAAAAAGTAGTTCAAACTGCTTCGTAAAAAAGTGATCAAATTGACAATATACACATGATATGGAATTATTAAAAAAGTAGAATACAAAAGTCACATGCCAGCAAAAAATGCACACTTTATAGAGTGTTTTGCAAGTGGTGTCCACTTGATCACAGGTCATAATTGTAAGCAATGTCAGCTTTAGTTTTTTATACAGTTTCCAAAGGTCAGACACCTGCGTTCAAGAAAGTAGAGTCTATGTCGGGGTTTTGCACTAGGATTACTCAGGTAATCTTGAAAAATAGCATGCAACAGTTTCTCTGGACATTTGTTAATAAATAGCAACAATCAATAGTTCTGACTAATTGTGGTCAAAGGGGGTTCAATTACATAGAGGCAATGGTAAAATAAAAATTAAAAAATCATCTGTTTTCTTTTATGGAGCAAAACTGTTTGTATTTTAAGACGTTAACTACACAAAAACTGGCATAAAGGTTACCACTTGAATCAGTATACAAATTGAGTTGAACTACCAGCAAGCTACAAAATGTATTTATATTACTAGTTTAATTACATGTAGTTCATTACTTCCCAACATTGCAGATATGTTTTTATACTTTCAGCACTGCTTGATGCCAATTTTATAAAGCAATATCAGTGTCAGTCCTCTGTTACTCCTACTCCTTGACTGATGATCTGGTGATCTTTTTGTAGGGTTGTGGCACTTGAGACAGCTGTCGAATAACCACAGAATCAAAATTTAATATTCATGTATTTGCACTATTTATTTTGTTTAATTTTAATGTTGTTGGTCATTGGTGCTTTTATTTATATTGCTATTTATTTATGCACCTACATCTCTCTACATAGTCCTGTCTATTATTTATTTGTCCAGCTTTGTTGTCTTTAAGATGCAGCTTTAAGAAGCTTTAAGAAAAGAAAATTCATTCATTTGCTGTAACCTCTTATTCTGCTGGGGTTCGCGGGGGGGCTGGAGCCTTTCCAAGCTGACATTGGGCGAGAGGTGGGGTACACCCTGGACAGGTCGCCAGATTATCATAGGGCTGACACATAGAGACAGCCAGCTACTCACACTCACACCTATGGGCAATTTACCAGTTAACCTAACCTGTATGTCCTTGGACTGTGGGAGGAAGCCGGAGTACCCAGAGAAAACTCACGCTGACACAAGGAGAACACGCAAACTCCGCACAGAGTGGCTCCCCCACTCGTGGGTTTGAACCCCCCACCCCCACCCCAGATTCAAACCAGGAATTCTCTTGCTGTGAGGTGACAATGCTAACCAATGCACCACCGTGCCACCAGAAATTATACTACATCAGAATTCACCTAAATGATTTGTGATGAACAGCTAAACATTTTGAGATGCAGTTTTTCCATATCTATGCATATGTATCAACATCACAACAGATGTTTCTTTGTTTATAGTAGTGTCTTGTTTATCTGTAGAGTCCAGCCCTGTATAAGCAGTTAAAATCATTAATACAGATTCCTTCTTAGAAAGGGGAAAGAGACTAGTGTCTCCAGTGACTCTATAAACCCTTGATTATGGTTTAGCAGGATAGTTACAGAGTGAAACCACCTGCGGGCCTTTAAAGGCAGAGAAAATGGGTCCAACTTACTTAGACGTATTGTTGTGATATGTGATGTGATATTATATTTCTGCTCCTCAGCAGGTTTTTTGCAGCGCATGGTGAGGGTGTTCTTTGGATGTCTGGCAGCAGTTGCCTGCGGCATGCTTTATGCTGCTTATCTGTCTGCATATCATGACAGAAAGTTCTGGTTTTCAAGTAGACAGGTACGCTTTACATGGGTCTGCTTCTATCAGATTTCCACTTCACTTAATGCCATGAACATATTTATCCTAAAATTCACCTCCATGTGTCTCAGGAGCTAGAGCGTGAAATCACCTTCCAAGAAGGCAGCGGGCTCTATTATTACTACTACAAGCACATGCTGACTGCACCATCTTTTGAAAGAGGTACATGAAAACTTTCTGCTTCTTCTTAAAGAAAGAAAATTTAAGTATTTAACTAAATACAGCATTAAAATGGACACTAACTTAAATTAAAGGGCTATGAATGTCAGTCTCTCTCCTTGTCAATCAAATCTGTGCTTATGTGGTTTGTGTTTTCCAGGGTTTTATGAGCTGACGCTAGATAACAGGACTGTTTCAGGTCAGACCATCAATGCAGTGGAGCGTTTTTCTCTGTATCCAGAGCTCATTACAAGCCTTATATACAGACTTATGGGCAGCCAGGTAGGTTGTTTTTGTCTGTTTGTCAAATAAAGTGCATTAAGTACAAGCATGTCAGTTTTGTCCATGCTACAATACATTTATGTCTTTCTTTTTTTTTTTTTTATCAAATTGTAATATGTGATGGAAAATGTAAGTACTTTCCAAGTCACATGACTTTTTTGTGTGTTCAGCACAAGTTCAGCTACAATAATACCTATGTAGTATATATTTCATGATTATACTTATAAAAAATAACAGGTAGGTTAAAGTTTTGTAAAAAGTAGTTTAAGAACTGTGCTAGAACCCATTTTGATGAACTGTTTGGGTCACTTGAGGTGATTCTGTTAAAGCTATAGTGTGTAATTTCTGTCGCCTCCCAGTGGATAACGCGTTATTACAACTAATAAGCCGGCAGCACTTCCATGTACACAGAGTAACACTCGCCACACACCGTGTACACAGAGTAGCACTCGCCAGTCACCACACACCGTACACAGAGTAACACTTGCCTTTGTGGTAGGATCCACTTCTGAACCGTGTCTTGGCCGCTTCTCCGCCATGTTGCTTTCTCTTTCTACCTGCGCTCTACCTCTTGTAATGACACTCTCCGCTCTTCCTCCCCCTCCCTTCTTGTTGTGAGGATGCATTTCCTGTGTGCCAGCGCGGGAATGTCGCTGGTCAACACGCATACTAAAAATGATATATATTGAAAAATACCGCGAGATGTTAGAGGAGCTGATCGACTTAATCAGCATTGTGTCATCTCCTCTAGTAGTGGCTTGGGTGAAACGGACATTTACGGACCTGTAGAAGTTACGCACTATAGCTTTAAGTCATAGGAATGTATAACACATTAACACTTTCATCTACTCCATTGATGTGGACAATTAAATAGTTATCTAAAAATGTATGTCCTGTTGTTTTGGAATAAAGAGTTGGCAGTGGGAGGAGGGGTAATCCCTCTGTACACTGACCATGCAAAAGGTTCCGTTCACAAGTGAGGACAAGTAAAGGAAGGGAACCCTCAAGATAGCAAATCTCACAGTGAAAGCCAAGAATGAATGCAAATACAAAAAAAATATCACTCTTCATGTAGTTAAGAGTCTCATCTGCTATCAGTGTAGAGGGCTTTTCACCTCATAACACAATAAATGAATCACTGCATTGAGCCAGAAAGAGTGGAGAGGAGTCAAACTTTTGTATGGCATCACTTGTATAATTTAAATTATGTCAGTTATCACAAGGCTTCTTTTTAGCACTTTGTTTTGGGGCATTGGAGTTCTGGCGTTGACTTTTTTAGTATACAGCCATTTAAAGCAAACAGTGTGTAGAGTTTTTGCTCATTTCATTTTTGCCTTGCTTGTTATAAAACCTTGATGTTTCTATGTCTGCCTTCAGGATTTTGTGGAGCCGATCTACTTCTATGTTGGAGCAGTTTTTGGCCTCCAGGCGATCTACGTCACAGCTCTGTTTGTATGTAGTTGGGTGATGAGCGGCACCTGGGTTGCTGGCATGTTGGCTGTGGCCTGGTATGTGATCAACAGGTGAGAGGAAAATTTGCCGGCCTGTTCCCCATAATTCAGTGTGAGATTTCTTTGAATGCCTCATGTTTCTTCCTCCCGTCAAAGTCAGATCAGCTTAGCTCCCTTTATCAAGCATCTTATTTTTCTTAATTTTTCTCCCTGTTGCTCCTACATTTTGATAACAAATGCCTTTAAACAAACTTGAAAAATAGGACACTAAAAAAGCTGCTGTTTAGACAAATAAAAATCCCATGTTCACTCATTTTCTTTCTGGTTTATGGTGACTTGTTCACTCTACAACTCTTCTTTGGGACATTTCTTCCTCAGACCAGATACAACCAAAGTGGACTTTGCCATTCCTCTGCGGGACAACTGGGCTCTGCCTTACTTCTCTTGCCAGGTTGCAGCTTTGACTGGATTCCTGAGTAATAACATCAGCTCTGCCACTGAGGTGAGCCTCTCATGAAACCATTAAAAAAAAGCCTGTACTATATCCAAGTTAGGTGGAACTCTGTATTTAAGCACACATGAATAAAAATGTATCTCCCTGTAGATGTTTTGCTATCTCACCATGAGTGCCACCACCTTCACATTCCTCCTGGTCTGGGAAAACAGCCACTACGTGCTCTTCATCCAGGGCCTCTGTCTTTTCTTGCTTGACTCCTTTGACCTGGTGCCACCACGTAAGGTAAGAAATTCACGGCACCTGAGTAAGAAATATTCCCACACATAAAACAACAATTTGTCATTTTTACACTGTGGCTGTTTTGCAAATAAACATACAAGATGTAGCATGTTAATTAGTGAGCTTTAAGGCCCAGACACAGCCAACCAACATGAAAGACCTAGTGGCGACGAAGGCTGACTATTGTGTCATCTTACATCGTTTGTGTCTCAGCCAAAAAGTTGCACTTGAACACACTGCCAACTAGCAAATACATTTTATGCCTGCGGAGAGATAATAACTCTCCATACCAGCAGGTAGTGGTAGTCTGTATTCGTCATTCAAAAAGGGAAACTAGAAAATCGACAGAATGGATTCAGGATGCTGATTATCACATTGACAACACAACCTGATGTTAAAAGAATAAAGGATATTTACTGTGCGCTAGCAAACAATAACACAAACGATTACAGTTTCTGGTAAAGAGCTCAATGGCTAAAAAAAATTCCCTTCTGTTTTCATTCCTTTTAAGGGTCATTCTGAGTGGTAATAATAATAACAATATAATACTGTGAAACCGCGATATTTTCTGAGATGGTTATTGTACTGTGAAAATGTCATACCGTTGCAACCCTATTGTGCACTGAGCTGAACTGCCAATCAGTGTGATTTGTCTCACCAATGAGCTTCGCCAGTGAGCGGCGGCAGACTCATATCAACAGGTGATCGATGCTTACTGACAGCCCTCATTCACCTTGTCAGGGTACTTTGAGCTGTTTTTATTTGTTTATTTATTTGGATCCCCATTAGCTTCCACCTCAGCGGTTGCTAATCTTCCTGGGGTCCACCACAAAAATCTGCTGTTGGCAGGCAGATTTTATTACCTTAAGACAGAGCCAGGCTAGCTGTTTTCCTGTTTACAGACTTATGCTAAGCTAAGGTAACTGGCAACAGCCTATAGCTTCATATTTAACTGACAGACATTAGAGTGGTATTGATTGTCCTATCTGACTTACGACAAGAAAGCAAATAAAAGTATTTCCCAAAATGTGGAACTGTTCCTTTAACCACTGAAATAATGACTGAAATCGGCTGTTGTACTTTTATGGTTTACTGAAAAAGCTGCACTGTTTTGGGCTTGAAGTAGTTAAGAGAAACACGTTTTGTTGACTGAGGAAATTCTTGTTTTGGCTTTTGATCATTGCCTTTATGACACTCAAACATGAATTAAAATTAATCTCTCTGCCAGTTATTCATTAGCATAAACTTTGTAAAAAGAGCAAAGTACAGTTGTTTTCTTTTCAGATATAATGGGCTTGGATTGCATGTTCTTCATGAACAAATGCTTTCCCAAAATTTAACTGGTGAAAATACCTGTTTGTTTGGTATGTTTACATCCTGCGTTGTGCACACAATCATCCTCAAAGACATTCATTTTTTTCTTTCTCTTCTATCTCTTGTTGTCTCTTGCTCTCCCCATTATCCCTCCATTTGGGATGTTCAGATGGCTGACATTCACAAGGTGTACCTCAGCTCTTTGTTCCTGGCCTACTTGTTCCAGTTTCAGAACTCGACCCTGCTCAGCTCGCCTCTGCTCAGCCTCCTGATTGGCTCAGTGCTCGCGAGGTACTTCCAGGTAGAGTTAGCTGCTCTCTCACATCAGAGCTTCATCAAATTACATATCACCATTTCAGTTTACATTGAAACCCAGATGGCCGAGCTTTAGTGCTGATACAATTATTTAAAACATTGTTTAACAGATGATAATTGGTGACTTCTGATAACTGATTTATCATTTAAAAACTGATACCCTTCAGTGTTTGAATGTAGTGTAACACCATCTAACTGTGGTGTTCTGCATTTCTGTTGCAGCAAAAGATGAAGATGGGACCTCTTGTGGCAAGAGTGATGAAGCTCTTCCTCCATTTCCATCTAGTTTTTACCACAGGGATCACCTTCAGTTATCTGGTCAAGGTAAAAACTACAAGGACTGGCTGTCTCCATTTAGCCACTTCAAGTCAAGAGCATTCCTTAGTGGTTATTTAATTGTTGGTTAACCATCACTGTTTTCATTTACAGAAACTTATACCTGTAAGTGAGAGTGACTTCATTTTAAAATTCCTTGAGGTCAAATTTGGGCTTAACACAACAACGTGAGTCACAGCTGTTGCATTTAAGGTTCATTGTGTAAGATTTAGGGGAGTTTAGTGGCATGTAACGGTTAGAAGTCCTTTAGTGTTCATTGCAAAGGAGGTTTTTACCATGAGCTGAATTACTCGCAGAGGTCTTCTCTTCTCCAAAACAAACAGACCCGGCGATTCAAACCAATAAATCACTAAATAAAGCAGCGTCATGTTACAAATTGGTGTTTCTCCCCTGCTGTTTGGCATGTCAGAGACAGGCTCCTAGCCCAGGAACTGCAAATGTGTACTCACCATTTTTCTGATCCAGACGTTCAGGAGGTTTTATCGTGAGCCAAATTATCTGCAGAAGTCTCCTTCTCTCTAAAACAAACGGACGTGGTGATTTAAATCACTAAAAACATTGAATGAAGCAGTTCCACATTAAAAATAAAGTGTATTCCTCATGCCCTTGTCGCAGAGGGATTGCAAACTTTGGGGACCTTTATAAACATGGTGGTGCGACATGGCTATCTCTGTAGAGGAGGACCTGCTCCCCATGTAGATATAAAGGGATTATTCTAAGGAAACGAAAACATACTTACTATAAAGTATTCCATTTCTACCAATATATCCCCCTAAATCCAACACACTGAACCTTTAAAAGGTTTTGAACAGTATCCACATTTGTTAGTATGCTATTTTCTATCAGTATAATCTAATCTAATGTAATCTAATTTCAGTTTTTTCTTTCCTTCTACGTCAGTGACTTCATCACCAACTTCCTCCAGTGCCAAGAGAATTTTCAGACACCTGGTCAGGACTTATTTCTGCGACTGACGCAGGCCTCAGTCCTTCCCTTTTACTTCCTGGTTCTCATTGTCTGCTTGGTGTCCACCCTACAGACCATTTACAGAAGACTCAGGTGAGACACTTGTGCAGCGCACAGTGGATTATATGACAGAGCTGGTGATCTCAGCTTGAAATTTTGCTTTTAAGGGCTTCTGTTTGAGACTCTAGTCAACATTTATTGTGGTTCCACTTAATGACGAGAGCATTTTTACTTGTATACAGTGGCCAGCCAATGAAAACCAACCTCAGACTTGAAGATGGAAGAATAGGAGAGCAGCCAGAGGTCATTTATCATGTTTTCCACACATTGCTTTTTGGAGGCCTGGCTCTGCTATTTGATGGGTGCGTTCAGCAGCATAAAAGTATATTTTAGAATTCGAATTTTTGATATATTTCTACATGAACCATTGCTGAGTTGTTCAGTTATGGCTCAACTTGACATCACTTCTTTTTCATGCAGGATGAAATATTTATGGACCCCGTACGTCTGCATGTTTACAGCGTTTGGTGTGTGTTCTCCTGACCTCTGGATGACTGTGTTTAAGTGGCTCAAACTGAAGTCCATCCACCCTGTAGTACTGGTGAGTGGCCCCTGATGTTCACTTTTAATGTTACATTGCAGCCTGTTTTGCAGCTGCTGGCTGCAGCGCTCTTGCTCAATACTGGCCTGATTTCAAAAATTGTTGTTCCAAAAACAAGGGGAAATTACGTGAAATATACGGATGTTTTCTGTTAAAGTGTTAATTGTTGCTTTTTGCTCTCCAGTCTCTGATCCTGAGCACAGCGGTTCCCACTATCATCGGTTTCAGTTTGTGGAGAGAGGTAAGATTTTCAGCTCTTTATCTTTTAAAGCTCTTCATATTGGACATTAAAAAAACACATAATATCTTCCTATGGTGCTCTCTTCTGTCCTGCAGTACTGCCCTCGTGTCTTAGCAGAGTTGTCTGATCTGCAGGAGTTTTACGATCCAGATACAGTGGAGCTTATCAGCTGGATCAAGTGAGTCATCAGATCTCTGTATTGTCAGAGATATCTATGAAGTCTTTATTATGGCATCTAACATCTTCTTCTTGTGTTTCAGGTCACAGGCTCCGGTGGCGGCTGTCTTTGCAGGCAGCCCTCAGCTTTTGGGAACGGTGAAGTTGTGTTCAGGTTCAGCTGTAACCAGTTTACCGCTTTACTCAGACATTAACCTGCTGAGGAGGACTGAAGATGTGAGTGATGAGAAAGGAAAAAATAGGACTCCTGGTACTGGAAAAAAAACAAAAAAACAAAAAAAACCGACTAAGACCAGAACACAAGCCCAAGTAAAAAAGCTAGCTAGCTCAAGTCCTTGGGTAATAAAGAGGTAAAGAGGCCAATCTTGAAAAAGATTAAATCCATTAAATGCCCTCTCAAAATGTATTACAGTAATATGTAATTTATGCTGTAATGGGCCTTAAAAATGACAAAATGGGGCATTCATGATGGCCCAGGGGTCTAATGCACCAACCATGACCTGCAACGTTCAGTTACAGCCTGGGACTTTAGTTGCATGTTCTATATCTCTCTCCGCTCATTTTCTTTCACCAATATACTACCCATAAAGGCAAAGAAATGCCCCAAAAACACAATATAGACGACATATATAGGAATAAAAAGCAACGACTGTCCCAATTTACTCAGTGTAGAGGTCTATGGTGGTGGCTGGCAGTCTAAAAAGGAATCTGAGGCACTTTGATTATAATTAAAATCCTTTATTCACAAGTCAAAGCATGTTGATGTATCCTAAGTGAATAAAAGATTTTTAATTATAATCAACTGCAACTGCATCAAAGTGCATCGAATACCTTTTTAGACCGACAGCCCAGACAATGGACTTTAACACTGAGTAAGCTGGGAGAGTTATTGCTTGTTATTCCTATGTGACTATTTGCCCTATCCATGAAGAGTACCTGATGTTTTACAATTTACCTACACTTAGTGTCTTGACCCAGTGCAGCACATCCCAATTCTTTCTTCCAGACAAAATATATATTTTATCCGTCCAACTGATTCAGATTTTCCTTATCGCAGATTAGTTGAAATAGCAAACACAGTTTTCTTTTTTCTTCACCTTGCAGACTTACCAGGTGTATGCAATGAGATCTGCAGAGGACATCTACAAGATACTGACCTCTCAGAAGACTAACTATGTGATCATTGAGGAGTCGATTTGTAACGAGCTTAGTCTTAATAAAGGCTGCAGGATCAAAGATCTGCTCGACATCTCCAATGGACATGTAAGTTAAAAGAGTACTTCAGGGGAAAAGTGACTATTTGTATATCAGTTACTCACTACGCATTACCTTGAATTCATGAAGAAAACTTTATTTTTCTCGCATGCCTCCACTGTGAACGTAGAATCCAAAAAAGGTTAACAATCTTCATAAACTGAAGTAAACGGGGACCACATCAGACAACAGCAAAACATCCTCACTCAACTCCTGCAGTAGAATCCAAGTCTCATTTATCTAGTTGTATGCTCAGTACTTCCCAAAAATATGTATTTTCACTAAAACATTATGATTGAAAACACGTCAGTACAGACAGTCTCATGCAGGGCCAAGTAGCATGCCAGGCCACATGCATACATTTGATTGCTGCTCAAGCGGAGGTCATATGCATGCGTGTGCTCAGGCACACTCAGGGCATGCCACCCTTAGGTGGAGGTGTTTTAAATATTAAGGTTTTACCAAAAATGCATGTGTTTGGGAAGTATTGAGCATACCACTGGATAAACGAGATTGGGTTATACTACATGAGTTGAGTGAGAGTGTGTAAATTGATGTCTTTATATAGTTAAGCTTTAGCTGTTAAATGTGGTCCCACTGATTTAAGTTCATGAAGAATGGTTGCCTTTTTTGGATTCTTAATTCACTGGAGGCATGCAAGAAATACAAAGCTTTCTCCGTTCATTCAATGTAAAATGGGGTGAGTAATTGATATACAAATGGTCATTTTGCGGGTGAAGTTCTTTTCTTATACTTATTGTTTTACCTCAAACTGCAGATTTCCATCTGCATGTCCAATAATGAGTGTTTTAAATTGTGTAGATGGCTGCTGTGAGGTGTAAATCAAGATTTTAAGTTCATCAAAGTCGTTTTGGATGTTTTTCAATCAGACCAAGTGTTTATAGAATACTGTGTAGCCCATCAATGGAGAGCAGTGAAATAAATACCATGGGAGCTTGCACAACTTAGAGCACTTGCATAATATCTGCCAGTAGACACTGAATAGGCATGGTATTCAGGTATATTTACTTTTGTGCTGATAGTTAGATGAGAGAATTGATATCAAATCTAATTTCTTTATGACAAATACCACTGGCAGCCAGTCAGCTGGGCTTAGCATTAAGACTGGAATTAAGGAGAATGGCTAGCCTTGCCCTATTAAACGTTAACAAAATCAGCACCTCTAAAGCTCACTATCAACATGTTGTATCTCATTTGTTTAATCCATACAATAACCAAATTGTGATCTTGTGTGCTTTTAGGGGGATTATGTGAGAAAGTAGTTTTTGGCTGTTCATCCCATATCCTCTTGTCTCATTCAGGTTGTTTATGACAAAGGAGAGATTTACTCTTTCTCCAAGCATGGAAGATTCTGCCAGGAGATAAAGATGAACTACTCACCCTACACAAACTACTTCACTCGAGTTTTTTGGAACCGCTCATTTCATGTGTACAAAGTGAACTCTGTCATATCCTTTCAGTA
The DNA here is from genome assembly GCF_041903045.1 of Epinephelus lanceolatus. Lineage (NCBI taxonomy): Eukaryota > Metazoa > Chordata > Actinopteri > Perciformes > Serranidae > Epinephelus > Epinephelus lanceolatus. Next base: position 29,216,278 of record NC_135749.1, on the reverse strand, counting down.
CTGACAGCAACTCCAGCCACACTGAGCCTGGCTCTGCCCTTCTCCAGTGTTTCACATCATATCCACAATGTTACACAGAAGATTCTGAAAAGAAGTCTAATCACTGGTACCTTCCACATCATGGTGTAGATGGTAAAGCTGAAAATTCAACTGGGATCAGCTGAGCACATTGTACTGCTTTTGGCCTGTTTACTTATAATCAACATAAAATGGCCCTGTTTAGGTTGAAATATGCCATAATAATCACTGTACTGTTGTTTTATAAGCCATGTGTTAATGTTATTTTGATGTATTTAATGAAGGGAGAGGTTGATATGTGAACTCCATGTGCTCACTTGGCACAGACACAGAGAGCAGCTGCTCTGACATTTTTTGGGGGCTCTGCAAAAGGCAATGGTGTATAATCTCTGCTGTTAAAAAGGACACCCACCTCAGTTAAGAGTTAGTAAATATGATTCTCTGGGTCTTTCATTAGTCGTTGAATATATTTGAAGCTCATGAGCACACCTGCAGCACCGGAAGATAAAGAGCCTGTGATACCAGACATGAAATGTAGAGTTGCTTTAAACACCATGAATGAATATTTGTAGACAGGCTAGTATTAAAGTGTCACATGTGCTCTGCCTTTCCCATTTCATTTTTTGTTTCAGAGTCACTCTGTTTTATATCCAAATATCAACTGAACAGCCTAGGACAATATAAACAACATCTGTGGACTTTGTCTCAGCCTATAATGGTAGTGCAGGCTGGATGTGAAGCTGCTCACCTCTGTAGCTTTGTGTTTACCATTCTCTTCATCTGGAGGCCTTATTTTGAGATGTTTGAATTGACTGACATCTCTTATGGATCACACCCTCAGCTGTATCCGAGACTGACAGGTCCCCATCCTCTGGTTCTTACGTCAAGTATTTGGTGGTAAATTCCTTCTGGTGCTATCATGCAATTCTCACCAATAACTGCTCCTCTGCAAAAGGCCATGTAGTGAATGTTAGGTTTTATTGAATTATGTAAAATAAAGGCGTGTATACAGTGTGTTTGCCATTTTGTGTTGAGAATTTTTAACATGCTTATTATGCTTTAAATGCCATTTTAATGTCATGTTTTCGTGCTAAGGGGAGGGAATAAGATAAAGAAAAAGACAGCTGTATTTATTTAAAGAACGGCATAAGTTTTTATTTTGAGTCCTTTGGTCATTTTAAATTTCCATTTTAATGACATCTTTTCCTCTGCGATTTTAAATGTTAAGGCCATGCATTCTCATGCTATGCTCACATGCATTTTTTTGTTTGATTAGATGTTTTTTACAGGACTATGGGGATGGAAAATACCAGAGCTCTATTATTATTATAAATACTTAGAATATGGTAACCGTAACTTCACATAATTCCTACCAGCTCCTTCCAACCTCAGTCTTTGCAGAAGTGTAATGAGCCAAAGTGAGAACATCTTTGTGGGATGGCAGGACCTAACTTTCCCCATCCATGCTTTAAATTGGAGTCTTGTTTCTCTCAGTGTCCATATTAAAATAGCAATTTCTCAGTATCCATATTCCAATATCCACTTCTTTTTCAGTTTACTATAGACCTCCTGAAGTCCTTAGCAATGATTTTATTTATTTTATGTGCACAAGGTAAAAAATATTGTAAGGGATTTTTTGAGTACTCAGATCTTTTATTTAAATAAAAGTAGCAATACTACAGTGTAGAAATACTCACAAGTAAAAGCCCTGCATTCTAACTCTTACTCATATAAGGGTACAAAAGTGTCAGCATCAAAATATTAAAGTAATTATTGAATAATTATTAAGTTATATTACATATTTAATTAATCTGTAATATATCTGTTGATAATATGTTATGTATTAATAATCTTTATCAGCAAAATAACTTGTAACTAAATCTTTCAAAAAATGTAGTGGAGTCGAAGTAAATAGTAAAAATGTAAATACACAAGTAGATAACAAGTGCTTTAAAATTGTAGTTACCTACCGTAACGGTAACTTGCATGTACTAAAAATACTTTTGTTGTTTGTTTGATTGATTAATAAATCCTCCTCGGGGTATAAATATGCGCAAACACTGCGCACGGTGAGTCTCGACGAAGCGGAACCGGAAATGCTGCGGCGAGATGTTGAACTGCAAGATGAAATATGTGAGAATGAAACAGTCCATGTAGATGTTCCAGAGTTTATTTTTTTTTTTAGCTCTTTATATAAATTTAGGTCAGATATCTTCTACTTGTTCTGTTGGCCTGTTAAGGTAAGCTAACCGGTCCCTCTGAGTCCGGGCACGGCTGTAGAGTTTAGCTAGTTAGCTAGAATATTAGCTTAAAACAACGGTAGCTCCACATACAACAGAGAATGGGTGGAAGGGGTGCGCTTGATTTGTACACACAGGTAGCCTCGAGCCACCGTGACCCAGTCATGTTCCCAATACTGTTGAGGACAAGTTGAAAACCCCGCTTACTCGGGACTACACGTTATTTAAATTAAACCTCCCCTGGCCACTACTGAAAATTGAACTATCATTGAATAGTAGCTACCAAGCGGGTAACATAACGTTAATATGCGCGGCAGGTGTGCTTCTGTAACCACTTTTAATACAATTAATAATATATGTGCAGAAAATACACATTTTTATAAGAGTCTGTCAAGTGATCCTGATCCCACTCAGAAACAGGTTCATTGCCAAGTAGATCTTTACATAAACAAGTTAAGATAATATATCCCGAGGGAGACTCTTGTGCAGCAGATGCAGGACAAATTGGAAACGAGAGCAGATATATACAGTACAGGCCAAAAGTTTGGACACACCTTCTCATTCAATGCATTTTCTTTATTTTCATGACTATTTACATTGTAGATTCTCACTGAAGGCATCAAAACTATGAATGAACACATGTGGAGTTATGTACTTAACAAAAAAGGTGCAATAACTGAAAACATGTTTTATATTCTAGTTTCTTCAAAATAGCCACCCTTTGCTCTGATTACTGCTTTGCACACTCTTGGCATTCTCTCGATGAGCTTCAAGAGGTAGTCACCTGAAATGGTTTCCACTTCACAGGTGTGCCTTATCAGGGTTAATTAGTGGAATTTCTTGCTTTACCAATGGGGTTGGCACCATCAGTTGTGTTGTGCAGAAGTCAGGTTAATACACAGCCGACAGCCCTATTGGACAACTGTTAAAATTCATATTATGGCAAGAACCAATCAGCTAACTAAAGAAAAACGAGTGGCCATCATTACTTTAAGAAATGAAGGTCAGTCAGTCCGGAAAATTGCAAAAACTTTAAATGTGTCCCCAAGTGGAGTCGCAAAAACCATCAAGCACTACAACGAAACTGGCACACATGAGGACCGACCCAGGAAAGGAAGACCAAGAGTCACCTCTGCTTCTGAGGATAAGTTCATCCGAGTCACCAGCCTCAGAAATGGCAAGTTAACAGCAGCTCAGATCAGAGACCAGATGAATGCCACACAGAGTTCTAGCAGCAGACCCATCTCTAGAACAACTGTTAAGAGGAGACTGCGCGAATCAGGCCTTCATGGTCAAACAGCTGCTAGGAAACCACTGCTAAGGAGAGGCAACAAGCAGAAGAGATTTGTTTGGGCCAAGAAACACAAGGAATGGACATTAGACCAGTGGAAATCTGTGCTTTGGTCTGATGAGTCCAAATTTGAGATCTTTGGTTCCAACCGCCGTGTCTTTGTGAGATGCAGAAAAGGTGAACGGATGGATTCCACATGCCTGGTTCCCACTGTGAAGCATGGAGGAGGAGGTGTGATGGTGTGGGGGTGTTTTGCTGGTGACACTGTTGGGGATTTATTCAAAATTGAAGGCACACTGAACCAGCATGGCTACCACAGCATCCTGCAGCGACATGCCATCCCATCCGGTTTGCGTTTATTTTTCAACAGGACAATGACCCCAAACACACCTCCAGGCTGTGTAAGGGCTATTTGACCAAGAAGGAGAGTGATGGAGTGCTGCGGCAGATGACCTGGCCTCCACAGTCACCGGACCTGAACCCAATCGAGATGGTTTGGGGTGAGCTGGACCGCAGAGTGAAGGCAAAGGGGCCAACAAGTGCTAAACACCTCTGGGAACTCCTTCAAGACTGTTGGAAAACCATTTCAGGTGACTACCTCTTGAAGCTCATCGAGAGAATGCCAAGAGTGTGCAAAGCAGTAATCAGAGCAAAGGGTGGCTATTTTGAAGAAACTAGAATATAAAACATGTTTTCAGTTATTTCACCTTTTTTTGTTAAGTACATAACTCCACATGTGTTCATTCATAGTTTTGATGCCTTCAGTGAGAATCTACAATGTAAATAGTCATGAAAATAAAGAAAACGCATTGAATGAGAAGGTGTGTCCAAACTTTTGGCCTGTACTGTATATTGAGTGCAAATAAACCAAATATTAAAAGTTAAGATTATCAAGAAAGTGCAAAAGCCAAAAGTAAATCAATTTAACAATGTAAACAGGTCAACATAGGTGTCATAAAGGTTAACAAAAAAGTGCAAGTTAAAAATACACACATGCCAAAAAGTAAACGATTAACGACAAGGATCATGACTGAACTGGTTGATGCACAGGATGAATTTGTCTTGGTGCAGAAAAATAAACAAGTACTGCACGCTATAATTCTTATATGATAAATAGAATTTTACTGTAAAAAATATGTATAATATATATTGTCATGGTCATTCTCTCAGACCAGACAATGCTCCTATAGAGCCACAAAATACATTACTGTTAATATTACAGTCAGATATTTTTCGAGGCTCAGTAGTCCTTCCCCAGATGGGTACATTTATTTTGTGTGTTGAGTAGATATATGTATCCATCCTTGACTCAGTGTTTTCTTCTAGGACTCTTGCTTGATTAAATTTTGCTGACAAAGAGCGGTAATCCAACTATAATTTTTACTGTAGGCCACTGTGCTGTCTGTAAAGATAACAACACTGTTTTTTAAATCTTTGCCACTGTTCACCAGGGGAGGATGAGTGTGGAGGCGGTGGACCGGGTGGCTGCTGTGACCAGCAGTCGGCCCAGCACGCCTCTTCAGACGTCCTGGTTTGAGTTCCTCCTGGATGGCAGCCTGCTGGAGAAACACCTGCAGAAGTCAAACCCAGGTCTGCACAGAGTTACTAACAGTTATTATACTCTGCCCTGTGGTAGATTTTGTAGTGGTTTCTTAGTGTAATAATTAATAACCAGAGTGAAGAATATTTCAAATATAGCTCAATTGATATTGATCCTCCTCCTTGAGTACACATCTGGACTGTATCAACTGTGATACAATTTATTCCCCTTTGTCTCAGTGAGTTAAACATGTGCTAAAACAGCATGTTCTCATGACACTGTCATTTAGTCATTTAGATGCAAATATCTATATGTCATGCTTTGTGTTGGGTTATTTAAGGAAATACTTTAGTCCCATCTCCATTTCTTATAGGTTAAGTGCATTTATTAAATAAAATGTAAATGATTCACTCTGCTTTAACAACACGTTCACATAGTTAACAGCTCATTTTGTATATTGCATAATGAGCATCCATGAATGGAAAATACACTCAAAAACATTGTTCAAAAAAATTGGCAGTCAATTGTGTTATTCTATGTTGAATTTTTCTCACTCCTATGGGTATCAGGCCAAACATGAACATCAAGTAACCATACTGTGATATTTGTGGTGCACCTAGAATTCAATCAGCATTTTGAGTGGACACCTGAATAGAATGTGTGCTTATTAATATGTATATATGTGTCTATATATTTCTGCAGACCCGACACCAGTACAGCTGATCATCCAGTTCCTGGAGCAGGCGTCCAAACCCTCAGTGAATGAGCAGAATCAAGTGCAGCCTCCAGCAGACAACCGCAGAAATCGCACGCTAAAGCTGTTGGCACTGAAAGTAGCTGCTCACATGAAGTGGGATCTGGATGCTCTTGAGAAAGGGTACGAGTGTGTGTAAGCGCCTTTTTAAACCTATATTGTGGAGGAAGTCAGTCATGCTTTTTTTTAAGGCTTTTCCACTTTGCTTTTAAGTCAATTTAGAGGGTATAAAAGGGGTTTCAGGGTTGTAGAACATTGTCATTTTGTAGAGAACAATTCAATTCTTTACCTCCAGTTAATGTGTGAAATTTGAGGTTGCAGGATTTCAACCAACACTGTTACCTTTTTAAGTTATCCTACATTCCAGAAGGGTTAAGGCCTAATTGCTTTAACAAGCAGACTGAATTATAAGTTTAAAATTTTTCAGCATGTCTTATAAGATGTATCACATAATTGTTCTATCAAATGATACAGATATAAGCATCATGTAATGAGCTCTCCTTCTTCCCTGCCAGTTTGACCATTCCAGTATTAAATATGTTACTGAACGAGCTCTTGTGTGTGAGCAAAGTGCCACCAGGGGTGAAACATGTGGACCTGGACCTGTCCACTCTGCCTCCTACAACAGCCATGGCTGTCATCATATACAACCGTTGGTAAGTAAGATCACCAGGAAAAAACACAAAACTCACTGAGGCCAGATACACCAGCTGAAGTAGTAAGACACCCTGGCTAACCAGCAGTGACCATCAATACAAATGATTGCACTGGTCACAAAGAATTAGATGTACACGAAAAGAAGGAACTGCGTATAAAGAAAGAATAACAAAGGATTATAACTGTCTTTGTGTTCATTTGTTTTTTGTCTTTCAAAGGGCCATCAGAACCATCGTGCTGAGCAGCTTTCCAGAGAAACAGACCAAACCGGGACCTCACCAGATGAACATGTAAATTTTGCTCCTTCCCTTCCTGTTAACAATGTCTGATTTGGATCAAGTTGTTTACAGAACAAAATTAACTTAGCAAAAAAAGAGATTCAAATAGTTTTTCAGTGCTCAGTTTGAGTGGCATCAAAACAATAGTGAGTCTCGTCTTGCCTTCTAGGTTAAGTATTGTGCAGCAGGAGAAGGAGATGACTGAAAACATCCTCTCTGTGGTGCGTTAACATATTTTTTGATGTATTACATGGAAATCCTCAAAAGCTGTCATGCCATTTACTTTAAAAAACTATTGCTGATTGTATAAACATTTTATTCACATGTCGATGTGCCAGATAGTTATAATTTTGTAAGGGTTTGGGTGAAAAACATGTCATTATGTCACCTTTTCAAGTAAGCATTAAGACATTATTTAGTAGCTTAAATGAAATGCTCTTTATCACACTCTCAGCTGAAAGAGCAGGCGACTGACTCCATCAGTGTCCTGGAAGGAGCTCTGCAGCTGAAGAAAGACTTCTACGTTCACACCCTGAGGACTCTGGATCTGCTGGCTGCTGATGCAGCTGCCAACGGAGAGACAGAGTCCTCAACTGCAGGACTTCGCATCAGCGCTGATGAGCTGCACTGTCAGGTCAATGGACAACACAGTCTTAAATAACTCTGAAGTACAATTCATCCAGACTACATACAGAAAGACAAATTTTATTGATTTCTCCAGGGAGCAACTGGAGAGTGTATCAGGACAATAATAATTTGCAAAACATAATTTTATATTGACAAAAATAAGTGGAAATGAGTGTTGTGACTCAAAGTGTAGTTTCAGTGTAACATAATGGAATCTCTCATGTGTTGAAACCAAAATTGGTCTAATTTGTATTTCAGGTGCATTATGATTTGGGAGGTATTTTCTTCCAGCAAGGCTGCACAGACCAAACAGCCTATGAGAAAGCTCGGGATCACTTCAGACAGACAAAGGAACTGTTAGCAAAGGTAGACTTAATTGTTTATCACTTTACCATGTCCCCAGTTGTTTCTGTTAGTCCTGTAATGACTGCAATTTGCCACCTGCATATTTTGTGGATCTTAGGCATACCGGTAACATTCTTATATCAAATTTTTTATCATATTTTATTTTTCAGCTGGATTCAACTGTCCATGTTCACCTAGATGAGAAACGTCTGGCTGGCTACTGGAACGCCTGCAAAGCTTTGACTGGAGACAGTGACCTGTCAGATACCCAGAACACACCCTACAATCAGATCAACAGCCTGATCAGGGCGCAAAATTACCAGGTCAGAGCACATGGTGCAGTGACTTTTAAGTGACATTTCACCCCAAAATATTTAAAAAAAAAAAAAAAAACCACACACATTTTTCCTCTAACCTGTAATAAGAGGAAACATTTTTTGAGGTGAACTGTCCCTTTAAAGCTTGAGATTTGTTATATGTAAATACACTTGGGACTACATACTGTAATAGGTAATTTGGCATGTAGTAAGGTTTCAGCTGCAATCTGAAGGTAAATGAGAGATACCAGAAAGATGTATGACTGAACGGTGGTAATCAGCACTGTTACACATGCGTTGTACTTTATATCGTGTATTCCTCTCTGTGACAGGCTGTCATCGAAGCCTTCATCAAAGACAACGTGTCCCGCAGTTTGCCAAACAATTTCAGACGGTCTGTTCTCAGGGAGTTCCTGTATAAAGTCCAACAAGGGTGAGATCAAAATTCAATCCATAATCAAAATCATTTCAACACACAACAGTTTGCAGTGTGACAAAGCCTATAGATATATGCTATGCACTGAAACAAGGCCCTGCGTACATTGTATTCACAGGCTGCTTTAGTACTTGTTTGTCCTCTGGTACTGGTGATTATAGAACATTCTGACATTGTTGTTTCACATCTATTCTATTAATCCAATGAACAACCATTTCTAACACTTTGCAGCGAATCGAGCCTGGATGAGGTTTGCTACAAGCTGTGTGTTTGCAACGCTGTCCGAGATGCTTTAGAAGGAGAAGTCCTCAGTGTGCGGTTCCAGCAGCTTCTCCTCAAGCCCAGTAAAAGGATGGTGGACTTCATTTTAGAGGTACTCACCTTCCTATGTTCCAAAAAAGTGTGTCATTTGAGATTGTTGCAGGAGTAAGTAATGCTTGATTTATGCTTGTTGCATTCGTGAGGGACACAAGGGTCCGCATAGTCAAAATGACATCACACTATCAGACACGCCCCTTCACAGGGTCCTGTTTGGCATGTTTTCGCCTGTCAGCAATACGCAGATAGAGATAGGTGGAGGAAAAAGAGAACCATGCTGTAGATTCGAGTTTTCAATACACTGCCTCTTTTCAGTGTGGGAGAATATCGCTTTGCCGCAAGGAGAAACCTGCACTGAGTATTAAAGATCCAAATGTTTTCTCATTGTGATTCTGCATCAGCCTATGTTAGTGTGGAAAGCATAATCGAGGCTTGACGCTTGGGATGTAGAGCTTCATCTGATAAGTGTACAAACTCCTGCACATACAAAGGATAACTCAGATTTAAGTCTGACTTGTTGTAACCGATGTATCCATCTTTCCTTTACTCTTTGATATGAACTATTAAATAAAGCTCAAATTACCTTAAATAGTGCAAACATACTATACAATCCATTTTCTCAGTATAACATTATCTTTGTCCTGCAGGTGTGCACACTTTCACTGGACAAGGACCGTCCGTCTGAGACATCCAGAAGAAATATGGCTACTTTCATGAAGTGAGTGAGAGCAAAGTCAGGGTCACCTAATTACACACTAGCTAAAGTGACAAAAAGCCTTTATTTAGTCTAAAGAAATGGAAGAACCTACGGCTGATAGTGATCATTGCAGATCACTGTGCAGTAGCTTCACAGTCCGCACCAGCTCCTCATTAAATAGCACTGACTTGACATAAAACTGTTACCTGTATTACAGGACTCTGTGTGAAACCTTGGAGGAGCTGTCTTTGCTGTTTGTGGTGTCGTCTCATAAACTCTTCATGGAGCTGTTAAAGGAGGAGGAGAGGAAGGTCCTGGTGGAGCAGCTGAGGAAGAGATCGTTCACAATCAACCTCAGCGCTAAGCCTCTGCCTTCTTTCTATGACATTCCAGGTACAGCACTGAGAGTTTCCTGCACATACTGTTCAGTGACATCCAGTTTTTCTGTTTGTTGTCTGTTAACCTGCTGGATATCAGCAGGAAAGCTGTCAGTGGTATGTTTCAGTCTGTGAAAGCTTGTGACTTGATACATTTTGTGTCAGCTTCAGCAAGTGTCAACATCGGGCAGCTGGAGCAGCAGCTCATCCTTTCACTGGAGCCGCGGAGGATCAGACAGATACTCATCGAACTCCACGGCATGGCCGAACGACCCTTCTGGAGGGTCAACAGTAAGGTCAGGGATCAACAAGCTGATCTTGAAAGAGAAATAAAACAAGTGCCAATATCAATGACATTTATATCAGTCGACCACTCAAGGAAACATTGCTACCCTCACTAGTCAGCACTAGAAATAGAAGTTGGTTTTACTTCATATTTTATTAATGTAAACATTTGTTACAATGTCATATCTCCCTAGTTCTCTGTTTCTCAAACTGGTGGCACATACGCTCTCTCTAGTGGTAAACCACTGTTTAAACATTAGGGAAATTAGTAGTTAGCAACATCTGTAGATATCCATAATAACACTCCTGTTAAGATTAACTTACAATATGAATATGTTTTAGCTGATTCACACATTGCCAGAATTTAAAATGAATCTGACTTATTGTAGAAAATGTAATTTTCATTGTCAGATATAATGCAATTTAAACTTAAATAATTAAAAATCACTTTTTGTGTGTGCGCACAGTGGGAAGTTCCTCCAGACTACATTAACGTGATCCTCGGCATTAAAGACAACCTGACAAAGGACCTGGTTTACATCCTCATGGCCAAAGGACTCCACTGTATATCAATAAAGGTGTGTTTGCATGATCAGGGCTCAGAACTTTAACTTACTTGAAAAAAAGAACCGCTTTTTCTGGCTCCTAGTTCTGCATCAAAATGGCAAAAAGTTTATCTGTAAAAATGTCTGATCTCTCTGTCGTGAGGCACTGTGGACCGACTACTGTATTCCACAGGATCCAAAACATGAAACAAGCCACAAATATTTAAACCTCTATTGGTGTAAGGGCATCAGCAAGTGTAACATCAGCTTTTTTAGTTAAGAGTTCAGTGTAATGAGTGTCAGTTTAATACTGGGATCATATTTCCCTGTCGTCTCAGGACTTTGCCCACGCAAGGCAGCTTTTCTCAGCTTGCCTTGAACTTGTCACCGAGTTTTCCCCGAAGCTGAGGCAGGTGATGCTGAACGAGATGCTGCTGCTGGAGGTCCGCGCACACGAGACCATGGCGGCCGAGGGCAGCAAAGAGCGACCACCCCCTGACCTGGTCAGCAGGGTCAGAGGATACCTGGAAATGAGGATTCACGGTGAGTGGATAGAGACACTGTTGAGTTGTAACCTGGTCTTTACCTTCTTGTAATTTGTTTTTAATTTTCTGATCTTGGGCTCTGTTGTGAATCCCCTCCCTCTGGTGCTGCACTTTTTAAATTATTTGGCAAATTACATATTTTAGAGACACCTGGATGCACTCTAACATTTAGATTGTACCGTATCTGTGTGAGTAGCATCACAGCTTGCTCACTGTAGAATATTAGAGCACTGGAATAAGGGATCATTTATAACGTTAAGACATTTTAGAAAACCAACCTAAAATACTGTAAACAACATGAGCATATACTTTTCAGATGCACAAAATTACAGGATGTTGTTGTCTTTGTTTCCAGATCTGCCTCTGCGTCAGGTGGTAGGAGAGGAGTGTGTCGCCTTCATGTTGAACTGGAGGGAGAACGATTATCTAACTCTGCAGGTGCCGCCATCTCTCGTCATGAACAACCCATACATCAAGGTAAAAAGTCTGTTGTCTGAAGTTCTGATTTGCACCTTGTATGTGACCTTACACTTGCCAGGTAGACAGAAACAAGGCTCCAAATGAATAGTAATGTTACTTCATATGTACTTTTTGTAAATAGGCATCTGTTTACAATGATTTTGAGATGACAACATATCAGTTGTGCATACAGCTCCTTGCACTGCTCCAAAGTGGCAAAAAAATAAAATATTGCAGATTTTAGTCATGAGATTTGTATTTTGAGTCAAACTCAAATGTCATTTAATGCCACTAGAGGAATATTCTTGTTTTGTAAGTATTGTGCATCATTTTATACACATGCTCCCACAATACTTTTGGACACATTTGGAAACACTTGTTGCTCAATTAGAGTTCAGAACAAACTCTATGACGATGGACCCTTTCTCTTGATAAATTCGTGCCTCCTGTTTCCTTCTGATAGCTTGGTCAACTTCTGGCTTCAACATGCAAGGAGCTCCCAGGTCCTAAAGAGTGTCGACGCACAGCCAAGGAGCTCTGGGACGTGGTGGTGCAGATCTGCAGTGTGTCCATCCAGCACAAGCGGAACAACGACGGCAGAGTGGGCCTCATTAAACAGAGAGAGTCCTCCATGGGCATCATGTACCGGTATGCTGCAACCATCTCTACTACCAGTGACAATAAGAGAATAATGCAGACCAATAACATTGCAACACATTTATATTGTATTGTATGAGAGAGTCATGCTCATTCTGGTATACTTTCATTTTCTAACCCATTTAGGAGCAAATTCATCACTTTCATAAAGAAGCTTAGAGTAAGTATTCCATACATCAAACTTAAACTGTGGATATATTACAAGTGCTGTTGATGCAATAGACTCACAAGTCAGTCTTTAGACGCTTTGCTTAACTAAAGACTGATGACTTTCTCCCTGATTTTATGTTTAGATGGGCGGATACAATTTCAGAGTTTAAAAAAACTCCCTACATTGCAGAACCAATAGTAAATCTGCAGGGCGGTCCTTCGGTGGCTCGCTGAACTCTTGTGCTTGTAAACATAGTCCCACTAGAAACACGTGTAGCGGTACAAAATGGCTCAGCCGCGCTCGCAGAAAACGCCGTCAAAGTTAGTGGATGTTTGTCGTGTTTGCGGCGACGCATTCTCACCAACTAAAAGAAACAAACATAATTTTTTACAAGGCCATGACTCATCCGTCCGGCCGGACAATAACGTTAGAGGGAATCGCCTTCTTGTTTACAAATACTTCCGGGTAGAAAACCAGCAGAGCTTTTAGCTATATACACACACATATATATATATATATATATATATATATATATATAGCCTATGTATCACATTTTTTACATCACTGTATCACCGTTTAGACTAATCCGATGTTTGTAAAGTCTATAAACACAATGATTGAACAAACATTACTATTTCTGTGTGCATGTTTAGCTGGGCTAACCGTTAGCTGTTAGCCCTGTTAGCCGTTAGCGGTGTCTGTAATAGGTAATAACTCATTAAACGGTCCGTGAAAAAAATCTTTTCCAGCAGATATCTTAGTTACAACATGATTGAGCTAGCAAAGCAGTTTTGTGTTGCTATGTGTGGTATTTATTCAGTTTTGGGAAATCACGATGTCTAGAAAGCATCAGTTGCTACAGCTGACAGGGACAGCTAACACTAGCAGCAAAGCTAACAACAGGACGTCATCTGTTAAAAGCCTCCCGTTGTCGGATACGACATGAAACTACTCCAGTTAGCTCAATCATGTTGTAACTAAGATATCCGCTGGAGAAAATATTTTCTTCATGGATGAGCACACGTTTGATAAAACAGAGTTAAATCTCTCAGCATCCATTTTCATGCTCTCTGTGTGTTTGTTTCCTTGCGGACGAGAAAAGGGGGAGCGCACATTTCCGAGAAGGCGTGTCCCTTTCAAAAATGCAAGAGGCGTTGCTTTGTTGCCTGCCGTTTTCGCCGGTGTGTTAAACACACTTTAGAAAGGAGTGTCCCCAGACTATCAGAAGGCGGAGATCTCTGATTGTCTGGTGGCGAGACTATTGATGCAAAGGTAACTAGTGTCCTCTTATTTCTCACAGGAGCCGCTGGTGCTGACAACCCTCATCTCACTGTTTGTGAGGCTCCACAGCATAGTGCGGGTATGTCTCCAATTTTTGAGCTGTTAGATTGTTAAATAAACACTGATAGCATACTGTAGAGGCTCATGTAGGCTGTGTGGGCGGAGGATTGTTTAACAGCAAAACAAGGGGAAATGAACAGCTGGCTCGACGGGGAAAAATGCTTCAATGGTGCAGTGAGTGTATCAATACCATGGTATGATCATAGGTTGTGCTGCAGTTTCTGTTCTCTTCCCTGCTTATCACAATCAGTTCGTCATATTTCGCTCATGGATAAAACAACTGTTTTCTGTCTTTAGGATGATATTGTAAATGAAGTGACAGCAGAACACCTCTCCATCTGGCCATCCACTCTTCCAAAGTAAGAGCTTTTTTTCTTAATAAAATGCTTAAAGGAATACTTCTCATATTACCATTTATATATCAATTACTCACCCCTTGTTACAATGAATTTGTGAAGAAAACTTTGTTCTTCCCGCTAGTGCTGCATGATTTGATAAAAATGTGAGATTGCGATTATGGTGGACAATATCGCGATTTGCGATTGCGATTACAATATAATTACAATAAAATATACTAAATAAATGGTATCATGAGTCTTTTTGCTTGATTCAGTGTTTCCCCTACATTATATTAGGGGGGCACTGACCTGACATAGTTATTGTTATGGACAGACAGTGTGTCATTGACCATCAACAGACTGAGCAGAGTCAAACACGCTGCTCACACAGCAGCGCAGCACAGAACTCTACACACAGCAGAGCAAGCCTGTGTTGCGTTCAGGCGTTGTCACGTAAATGACAAATTCCAGCACGCCATAGCACAACACAGCAGCATGTCAAGTGGGCCGAAGCCGAGCAAAATTGCTCAGTTTTTCATTTGTTATGGAGTCCATGATTTCCCTGTGACACTTACAAATGTTTGCTTAACTGTGCTTGGATGTTGTTTTATGAGGCTCTGGCGGCTTTCAGTTGTCTCATTGTCTTTAACGTTACACGGCTCGGCTTTCTCTCGCATGCACTCTTCCTACTTTTCCCTGTGCTGTGCTGTCTCAAGTGTTGATATAGATTGGTCATGCTGCCGCGGGACGTGGCGACTTTAACTTTTAAACTTTTACACAGCACACCTTTCAGGTACGGCGACGTTGGACAGAAAGACGCGCTGTGTAAAAGTTTAAAAGTTAAAGTAGCCACGTCCCGTCTCAAGTGCTGATAGAGATTGGTCGTGTTGCCGCGGGACGTGGCGACTTTAACTTTTACACTTACACAGCACGTCTTTCTGTTCAACGTCGCCGTACCTGAATCCAAAGTATCGCCATGTAACAGACGTTTTTTTCGCCACCAACTCAGCCTGTTCATGGTCGAGCTCATGCTCCTCTTCAGCGTCTGTGTTGGTCACTGCTGCACGCCGGCTGCACGCACCAAGATAGCTTGTGGGCGTGATGTCAACAAACTCCACACACTACAGGAGAGGCTGTCACGTTCACAGGCACACACGTTAACATTTATTTAGCCTTTTTTTTTTGGAAGTCATGGGGGTCTGCGTTTAACAACAGCAAAACTAGATCAAAACATCCGTTAACAAACTCACACAACTTGTGCAGTATAATCCAAGTCTCATTTATCCAGTCATATAGTCACTACTTCCAAAACAGAACTTTCCAACAGGGAACTGCATGGAAAGCAAAACTTATCGATGCTCTCTTCAAAGCCAGACTCCATTGACAAAAACAGTAGTTTTACCTCGCTGAACACGGAAGCTGCTGGTCTATCACTGCCTCGATTGGTAGTTTGTTTGTATTATTGTGTGACCTTGGTGAATCCAATTTAAACTTTTAACATCAAAGTCACAAAATAACAAAGTACCTTTGTGACTTTGATTCATCAATAAAAATAAATTGCAAGAAAAACAGTTTTCTTCATAAATTCAACAAAATACGGGGTGGGTTATCGATTCACACATGGTCATTTGGGGGGCGAAGTGTTCCATTTTAAGATGTCTCAAAGCAAGCCAGTAAATGTTGATATGATGTTTGTGTGTTGACCAGCATACAGGCAGTAGACGTGGAAGCTGTGGCTGTGACCGTCAAAGAGCTGGTGTCCTATGCCCTCACCCTGAATCCTAATAACCAGTCGTGGCTCATCACACAGGCAGATATCTACTTTGGTAAGACACCAGAATCTTTTGTTTTTCTTTATCTTAAATGCTTACTAAAGGATTTAAGCAAACAAATAGCAGTTGCAGAAATTCTGTTTTTGTAATAAACTGTTTGGAGTTCCAGATGTGTACTACTCACGACATCAGCCATGTCTAAACAAGTGTAAACATGGTGTTACCCAGATGGCTTAGTTTGACTGAAACCTTCTGTACCTCTCCCTCTGTTTTGTAGTGACCAATCAATACTCTGCTGCACTGAACCTGTACCTCCAGGCCGGAGCTGTGTGCTCGGACTTCTTCACCAAAGCTGTTCCCCCCGATGTTTACACTGACCAGGTGGATCACACAGGAAACATTACACTCACTTCACAGTGAACATCTCTTCAGCAGTTGTTGGCAACAAGAAATACAAAAAAAGTTACATTTTTTTTCACTGACAGTTTTTTTTTTATCTAATCCAGAGCAATTTAAAATTTGTTTGTAATTACAACATACAACATGAGTGAGTGAATCACAATAATGCTAAAAAGAGAGAATCTTAACCTACATTAGTCAGTGTGAATTGCAGTTTTAATGGTCTCATTTCCCAAGTCGAGTCGTTCATCTGACTTGTGTGTTTCATAAGCTTTAAGTGGGAATGTAAAAACAGCATGGATGCTACAAAGGTGTGTTGTATTTTTTGTTCCAGACGTGTCTGTACCAGTACATTCCCTAAAACCACTAAAATATTGCTTTACCTGACATGTTTTCAGGGTTAATGCTAATAAATAGCTTTTCTAACTGATCTAGGTCACTCCACGTGGACAGCAGTTACAACCTAATACCATAAAACAAATTACATGTGAGCAAAAAAAGTATATGCAATATGTGAATTAATACAAAGTTTCTTATAATCAACCAAAAATATACTTCTGTCAGCCATGTTTCTGTGTATATGACCTCATAGTTGGCAAAATGTGTACCAAAATTTTGGCCGACTTTCTGAGTTGTTGTTCCAACTTGAGGGGGTGTTCACAGGAATTTTCCTAGTTTGGAATTATTTTTTCCAATTATTCTGACACCACATGAATGTGCTGTTAGTCCACTGTGGTACTCCAAAGACATTACAATGAATTAATTGTCTAATAAACACACTGCTGTTTGCAGGTCTTGAAGCGGATGATCAAGTGCTGTTCAATGATGAACTGCCACACACAGGTTAGTGGTCAATCAGGTTACTTTTTTAAAAGTTAACTTGTTAACTTGACTTGTTTCAGTTTATTGAAGAAGGGACGGTGCAGATTAATCAATACACATGGTATAAAAATGCCAGAATCAGCCAAGAGACTATTTTTCATCTGTAGTCCCCTGGCCAAGATGTTACACAAGCTTAACTTAAATACAACAAAGCACAAAGAAAACAGCACATAAATTGCCATAGTTGGAAAAGCACAGGTGTCACTAATAACACTAATGAGGGCTCTGAACCTGAAACCAATGCAGCTAAATGGATTTTAGCCATCATTAGTTTCAATATTTATACCTGTGCCTTTCTTGCTCTGACATGTCACAATGTCTTTTGTGAAAAAGGTTTATTTCAGTTGTTAAAAACAATGCTGTCTCCCTGTCCTGATAGTTTAATTAGTTGTATGGTACGTTCTCTGCATTGGTGTTTGTAAAATGTTTTTACGCTGCTTGCTATACAGTATACACTGTAAAAACACTGATTTTTAACACAGTCCGCAAACTTCACATTGTTTAAGCACATAATTGTTCCATGTTAATCTAGTTTGTCTCTCATCAGGTTGCTGTTCTCTGTCAGTTTCTCAGAGAAGTGGACTACATGACTGCATTTAAAGCTCTTCAAGAACAAAACAGGTACAGTATGAAATGATACGCCTAACAGTAATGACTAACAGTACTATATTCTGAACATCTCTCACATCTTTTTGTCTCCACAGTCATGATGCCATGGACTCTTTCTACGACTACATCTGGGATGTCACTATCCTAGAATACCTCACACGTATCCTCTCTGTTAATGATTGTACTGATTCATGAGGGGAGGGAAAAAAGGACCTTCCTTTGGGACCAAAATAAAATAAAATACATTTTACTGCTGCCCCCTCCACAGCAGTGCATTGCTTGGCATGTGGTTTAACTCTGCTTCTCAAAACTGGGGGTATGCTGACTTACATTTACTGTAGGTAATACACTGACTATGGATAAGTACCTCACACAACCCCACTACCCCTTTTACTACTATGTCATTTTGTTCTTCCTTGACTGTGTTTATAGATATTCACCACAAACGCGGCGAGACAGAGAAGAGACAAATAGCGGTAAGCAGTTTAAACCCCTCAGTTAATATCAGGTTAATTTGTCAAGTTGTATTTGCACCAACATATTCATAAAGCTAAAAACTGCCTGTCTGTCTAAGAGATAAACATCTATCATGTTTAATATGAACCAACAATGTATTTCAGACAGTCCACTGGGTTTTTTAATAGTTTATGAAATGTTCTCAGCTCTTCTCTTAAACTTTTGGGTTTCTCTAAAGAAAATAAATAATCAAATTTGGTTTTAGCACTCGTGTACTGGGCTAAACATGCTGAAGTGGTGTTAGGTCAGTTTTGTATATGGACCTCATGTATATGACCAGCAGATAACCATATGATCTGCTGGATTCCAAATTGCATACTTTCTTTTTACTTCAGAATCCATGCTATAGACAGTGACAGTTACACACGGGGTTTAGTTTAACCTGCAAAGTCTTCGCTGTCTGAGAGGCTGAATTAATTTCCTAACTTTCGGCTTCTTCTCAGATAAAAGCGATCGGACAGACGGAGCTGAACACCAGTAACCCGGAGGAAGTGCTGCAGCTGGCTGCACAGAAGAGGAAGAAGAGATTCCTGCAGGCGATGGCCAAACTGTATTTCTAGGAGACATGTGAACCACTGTCAGACTTTTTTGGGGGTGGGAATGTATATTTTATTTTGTGGTAGAAAATAAACTTATGAATAAATACAGTTGCTCATTTGTACACGTAATAATTTGAATGAATTCTTTAAAAAAATAAATCATTGACTATTCATAGCCCTGAGTTACACAAACAATGGCTTATTACAACAGCATGGTAAAGATAACTGAGAAACACTCAAACTGAGGAGTATGGCCTTCATTCAGCCTGTGCTCTAACACATGGCAATCACCAGCGTTCATGAAAAAGTGCATACTCGTACTGTATAAGTGTTTCTAAGTTAGCTAGTTAGAGTTTACAGATTAGCTGTTAGGTAGAGTAGTGGCAGTAAACTCAGCTGGTTCTCAACATCATCTATTTAAAAAACAATTTAACATTTCAACTGGCCCTGAAGCAGTGTTTCAAATATTTCATCTGTTGGCTATGAACATATTTAATATGCTACAAAAGTAAACAATTGCACATCATAGTATCAGAAGATCATTTCTGAGAAATGACACCTGGCACTTTCATTTACATTTTTTTCTTGTCTGGATTTAAGCACCCAATTGCTAGAAACTAAAATCATGCAAAAGCTTTGGCCACGATCTAAGAGTCTTTAAAATGCAGGCATGACAATGTCCTGGATAATGCTTTCAGTGACAAATTTCACATCAGCACGAGAAATGAGGTGAAATTAACTCCCATATAGACTCACTATTCCAGTTAACAGTATTTTTTTCACTACTGGTTAGGAGCCGTCACCTGTAAACAGTCTTAGTGGCACATTAACCCTGTGTCCTCTTCGCTCACACTCACTTCAGAGTTTTCCTCATGTAGTTCAGTGTGTGCAGGTTTTCTCTGTGCTGTTTGGAGGAGTCGGGAGCTGGCTGCTCGCCTCCTTCAGACTGGCGTACTCCTGGAATAAAGTCAGAGACCAATGATAAAGTAGTAGGGCTGCGTATTGGCAGTGCGATACATGTCACAATGCAGAGATTATGTTTATATCTAATTTTATGAGCTAGCAGTGTGTCCTTTGTGACTGCCTGTTTCATAGGCCTGTGTTCTTTGTGTTAACACTTGCAATATATTGTTATGTTGGCATGAGAGAGTGAAATGACCAAAGGTGGATTACAACACTGCTGTCTCACAGTCGGAAACGTAACATAAAATTAACCACTGCCACAAATCTTTACATGTCAACCAAATAAATAAAAACTGATGAATACACGATCACAAAACCTTGCAATACTCAAATGTATCCATATTTCTTTACACTCCTAAGCAGTACCATCACTAAATATTTAATTTGGATTTATTACAGCAGTTAACTATGGCTGGGCAATATGGAGAAAATCAGATATCAAGATATTCTTAATCAATACCTCATCTATTCTGGACACATTTTGATAATGTTTGGCCAACAAGTAGGTGAAAAAAAAATACACTAACCAGCATGGTCATGTAGTCTGTGTGGGTCTGGACATTGTGTCTGTCTTCCTTCTTTATTCTGGAAAAATCCCTCAGCGTCGCTTTGCCAAACCTGTTTACTGACTCCACAAAGTTCGCCATCCAGTTAACACACAGCTGGATATTGTCTTTTGACAAACCTAAGCACAAAAAAACAAAACGTACTTAATCTCGCTGTCAGCCACACTGTGGTTCAGACCAGTTTTTTTTTTATATATCACAGCTCAGCCAATATGATTATGTAGTTTAATAATTTTCTACAGCTGCATTTGGGCCATCGATAGGTGGAAAACACACAACGCATTGCTGAGATGTGGCAAAATATTTCAAACACTTCTCACAGTTCAATTTTTTGATTAATACACACAAGCCCTCTGCTCTTTCTGGTCCAGTTATCCTGTCATCATGCTCAAAATGCTGTGTTTGACACAACATGTTTCCATTTAAAGCTAAGTTTCTGTAAACGTAATCACAAATCTTACCTGAAACTTTTTCGACAGTTTCCTGTCGAATAAAATGGCTCAGGACTGAGGCAGCCAACACTCGATACTCAAAGTCAAGAGAGTTTATGTTGAGGACACAAAGGTCTAAAAGCTACAAGAGTCAAAAACACAGAGGAGAAACATTTAACATTAGTTATAGGCCAAAATTAAACTAAAGAAATCAAGTAAAATGTAAGCTTTAATTCCTGTCATAGGTTGGGAGATTGCATTATTAACATTAATACTGACACATTTTCTACTTTGATATATTGAATAGATGTAGATAGATGAGTGATAGTTTTGATGGGTTATCCCTGACAGAGAGGCCTTTCATGAAATAATTCATTTTGTAGCGACTTTGTTAGAGAGTTTTTAACAGAGGTCTGTGTCAGCACTCAAGTTACAAAAATGTGAATCCTGTCCAAATACCTACACGTGTCATCTGTAAGTAAACTTCCTGTGGAAACTGCGGCTCCAGCAGGTCAGAGTTGGTCTTCATTGATACCATCTGGAAGTAAAGCTTCAGCCAAGACACGGCCGTTTCAGGACAAAGGTTCCAATGCAAAGCCTGTATAATGTACATAAAGTAGAGTTATGCAAAAATTAAAGCCTTCTTGTGAATTATAAATAAAGAATAAGGAGTTAAAACTTGGTCATTCTTGTAACAGTATTACCTTCAAAATAATTAACTCCATTTGAAGGATCTCATCTTCATAGTAGGTTCCTGCAGTCACATAGGCCATCTGTGAGAGCTTAGGAGGACAGGCTTCCTGCAAGGAAAGGAAATAGCACCATAACTCATAAACCAACCAGTCATATCCTTTAGAAATGTGTCTGTGTGCACTGCTGCCATCAATGAGCCTGAGCCTTAGCCCAACACATGAAAGGTTTGTCCACTGGCTGCTGGGTGTTATGCACCAAACAGGTGATGTGTGAAATGTGGAAAGTCTTGTTGTGGTTGAGTGTAAGTTGAGTTTGGGTTGTCAGTGCACAGTTTCATTTGAATAATTTGGAAAAATGAGACCAGATGTCTTCAGCGTTGTTCCTTACCTCCATCTTTGCTGCTATAAAAAGACAGGTTATCCCAATGAGCTGCAGCATGCTCTTTTCAATGTTGTTCTGAGTCAACATGAACCGGTCAAAGTAGTCCTGTGCCAGGTAGAACGTCTGCCGATGAAGAGTATAGGCCTCACTCACCTGGTGAAACCAAAGACAAATTGTTGGTCTTTTGTTGATAAGGGAGCCAAATTAATTGATTAAATTACTTACTATTAATATTTGTTGAATGTTTTTTTCTTCTTTTTTTCCCACAAGCAACAGAAATATAAATGCTACACTTTTGTTTTCGCTCCCATTTTTCCCAAGTTAAAATTAAAGATCTAAGCTTTTTTATTTTTATTCACACAGAAGACTTTATTTCTCTCAAATTTAAGTCACAAATGTGTTTAAATCGGTGTTAGTGAGCACTTCTCCTTTTCTAATCATCCACCTGACAGGTGTGGCATATCGGGATGCTGACTGAACACCATAATTACTATATAGGTGTGCCTTGGGATGGCCACAATCAAAGGCCACTTTAAAATGTGCAGTTTGATCACACAACGCCACAGATGCTGAATTTTTGAGGGAGTGTGCCATTGGCATGCTGACTACAGGATCATTTGGTTGTGGTATCCACAACATAACCTGGAGTTTTGTTAATTTTTTCTTATGCATTTACAACATTGCCACCATAAAAGCATTTTAACTGCTGCAATGTTACACACAAAGTTGTAAATTCAACAATATCCAGATATCTGAAAGACAAATATTTAACTTAAAAGCAGGAATGTGTTTAACTGGAGACCCATTTACTCCATTTGAAGCAGGAACAACATGACTCTAAGATGCAACTGAACACACCTCAATTAACCAGTCAAGGAGGATTGATCTCATTCTGGGCTGTATTGTCGGGTGTTTCTGCATGAAGCTCTTGCTGTGTCGGTAATTCTTCTCCCTGCAAACCATCTTCACCCACACATCTTCAGGGGATCCCCATCTGTAACATGCAGACAAACAGAGCTGCAGCTCAAATCATATGGAAATGAAGCAATTATTATAATCAGCAATTATTTTTTGTAATTAATAGTTTGTCATTTTGTAAAAATTACAAACATTTCACTGCTCCAGTTTCTTAAATATGAGAATTTAGTTGTTTTTCTTGGGCTTACATTACAGTAAATTGAATATCTTTACATTTTGGACTGTTGGTCACACAAAACAAGACATCTGATAACATCACCTTGTGCTCTTGGATTCTGTGATAGGCATTTTCAACATTTGACAATTTGTAGAGTGGACAGTACGGATAGGAAATGAGAACAGTTTCTAAACTGTGAGATCCATTGACATCATATGATTCTGAGCTTATCGGCTCCTTTTACTGATGCTGGCATGTTTTTCTGACAGTTGCGTATTACAAAATAATGACTCATGCATCTATGCTGCTGGAAACTTGCAACAAGAGGGAGTCATGGTGGAGAAAAAGAAACGGTCCAAAGGCTTTATTTCATGAGGAAAGATGACAACAGAGCTGCTTGTAACGTCTGTAAAATAATCATTTTAAGTAAGGGTAAAAACACCAGAAACATGCTATAACATCTTTCTATGGAAAGCCAAGTATTTGACACTCTACGCATGAATGCCACTCCCTCCCAACTGAGCAGCACCACACCACACAGTTATGAACCATGGCTGACTTATAAATGATAATCACCCAAGATGAGGCAGAGGTGATGGCTGAACCAAGGAATCTGTGGACGTGAGAACGGCACCACAGCCGATACCAGCTCCCTTCTCAACAGTCTCCATGACAACACAAGGCTTGGCGACACCTACAAGTACCTGCTGGTTCTGAAATAGAAATGAATGAATAACATGCGTTATAAACAAAAAGCTATGAACCGCACAGGATATTTCTGTTGTGCCAATTCTGGCTCCAAGACAGAGACATACATTTTTGTTTTTTTATTTCCCCTTGACCTCATAACTGGTAAAACTGGTCAATGTGATGACCTGAGTTGAGGTTTTTTGAGAGTACATGGGGCTTTCGCTCTTTGTGATATTATCTTTTTTGCTGTTTTGTCCTTTTAATTTCTGATGGTACTTTTTGCTCCTCCTTTGCTTAAAGAAAACAATACACAGGCTTACTTATTCATCTATTCTGTGTCCTTGAAAGGACTCAGTTATGCCTCTGCAAAACCAATAAAATAGTATAATTATATAAAACAAAGACGTACCTTTTCACACTGCAGCTTTGACAAGGGCAGAATCTTTTTTCTGTTGCTTTGCTGAAAAGAGAAGTTTTTATGAATTGTATGTCAGACTATTAAGGAAATGCTTGACTACTAATTAAGGCTCTAATATATTCTCTTAAATGAGTGGTTTGTTATGGCTCTTACTTTAGTTACTTTGCCTCTCTGCCCTTGAGCATTTTCAGATCTTTTCTGCAGGCGACCACTGCAAAGACATCAAACTCAACTCAATATGGAGATGAAGATTTGACAGCAGACCCACAGCTAATCAATAATAATCCATAAAGCATCAAAAAGAGGTCCTTACCTTCGTCTAGGCATGGCTGTGGCTGTCTGTCTGCAAAAACAAAGGAACAATTTAGTCGCAAAAAAACAAACCAGGAAGTTAGCTGTGAGATGGAAACGTAAACAACCAGCTGCAGCTACCTGGCACAAAACATACTTCCATTAAAAATCAAGCCTGATGCAAAGACATAAATACAGTACTATATCAGTCCTCATCATCATACGCGCCAACATTATTAATGAGCGCGTAAAATGACTACGTCTGCAGCCCCCACCCGCGAAACAAAACGCTGCTGCAACACCCTTTATTTCCCCCTAGGAACGTTTCTGGCCCAAATCCTGCAGCTGCATGAGACAAAATGAAAAGCACAAAGAGACATGCAGTGAAAGCCCCCCAAAAGCCTACAGCTGCTGCCTTAATGTAGCAACACAAAGGCCGATGGAGGACATTTTGTGCAACTGATAAAATGATTTGAATTCAACACATGAACAAAAAATGCACGCCATCATGGCTTCTTTCATGTTCTCTGTGCTATGAAGTTAGTTTAGTCATGATTCACATGCATAATCATCTAACTTAACACGCGACTCAACCAGGAACAGACTGCAAAGGACTCGAAAGCTTTAGTTTAATCTTAAAAGATGCAAATTCTGCTTCCACACCACCAAGTTTCTGAAACAGTCTCTACTGTCAAACAACCCTTTATCGAGCCAACTTGCTGAACACAACCACTTGGACTACAAGCATTAGTCGACCGAGTTTACAAACATATCAGCACAATAGTAAACAAACTGCAGCTTTAATTGGAGCATAAGATCACACACATGCACGTGAATGACTTGGAAATGTACAGGTACAACTATCGAGGTAAAGAGCCGAGCTAAGTGTACAGGAGCACTGATATTCGCAGCTTACCCTTCTCGGTTCCGAGCCCAAATTAAACTTGTTTGCATTTGGCGCTGGCGCCAAGTAATGAGCCTTTTCAGCACACTGCGCATGTGCATAAATACAGCCAACCCTCTAACGTTTAACCGGAGGTTAAAGGGGTTAACGGTTAGCTGGGGTCATCCCTATGTTCCCAAGGTCCTTTGTTCCCCAGCTCTGTATTACCTTAATAATATAACACTCATGACAAACTGAAAACCTATCTTAGTAGTGATTTAAAAGATTCACAAATAACGTTATATGTCTCTTGATATAAACGAACATTGTCAAAGATTGGTTATCTATCTTCGCAGTATTAATATCTAGAGTCAAGAAAACTGTCTTGCCCACGTAACAGATATTGAATATTTGAAATAGGGGAAAACATGAGAGCATAAAATCCCTTGAAAGGTTTTAATGTGTCATATTAACAGGGTGTGTTTTCATATTTGTTTTCTCTTTGCTTAAGTTTCAACCGTATTATCGCTGCGAGTTGTTCTTAAACTAAACTAGCAAGTAAAGAGGGAAACCGTCGTTTATTTTGTAGCCGAATGCTCTTTTCTATTATCGGATGTTTGGTTTAAGTATTATTACGTGTTTATTGTATGAACAATGCCTGAATTTAACATAAATCTTACAATAACGTCGTGTCGTCCTTTACATTTCGTTCCTGTCAGTTGTAGTTTCCGGCCTCTTCGTGGTTGGCGGGACTATAGGACCGCACAGCCAATAGAAGACCGAGTTAAGTGAGCGCGTGCTCCTGGGGCAGGATGTAAACAAAGCAGGCGGCTATCAGAGCCATAGAGTTGTCAGGTAGAGGGGTCACAACCACAACAGAGAGGCTCTCCGCTTTTCATCTGGTAAGCTTCAGAACCCTATGTTTCAGGATGGCCTAGTTTCGGTCCCACCAGCAACACTTTATTGGGTCAATTTCATCACTGATATTGAGTGGAAAAAAAGTTTGGACGTTACCAAAGATTTTTTTTAACAAACAAAGTCAAAGAGATCTCATTTAAATTGATACACAAATTCTACCCTGTAAAACAATATTTATCAAAATTTAAGAATGATATAGATGTTAATTGTTCTTTCTGCCAAAAGCATCCTGAAACATGCACTCACTTATTTTGGTCATGTGAATTCACTTATAAATTCTGGAGGGACTTCCACAAGTCTATTGCTGATTCTGTCTTTTCTGATTTTCACCTTTACTATAAGAATGTTATTTTTGGTTTTCATAATTTTAATCACAAAGATAGTGATGCATTCTTTTATATAAATATGTTTTTATTTTTAGCAAAGTTTCACATACACAAGTGCAAATTCATCAACAGAAAGCCTGAACTCTTTTTATTTAAAAAAGAATTTGAATAATATATGAGGACAATCTCTTCATCGAAAAACACAAAGGCTTTAAAGACTATCAACATTTGCAAATCGCTAAATTTGGTTACATGAAATATGCTCTCACACACTTAATTACTTTCTTACTTATTCTCTGTTGTTTTTATTTTTATTTATTTATTTTTTCTTTATATTTTACATTTCTCTCTCTTTTGTCTTTAATGTTTTTTTTAAATTTTTTTTCAGTCTGTTCTTGGAATGTCTCATTCATATCTGTATTTTGCTCCTGATTTTGCTCTGTTTAATTGTACTTACTAAAGATTTAATAAAAAACAAAAACAAAAAAAAAAAAAAAAGTGCGGCTCTCCTTAGTTAACACAGATTTTAAATTGAATCACTTCAAAAGTTATAAAACAGAGTATATATTTTACATTTTCCTCTACAGGAATAATGGCAGCTTTATTTCTAATTCAAAGTGCTTTACAGAGCAATAAAATACAAAACATAATAAAGGATACAGAAAAGAGTAAAGAGAAAAAAGATGTAAAAGTTTAAATTACTAAACAATTTACAATTTAAAAAAATACCATTGAAAATAGCAAATGTGCAGACAAGAGACACAAAGATAAAAAAGATTATTTAAAATGAGTTAGATTTTAGTTTAAAGTTTTAAAAAAAAAGTTTGCAGTCATTACAGGGTGGAGTAGGCAATATAAAAAAGGAATGTTTTTAGCTTTGACTTATAAGTGGTCAGGTTTGTAGTGCGTGATAAAAAAAAACGCCTCGCCATGAATGAATAAATGGCCATGGTTGAATGATATTTATGAGTTCATTATCAATGATTGCAAATAATCAGTCTAATCTACAATTATAAAGAAAATAATGTCTTAATACTGAGGTCATGAGTCCAAGTTTAACTAACACTACTGACAAGGTCTGATATTTATTTATTTATTTATTTTTTACTATTTGGATGCACTATATTTTGTATTGTCTAATTATGTTTTCAAAAACATATTTCTCAAGATAAAAGTCTGAATTCTCCCAAAGCCTTCTCCACACTGCTGTTAATAACATTTTAGATGATGAATCCTTTCTTTCTTTCTTTCTTTCTTTCTAAAATTCTAGAATCAGGCTTTAAAATATAAAGACAGAAAAAGTACACACTGTCTCTCAAAAAAGGGGCCTCATCACCCCCACAATAGAATTGAATAATGTCGCCCTCCTCTGGTTAAATGTAGTTTTAAATCAACAGGTTACTAACTGTAGGCGAGGCCTTTTGAAGCTCTGTCAAACTATTTCTTTTCCTTATATCCCATTAATATGATTACATGACTGTTGACGTGCCATCAGGTACTATGCTGATTATAAAATTTTTCCATACATAAAAAGACAACAGCAGAAACATGCTGTATAACATTTAGCATCATTAGATTCAAACAATTTATCTAAAATAATTCATACCTTACAAAAACGTGTGTAACTGCAATATAAGTCCTGTGGTAATTTTAATATAGTTAGATTTATAAATGCTGCTCTCTAATCTCAACATTACAGCAGCAATTTAATGCCATTTGCTTCACAGCATACATCACATACAAGTCTAAATGTAAAGTCTATATCAACGACAGAACAAAGTAAATTGTTAGTACAATACGCTTCTGATGTTGCATGTTTCAGCATCGTGCATGTGGATTGACTCCTGATATAACAGGATCAGTAACAAAGCCACAGCCTTCACTTCCTGATGCACTGTGTTAAATGGGAAGTTCTGTCAATCAAATATGCAGAGGAACAGAGGAAGTCACACTTAGTGCAGACAGACGCTGATGTTGAACTAAATGACAGTTTCAGTAGAGACAATAGAGGCTGTTTCCCCCTTTCTGTGACCATGCAGCTGTTGAAATGCATTTTAATTATCCAACTGAGCTGTCTTTGTCAAGGTAACGTATTCTATTTTCTACATGTATAAACTTTATTTAAAAAATATTTACAAAGTGATGATTCTGCTGTAAGTGATGGACTTTATCATGGCTTTATTGAAACCATCTGTAACTGAGAAAATAGATTTTAACTATATTTAACTCTATTATTTTTCTAAATGTGTTAACACCAGCAGCACATAAATGACATCATTACATTTAAAACTGAAATTATAAACATCAGAAAGAAGATGTGAATAGTTTTCAGTGATGGAAAATGTAGAAGCTGATTTTTTTGCTTACATTTTACTATTCTTATGCCACTATTTATTATAAGTAACACTATTAATTTAACATGGACAAAGAAACACACTGCAAACTGCTGCAGTAAAATATTGGCAAAAGTATTCTGTGGCTTTATATGGCTTTACCTTATTCACTGTTCTTTAGAGGAAATACAGCTTGTTTACCTAAATCTAAAGTTGGTCCTGTTGTATTTGCTCTTATTTATTTATTGTAGGTTGGACATTTACAAGTGTATCGTTTTTATTTGGAGAACCATTTTTTTCATAGAAAATGCTCTGGACAAAATGTTATTTACAGAAATTGTGTGAAGGTTTAAAATAATTAAAAAGATGAAAATGCAGAGCAATAAAGATCTTGTGAAAAGCTGAAAATGCACATTTGTGTACATTGTAATTGTTTTACACCTATTTAGAAACTTTCACCTTTAATTTTTCGATAATTTACTTTTCTAATCCTCATTTTCAACACTAATCTTTTAGCACAGCATTAGGAGCGCATGTGTGACAAATAAATCTTTGAAACTTTTGAACCATTTTTATCCTTTGTTCTGGGAGATTCAGTTAGATGTAAGAAAACAACAGATAAAAGTTGTGTAAAAGGTAAAATGTAGAAAATTAAATGTCAGATATGGTAATTTATTTGTGGTGTGGTATCTTGATATGTTTCACTGAAACTGCGCTCCATTTGTGTGCTGCAACATAAAAGTCATACATTTGTCAGCTGGTTACTCCTGCGGTACACATTTGTGGTGTGGTGGGTCACCATAGGTTTTTTGTTACTGACTGTTGCTGACAGTGAAAGTTATGAGTCTTTTTGCTTATCTTTTCAGCTTCTCAGAACCAAACATCCACTCAAACATACCCAACTGATGTCCAGGTGACAGTGGAGGGAAATAACACAAGAGGGAGAACACATGAAGAATTCAACAGTAAGTGGAATAGTTATCCGCTGTGCAAATTGATTTTTTTCTAGGAGATAATCTTTCTCCTCCTCGTGCTTATACACAAACACATAGCTATAACAGATTTTATACCACTTTCTGTCTAGAATCAGGATACACACTTTATGCAGAGAATGTGTCAATATTCTCACTCTGACTGTCACAGGATGTGGGGTGACCTGCTTGTGATTGCTGTCAAACTTGCAGGTGCAAATCAAACAGTGAAATAGCAAAGCATTCTCCCACACAGGTTCTGGTTTGCTCTGCAAGCAACCTTTGCTGCTGTGGCAGTGTACCCAAGTGCACCCACGATAACACAGTTTTGTTCCTGAAACATCTCAGTTCAATAAATTTACATTGGGGGTCAGTTATAGTTCAGCCAATCTTTTAGTTTGGACATTCAGAATCATTGAAATCTTATTTGCCAAAGCAATAATGTCAATGGTTTTAGTGAAATAGGCAACTGTAATAACATGCAACATGGATAACTGAACAGGCCTATCGAGCCCAGGCTCATGAGCCCAAAGTGTCAGGGACTGGCCTGGCTTGTACCTGCAAAATGTCACTCCAATTAACATACAGCGACCAGGAGGAAACTCAAATAGAACACAAAGAAATGCAATGGAACTGCAAAGAGACACAAAATAACTCCAAAAATGGAGAAAAAAAGATGGTGTCACCCTAAAAGGCTATAAAAAGTTGTAATGTAATTTAGAAAATCCTTTTCCCCCTAACAAAATAACTTTAAATGTTATGAACCACATGTACATGTTACGGAAATACAGATGATAATATAGAGAATTAGATAGTGATGGGCTCAGGAAATAAGCACACAGGGCTTAGGGCTTAAGATTCAGCTCAATCCACAGGAAAAGACAACGTTGGTGGTAAAGGTCTTCTGGGAAAATTCGATATCTTCTAGAAGAAGATAGAAGTTGGAAGATTACAGCTAATCCTGACCCACATGCTTAAAAAACACAAAAATCTGACACTCGGTCAAGTGGTTACTCTTCAAAGGAGTAACTGCTCAGTGTGGTTAAATGTGTTGATGCAGTGTTTTGTATAGGCATAATGCTCACACTGGGCCTCATCAACAAACAGTGCATACACACAAATCTGTGCTTAAACTGTGTGTACGCACGTGTTATGCATAAATACGGGATTCATCAATATTTTCTTACCTGAATTTTGTTTGTACTCTTTGAACAAATTTAGAACTGCCTCATATCATGCGTACACACAAATGATGAGGCCCCGGCTGTCTTAGAAAATGTAATAATAATGATACTATCACCAATTTCTTATGCCATGAAATTGCGCATATGTAACAAATGCTAATTGTTGGTCAATTTAAACAGACATTCAGGGCATATAAAAGATCCTGATTTACTTCACATCAGGTGTTAAGCTATATGGCCTTGCTGGAAGACATTGCAGCCCGTGCCTTCAGGAGAGATTGCATCTTCAAAGACCGACATAACATGTTTGAAGAGAAAGACGAATGGCTTGTCAGCTGTTTCTGACTGCTGAGGCATTCACTTATTTTTGTGTGGAAACAACTCCATTGCTTTCTTTATGATGCACCTCTAGGTAAATGTATTTACACAGGCTAAAGTAAAAGCCTGGCAATTTAGAATGATTTGATTCACTAACATACGCACTGTGAACAAAACTGGCCAGTGCACATGCATCATGAACCTGACAATAACTCCGCATGCGCACTTTATTGTGCACAAAATAAGAACATTTCTATGCACATATTAGTAAATGAGGCCCACTGTCACTACCAGTGACAAAAACAGCACGGTCATTTGGTTTAGAGCACCAAATATGTATTAATCCGCAGTTAAAAATAGTCCTCAACAAAGTCCTACTGCCTCCTGTTTGAGTAACATTTGCTAGGAGCTAGGGTGCCCAGCTGTTTTGAGAAATAATTTAGTTGTTTTTTTTAAAAAAAAAAAAAAATGTAACTGTGTTATGTGACATGTTCAGTTCAGTAAAACACAGACGGGGAGGGAAGTTATAAAGTATTGAGAAACTGACCTGAATAAGAGATCAAGAATTGATACTTTTGAGTTATATGGGAATAATCACCACATAAATCATTTTGTGTTTCTGTTTCTGTGTGTCCTCAGGGGACCCTTATGTCCACAAACTTTCTGGTAAATGCCACTTTACACTCAGGATTCCTGGAAACAGGAACAGTGTTGTGGTGGCATTACCAGCAGGCTCTACAGACATGTTGCTTGAACAGATCTGTCAGGAACTTGACTGTGGCAGCGTCTATGAGAAAACAACCAGCTCACCTCCCAATACCACATGCTTTCAACACTGTGTGTACGAAGATGGTCGTTTGCAGAACTGTTCACAGAGTGTGAGAGGGAACTGCACTGTGATTGCTGATGTTGTTTGTGGTAAGGCTTTTCTCTAATATATACTGATTATAGAATTGTCATTAAAAAAAAATTCTGATTTAATTTTCCTTTACAACCTGTATTGTTACATTTACATCTAAATTGAGCTAGTTAGCCTATGTCGGCCTATCTCATTTAAAAAACTTTCTAGTCTGACTTAGTACATTTACTCTAATTCTGTTTTGAGGTGAGTGTTCATTTTTTAAATGTAATACATTACTGTAATAAGTAACTGTAACTGTATGTAACTGCAATGAGTATATTACTTACTTAATCAAATAATGTAACTTATTACATTTGATTACTCTTTTGATTACTTTCGTAACAAATGTTTTAAACTGGGCAATGAGCTGAAAAATGTCCAGAAATACGCTCTGCCAAAAGAAAGCATTCCTGCAAGGTGAAAAGATGCAAAGCACAGAATGAACATTTTACTCTACATTTGAACTATTTAATGAAAGAATATATTCAGGTGTAACCTCTTTGTAATCACCAGTATTTTGATTAACACATTCTATTCTCAGTAACAACAGTAACTGATTGCAATTACATTTATTATTGGTTACAGACTCAGATTATCAAAACTAAATATAAATCAACTAATATACATATATAACAATCATAGTATTTGTTAATTAATCAATCAATTAATTAAAAAAAATAATAATAGTAAGTAGTATTATTAAATGGGCCACTCTGCATAATGAGTACTTTTCTTGCTAATATAGCCTACTTGCCTACTTTTACGATTGTAAGATTTTGAATGCAGTTTTTTGTACATTGTAGTATTGTTTTAGTTAAGTTCAAAAAAGTGTAGTTTTTCACATGCTGATAAGTCTGATTCCTGCCCTAATTATGAATTATATGTTTATTTGAGTTGATTAGGCTCATTGTGATTTGTGATATTGGACTTTATAAATCAGATTGAAATTAAAATTTAATTTAATTAATTATTTGTAAAGCACTTTAAGGTAGCTTTGTGATTGGGCTGCAATTAACTTTGAATTGACTAATCTATAGCACTTGGCTTTGCCTCAGGGTATGAAATGTGCTATATAAATTTGCCTTGCCTTAATAAAGGATGGATAAACTGACTAATATATAAGGATTCAAATGAATGAATATTTTGCAGTTAGCCTACTGTAAATATTATCAAATACAACTGGCATAAAACTATTTCCCAGGGCTATATCTCAGCCCGTCATCATGAACAGTACAAGAGGCTGACAGTATGTTCTCCTCAGGCCACCACAATGTTCGGTTGGCAGGAGGCCCAGACCGCTGTGCTGGACGGGTGGAGCTGTGGAGAGATGGGAGTTGGGGCACCGTGTGTGATGACCAGTGGGACCTGCGGGATGCAGACGTGGTGTGCGCCCAGCTCGGCTGCGGTTACGCCCTTAATGTGACTGGACAGGGTGGCTCCTTCCCCCAGGGCAGGGGACCCGTCCACCTGGACGAGCTCAACTGTACCGGCAGGGAGGAGAACCTGTGGGCCTGTCCGGCCGCACAGGACGAGACAGACTGCGGACACAAAGAGGATGCCGGGGTCGTTTGCTCAGGTTACAGCACATACACAGACAAGAACAGGAAATAACCGATGGCAACACTAGCTGCGCATCTTAAATCAGTCTTGACCTTGAAAACAGAAATCGGACAAAGAAATCTGTAACATTACCTCAAGTCCACCAGCTAGCTTTCTGGCGTCTTTAAATCCCCCAAAACACAAAGTTGAGTTGAGACTTTCTTTCTATGGCATACTATTCTGTTAAGAGTTATAAAAACGTCCAAAGCGAACAAAAGTAACAGTCTTTAGCGTGCAGCTCTGAGGCCTTAACTTTATTCAGGCCATAAACCTAAGTTCTTTGAGCTAAATGCTAACGTTAGCATGCTAACAGTTTTTTTTTCTCTATCTCTTCATTGATCATTGTGAACAAATAGAAATTCATCAGGTCATGTAGGTAGGCTATTTTCATAATATTTATTCTAATTATCACAATTAAACATTCCAGTGAGAAAAGAGAAGTTATCAGTCAAAATAAATATGAAAAAGTAAATAAATGTAAATAAATAAAATAAATATAACCTAGTCAGGGGGTGACTGAGTGTATAAAATGTGCATTCTCTTTATTTTTTCCCCATTAGGATTAATGTATCTATATGCAAATTGAATTTAACCAAATGATAATAATAATAAGGTTTGGGAAAGACATTGAGAATTTTGCCTTATGTGTATAAAATTTTCCAACTATAGGTAAGATTTTTCCCATAACCCAAAAGATTTATTAGTACAATTTAT
Organism: Epinephelus lanceolatus; assembly: GCF_041903045.1. Taxonomy (NCBI): domain Eukaryota; kingdom Metazoa; phylum Chordata; class Actinopteri; order Perciformes; family Serranidae; genus Epinephelus; species Epinephelus lanceolatus. The sequence goes on along the minus strand of NC_135749.1, from coordinate 29,181,630 downwards.
TGATAATGTCTTTACTAACATGCTCACAGTGACAGTGCTAATATGCTGACGTTAAGCACCAAATATAGACATTATAATAGACATTGTAAACAAAATTTGAAAAAAGTAATTAAATTAAATCTAAGAAAAACGTTTCTTAAACCTAATAAACTGTAACATCAATTAAGTAGATATCAATCAAATTAAGTATGATGGTATAAATATGTATCTAAAACAATAAATGAACAACAAACATGCTGGTGTTTAGCAGGTATAACATTTTTTATCATGTTGTTCACCATCTTGCTAACAAATTAGCATGCTAACATTAGCTAATTTGCCTAAACCAAAAGTACAATTGAGACTGATGGGTATGTCATTAGTTTTGTAGATATTTGCTCATAAATTAAAGTACTGGGAAAAATTATCAGACTCATGATGACACTGGATGAAAATTTAGGGGATCACCCCAGTTTATACAGTTCACTCTAATAGGGCATAAATGTCTGTACCAAAATGGCATGGCAATCCTTCCAATAGTTGAATAAAAAATGTTAGAAATTGATAGAAATGTCACTCAAAACCACAAATGTCAATGACGTGGTGGCACAAGAGGTAAAATCAGAGGAACACCATTAGCATTCATCCTCCGGGAACCATCAGTGTCTTAACAAAGATGTATTGCTAACTAAAAGTTGCTGAGATATTCCAATCTGGCAAAAAGTGACTGACAGGCAGAAATTTCCACTTCATAGCCATCTGTGGGCTGAAAGTTTTTTTTTTTGTTTTTTTTTGGTTATTGTATGTATGTTTTATTCAGTCATCATCATCACATACAACATAGGAACATACACAGATTTTCACAACAACAACAATAATAATCATAAATATAAACATTCTAGGTAACACACAAAAAATGCTAATTAATATATGATGGTAATGACTGAAAAGGTATAGGCTGAAGCATAATGCTTATATTTGCCTACCCTACATAAATCCTAAATTAAGCTACACATCAAACATCATTTATATGAAAAAAGAAAAAAAGAAAAAACTATTCCAATTTATAACTCTCAAAAAAAGCCTTAACAACCATTTGTTTAAAAATCAACAATGAGTTACACATTCGTAAATTTAAATCAGCATCATTCCAAAATCTAACCCCAACAACAGAAATACATCTTCTTTTATTTCCCTTCTTAGCTTTTGGGACAGTAAACTTAGAAACATCTCTTAAACCATATTTCCCCTCCTGCACAGAAAAGAATCTTTGTACTGTATCCGGCAGTGACTTTGTTTTTACTCTGTACATTATTTGCATTATTTTAAAATAAACCAAATCACTGAATTTCAAAACATGTGACTTCATGAACAGTGGATTTGTGTGATCATAATAACCAGCCTTATTGATAAGACGAATAGCTCGTTTTTGTAACACAATTATTGAGTTGATAGCTGTTTTAAAAGTTGATCCCCACAGTTCTACACAGTATGACATATATGGAAGTATAAGTGAACAATAAATAATATACAAGCATTTATAATTTAGTATATCCTTAGATTTATACAGGATTGCTATTGATTTTGATATTTTACTTTTTATATAATCAATATGTTGTCTCCATGTTAATTTATCATCTATCACTACCCCGAGGAACTTAGTCTCAAAAACTCTTTCAATTTTATCATTACAAATCTTTAACTCAATGTCCCCATCTCTTTTTGTTCTGTTTCCAAAAACTATAAATTTAGTTTTCTTTATATTAAGCGACAGTTAAGTGCAAATCCTTCGATTACACACCAATTCAGGTAAAAAATGTTGGAAAAAGACTAAATGCTATAATCATTGATTTTTGTCGAGCAAAATATAGTCAAACTGTAATTTGACCATATAATGCACACTATGTCAGTTATAATTGCAAAATGTGAACTACACTCCAAATCAAAATAATCAAGGACATAACTTCAGTGTCCTCAATTATAATAATCAATCATTTACTCAACATATGCAGAGAACGTCATATTTATTGTCCTACAATAGTTTCTCAGTTTGTATTTACTGTGTGTCTCTGTGCAGAGATGAGAGCAGTCAGACTGACTGGAGGTCTGGACCACTGCTCTGGTATAGTGGAGATCCACCGTAATGGCAGCTGGGGTACAGTGTGTGATAACTGCTGGAATGTGAACCTGGCCTCCATGGTGTGCTCCATGCTGCAGTGTGGGACAGAGCCGCAACAATTCACCCGGTTTGTTCCTCCTCTTGCCCACAACAACGGGTCACTGTGGTTCTATCAATGTGATCGAAACATGCAGAGTCTATTCGAGTGCGAAGAGTATGTCAACCAAGCACACCTGTGCGCAACCTCAAAAGCATCTGGTGTCATCTGTAAAGGTGAGTGACAAAGTGTTTGTGGTTGTTAATAATAATTATTTTATTTATAAAGCTCTTTACACAGATTGCAGCTCAAAGTGCTTCATCGAGAAAGACAAAGAAACACATAAAAGCATAAAGGAGAACACAGAGCAATATGAGGTATAAGAATGAAAAGATCAGATAAAAAATGCAAAACACTGGGGCGTCGGTGGATTAGTGGATAGAGCAGGCGCCCCATGTACAAGGCTGTTGCCGCACTGGCCTGGGTTCAAATCCAGCCTGTGGCCCTTTGCTGCATGTCATCCCCCCTCTCTCTCCCCCCTTCACGCTTACCTGTCCTGTCCAATAAAGGCAAAAATGCCCAAAAAAAATCTTAAAAAAACAAAAAAAAAAAGCAAAACACTACAATATTTAAAGACCAAAAACCAGAGATAATAAGACAATATCAATATACGACCAATTAATCAAAACCAAGTCATGATTAAATACAACAGTGGCATAAGGGATGCAAAGCTGATAAAAGATGAGGTTCTTGATCTAATAGAAGGCCAGAGTAAAAAGGTGTGTTTTGAGTTGTTTCATGAAGACACCTAGAGAAGCTGACTGTCAAATATGCAGTGGTAGTGTGTTTTGTAATTTGGGGGTGAGTATCAGAGTAATATATTCTCTTCTCCTTGTTTTTGTTAGAACTCTAGCTGCTGCATTTTGTATGGGTTGAAGTTAGCTAATTGATGTATTTGGAAGGCCAGTGAGCACAGTGTTACAGTAATCCAGTCGTGAGAAGATAAAGGCATATGTCAGTTTTGCTGCATTCTATATTGACAGATGGGGTGTAACTCTGGAGATATTTCTAAGATGGAAATAGACGGTTTATATAATATTGACAAAGAAGATCTGAGTCGAGAGTAACCCCCCAGACTTTTTTTGTTGAACACAAAAAATTTTTATTTGAGAGAAAAAAGTATTGCTTACCAACACTGAAAAACAATCCCCCACCCCTCCCTTGTACTGCTTATACAATAAAATAATAATAATAATTTTATAGAAATACGATATATAAAAACTGATTGATTATTAATTGCCACTTGCCACATAGATTGACATCTTTATATATGATGTCAATCTATGTGGCAAATGGCAATTATTAATTAAATTGAGTAGTAAAATAAAATGAACACACATGGATATAATAAATAAAAAATGAATAAATATAATAATATCGAAATAAATGAAATAAAAATAAATATTTTTTTTTACTTTTCACATGAGATCCTAATCAAAGAAAATGTCTGTTTTATCTTCTTTCAACGTAAGGTAGTTTTCGCTCATCTGTGTAATGACACACACACGCACACACACACACACACACACAGCAAACTTCTTTGTAAATCTTCAAATTTTTAGCCATTTGTAAGACTTGTAAGACTATAAGACCATAATTCTGCATTCAATATGTGTATATTTAATTACTTTAATTTTATAACTCTATTAGAAATATGACCTTAATGTTGAGCTCATTCTGCTTATATAGATAAGTAAAACAGGTGAATAATTTCTTTGCTGTTCACTTTCCCTTAAGTCATAATGGAGGCCAAACTTATGGTGTAAAATCATTTGTGTTTGCGTCATAAATAATTGCCTTTTAACGACACTTACTTACGTGTCTTGACTGCATGATATACTCAAGTACAGACAGCTTACTTTTAAAAATATTTAGATTTATTTATTTATTTTATTCGCAACTTCAATCTCTTTCTCTATTTTCTAATATTCATATAATTCTAGTAGAAATATGAACTTGATGTTGAGCTCATTCTGCTTATATAGATAAAATAGGTGAAGAATTTCTTCTCTTCCTTTGTCAGCTCATATGTGTGACTGCGTTGAACTTAAATAGATAATATATTTTTGTCCTGCAGGCTCCCTTGGGTTTCCTGTACCCACCACAGCCACCACAGCTAATACAACTGTAATGACCAGTTGGACGACTGGTAAATATTTTATTTTTTTTAATTTTTTTATCTTACCTAAAACAGACATGTATTACATTGTGTCTATAAATGTCACATTGAATATTCTGTCACTTATTTAATAAGGTAAGTAGGGAAACAGAATATGTCTCAGTGTGTTTTAAAAGTCACAGGAAAAGGTTATAACAAACACTGAATCTTGGATAAACTGCCAGAAAGTTTGTGTATTTTTTCTTTCTGCCCATCCCATTAGGTGCAACCATAGTCAGTCGTGCTGGAGGCTTCCTCCTACCATCGCCGGTGTTGCTCGGCACCATTGCTGTGGCTCTTGTGCTCCTCGTGGTTCTCATCACAAACTCAGTGCTTTGCTGCCACTACAGAAGAAGACACGGTTGGTTCTCCTTACTGCTGTCTGCGCTACACTCTCACTTCTTTCATCTGTTCATTTAAACAGAGTCAGCAGCATTTTAACTTGTGATTTTAGCAGCTCTGCATGTAAATTACCATCAGAATCTCAGGAACAGAGTGTGTCTTGTCTTTAGGAGCCGTGGATTAAATCATCTTTTAAATCATATTGTATTTTTTTAATTTTATGTGGCTTCAATTCCAGATAACTTGTGCTTTTCATGATGGTAATCAGATGAGATAATGTTTATTTGACAAACATTTTTTGCCATCATTTCCTTCATCAGGGTGGTAGAGGACTTTCTTCACATTTTAAGAAATCTTTTTTCTTTTATATCAGTATTTATATTTAACTTGATCAAAACTTTAAATGGCCGACTGGGGCCCTTCTGTGCAGAGTTTGTATGTTCTCCTTGTGTCAGTGTGGGTTTTCTCCAGGTTCTCTGGCTTCCTCTGGTCCAAAGACATGCAGGTTGGGTTAATTGGTGCCTCCAAATTGTCCATAGCTGTGAATGTGTGTGAATGGTTGTCTGTATGTGTCAGGCCTGTGATCTGTCCAGGGTGTACCTTACCTCTTGCCTAGTGTCAGCTTGGAAAAGCTCCAGGTGACCCTAAACAGGTTTTTAAGCAGTTACTGATAATGGATGAAAACATTAAATGGCCAAATATGATTAGGTGCCTTTTTTTAAAATGGTGTTAGGGTTTCCTGAAATAGTCTGTCTCCACTTAAAAAAAAGTGTTTTGCTTATTGTTACTTGAATGTTTGAGCTTTACTGTGCAGAGTGATTTGTGTGCAGAGTTCATGATTAAAATACTTTTTTCACACTAAAGGTATCCACTGCAAGATTGTTGGTTACTGTTTATAAATACACCAGTTAGCAAAAGTGAAAGTAAAAGCCAACCACAGATTCATTCTCGTTCGGCATTTCACCTCATTGTATTTGTGTTTTCTTTGGTACTGTGTCTCTTTTTTTCTGGAAGATCCTGCATAGTATATCTTTATTCTACTTAAGGAGGAAAGTTTCTCTGTGTTCAGGTCCAGTGTGTAGGATTCAGGGGAATACATTGGCAGAAATGGAATATAATATCCCCATGTTGCTATAGTAGCCCAGAACGGACAAACCAAATACTGGCTCTACATAGGGCCATTCCTGTTTTCGCATCAGCCATTGTTAGCTACGATAGGATTGTTGGTAAAACCCAGATTTTTTAACGTAAAACTGCTTTATTCCCTGTTTTTACCACTTTCAGTTACTGAGTTGTTTGTTTTGGAGATGGTGAGACCTCCTGAACAATGAACTCTGAAGGAATATTAACTGGGAGAAGTTTCAGCTGGTTGTAATCTGCAGTCCTCACCACTAGATCCACCTTAATCTTACACACAGTTCCTTTAAATCTGAGTTTAAAATGTGGATGTATCGGCAGGATGTTGTGACACTGATGCATTAAGTTTTGAAGATTGTCATAGATCAATATGCAAAAATTGTGATATGGAAACTCGAAACCTCCACTGCTCATACACAGCAAAGGGAGTTTTCAATCATAACAAACTTTTAAAATGCACAATATTTGCATAGATTATGGATTTTTCAATGAGGAAGTCTTACATAACAAGCTAATTTAAATTTTTGTTTAAAAAACATACCACACAGAAATTAGTATTTAAAGCAGAGTACTTTTATGTGTCTTAAATCATGTGTGAGAGGATCTTTAATCTCACTCCAAACTATATCAGCAAACTGTCCATCTCACATGTCCTGATATTATTACAATTGTATTCCAGTTTTTCCAAGCACACGATATCTAATTTAATCCCATCTCTTCGGGTTATTAATAACTCTAACTCTAATTTTTAAGATAAAAAACTTCTATTAGAAAGTAGATCCTCCAAACACAGTTAAACACACAGCTTGAGTTCAAAATGTCATGCAGTTTATTATAATAATAATCTATATCTTGGTAATTGTGTCCACAGCTTTCTTGCTTCAGCAGACACGCAGCAGTGCAAGACCTCTGTCTGAACATCATCACAACAACTACCAAGAAACCGTTGACCTCATCAAGGTTACTCCCAACCCCCTGCAGACAGAAGGTCAGTGGCTCAACTTTTACAAGAATATAATTAAATAAAAAAAACGAATGTGTGAGCATAAATTAATATCTTGGATACTAACACAACTTAGTCTTCTCTTTCTTTTTACCTTGCATATGCATATGACTTCTTTATATACATGCACAATAGTGAGAAAGTTGTAGAATTATACAGCGTTTGCAAAGCATATAGTCTTCTCATCAAGTCATCTCATTTTCTTGTGTTTGTCTCAAAAAGCCCCCTCCAACCCCAGGTATCTTTGGACCCAGCTTAGTAGTGTTGACAGCACGTCAGTAGATACAGACTATGAGCAGTATGAGCCAAGCAATGACCCATCTGTCCCTTTGTCAACCTTTCGGAGTGAGCTACGTTCTTTTATTTCCATTTGTATTTATTCTTATGTGTTTCTCAGTCTCTTGCTCTTGAGACGTTTTCTCGCTGCTGTGTTTCTGCATTTTGCGGTTAATGCTGCTCTGCCATGCATATGTGTGAGTGGTCTGTGCAGATCCGTGCTGTTTGCAGTGAATGTTTGCAGGATGGTTTGTGATTCAAACAATGCCTTGTATGCATCATTTTGTATCCAGATTCTCAGAGGTACAGAACAGATGTGAACCCTTTGATGAGGCCATCAGGCCTTGACAGCCTCTTTGAGGAAGGTGAGTCACTGTAGGCTTGCAAGGATGTCACGGAGACAAAGACATTACACTTTGCACATTTCAAATTCACACAGTAATATTTCCACCATACAGTAGTGCTGTTCACAGGAGTCATCAGAGGGTCAAGGATGGCATGGGGGCAAAGAATAACATAAGTAACAATGAATGTGTATATAGAAAAACATATTTACAGAAATAAATGAATAAAAGATTACATGCTGAAATAAATGTGGAAATAAATACATAAATAAAGAAATGAATGCAGAGGTTAGGACCTCCTACATCATTTACATAAAGACACAGAAATATGTAAATAAGTAAATGTAGCTGTACCAAAATGTAGTATAAATTTGAGACAGATATTTATATTTGTTTTAATGATCAACTTGTATTTATTTATTTGTGCATTTGTCTAGTTATTTCAACATTTATTTATCATATTTATCTATTCTTTTATCAATCTATAATCAGTAAGTTTCCTCCTCCATATTGGCACAGACATCAGAGATTTAATGATGTCTCACACTTTCTGAACACATCTGGATACATAAATGCCTTTACCAAATATCATTTATATTCAACTTTATTTAATAATGAAATCTTTTGAGGTACATTTGTTTGTTTCAATTTTCATAAACAACCTACACATAAAACACCCTAAAATTCACACTAATATTCGCACACAGATAAAGAAAAACAAAAAAATGACACAAATTTGTTGTGATATGCAGGCTATCGCAATATTTGGTAATTTTATCCTCCTCATATTGAAAGGATTCAGCTCTGAAGAGCCACTCTGATTTTTACTGAGTTTCTACAATGCCCTAATATAAAAGCTATTTTATACTTGTGGTCTGTTGTTCAAAGACTTGTTGATATTTTGTTGCAGCAATTTTTAACCATTTAAATGATTTAAAATGTCTCATAATTAAATGAGTTGTTTTTATCATTACAAAAAAAGTAGTGTAACATCTTGTTTTGTACAATCTGTAAATGACTCTGTTGTTTCAAAGTCTGCATTAATAGAAATTACATGCACAGTCAATACATAATACTTTCTCGCAACAAACATTTAGAAACTTTTTTCACAAAAATTAAACTCCTGGACAAGTTTTTAACTGTAGAGTTCCATTATCCCTTTTGCAAGAGATAATTCATTTGATTTTATTTTTTAACTGTTCTTTGTCTTTAATATTTTATTTTTCCAGTCCCTGAACCCACAAATGAAGCGATGGGAGCCTTTACAAGCTGTAATGGCGGCCCTGCAGAGGCTCAATATGCCCGAGTGTCAAAGATCTCAGTGGACTCATTTGAAACCTCCAGTACTTCCTCTGGGGAATTCTACGAAAATACAAACAACAGTTACGTCATGGTCACTCCCGGTCAGTTGAATTAATTCACCTGCTTTTATTCAAGCAGCATCATGTTGTAAAGTTACTGTAAAAATAAACTGAGGGCCAGTACAAACATTTTGGCTGTAATATTCACAACTTTGTTAGCCATAAATTTGGCAATTTTTAATTCCACTTCTAATGTGTGTATTGATACCTGTCAGAACAGGAATTTTCTGTTATAATATCAAGGGAATAGTTCAACACTTTGTTGCTAATTGTAAGATGAGAAGATTGAAACCACTCTCCTGCCTTCCATTGAATATGAAGCTACAGCCAGTAGAAGTGTTTTGTTAACTTGTTTTCCCCTGTGCACATAATCACCCTATGCAAGGCTATATACTAAGCTCAGTTAATTGGCTGCTAACTGTAACTTCATATTTGCCATACAAACATGAGAGTGGGATCAGTCCTCTCATTCAGTTTTCTCTTGTCGTTCATAGTAGTAATGATTTTTTTGGTAAAAAAGTGGTGTAATGAGTTGTGCCAATACTCACATATCATTTTGAGATTGTCTGAGAGTTTTTTCCCCCGAAGCAAATAATCGCAATACTGGGAAGGGTTTAGCTTTTTGAATATAAGATTCATCAGTCATTTTTGGACAGTCCCTAAACTACATCCGTGGGTGTTTGCAGCATAGAGTCAATAAAAAAAACACTCTTGACATAGAGGATATGAAAGACAAACGCCAACCTGAAACTACCTCAGAAAGCTTTCACACCATATGCAGTATATTAAGTTTTCTTTCCTGTTTGATAGATTCAGGACCGGGCCAGTCATCTGTTGTCAACAATGCTTTTGACCCTTCAGGGCTTGCCTACAGCAAAGATCCACTTCACCCGAGACAAACAACAAACCTGCAGAGTTCAGGTAAATGTCTCAAAATAGATATAGAAAAATTGTATCGATATCATTTCCTGATCTTTGTTATTGTCTGATAATCAGGTGATGAAGATGATGGCCCTATCTACTCCCCTGTGAGCCCTGACCAAAACTTTTCATCTGAGGATGACTATGATGACATCGGCACCTAAACAGAGGAGGCAACTCCAGCTCTCAGAGACCAGAGAGGGTGGGACTGAAGCTGCAAAACTGCTCTGAGAGGAAACACGTACTGTGAGATGAAACACCTGTCTAGACTAAGGAAACACAAAGAGCATCCATTTGGTGATTTGCAGGCTAAAATAAATCTATAAATTTGGGTTAAAACTGGACTCAATTTGGTTTAAAAGTGTAAGTCTAGGTTACATAACTATTGTCTTAACAGCATTTGAATGACTACTGTACACTTCATTGTGTGCGGTAGTTAATATTCAATGCTGTTGAAGGAAGAGTTGTCTGGGACCTTGGCATCTAATACAAAATGTTCTTTTCAACCAGATTCACAACAGTTTTGACACAGATTTCCTGACTGACTTTTGATGTGCAACATACCAAACATACTGTTTCCTGTGAACTGCAATAATATAAGTTCAGTGTACAGTTGTTGAAACTTGACACGTGATTAACCCACTGCAGGTTTACCCATCCATTAACCTACCTATCACAATGGGCAAGTTGTTGCCTTGTTTTTTAGAGTTGTGATCACAGACTGTTTTAAAAAACACTCTTATGGTGCACTTAATGATGCTCAGACATCAAAAGCCAAAAAGCCATTGAGAGTTGGCTATAAAAAGGCATTGCACCCATTCATTTCTGACCAAAAATCAAACCCTGCAGACAAATGACAAGCACATTTTGATGTTGTGGAAGGAGTAATGTGTGATTTTGCTCCTGTTTTGTGTTAAAAAGTTACAGCTCACTCTGAAATGTGTCATGTCCAAGCATCCTGGAAGTGGACTTTTCAGATCAGTCCCTGCTTTTAGCTGCATTGCCATATAAATAAGAAATATGTGTTGAAAAATGTCCACTCTGATTGATTAGTTTCAAGACGCTGCAAATTAACTTTTACAGTGCACTGACATTAACTGAAAATAGCGTCCTGAAAGATTGTAAATCAAACTTAGAAGTTGTTGAAGTAACTTTAGTGAATGTAGAAATAGCTGTAACATATGTATGATATTTTTAATATATATTTAATGTGTCTGCATAGCAATTTTTGTAATAACTAGTATGTATTCAAATGATGTGCTTATGTTTGTCATGTATCTCCCTGTGGATTTAAGTACAATCAAACTACTGAGTTCCAACATAATCTCTATATTTACGATAAGCACTGCATGGCCAAAAGTATGTGGACACCCAAACATTATTCCCATATGTTATTCTGAAACCATGGGCATCAATCTGCTGTTATAACAACCTCCACTCTTCTAGGAAGGTTTGCTACAAAATTTTAGAGTCTGGCCGCAGAGCTTTGATCCCATTCAGCCACAAGAGCATTAGTGAGGTCCATCACTGATTATGTGAAGGCAAGGAAAGTTTAGCAAATTTCATTACAAATAAACTCAATGTGCTTAACATAAAAATGTACGTGCAAAGAACCATTCACCTATGTGCCTAAAAACAGAAAAGAACCCACTTCACATTATACAGACAGGAAGAGATGCACACATACAGTAACTAATCATTAGCCATTGAAAATATGAGAGTTTTGAGTTTGCTTGGCTTGCGTTTGGCATTCCAGTTTATCATGAAGTTGTTGAGGTCAGGGCTTTGTGCAGGCCAGTCAAGTTGTTCCCCACCAAACTGGGAAAACCGTTTCTCTATAATATAACAATTCGTTTTTAATTTAGAACCTTTCAAAACAAAGTGACAAAGTGCTTTACAATAAAAGCAATAATAAAAACATATATAAGTAGTATACACCGATCAGCCAAAACATTAAAACCACTGACAGATGACATGAACAATACTGACCATCTCGTTACAATGCCATGCTCTACTGGGAAAGCTGGGAAAGCTTTGGTCCTGGCATTCATGTGGATGCCACTTGAAGCACTTCATGTTGATGTTTTGCCTGCTGATGCCAGAGTAAAGGGTGTTGCAGTAGTCAAGTCTGGAGGAGTTAAAAGCATGGATCACCTTTCTAAATCTGCAGAGGAACAAAGTGCCTTTATTCTTTTTAAATGTTTCAGTTGGACTACACCACTTTAGGCATTAAAAGACAGTGCTGAGTCAAAAATAACTCCGAAGTTGTGGACCTCTTCTTTGATATTATTAGATAAGGCACCCTGAGGAAATTTGATGTCTTGATGTCAGTAAAGCAGAACAAACAAAGCAAAAACATGAAACATCAGTGTTGCCAGGCTTTGATGTGACCTCACTTTGTGCACAGGAGCATTCTTGTGTTGAAGCAGAAAAAAGTCCTCTTCAAACTGCTCACCAGCACACCAAAAAACAGGAAACAAACTCAAAGCTACACAGTGTCCTGATACTTTTGGCCATATAATGTGTTGAAATAATGTGCATATGTTTGTAACACATCATCCTGCGAACATTTCTCATCAAACTATTGAGTTCTACCACAAGATGGCACTATAAGCTTGTAAGTAACTAAAGGTTTACCAGGAGTGAGGCCTTTACATGTAAACTAAAGAAATCTTGTAATACCATATGTTTGCCAAATAAAAGTTTTCCAGGCTGTAACAATTTGTGGCAAATACCCATTTGTGTTTTGTGAGGGAGAAATCAAAATAATGCACTGTAAAAAGAAATTGAGAGGGGAACTTTGTATCCTGATCGGAGGCCAACATAAACCCTCAGTGCGGTTTGAAACCAGACCTGGCACGGCTCTTCTTGGTCTATTACATCTGCAGCAGCTGCAGAACATCAACGCTTCCTCCTGATCCAAAGTAATGCCTTGAATTAAAGTGATGTCTTGTTTTGTAGAAGTAAATATGACAAACTGCTTCGAAAGCACCTGTAAAACTTTTAATGGGGTGTAGAAGTGGTGAATGCATAGATAAACATGGATTAGCTTCAGCTCAGCTAATGTGAGAAGACAGGAGTGATGATGCATTAGACTGATAACCAGCAGAATTGGGTGTTTTGACTGGAATGTATTTGGCAAGGAGGATGAGTGTGTGGGTGTGGGTGTGGGTGTGTGTGGGGGGGGAGGGGGGGGGGGGGGAGCTGAGGGGAGAAAAGGAGTTGGACAGAGAAGTTGGCAGAGATAAAACATGTCTGAGAGAATCATATATTACACTCAAATTTAGTCCAGAGCTCTGCATCGAGATAAACAGGCGAATTAACGACCAGATCTCCTTATGAAACTCAATCTCTTTCACATGCCGGGGAATCCAGCGCACTCTCACACACACACCAACCCACACACCACTTAACAGAGATTCCATCTAAAAGAATGCAGTTTGATATATTACAGATCCTCCTCCAACAGTTTGCTTTTGTTTTATTCTCTTTTGAGAGATTGATAAATCAGAGCCTTAAATCTGTGGATTTACAATCCTCATTAACATCAAGGGAAAGAAATGTAGTACACCAGTATTTCAAGTAGCTTGTAGTATTTGAGAGATTAGAAGATCAACCCGCTGTTTTTACTTTGTTCATTAAATCAGTTACACACATAGGATTACTGCTCCATAAGTCCGTAAGTTGCTTAAAGTGTCCCAACAACAGATCCTGCCCGAGTTTAAACTTTTGAACTCTGTTTGGTGCAAGAGGCCTGGAGACGACAGTACCTGCCTGCAAACATTAAGAGTAGAACATTACAGATGCTGTGGTTCTGTTCAGATTTGTCATTCTGCAGTTGTATTTAATATACAGAATATCACAACAAGAGTTTGCCCAACTAGGTTTTTAGTCCTTTTAGCAGGGGAAATGTATTGACAATATGTGTTACACTCAAAGTTGTTGAAGTTCCTATCAATATCTTTTTTTTCCTGTGACAAAAATATCACATTTGCTGAAACTTTTTTTTAAATCCTGAAAGATGTTTATGAGAAGAAGACTGGAACAAATTATATCCCTCCTCCTCTTCCTCCTGCTTCTAATGGCATTTGCTAGAGTCAGACCAAGGAGAGGCAGCAACAAATAATCAGAGCCGAGGAGTCTCTAACGCAGCTGTCAATCATGTCAGTCACTGCAAACTGTTAAACTAGGCAGCGCTGATAAAATATGAATCAGGATTCTGTTACTGCAATGTCTATTTCTCACCTCTGATGTTTGCAGAAACAAAGTCTGAGTTAACAGCGCTAGTTGATATCTCTGACTGAGACTTTAGGGTTTGTTGAGCTAATTCAGACAAAGAGAACCTGGTTCTGTTGAACTAGCTTCGTGGTACACCAAATTAAAAACCTAAGAGTAAGCATGGATAGTGAACTCAGCTGTAAGGATCATATCAGCCTTTTTCTAACTTAGAAACATGTCCAGATTTAGAGGCTTTTATTCCCAAATGTACTCAGAGAAACTCATGTGTGCATTTGTTCTGAGTGTTTTTGAAATTCTTTGTTTGTATGTCTTTCAAACAAAACAATCCGTATATTGCAATGTATCCAAAATTTAACTGCACAAGTGCTAACCAGGACAAAAAGGTCAGACCATATAACTCCTGTCCACCAAAACTGTCATTGGTTACCTGTTGTTTAAAGAATACAATTCAATTCAAAATCCCTCTTGTGGTTTAGAAAGCACCACCTGGTCTGGCTTCACAGTAGATCTCAGACATGTCAGTTTACAAGCCCATCAGATCTCTCTGGTCACAAAGATGAAATCCCCTCCATGTGCCTACTTCAACTTTTCACTTTCGAAGTCTGGTAAGAAAGCATTCAGTATCTATGTGCCTAAAGAATGAAAAGGTTTGCCTGCTGATCTTGGACTTGCTCTGACTCCGTGCTCTTTTAAAAGCAAGATAAAGACCTTCCCTTTCACTCAAGCATTTTCTTAAATGAACACACTGTATTTGTATGTTATGTTTGTTTGCATGTGTGCATGTATATGTATTTTGTCGAACAGCGCAGGAGAAATGCTGAATTATTTTTTAAAGGTGAAACTTTTTTTTTCAGTATTTTTACCGGTTTTAATCACCTGGTCCGTTTGTGTTGGTTGTGTTGAGACCTCTGTGGATAATTTGGCTGCCAGTAAAAACCTCCTGAACTACAAACACTGAAGGAGTTCCAACTGGGAGAAGGGTCACCTGGTTGCAATCTGCTATCCTCATTGCTAGTTGGCATTAAATCCCCCTAAATATTACACTGTTCCTTCAGATATGTCAGTGATATTTAAATGCACACTAATGTTCCACTATTTTTCTAAATATGACAATATTCTGTAATCTGAATTTGATATGGGTGACATGTCACATACAAAGAGAGAGACAGGGTACACAACGCACATCAACTTGTAAATATGAAACTTACAACATATAAAACAAACTATCTGAAAAGTAACTATAGCTATCAAATAAATGTAGCTTGACTAGAACGTACAGTATTTCCCTCTAAGTATAAAGTAGCACAAAATGGAAATACCCAAAGTACAAGTACATCATATTTATACTTAAGTACAGTAGCTACTTGTTAGACACATGTCAGTTTACAACCCCATCAGATCTCTCTGGTCACAAAGATGAAATCCCCTCCATGTGCCTACTTCAACTTTTCACTGGGTCTGGGAGAAACTGTCATGAATTTCTGTTCTTTTTTGTGAAACTGTGTGAAGGATATGTATAAACCACCTGTGATGTGGTTTTTATTATTTGTTGGGAAGAGTGTAGTAGTTCCTCATTCTTTGGTACTCCTACATCATTTCCCTTTTCCCAAGTTATTTTAGCTGAATCTCACAACTCCCCTGAGTTGACTGGAGGGTTATTCAGATCACCTGTTGCACAGGGTATAAGTAAGAACTGAGAGCAGCTTGGTGTATTTCTCCTCTGGGCCAATCAGTGTGTGACAACGCCTTTTCTGAGGGCTTAACAGAGGTGGAAAATACACACTCAGGGCATTCTGATCCTTCCACAACCTAATACAGACCTCATGTTAGCAGATATCTCTGGTCTCGAGGTCCTTTTGAGATTTCTTAGTTTAGTTTAGTTTAGTTTTATGCACATAATGTTGAAAACAGACAGTATAAAATTTACAAGATTAAAAAGGAAATGTGCTGGAGAGGTTAGAAGCCACTAAAGGCTTATCAAAGAACCTCCCCTCAATTAAATTATACAATAAGGATAAGAGATAACCAAAACAAAACAACAAAAAGGGGGAAGGAAAGCAGGACAAGAAAGAGGAGGAATGAGGAAAAAAAATCAAGACAAAACAAGAGCAAATAAAATGAACAAAATCAATATAAGATTACGTGTTTGACAATGCACAAACAACTAAGAAATAGTCAGACCAAAAACAAGGACAATCCAAACAAGGAAAAAAATAATAATTCCACATTAAAGTTGATTAATTAAATAAGATTGCCAGTGAAGATGATGCTTTAAGAGAGATGGTCCTCTGTAACTCAGTCCGACAAAAAGCAATTTCTTTGCTGTCCTGTTTGGAGTTGATTTTGTGCATTCTGAAACCTAGGTGGAGGAATATTTGAGACTTGCAAATGATTACAGAGAGATGCAAAACAGCTGCAAAGAAACAAAAAGAGACTCACAATGACTACAAAAAAGGGCAAAACAACCACAAAGAGACACAAAATAAGTACAAAGGGACAAAAAGCAATTACAGAGAGACTCAAAATAACTACACAGGGATGAAAAGTAAATGCATAGAGACACAAAATGACTACTAAAGAACACAAAGCAAATACAGAAACTTAAAACTGGATGTCACTAACTCGGCTTCTTCTCCGGAGCCTTTGTGCTCCACTGTCTCTCAGATGAACTCATATCGCAGCGGTGCCTGGATAGTGTGACGTGTGTGGTTGTGCTGCTGCCGTGGTCCTGCCAGATGCCTCCTGCTGCTGCTGCTGCCATCATTAGTCATTAGTCATACTTCTACTGTTATTATACACATATGATTATTGTCACACATGTATACTGCCAGATATTAATACATACTTTCAACATATTGTACCACAGTAGCCAGAACTATAACCATAATATTATTACTTTCATTAATGTTGTTGTAAGCTACTGTCATTACCGTCTGTCCTGCAGCTCTCTCTGTCTCTCTCTGTCTCTCTCTCTCTCTCTTTCTGTCTCATTGTGTCATACGGATTACTGTTAATTTATCATGTTGATCTGTTCTGTACGACATCTATTGCATGTCTGCCCGTCCTGGAAGAGGGATCCCTCCTCAGTTGCTCTTCCTGAGGTTTCTACGTTTTTTTTTCCCCTGTTAAAGGGTTTTTTTGGGGAGTTTTTCCTTATCTGCTGTGAGGGTCCAAAGGACAGAGGGATGTTGTATGCTGTAAAGCCCTGTGAGGCAAATTGTGATTTGTGATATTGGACTTTATAAATAAAATTGAATTGAATTGAATTAAAATGACCACAAAGAGACACTATACTACAGATGCACAAAAATCCTACAAAGAGACTCAAAATGACTACAGAGAGATGCAAACCCACTAAGAGATGCTAAATGACTATAAAATAATTACAGAAAGATCTTAACAATTTCACAGTGACACAAAACAACTACAAAGTGACACAATATGAGCAAAAGGAGACACAAAACCACAGAAATGTATAAAGACTACAAAAAGATACAAAACAGAAAGAGGCTAAACAACTTAAAAGTCTGTGTATCTTGCTCCCATGTAGGAGAGATGGCAGGTTATTTTGCTTGTCTGCAGGGTCCCATTGTCTCATAATTTGCCAGTGTTTATTACAGAGGCATTTTTTCATAATGAAGGCCATGGCGTGGTTGGGAACTGGTTCTCAGGCTTCTTCCCAACCAGCTGAAATCTGACAGAAGCGACATGACAGAAATCATCAACCCACCCATTCACTTGCTTTGAATTCTCTGAATAGTTATCTGCTCTATTTACCCATTGGCTCAATTGGACATTATACAGACTTTTCACCAAGAAGCTGGCAGGATGAAGTCTGCTTAATGTCTGAACTGATGTAGACATTTGCATTTTTATATACTGCTGCTCCCTCTGGTAATGTCTGTAATTTCAGGTTTGGGCTAGTGTTGTGGGTCTGTCAAGTTGTTTGACTTTTTGTGCCCCCTTGTGGGCAAAAAAACCCCAAGAAAACAAAACAAAAAAAACTGCTGCAAGAATATTAAGTGGTGCTTTTTGACTTGTTATTTGGATCAAAGCCCAAATTTCTTGAATTCTTATTTCAAGTTTAGTGTTTATTTTGAGAATAAGAAGTCTCTTAAACCTACAGAAAACATGTAATTCTGTTACAGTGAATGTGAAAGGCTAACAGCATGTATCATCCATGTACTGCTAGGAATAAAAAAGCTAAAAAAGCAACACATTAATAATTAACCTTTTACTGAAACACTATTTTCAGTCTCACAACTTTTCATATGTAACTGTAAAAACAGTCTAACATGACTGATTATTGTCTTACTTCACTGTGACTTTGTAGGTTTAGCTCTTGACTTGGCTTTTGTATTGGTGCTGCTCTTCAATTGCCAGGGACATGTTGCAGGGTGGACTGCAGCCAGTGAAATGCAGTGAGGTCATCGGTTTAGGTAGAGCCCCATATAGTAACAGACCCTGCCAAAAATTCCAGCTCAGCTTATTAATCAAAGCCTTTTTTTCCCCTTCAGTTTAGAAATGGCAAAGATTTATACTAAAGCCGTTAAAATCACTAATATTCCCCTCTCCTGATTAGTCACTCTCACAGTGAATAAGCTTGTAAATGACATTACAGCCTGCTGGGCGAAAGCTTGGGTGCTCTTGCGGGGCCCGGTAATAGTGTTGATTACTCTTCACTCATTAGGTTGCTTTCACTACTGCCACTAAGCCCTCATCAGGAGGTTTTTGGCGGAGCGGCCGGGCAGGGGCCCTGATCCAATTCACCTTTAAAGTTCAGTGGGCCTGTCTGGGTTGCCACGGGTCAGTGCATCGCTCTCCATGCTGTGCACTCCCAGAGAGGCCCTCATTACCTCATTTCCTGTTACTACTGTACCAGACAAGCATTTGAATCTCATGGTTTGGTTGTCTAAAGTTGCATTGTTTGTCACAGATGTATTTTAAAACTATGGAATAAAATACTTGTTGGATTTCTTTCTTTGGAAAAGAATGATCATGATAATCAGTCGTAATAGCAGTTATATGGGGGCCTTGAGGTGCAAAACACATTAAAAAATTAGAAAACACAACAATACATCACAACAAAACAGAGGACACAGCCATTTTTGGAAAAAGAACATTTTAGAAAAAACATGTTTTTGGAAAACATTAACAAATTTTAAAAAATGAAATGACATATTAGGAAACTGAACAACAGAAAAAAATAAGTCTTGTTTTTGATGGATAGAACCAAATTCAAATCAGAATTCTTTCATACATTGCTGGTCAAACCTTGATTTTTTTACTCACAAAAAAACACTGGGTAACAAACAGACTGTAAGACAAAAATGGACATGGCTACATCCATTATTTCTAAACCTCGAGTCTGGCATTTTGACTGTCCCCGTCTTGGATTTTTGGAGCCAGAAGTGACTTGCTCTGTTTCCGTCTTCAGTCTAACATTGCATCCAAACTAACCGACTTCTATGTGGGAGGGTGATTCGATTTTCCCTCACCAAAGACCAGAGACACTAGGCTGTGAACATGCTTATTTCTTTTGGGCATTTTAACACGGGGGATTTACTTGCTTTTGTAAGGCCCAAGATTTTGTGATGTGTACCACACTGTTGGCAGTAGTTGACTTTTTCGAGCAATTCAGTATGTTGAATTGGTGGCTGAGCTCTCTATTTTTTGTGAGTTAATAATTCAACAGTAATATATGGAAAAGAAAAAACAACACTGACGTAGGGTCAAAATATCCCTATGTTTGGGATAGTTTTAGCATCTGGGTAAAGTTAAACCATTACTAAGAAAATCTTAGAAATCTTTGTTGTGTTTTCTGAGATGTTGTTTTTTTTCTATTTTGTTGGTGTCTCAGTGTTGTGTTTTGCACCTGATGGCCACTGTACATTTCATGTTTATTAGTCTGTATAAAGAAATGAATCCCAACTTGAAAGCTGGCCTGGCAGTGTAGCGTTTACCTCATTAAGTTTTTTATTCTTCTTAGCACCTCACTGCAGTTAACAGTCTGTGGCCTCTTCCCCACCAAGCCACATTCATGTAGCTGCCAATCAGGTCAACGCTGCAATTAAGCTGCTTTAAACTTGTTCAGTGGTGCTTGGAGGCCGTAAAAATACTTCCGTTTGAGTGTCAGTGGGAGCCTGTGGTGGTTAAAGCTGCCTTCATGGGAGTATACATTGTGTCTAGTTAATGTAAGTAGTCTGGTCACTGGGTCAAAAGGGCAACATGACTGAAGGATAAGAGGATGTGCAGTAGTTTCCAGCTGTTTAGATGTGATTCACTGTACCACATTGTTTTCTTCTTCTTTACCCGTCTAACATTCAATTTTCTCAAGCAATTTAAGAATTTATGGACACATTACCTTGTTTGTCTCCGACCAGATGGACTGAGGTTTATGAGTGTGCGGTGCATGTCGGTCAGCGACATCTCGTTCTGAGTACCAGTCAGTCAGAACAGGGCGTCATCAATCTTAGTCTGCAGTGAATGGCAGATTGGCTGCCATAAACCAGGCCTGATTGCAGTGTGCTGTTCCCTGCGGAAGAGTTTTCAGGCTGAGGGAGGCATGGAAACAAAACCCTGCAGACTCAAACGGCGTGTGTGGGACGCTGAGAACTGTGCCACATTGTGGGATGGTATAGTGTACGTATGTTAGCACATTTATTTATTACTCTTGTCAGTCTTAAGTGAACCTGTAACTTTTGTGAAGCATTAGACAACAATAGGTTTCAGATGGATGGATAAAATTAGAGTGAAAGAAAACAGATACATTATCTATCGAGGTAATATCTGAAGTAGGGCTGTAATCACAGTTCACTCATGACCAGATTGAGACCAAAAGGCCCTGGGGCAAAAATTTACTGTGCTCAGTTAGTAATCCAGCCCTGGATTAAGGATGCTGAGGTAATGTCCTCTGTATTGTTTCTGGGTTTTAGAAACCTTGGGCGAATTTACATTCAATAATTAAAAACTAACCTACAGTGAATATTTTACAGGTTGATTCCAGTAGAGTAATTTTAGTCCAACAAAAATCTAAAACTGATCTGTATGTTGGGGTTCTTTGGCTGATTTTAACAGTTCCATCAGTTGTCCGCCTGGTCTCACTCCCAAAGCGTCAAAATACACTGTTAACATCACTGTAATGACACTGGGAGCACTGTTTAGCCTGTTTAGCATCTGTGTGAGATGCACCGGGCTTTCCACCAACTCTAAACCATCCGTGTCATTATTAGACACTCAGAGGAGCGGGCCTAGTTTAAAGAGCATGGAAGTCCGCTTGGGGTGGGTGGGATTGGAGGTGGCTAAGTTTAACACACACCAGACACTGACCCAAAAGAGCGCTGGGAGAAACAACATCAGTTGCAGGCTTTGTGCCACTCAAGCCAGATGTTTTGCTAGTGACATCCACAATCTTTTTCTAAGATAACCGCTGATCCCTTCTGCATCATGATGCAACACAAAAGGCTGCCCTCCACGGCATTTTAAATCATGTTGCAAGTGTGTGGACTCAAAGGCAGAACACGTTAAGGCTGAGCAGTTTAAGATAAAGACAAGATGTACTTGGTCAGTGTGTTCACAAACAAAGTCAGCAACAGTCTGACAAAAACAAATATCTGTTTGGACCGCTACAGCTACAGAGACACAACACATGATCTGTGTGCTGGCAGGTGACTGAGAAATGGTGGGGTTTGGTAATCATAAGTTATGTATTGCAAAAACTTGCTCTATCTTTGAAGAACAAAACAAAGTAGTATTTCACAATTTGTTAAAAGTTGTCTTGAGTTTTAGCCATGCTACAGTAGCACCCAAAACGTTCGACCAGACTGAATTATTTTTGCAGATACTGGATAAATTGCCATGAAAGTTGGTAAAAATATGCACCATCCCTAGAAGATGATTCCTTATAACTTTGACATCACCAGCAGACCAATTTAATTTCTCCGGTAATTTGGTTTATGACCAAATGTCTACAAAACTAATGACTTTCACATCAGCCTCAGCTGAACTTCGTGATGTCGGAAATAGCAAATGTTAACATGCCAATAATATTTTGACTTGATATTACTTTACATTTTACCACCATATACTTCTATTGGAAAACTAGAGGGAAATTTCTACTCATCATATTCCATTTATGAGATTTTAATAAACTAAGCTCATTTACATTTTATTGTCAGCGAATGAGGACATCTGCTATGATTAGAATAATATATTTGTAATATTGAATTAACTTCCAGCTGGAATTTCTCCTGCTTCATTAAACCCAAACAAAGTTACAAACGCCTCACTGTAATATTAACACACGCAGAGGATAAAACTACAT
The DNA here is from genome assembly GCF_041903045.1 of Epinephelus lanceolatus. Lineage (NCBI taxonomy): Eukaryota > Metazoa > Chordata > Actinopteri > Perciformes > Serranidae > Epinephelus > Epinephelus lanceolatus. The sequence goes on along the minus strand of NC_135749.1, from coordinate 29,159,331 downwards.
TTCGCACAGAGAGCACATCAGGCCAGGTGAGGGGCTCACTGTGGGTATGAGTCATTTGTTGTCATGGTTAGGAAGCATTGTCATTTGTGCGCCTCAGGTGAAGTCATTAATTACCTAGTCAATCTGGGAAAGCAAACTTAACAAATCATGTTCTATAAATGTGAACGGCAGACGTTTGTGCCAACAGAGTTTTATTCAGAGGACTTCAGGGTCCTCTTGCAGGTGACAAATATTTCACCTCAGCTGTATGGAAGGAGGAGGAGGACAAGAGGAGTTGGAGGTGTATGGATTTTTGAATTGTGGCATTTTTGAAAATGCCAAATCTGTAATTAATTCTGGGTTTTTTGAATAGTGGAATATAAACCCCCTGAAATTCAAATACATAGTGGTTAAAGCAAACTATTTTAGCTTGACAAATTCAGTGGCATTTTAATTTCACCAGTGTTTTTTTTATTCAGCTGTGAGTTAAAAAAAATGTGTGTAAGGAAGGAGATATTAGATTGAACTTTGTATTTGTTATAGGTTATATTTGAAGGTATACTTGCAGGAATTGTCAACTCCTGTTTGTAAATGGTATTGTCAGCACAAGTTTGTATATCTATGTGGTGCTATGTTTGTCTGACACTGTTACAATTCTATTTATCAATAATCTCAATATTATTATCAATCAATCAATCAATTCTCAATATTATTATAAAGATAGTGTGAAGAAAAAAAGGTATTCAGCGGTTATTTTCATTATTAATAATCTACCATTACTTTTTTAAAAAACCCATTTAGTTACTATCATGTATGATGAAAACAAGTAGCAAATATTTGTCATTTTTGCTTGAATTGATTATTACTGTAAAATAGTTACTAATTTTAGTTTAAATAGATCAGTTAATCAGCTGATCAATGCAGTTTCAGTATAAAATTTAGATAAGTTTACAGCCTCTCTTTGCTTCCTTACAAGTGATCAGTTTAGTTTTGGTCATGTGATCTCCACAGTTTTAGGATGTGTATTGTTTTTCAGATTGAATGAGGTCACTGCAAGATTGATAACATGGCATGGTAGGTGATGGTGAGTGAGCTTGGCCAGCTTAGAGTCAAGGAACTCTGTGTGTGTGTGTGTGTGTGTGTGTGTGTGTGTCCAGTCAGCCACACCATGCCACCAGCTTAACCTCTGGATTCTCCACATTCCAGCCCCAAAGTCAGGCACAAGTCTCGCCACTGGTCCGTTTAAGGTGATTGACGTTATTTGCTACCATTAGGCACTACTATGTAATTGACCTTTGACCCCTCACAAGCGACCTGTTGAAACAGCTTTAAACCAGATCGTCTAATCTCCATGGGAAAAGCCCTCAATCTAGACTTAGGGTTCTAAAAGCAATCAACACCTAAAGGTGAAAGAGGGGAGCTAGGGTCACTGCCACCAGATCGCTCTGATCCAGTTGAGGGGTGATGATGATCATTTTGTTCAGACTCACAGAGCTGCACAAACACACTTTATCAAACAAACAAAGCAGGGAGCTTCATCTACATAATGTACTTTTTTTGGCGTAAAACATTGTAGTTACTGTTGTAGTTCACAAGACAATACATACTGTATGAGTGCGATCAAAAGACAAGTTGCCAATTTCTGTTTAAAAGTGCCGTGATTTACTCATGTTTTTGTGTGAAAAAAAAAATCAGATTTTTGGTAAAATGGTGTTTGGTGGTATTTTGTAAAACAATCTAAATATAAGTCTTATCTACCCCAGATTTGTATTTAGTAAATGCCCAACACCAATACAATGATTGGATGAAATGTTTTGCAGTGGAGTGACCCCTTTATTTCAACTTAATACTTTTCACCTTGGGTTCAAAGTCAGACATCAAACATTAGAAAAATTAAACCACTTAAATTCAGATACATGGTTATCATTAATTTTTTGACTGTACAAACTCAGTGGCATTTTAATTCCACCATTAAGTATTTTGCTATAATTACCCAAGCTTGCACTGGATGTCAAAATGACGTCAGAAAAGACGGACTCATATCATATCAATATCAACATCGCTGTGGCTAGCTGGGACATTTTACAATTAGGTTTTCAGTTGCAGATACAAAACAATGATATACCTTATAAAAAAATTCAGTAGATCCAACTAAATTTTCAGTAAACTTAACAAGGCTGGAATCGAACCCGGACTGCTATGGCAACAGCCTTGTACATGGGGCGCCTGCTCTATCCACTAACCCACCAACACCCCAAGCAACTTTGATTTTTGATCATGCGCACTATGGGTGCAAACTTAATTTCAAAATTAACTGTAACATTTCTGTGCAAAACAGTGTAATATTGGATTTCTATTCAAATGGTAAAAACAGGTATGGCCTTTAATTTCATAATCCCTGACGAAGTTTCATTTTTCGTGGCACAGTGAAGAATATTTCAAAACCCATTTTTGGCTGCAGAGCCTCAGCGTGTGACTCTAGGCTGCTTCTAAAACCCACTCTGGTAAAGTTTTACTCTGTGGATGTGATTCAGTCTGACAGTTTGTGGGGATTAACAGAGGTTTGACAACAAGCCATTGTTTCAAATGATATTGATCAAAGTTCACTTTAATCCTGTTAATTAAAGCAAAGAATAACACTGAACAAATCCAAGACTTAAAAGAGAGGCTGGATGAAAGACATAATAATCTTGTGATTCTCTTTTAATGCTTCAGTTTCTGATTTGACCCCAGAAATGCTGCTGCTGCTTCCAGGCTCCAAACGTGATTGACAATCTTATCAAGGCCTGAAGAGTGACGGACCTCAAGTAAACCTGCTTTATTAGATGAATGCACGCATGATGGGAGGTCTGTCTGAACTTGTTGTTAATGCCCATAAACGCTGACCTCTCCCATGCCATGTGCCTCCCAGATCCAGATATGAAAAGTGGCTTACGGATCAAAACATGCTTTCATCACCGTGCTCACACTGATAAAGGCTGAGAGAGAGAGAAAAGACAAAAAACAATCTACCGTCTGTTCAGTAAAATCACAATCACAGTGAGAATCCTGTTAAGTACAGTAACAGATCTTTATTCATCACACATGCAAGACATAAACTGCTACAATGTCTAAAGGAGACGAAAAGTCAATTATCTTTATTGTGCTTATTAAATACATCAATGAACTGTAGTTGAAATTTATAAGAACTTAAAAAAAAATATTAATAACAGGAACACAATGAATGCAGCACATGATATTTTTTTATTAGGGTGACTTATCCAGGGACTCCAGATGAAAAATCAATCAATCATTCAACCAACGAGTTTACCATATGAAGATTTTTATTCATACGCAGTCATGCAGTATGTAAAAGAGGTATGAAGTCCCTCTCCTTGTGGTGGACCACCATGGGATCTTTTTTTTTTTTTTTTTTTAAGAAAGGTATGGTGGTCAGTGGTGAGAGACAAATAATTTTTTGATCATAACGTTTTCTCCTATATGTATGTGCTGGGATTTTCTCACAGGAGCAACAGGCCTGGCTCCTTCTTCCTTTTTCCAGCTGATTTAAAAGAACAAACAAAACAAAATGAAACAAAACAACACAAAACAAACAAATAAAGAAACTACTTGGTTAGGATTCCGAAAAGAATCATGGTTTGGGAAAAAAAAGGTTACATTAGTTATGTTAGTAAGTTATGTAGGTTACATATGAAGTCATGTTAATGTTAAGTTAAAATCACTCGACGTTAACTTTTGATTTCTTACAGGACACAAACGCACCTGGGTGAAAGTCCTGTGTTTGTTTGACCTGTCCATCCACCCTGACCTTCTCACTAGGTTGACTTTGTCGTTCTTTATACTTCGACCAACTTCCTTTTCACTCCAGCCACTCGAGGTCGCCACCTACATCAAACGTAAATATGGGATGTACTAAGCTGCTTGTACAAATGGCCTATAGGGTCGTTGTTTCGGGGAGCTGCATTTTGCACAGCTGTGCCTTGCTAATTATCATATTATTAAAATTCAATAAACCTATGCATTTCCTTTTTATACACAAATTTTGCATATATATTAGTTTTAAAATCTTTTAATTTTTAAGCTTTGACTTGCGCACTCCTGAATGCTGCTTTTGATTATCCCTACTGTTGCAACTATTCTAAGTCACTTTGGGGGATTTTTGATAAATGCATGAACTTTTAAGGTGAAAATCCTCATTTGAACATATTTGTGCTCCTGTTCTGTTCAACATCTCCCTCCACATTTACTCCTTTGTTTTCACTGCTGCATTTTTTCCTGTGTGTAGATAAAATCCAGATCCAGCAGTTTATACAAAGTACAATGCTCCTCTATTACATCCATGATATGTAAAATATTTCCTCTTAAAGTTACCACACATTTCCTCAAACTGCTTAAAAGCCCTAATTGAAAACAGACAGCTTGTGTACCTCTGAGTCACAGTAGCCTTAAATATGTTTAAATCTTCATTATTTTCTTTCAGTTCAGGCAACTGATGGTCATTTTTATACTTTAATCAAACTGCTCTGGGAAACGTTGTACTGGAGCTGTTTGGTAAATGTTGATTGGACGGATCTTTCACCTTTCAATCAGACTTCAGTTTAAACTAAATGTTTGTGTATGTTTTCCTTAAAGTATGCATGGGAAAGTGCCCCCGCTGCCGGCTCCCAGTGAACATTCTCTGTGAATAAATGCATGAATTTATGACTCTGTGTGTGTGTGTATGTGTGTGTGTGTGTGGCATAGCAGCGGGGCTTTTCCATCTTGTCAATGGAAAACATTAGTGTCATGCCCCCACAAACCCACCCACCTCCCCCTCAGCCCCTTGTTTAATTCAGTCCATCAACACTTCCTCCTTCAGCCTGTTAGTGTCACACTGCATTTCCTCTCCGGCTTCAACCAGAGTGACTCGCCACAATCGGCCCGGTTCAGATTTCCCTCAAACGGCAAAGGGCTTCAAAGTCAATAACTACTTTTTTGATTTTTATTGACCCAAAGACTCGGCTCCCCCCTCTCTGTCTGCCCACTCGCCCCCACATTTCTTAAAAGGGAATAAATTACAGTAAGGAGGGCGATTGTGCCGAGGTTTGAAAGTGCTGATGTCTTGCTGATTGCACCTGCAACTCATTTAACAAGGTGTTTAAAAATGTCAAGTTGTTCAACACCTCAGAGCATCCCCGAATGTCTGGAGAAGAGCAAGACTAAAGTGAATTCTTCATGTAAAATAATGTAGGTGTTAAGGTTTGTAAGTTTATTGAGGAGTTAAAATTGATGAAAAAAAATGGCTTAAATTTAAAGTATTTTTTCATCAATGTACATACAAACACATTTAAGAAGTAACTAAGGACAATTACTTTGAGATTTGACTACAAAATAGTAGAGCTTGAAGGTTCATTGTTGACCTTGAAAATAGCAGTTTCACATAAAAAAAACGAACACACATACACACACAAAAGTTCATCACAGCATTCACTTTTTTCAAAACTGTCAGGAACATTGAGGGGCCCTCACTGGTTCACAAATATTGCTCAGTTGCAGTGGTAGAAAGACATTTATTCAAATACTGTACTTTAATACAATTCTGATGTACATGTGGAGTATTTCCATTTCCTGCTACTATATCAACACAGTCTCATTCCCAACTTGACATATATCAACATTTGGTCATTGGCCCTACTAGTCAAAATATGATGTGCTAGGTACCCTCCTGTGTCAGTTTTGGATGCCAAAGGATGGTGTGTCAATTTATGCTTGTAGCATGCATTGTGTCTTTTGAAAACACACTTCCGTTTTCACAGGAAATGTTCAGGTCCAGCTCATTAAATGCATTCAGTCTTTACAAAATCAACTTTGATTTTTAGGCTTACTTCCTTATGTTTAAGAAACAAAAGTACGTAGTTAGGTTTAGAAAAAAACACCATGGTTTGGCCTAATGTAAGTACTTTTTGTCACTAATGTAATGTAACATCACATGACATACGTCACAAATGTCACTAATTTAGCATGCTACACAGACTAGCACATTAGCTTGTTATAAAAAAACCTCAATGAACAGCAGACTCCAAAGTGAAAGTCTGTTGTTTTTCCCACCTGCCCTGTACAGACAGCAACTGCTGCCATCCAGTGCATTTCATACCACCACTAAGGTTGCATCTGTGTATCGCTGTGTGACTCCGAGGGCCACTGATCAAGCATCGGTATTTGACAAGTTGGGAGCGAGAACAGGTTAATTATACATGTACTCCAGAGAAATATTGTACTTTTTACTGCACTACGTTTATCTGATGGCTGCAATTAAGCCTCGCCAAGAAGGTCATCTTTTTGGTTTTGTCTGTCTGCAGGATTATGGAACAATTACCTGATGGCCTGATTTTTCCAAAACATGGTGTAAAGGTGTAGCATCAGCCAAGGAAGGATCTATCAAATTTTGAAGCCGATCTGAATCACGGGGCAGATACACCAATTATTTTTCACTGTTGTTAAACTTCCAATATACGACATCATAGTCTGGGAGGACATGCCTGCATACTGCTCTCATCTTGGACGTCACAAGCAAAACATGGAGGTGGCTGAGCCGAAATGGCAGCAGCTAGCAGTGTAGGCTACTGCCAACAATGGCAACAGTGCTGACAGTGCGAAAAGTGTCAAAAAGAGGTTAGTTCTCACTCATTAGAGCAACCTGGCAGTATCAGTGTTACGCATGCACAACGTTGCTGTCCCGCCACTGTGGGTCAGGACAGCATTATCAGCAATGCCAGCAGTACTAACAACAGCAACAGTGCCGGTGCTGACATTGCTAACAGTGTTAATGGGGGTTAAGTCACGCATACCAGGGTGACTTGGGGGCGACCTGCAACATTGCCTACCTGTCACCTGAATGCCCTTCTAGTTGCCAATAACTTTTCAGGTCAAGATTTTACAAATAAAACATATAATCATTTTTAAAAATATGATACGTTTTTATATATTAAACAACATAACAGTATATTAAGTAGTTTATGTTATCTTTACCATAACAACATTAAAATGCTTGATATTTTGCATAATGAGTACTTTTACATTTCATACCTCAATTACATTTTCTATATTTTCTACATTTTCCATGCTAATACTGTACTTTTGCTTGTAATGCAGTGTTTTTGTACTGTAGTATTACTGCTTTTTCTTTTGTATAGGATCTCAATTCTTTTTCCACTGCTGCTGAGTTGTCACTGAGATAGTTTAGTTAATACCACATGACCCAAGTATGAAATATTGTACTTTTTTACTACATTTATCTGATGGCTGCAGTCACTTGACAGATTAAGATTTTATGTTCACTGTAAGAAGGGCTCATAAAATGTTTCTTTTCTCTTGTAAAAATCTTTCGGCCGAAAAAGGTCGACTCAGTAAAAGTTTTAGTTTGACGACACGCTGACGTACAGATGTCATCTGCAGGTTTTTAAAAAGTCAATCTGTTTTTCTTTCTATCTTTCTATTAATTCCCTCTTCCCTTCTGATCTTTTTACTGCTTCAGCTCATCTGAAAGGATAAAAGTGGAAACTTCCATTTTCTTCACGAGAAGTAGGCTACTTTTACTTTGATATTTGAGTGTGTTTAGTGCTAATTTTTCAATACAAGCAAGAATACAAATAGAAAACATTCATTTGTAATGTTTTTTTTTTTTCGCTCTTGTATTTCTACAACATGGAAGTACTTGAGAGCACTTTGTTCTGAGGGAGTGATTCCTTGAATAAGTTAATAAAAAATTTATATAATTTAGATTCACATAATGAACTACTGATGTATGAATTTTTACCCATTACCAACATTTTGTGCTGGTTACTCACTGCGTGAGTTGATGTTTTGCACTGTTTATTTCAATTGGGGGCGGCAGTAGCTCAGTCCATAGGGACTTGGGTTGGGAACTGGAGGGTCGCCGGTTCAAGTCCCTGTCTGGACCAAATATGGAGCATGGACTGGTGGCTGGAGAGGTGCCACTTCACCTCCTGGGCACTGCCGAGGTGCACTGGAGCAAGGCACCGAACCCTCCAACTGCTCTGGGCGCCTGACCAAGGCAGCCCCCTCACTCTGACATCTCTCCACTTTGTGCATGTATAGGTCCCGTTTGTGCATGTGTCTGTGTGTTACTGACAAAAAAGAGTGAAAAAATGGAATTTCCCCTCAATATATAAAATAAAAAATAAAATTGTAAATAAAAGCAATAAAATGGATCCAGTAAATTGCTGCTCACAGTCAAGAAAGAATCTGACACATAATCTCTCATAAAACAGAAAACCAACCTTTTCCATTGTTTTGTTTTCAAACAAACAAGCCAACGTTAATTAATAAGCTTTAAAGGTGTTGTTAGTGAATTTTGTTGCCTTTAGACAGAACCAGGTGAGCTGTTTCCCACTGTTTCTTGTCTTTATGCTAAGCTAACCTTATTGGCTGCTCTCTGTAGTTTCATATTTACTGCATGGATGCAAGAGCATGGATGTATTAAGAGACCTGGATACAGCATTGAAAGTGAGACCCCGTTCATACCTATGAAAATTGCTCAGAGGCTCATGTAGCCAAAAGTGTGCAACTGCTGTCTGTAAAGTTACCAGGATGATTGACACTGCTTCTGCATCATTGGGCCCATAGAGCAGGCACACTAGAGACTTCCTGAGCCAGTTACTTCCAGTTTAGCACTCCACTAATTTGAGTGGAGATTAAATGATTTAATTGTGCGGCTCTTCTAAACCTTCAAACTGTTATTGGACTGAATGGATTAAATCTCGACTGTGAAATGAGTCATTTTGTGGGGGCTGTGACACTCAAAAAATGTATATGATTTACAGACATTTCATTTACAATGCAAGTCAACAGAGAAAAAAGTCTCTTCCAGCCCAATAGGCTCAGGTGACGGACCCGGAAGTTGTAATTCCACTGTTTGGCCATTATGTAAAGTTGGCTTCAAAGCTCGGTGCACTTCTCAGGGGTCTGCATGAGAGTGGTAACGCAAGGGCATACTTCCCAGAATGTCAAACGTTTGTTTTAAGAGCATCTTAGGAAATTAAAGCGAATTCATTGTGTTTTCATCCTGTAATTACCACTTATGGCCAGAGAGGCTGCTTTTTGACAAAAGTTATGATGTTAAGCTTTAATTGACTCAGAAAACTCAAAATACGTGAGATTTAGTGATGCATTAAATCAAATCATTGTGGCATTAAATAGTTCGGCTCTTTGGAATTTTTATTACAGAAGGAGGATTTTAAAATATAAGTTTCAGTGCATCTCCCTGCGGGTGGAAAGGTGAAGAAAGAACAGACAATCTGTAGGTAATCAACCGCCCAATGACTGCCTCTGATCTTTTTGGGGAAATCGACTCACTAATGGCTTGCCTTGTGTCCTGTGTCATTTCCTTTTGATGTGATCGGCCAGTGATGATCAGTGATCTGGCTGTGTGTAGTAAAGAGCTCTCAGCAGGCACTTTTAATTACCGGGGGGACTGATTTTGGCTGCAGAGCCCACCTCGTCTGGTTTTTATTTCCAACTGCAGACTGACTGTAAAACAACACTACCAGCGCTGTCACCCAAAACCAAAACTGCTCATGTACAAAAGCAGCCGGGGCCCTGATTATCATTCTGTGTTGGGCATGTGAGCGACAGTTGCTCTGTTTTTACTTACAACCCCCTCCGTCCTCCCTCCTCCATCCTCCCTCCTTCCTCCTCCTCCTCTTCCTCCTCCTCTTTCCTTTAAGTATCTTTCTGCACACATAAAAACTGATGTCAAGTGCACACGCTACATGCTCTATCTCAGACAAATCAGAGCCAGGTGCATCCGTATGAGAGAGTTCATATTAGAGAGATATTGCAAACATCTGCATGTTCTGCGTGTCCTCATCATTTAGATCCCTGTGTGACAGTAAAAGGCTGCACAGAGGAGAGAGAGGGGAACACCCGCTAAAAAGTAACTCTGCCCGGTTTGTTCTGCTGCCAAAAGGCCTGACGGATGGGGCTCTGCTGCAGGAACAGGGAGTGCATGCACGCGCGCACACACACACACACACACACACACACACACACTCTTTATGGCCTTCCTCGCACTTTATTTCCCTCACATTAATTTTCAAATTTTCACCATTGTGATCACCCTCACTAAAGGGGCAGTTTATTTCTCATGGTAAGTTCAGCCTACAATGTCCTATGGGTCTTAAGACGTCAGTGTTTTCAAGGTAGTGAGGGATGCTGTTGGTTACATTATGGGAAATGTCGGATCTGGTGTGGTAAGAGCTTCATCTTTAGGGCCCTGAAATACCAAGCCAATGGTTGGCCAACGGTCAAAGTTGAGCTTTTAGTGAGCATCTGCTGCCCTCGTCGGTGCAGTGTGTCCTTGTCGGCCCCTGACAGCTTTTTTTTGGTCAATTCAGCATGATGAATCAGTGGCCCATTGGCAAAAGGAATACAAATTGTAAGTTTAGGCTTTCCCAGTTGACATTGGGCGAGAGGTGGGTTACACCCTGGACAGGTTGCCAGACTATCTCAGGGCTAACATATAGAGACAGACAACCATTCACGCTAGTACCCGGAGAAAACCCACACTGACACATGGGGGAATATGCAAACTCTGCACAGAAGGAGTCCCCGACCTTCGGTTCGAACCCTCCACCCTGGAACCAGGAACCCTGTCACTGTGAGGCGACAATGCTAACCACTGCACTGCCATACCACCCCAGTTGTCCATGTCTACCAAGGAGAGTCTGAAAGTAGAGCTAAAAAAAGTCCTACAAAAGGGCTTCCTCAGAGATATGATCATTCATAGTTCCTGAAGTACAGACTGGAGACTGAATAAAAACAATGGATGTGTCACTCATTGGCTTGTGGACTCCCACTTTGAAGCCTCAATTTTGACATGCCTTTGTCATCTTGGATTTTTGGAGCCAGAAGTGACCATATTTGGACAAGAGAATGGCACTGCCCATAGACCATGATGACGCCTCACAAACAGCCTGTCACTCAAAGTGGCAAAGTGGTCCACCCTTAATAATGCATAACTTTAAGTCTTGATAAAATGGGAAGTTACATAAAAAATCCACCCCCCATACAGCTGTCATGAAGGGGGAAATTAGCCAAAGACCAAAACTATTTTTTGTGGCAGGCTGTAAACATGTTTATTTCTGCTGTTAAGTTTTACTTTTTCTCTCTTATCTTTCACTGACTTGTCTTCCTGTATCCTTCACATTATCTCAGTTCAGTTCCCCTCTCCTGTTATCTCTTTCTTCTCTCTTTTTTATCCCTGTATTTCTGTGTATTTTTGTGTATTTCTATATCACACACACACACACACACACAACTCTGCTGTCTGCTGGCTCTTGTTCCCTTCCCCTCAAGTGCATCAGAGAAGGAGTGGTATCAGGACTTTTCCAACCTCAATAAAACTTCCCCATTATGAGGTGTTGTGGTGGGTAATGTGCGTCTTTAAGATGTCTAAAAAATGTGGATCTGCCCCCGCTGCCTTCTCATGAAACCTTCACCCGAGGCCACAATCTGTAAGAGACCAGAGAGATCACATGTGGGAACGAAACCAGAGGATCTTGTTCAAAGTGCGGAAACTTGTTTAAAGTACATGTGTTCAGATAGAGATAGAGAGAGGTTACAGTGAGGGGAAATAAGAGACTGAACAGGACCGATATTAGGCTTCAGATGTGGAACAGTGTTAATTAAACAAGTGAAATATAATTATTTTCTTTGAACAAAAAGAGATAAAAGTGTAGATATTACTTATTATTACTTACTATTATATAAAGAACTCTGTAGAATGTTTTAATTAGTCTTGTGGATTTGGTGTTTCTGGTTAAACAAAAATGATCCTTCTCTTTGACAAAGAGTATCTCTGATCCTTTCCATATTGTTGTCAGACAACAATCTGAGCCTGTCAGTAGCAAAAAGCGACAAGCACTTTTAAGCCCCGTTTCCACCAATCATTTTCAGTTATGGTACCTTTGGAACCAAAAGTAACCCTTCAGACGTGGTACCTAGACCCTAGCGTTTCCACCTCAAACTCTTTCATGTGAGTGGGGTCGTCGTCACTCACTGCTCTGTCCAGCACTCAATGTTTTTCCTCTTCACTAGTGACACAGATGGAAGTCTGTACCTCGTTTATCATCCACAGGACAGGGCAGCTCGCCGACATTTAGATAGAACAGTATAGAACAGGCTGCAGTGAGAGTCTCAATATGGGATATTTAAAAATAGCAGGTCTGTGCATTTAGTCCTTCTAAGGCAAGCTCAGGAATTTAGTGTTGGCAGAGCCCAATGGAATGATGCACTACAACACTATTTTTCTCTCAGAGTGAGGATTGGGATATATGCAGATCACATAATCTGCTCAAAATGAATACACACTTGAAGATCCAATCATTACTAAAAGTGTATGTCATATAAAAACTAAAGTAATGGTCAAAGTTGTTAGTGAACTTTAATGTGTGTTGATTGATTCACGTCGTCAACTCGTCCATCGAGTAACATTACAAGTTAACGTTCCACCTTGAAAGTCGCTGGCAGCCTGCCCACTGAATACAGCTGCTGTGACAGGCAGCAAAACCATCCGCAACAACTTTTCACAGTGGAAATGGAAAAAAAGCGTACTTAACTGTACTGAACTGTACCGAACTGTACCGTACTGCTTGGTGGAAACAGGGCTTTAGTGAACGTACATTGACAGTGCACAGTGCCCTTGAATAGTTACACTGCAGCCAGTTTTGCCACTGCCAGCTGCAGCGGTCTCACTCAGTATTGGACCATTTTAAGAAATTGTTGTCCCCATTAGTCACTTAGACACAAAACATGGGAAAATGGGGTCCGGGTTGAAAAATACTGAAGAGACCCTTTAAGAGAAATGGCCAACATGATAAAGCAACTGTTTGTTATTTTTATTAGTATTTTTTTTATTATTTGATCAATCTTTTTTTTTTTTTTTTTTTTTTTTTTTGCAATTATTATCGTGTGTACTGTTAGTTTTTCGGTATGGTATGGTATGGTATGGTTGGTATGCAGGCATTGTAATTTATATGTTGCATCTCGTCTTTGATGTTATTTTTTATCAATGTAAAGAGGAGAGTGGGCTATAGATAGGCACAAAAGTGACCTTATGATCAAACAGACATTCCATATGGCAACACTCAAAATGACCCTGCAGATACACTACCAAAACTATAAATAATTGCAACTAAAATTATTGCTTCGTAGTTGTATGCCTACAGTCAATCTGCAGTTACAGTTTATACCCATGTCTGTAGAAACATGGATGCTTCACACACACACACACACACACACACACACACACACACACACACACACACACACACACACACACGACCAGAAAAGTGTTTTTGCAAAACATTATGATGTCACAGAGAAGCTGACCTCTGATCAAAAATTCATGACCTCCTGTCCTCAGATAGTACCTATCTAACCTCAAACACAGCTGTAAGACCTAATATATATTTAGATTGCTTCTCCCCAATTTCTCTTCAAGAATTGACCGCAGTGATTTCTTCATCTAAATCATCAACGTGTCTCTTAGACCCCATCCCAGCTAGACTACTTAAGGAGGTCTTACCTTCAGTTAACACTCATATATTAGATATGATCAATATATCCTTATTAACAGGCTATGTACCACAGTCTTTTTAGGTAGCTGTAATTAAACCTCTCCTAAAAAAGCCCACCCTGGATCCAGAGGTGTTAGCCAACTAAAGACCAATATCTAATCTTCCCTTTCTTTCAAAGATCCTTGAGAAAGTAGTCGCAGACCAGCTGTGTGATTTTCTACATGATAATAATTTATTTGAGGATTTTCAGTCAGGATTTAGAGTGCATCATAGCACTGAGACAGCACTAGTTAAAATTACAAATGACCTTCTGATTGCTTCAGACAAAGGACTCGTCTCTGTACTTGTTTCATTAGATCTTAGTGCGGCATTTGACACTATTGACCATCAAATTCTGCTACAGAGACTGGAACACTTAATTGACCTAAAAGGTTCTGCACTAAGCTGGTTTAAATCTTATTTATCTGATCGTTTTCAGTTTGTTCACCTTTATAATGAATCATCCTTACGTATTAAAGTTTGTTTTGGAGTTCCGCAAGGTTCTGTGCTCGGACCAATCCTATTTACTCTATATATGCTTCCTTTAGGTAACATCATTAGAAGTCACTCTGTAAATTTCCATTGTTAGGCAGATGATACACAGTTGTATTTATCTATGAAGCCAGAAGATAGTAATCAATTAACTAAACTTCATAATTGCCTTAAAGACATAAAAACCTGGATGAGCACCAATTTCCTGATGTTAAATTCAGACAAAACTGAAGTTATTGTTCTTGGCCCCAAACAACTCAGAGACTCTTTATCTGATGACACAGTTTCTCTAGATGGCATTGCTCTGGCCTCTAGCACTACCATAAGAAACCTTGGAGTAACATTTGATCAAGATTTGTCTTTAAATTCTCATTTAAAACAAACCTCATGGACTGCATTTTTTCATCTGCGTAATATTGCGAAAATTAGGCCTATCCTGACCTGAAAAGATGCAGAAAAATTGGTCCACGCTTTTGTTACCTCAAGGCTGGATTACTGTAACTCTCTATTATCAGGTAGCTCTAGTAAGTCCTTAAAAACTCTCCAGCTAATTCAGAATGCAGCAGCACGTGCACTAACAGGAACTAAGAAACGACAACATATTTCTCCTGTTTTAGCTTCTCTGCACTGGCTCACTGTAAAATCCAGAATTGAATTTAAAATTCTACTGTTAACTTATAAAGCTCTAAATGGTCAGGCTCCGTCATATCTTAGGGAGCTCATAGTGCCATATTATCCCACCAGAACACTGCGCTCTGAGAACGCAGGGTTGCTCGTGGTCCCTAAAGTCTCCAAAAGTAGATCAGGAGCCAGAGCCTTCAGCTATCAGGCTCCTCTCCTGTGGAATCATCTTCTTGTTGCGGTCCGGGAGGCAGACACCGTCTCCACATTTAAGACTAAACTTAAGACTTTCCTCTTTGATAAAGCTTATAGTTAGGGCTGGCTCAGGCTTGCCTTGTACCAGCCCCTAGTTAGGCTGACTTAGGCCTAGTCTGCCGGAGGACCCCCTATAATACACCGGGCACCTTCTCTCCTTGTCTCGCTCTCTCTCTCTCTCTCTCTCTCATATCCTATTACTGCATCTTGCTAACTCGGCCATTCTGGATGTCACTAACTCGGCTTCTTCTCCGGAGCCTTTGTGCTCCACTGTCTCTCAGGTTAACTTATATCGCAGCGGTGCCTGGATAGTGTGACGTGTGTGGTTGTGCTGCTGCCGTGGTCCTGCCAGATGCCTCCTGCTGCTGCTGTCATCATTAGTCATTAGTCATACTTCTACTGTTATTATACACTTATGATTATTGTCACACATGTATACTGTCAGATATTAATATATACTTTCAACATATTGTACCACAGTAGCCAGAACTATAATTATAATATTATTACTTTCATTAATGTTGTTGTAAGCTACTGTCAATGCCGTCTGTCCTGCATCTCTCTCTCTCTCTCTTTTTCTGTCTCATTGTGTCATACGGATTACTGTTAATTTATTATGCTGATCTATTCTGTACGACATCTATTGCACGTCTGTCCGTCCTGGAAGAGGGATCCCTCCTCAGTTGCTCTTCCTGAGGTTTCTACCATTTTTTTTCCCTGTTAAAGGGTTTTTTTGGAGGGAGTTTTTCCTTATCCGCTGTGAGGGTCCAAAGGACAGAGGGATGTCATATGCTGTAAAGCCCTGTGAGGCAAATTGTGATTTGTGATATTGGGCTTTATAAATAAAATTGATTGATTGATTGATTGATTGATTGACCTTTTGGATATAAAATGTCATCCCCTCATCATTTTAATCTATTAGATGTTTGTGTGAAATTTTGCAATAATTGGTGTGTGAATTCTTGAGCTATGGCCAAAGACATGTTTGTGGGTCACAGTGACCTTTGACCTTTGACTACCAAAATCTAATCAGTTCATTGTTGAGTTCAAGTGGACGTTTGTGCCAAATTTGATAAAATTCCCTGAAGGCTTTATTGAGATAAAGGGTTCACATTAATGGGATGAACACATGGACAACCTCACGACATACTGCCATAAAAAATAAAAATAAAATGCATGTAAAATATTGCTTGGCTTCAACATAACAGTAGTACAGTCTGAAGTACCACTAACAAAGCAGAAACTTTTACTCACAAAAATGTAGAAAACATTTTATCAATTGCAGAACAACCAGCCAAAACACAGAACTCAAAGCGTTAGGTTTCTGTTCAGGTAGGTTTTCTCTCTCCAGTGTGAAATCATGTTGTTTGTCGGATTCAGGCTTCCGTTATTCATAATATTCAGTAAGTTTTTATCCTGGTTTAAGGACAAACAACCAGCAGTAGGACATCCCACATGGCTTTTAACTGAAGATTAATTCCTAATGTTCATTAGGGTGCAACATACACATGAGGAGGAAAACGATGTGTAGAGATAAACTACAACTCTAAGCTGATCAATCAACCAAACACAAGGGAATACACTACTGAATGACTCCACCTGCTCATAAAGGTGAGGAGCATCACAGGTTTCAGTCATTCTGCTG
Organism: Epinephelus lanceolatus; assembly: GCF_041903045.1. Taxonomy (NCBI): domain Eukaryota; kingdom Metazoa; phylum Chordata; class Actinopteri; order Perciformes; family Serranidae; genus Epinephelus; species Epinephelus lanceolatus. Next base: position 29,142,723 of record NC_135749.1, on the reverse strand, counting down.
ATGGAGGGGGAAGTGGGGGCTGAAAGAATCCAGCCCAAACTGCACACTACAAACTAACTGTGTTTTCAGTTTGTTGTGAGTTTGTTAAATGTGTTTACACATACCAGCATTCAGACTAAAATCACTTTTTTAATGTGGTGTTGATTTGTCCCAAAGATGCTGCAATGCAAAAGCAGACATGGGGAAAGTCCTCCCAGCTGAAACAGATTACAATGTTGGATGACACTTGTCTTTTTCCAGTTTAACAGAATGGCAGGGGATTTCCAGCATCAGTTTAATTTGATTTCCACTTGCAAAACAGATTTTTTATTTCCTGACACATTAATTCTTTGCCCTCTCAGTATTAGTACAGATTGCATATATGAAGTATTAGTACATAATGTTAGCGATACAGTGAATCACTTACCTGTGATATTGTTTATATAATACCAACACAGCAACAAAGACACAAATCCAAACCCTGAGAGGACTTCTGTTGTTTCAAGTGACACTCTAGAGGATGCTGTTTATCGGCAGCAGTGACCCTCAGAGGACTTACCTGTCTGACCTTCTCCTCCGTCACTTTGCTGTCTCACTCAGCTGTGTAATCCCTTTTCTCTTATGAGTCTGCATCAGTCAGCACACAGGCTGAAAGATCACTGAATGTCTCTTGATTTAAATCATGCCTGTATGAACTCCATAAAATAAAGTACTAGAGTAAAAAGTAGCTCAGTAACTACAGCCCATAGATTTATTATCTTCACAGTACATTTTGAACAAACCATCACTTCATCATGTTTGGTCATGTGGAGCATGTGTGTATCTAATCTCACAAACTACTGGACCAGTCAGCCCAATATTTCTTATGTTCATTTTTGACTATGCTCTAGGACCTCTTCGTGGTTGCAGTGATACTAAAAACAGTGTTGAAGACGGGGTCCTGTTCATGAAAGCTGTTCAGTGGCACTTAAAAAAAGGGTTCAATTATCCAGATCAATGCATCATTAGGCCCACAGAGCAAGTGCACCAGAGACTTCGCCAGCTGAGCAGCTAACTTTTGGTTTAGCCCTCCGCTAACTTGAATGGGGATTAAATAATTTAATTGTACAGATCTTCTAGACTTTCAAAATATTATTGGACTGAATGGATTAAACTCCAATGATGAAACGAGTCATTTCATGAGGGTTGTGACGCTCAAAAAATGTTTCCACTGAGTTACAGTCATCTCTTTCACAATGTAAGTCAATGGGCAGAAATCTTTTTAGGCCACATGGCATCACGTGATGGACCCACAAGTTGCAACTTCACAGTTTGGCCCCTGTGTCAAATTGGCCTCAAAGCGGCTCTGTTCCTGGGGGCTTATAGACTAATCTGTTGCAGGCCACATTTTAGCCTTTGTCGCTGTTAAATAAGCATCTACAAATTTGTTCCATAACGGATATGTTATGATCCACTTAAGTTAGGCATGATATCAGATCAATTAGTCCCTGTTACTGATATCTTCACTGCCAACTCTTTTCTGCTGCTGCTAATAATATGTCCTGATAGTGTTGCAATGCTGTTCTATATGGAAATATGTCACTACTGCCTCTAGTGCTTTAAAAAAATGTATGTCCTTTTATATTGCATCAACTTTGTCTCAAGTTTTAGCATTGAATCACACTTTTGATGATCATTACATTCTTGTGACTACAAAATCTTGTTAAAATCATTTCTTGTTGATGTGTTCAAAGAAATCTTTTAAATAGTATGTCCTGTTTTTTTGTGTTTGTTTGTTTGTTTTTTGTGCGCATTTTAGGTAGCCTTGTGTAACATCTTAGCTAAGGGACTACAGATGAAAAACAGCCTTTAGGCTAATTCTGGCATTTTTATACCATGTGTATTTATTAATTTGCACAGTCCCTTCTTAAATAAACTAAACTTATCTTGAGTGTAAGCGAGACAGGAGGGACAATGGAATTCAAAACCTGAAATCGTCATCTTGTTTATTGTTTCCTTATTAAATGTATACAGTTAACCCAGGATGCTCAGTTATAATACCATTACTAAGCAATCTAAGCATCTTAAAGAAAACTGAGACTATACTATATAAAAAGCCTTTATCAAATTCATGTGCTGGACACACAGCCTGCCCTGCACTCCTTGTTCCCCAACCACATGCCTCCAGACACACTTGAGGGAGATCTGAACTCTAACGAGTGCACTGTTCTACTTAGGACCTGCTCCACATTGAGATATTGTAATGTTAATGCTATTGAAACATTGATTGAATATAATAAATGTTTAAAAAGCTTTAGCTTACTTAATTACATTTAGTCCAGTTTTAACTGAGACATCTAGACATCCTTAAAATAATCAAATCAAATCAAACTGGGAATCAGAGAAAGGCAAAACTTGAAAAGAGCAAATCCCTGCAGCAAAGATGACACACGAGAAGTCACAAAAGTTTACTTAACAAACAGGAGTAACAAGTCACTTCCCTCGTATGTCAGTCAGAGGGCTTTGAGCTGGCTGCCATCTGACTCCACAGAGAGGATTTCCACTCTGCTTTTACCAGAGCACACACAGAGGTCAAGATGAAAGGACATCACTTTTGCCTGTGGACAAAAAGCAAACAAGGGAGACACGTGTTGGATTTATATGGAGTAAATACTTCAGGGGAAAGTTTTCTGTCTTTTTGCTGTGACAGAGATTTCTTGGACACACATCACATGTTGTAAACTATCTCATTCCAGATCTCGGTCCCTGCACTCACTCCTTATCCTTTCGTAAGTTCTTTCCCCCTTGACTGCACTCTGGACATGTGTGAAGCATTTAACATCACAGAAAAACAGAAAAAAAACACAAGTTCCCAGTTACTCTCCCCCCTCTTCTCTCTGATAACAACAGTTGAATCCTGCACTCGATTTACACCCGGCTTTGTTTCCCCTGCAAATATTTTTCCTCCATCCCACTGCAAATCTGCCACAGTGAGACACAGTGCAGAAACGCCTCTGTACGCCACTATAGAGATGCTACATTCCAGTCTTTTGTCCTCCACGGGCTGTTCAGAGCAGCTGCTTTAAGACTGGCTGCCCCTTTTTTATATCTTACCTTGTTGTTTGGGGGGGAATGGCAGCGAGGCCCTCAGAGAGCATCATACACATTCCTTCCCCTCGCCCTCCTCCCTTCACTCTTGATTGCCGCCCTTTTCTAAGGACATGTATGTTGTTTAATGTCCACAGCCCCTGGAGACAATGCCCCACTTGACCTTTGACCCCAGTGAGGAAAAGGCAGGCTTAATCTGATGTTGAGATCCTCCACTGCCATTGTCTGTGAGGCAGGGGACCCAATGTGGCTCTAGACTAAAGAGGGGGGGTCAGTCAATACATCTGCACACCAATTTGTTTGTCACATATAACCCCACAGACCTCCAGCACACACAGAAACACAGCCCACCCAAGGAAGATGACGCTCCCTCAACTTGTCTCCTGACCCTGTTTTCACCCTGCAAACTGTCACTCACACTGCTCATCCCTTTAACACCAGAGAGGAAACTAATAGGTCTATAAGCTCCTGACCACTTGATCAATAGCAGGTTTAAGTGCACATTTAATTACAGAAGGTCAACAACAGAAGTCCACATTTTAGATGCCTGGAAAAGGCTTGTAAAACTGATTCCATCCATCCCTAAAAGCACAGTTTGACATTTTAGTAAATACACTTATTCTTGCTGTGAGTGAGATGAAGAGATTGATATCATTCTAATGTTTGTACGATAACTGAGAAGCTGGTTAGGTTAGAGTAGCATGAAAACTGAAAACGGGAAAAAGTTAGCCTGACTGTCTTCAAAAGTAAGTGATTGTGTATTTTTTATGCCTTTTGTGCAACGTAAACATAGGATGTTTATTAGTGAACATTAGAGCTGCTATCCCGGGCAAGAGACACAGCGACATCTTGGTAAAAAACAACTCCTTTTTGTGGCACCATTCTGGCTGGAAGTGCATCGATGTCTCTGTAAAAAACAACCACTTTTCATGGCATCATCCTGGCAGAAAACGCAGCGATGTCTTGATTAAGAACAACCGCTTTTGTGGCACTATCCTGGCAGGAAAAGCAGTGATGTCTTCATAAAAAACAATGGGTATTTGTGGCATCATCCAGGCAGGAAACACAGCAACACGTTGGAAAAAAACAACTGTTTTTCGCTGCACTATCCTCTGTGGTAAAACAGCGACAGCCTCCACCTCCTGATGAGAAAGTCAGCTCATATACTTGAACTAGGATTTAGAAATGTTTATAAGATACATTCAGTCTGGGACATTCACATGAAATGTATCCATGGATTGCAGAAACATGCCAACATTTTCTCCTGGTGACTCGGCTGCTGTACATGAAGCTGCATGCTACAGTAACATCAAAAAGATTTGTAGTCTTGGTTGCAGATGGTAATTTCTCGCTGCTTCTGGATCATATTCCTGCTGGAACATTAAAGCATGTAACTTGTTCTAGCAGACACCCTAAGTACAAGTTGGATTCCAAAGTGAGCGTAACAAGTCCCCTTTAATGAATAGATAGGAGACTGATGCATGATGTTACTTTTTGTACTATGCTGCAAGACAAATTTCCAGGAGGACAATAAAAACATACCTGATTGAGCACTTAAAATATTTGGCAGACTGTACCATTAAAAGCGCTGACTAATTTGACCTTGTAGAGTCTGTTAATATCTGAATTTATTAATAGATAACTATCTGCAATTAATACCAGGAAAATGGAGTAAAGAGTACACACATTATGACACAAAAATGTCAGTAGAATGCCAGTAAAATTACCAAAAACAGTAATAGTATCAGTAAATTCCACACTTTAATGAGAGGTTAAGTTCAAGACATTTTAATTTGCCTGTTACTCTACACATTGTACAATTCACACAGTATATAAGAATAGATTAATTTGGTTAAACAATTTTACTGATTATTTTACTGTGTAAAAATACATTATCAATTCATTTTCTGCTGTAATAAGGTTTGATGCAGGAAAACAAAGAGATCACAATGAATTTATCTTACTTACAGTAACAATCAGTATAATATATTATTTTCAGACTCCAGTAAATAATTCAAAACAAAATATAAGAGGCTAAATGTGTCACTAATGCTTTAAACAACAGTAGAACCAAAAAAAAGGGTTCACCAAACAAAGTTTTGTTTTCTTTTGGTGAATAATTATTCCTATGTGTGTAGTATACATTAAAACCACCAGTAATACTACAGTATTTCACAGTCTGAGTGCAGAACATAGCTGTCACGTTTTGTTACCAAAACATGTGTTTATTTGAACCTGAACATCCAGATGTGTGACTCATGGCGTCTGGAACAAAGCGGACAATAAAAAAAAAACAAAAAAAAGAAATAACTTATTATAGAACATAAATTATTAATTCCAAATATTTACACATGGTACCTTTGAACATCAGTGCATCACAGACAAAATTATGCATCTCCTCAATGAAACAGTAAACTGGTGAGAAACCCTGTGCTGTTTTTTTTTTTTTTTTTTGGAAATGTACTGACGGTGGTTCAATCTGGAAAAAAAAGATGACTTCATAGTCACTCCAGCACTTGAGGACGTTCCCTGAGTTGTAGGTCATGTCAAGTGCTGAAAATCTGCTTTTTAATCCTAGCAGAGAAGTCAGTCAAGACGTCCATTATGGGAAAAAAAATGTTTACCTGATGTTTATCATTCAGTTTCTAAGAAAACTAAAAGAAGAAACAGGCCACAAAAGTGTAATCTGTCAGTTTGGTTCAGTCATCAAGTGTTCTACATTTAAAAAGAAGGAGTTTTTTTTATTATCGTTAAACCCCTGTAATGAATTTGGACATAAAGTTACACAGGGCTTTCCACAGAGACTAATCTATTATTACATATATTAGAAGTTCATGGGGGAAAAATTTCGATACAGCATGCATGGCAATATCGTATCAATACACAAATGTCAAGTACTGATTTCTTTTTTTTTTTTTAGAATTCATAATATTGCAAATACAAATTAAACTTTTGGTAGCCTACTAAAATCAATTGCTTTTCCAGTCCACTAGATACATTTTGCTGCAAGAAAAATAATTAAAGTGAGATGAACAGACTGAAAACTTTATCTTATTAGATAAAATAGATGTTGACGGGGTGATAATTTGCAGTTAAATCGTAATATATGTTGTTGCAATATATAGCATATCTCAAAATTATGTTTAAAATTATAATAATATTGTATTGTGACTTAAGTATTGTGACTATGACGTATTGTGGGGCCTCTGGTGATACCCATCCCTAAAAGCAGTCCATGAGAGTTTAACATAGTCTCTAACATGGTCTCATGGGCCAACTTATGGGTGGCAAAAGGAAAAAAAGTGGTGTATTTGTTTTATTTTTACACTGGCAATAGTTTTATAAAACTAAAGGACTAATTCCTCAAATGGAGGATATTTAATGTCTCTTTTAAAGGAATACTTCAGCATATTTGGAAATGATTTGCTCTCTTGCTAAGATCTAAATAATAAGATTTATACCACTCTTACGTTTGTACGGCTTCAGTCAGGAGGCAGCTAATTTAGCTTAGCATTATGACTGAAAACAGGAGGAAACAATTTTTCATTAGTTTTTATCTTAATTTTGTTTTTAATTCAGTTTAGTTTCAATTAGTTTCCAGAGTTTGCTCGTTTCAGTTTCATTTTAGTTTTGTTTTTATTAGTTTCAGTATAAGCTTTAGTTTGTCTTTGTATCACAATATGGGGAATATTTGTCAGGGGCAAGACTGAAAAAGTTCAGAATAGGTGTTACAATACAAACACAGCACTTTGTGAAGGCAACTGACTCACAGTTATGTAGACATCCCAGTTTCAAACATACACACCAATGCCTCCTCGTTCTTGTTGTGTTGACACATTTGAACAAATTGACAAAGACTAAAACTAAAGACATTTCCTGTATATATTTTATTTTATTTTTCATTTGTATCTATTTTTCTAAATTCTAGTTTCTTTTTTTAAAATTTCAAATAACTAAAATGGTTTTTCACACCCACTTTTACTTTTTTGGTTGAGTTTTAGTTATAACTATATATATTAACTATATTAACCTTGATACCAGCACAGCTCAAGCTAACTGGTTTATTGATATACTTGAATGTATTAAACTTGGGTGAAAGTTAAGTGTAAAAACTACAGGGTTTGGTTTTGAGCAGGACTTTGTCACCATCAGACAGAAACAGGCTAGCTGTTTCCCCCTGTTTACAGTTTTTATGCTAAGCTAAGCTAGCTTCATATTTACCATACATACAGGTGAGTGGTGTCAAATCTTCTCATCTAACACTCAGTTAAGACAGCGAATAAGCATATATGCCAAAATGTTGAAATATTCATTTAAAGGTCCAGTGTATAGGATTTTGGGGGGATATATTGGCTGAAATGGAATATAATAAATGTGTTTTCTTTCGTTTATAATTACCTGAAGGTAAAAATGATTGTGTTTTCATTGCCTTAGAATGTTTCTACAGTAGCCCAGAATGGACAAATCAAACACTGGCTCTAGAGAGGGCCATATGCATTTTTGTTTCAGCCACTGTAGTTCTCCTACATGTTTGGCACACAGGAGATGTTTCAGTTGGTTGCAATCTGCAACTTTACCACTAGATGGCACTAAATCATGCACACTAGACCTTTAAACCTTTTGTTGATTTGGTGAAACAGAAGATAAAGAGTTTCCAACAAATTAATCTCTCATATATTCATGAGTATGCTGTAACATACAGAGAAGAACAAGAACACAAACGTTTGAGGTATTGAACATGACCTTGTTGGGTGCATGGTTAGAAAATGTATCACTAAGTTTTTGAAAGTCTTCATCTTTCCTTGTTTCAGTTGCAGCCTCACCACCACACACACTGTAATGCTGTTCAATTCACACAAACCAGAGAGCCTGACGAACAAGGAGATGGTCAAAGTGAAGCCAGACCTACTACCTACAGCCACAAGACTCAACCACCATGTCCTCGTACTGTTTGTAGACCACATTGTTTCCTGAGTCGATGTAGAGGATGCTGATGGGGCTGAGTTTGGATGGGGCGCAGCAGCTAGGCGGCATGTTGCTGGGGTTCATTGAATTCATCAGAGTCTGGATGATGGCATGGTTGGTGGGCTCCAGGTGGGAGCGCAGGGGGAAGTCACACACTCCCTCGCAGTGGTACGCCTCATAATCCAGCGGGGCGATTATCCAGTCGTCCCAGCCAAGATCTCTGAAGTTAACGTGCAGCGGCTTCTTGCTGCACCTGGATTTGGACTTCTTGCCGTGTCTCTTCCCATGGCGTGTTTTGAATGCAGCCGTCCTTCTTCTCCTGCTGGCTGTGGTGACAGGGCCCCTGTCTTTGGTCTTCCTCTGTAGACCCAGCAATTCTCTCCCCTCTCTCCTCTCACTGAAGAGAGTCTGCCTCTTCTTCGACCTAGTGAACACCACTAAGATGGCTTTCTTCTGCTGAGGCCTGCCATGCCTGTGCAAGCCCAGAAGGTGCAGGTCCAGCTCCCTCTCTGGGTTGTCCAGCATGCCCCTGAGCTCCAGGCAGAAGTGCTTCCCCTCGCTCAGGTGATGCTGCTCTTTGAATATTTCCCACACATCCAACACCTCCCACTTCGGCCCCTGGGAATCCTGCAAGTCCAGTGTTTTGGAGTCGAGCAGCTGCTGGTCGTGGCAGGAGAGGAGCTGGATGTCCACAGGCTCTGTTTCCGATATCCTGAAATTCCCAGACACTTTGGTGTATATTCTGAGCTCAGCTCCCAGCACCTCCGCCTTTTTGGAGAGCGTTGAGACGTCGAACAGATACTGCTGTCTCCTCAGAGGGGAGAGTGGGAGGTCATCTGTGGAAAGCATTAAAACAGCAGGGTCAGATACATTCTCACTGGACGATGTGCATACCACAGAGATGCGGAATCTGACAGGAAAAATCCTACTATTGTCTGCACTGAATTAATCTGGGAGACAAAGTATGAGTCATGGGTGTTCAATCAATCCTACCTGCATGCACATACACACACACATACACACACACACACACACACACACACACACACACATATAAATACACTGAAGCTCCACATACCTTCCCCATTGTCCACAAAACTTGCAATAGTGTTTGCAGCTTTTGAAGAGCGAAAGAAACTGGCGTTGAGTCCCAGTCTCTCCGCCGTGGAGAAGGTCTTGTAAATAGACAGCATGTAGTCATGAGGCTCAACTGAGTCTTTAGATGTTGTTTTACTGTTTCTATCGATGGATGGCGGCGCGTAAAACTCCTTGAAGTACTTAGAAGCGTGTTGTCCATCAAAAATCCTCGTCACCTTGCTGCTCTTTGGCGCAGCTGGAGGAAAAATAGCAAGAGTATGAAAACCAGGGATTTCCCTAACAAACACCAGAGCGCCGCAAAGAAAAGCGAAGTGATAGAGATCCATCCTCTGCTCTCGCCCTGAATCAGAGCCGGAGCCTGAGCTGTGGCTGCCGGGGTGGGGGGGACCACGGGCAAAGCCGGAGCTGAACTCTGCATCCACTCCGCAGCAAGTGGCTGCTCCGCAAAGTGCGCACAGCTCTGGAGGACAGGCGGTGCGAAGTTTTTTTAAAAAAAAAAAAAAAGGGGGGGGGGGGGGGGGGGGTTACACGCCCACATTGTAGTTATCGTTAAGGCTAAATGGAGGGCGCAAATTAAGGCTGTAAAACTAATTGTTCCTCTGACGGCTGTCACCTCCCTCCTGGGGAGGCAGATGTGAGCTGAAAGGACGCTTGACAGCTTCTGGTGCATTTGCACATTTTAGTTTCAAACACAAAACCTGCTTGTACAAACCACAGTCACTCTTAATTTGGAGATTTTTTTGGCTCAGTTGTAAATGTTTCCCCCGTTCAAGCAGAGGTTTAAATATCACTGCTGTTTGGGTCTTGGGTGTAGGATTTACCGCGGACTCTTCCGCCCTCTAGTGATGCGCAGACATATCGTCCTGCTGCAGAAGAGGAGACATTCAGCCAATCAGCTTCCTTCAGCACCACGGACAGAGCCTCCACTCAGCGTTAGAAAACTTTTGTCAATAAACCCTTAAAATCTAATTTGAAATAAATAGTGTCTGATGATAGTTCAACCAAAGGTGCTATAAGAGGTATAACATGTATTGTTGTCCAATTCACCTAAGAATTAAGATAATAATAACAATAATAACAATAATAATAATGATAACAACAACTTTTATTTATATGTCACTTTTAAAGCTTAAACACAAAGTGCCTTCCAGGTTAAAAGATTTACAGAATAAAGATAAAAATAAATAAATGAAGAAAGAAATCAAAATCAGAGACTGTCTGATATACAAAAAAGTTAGAACATCAGCGCACATATATCAATCAGCACTGAGCCCATACATAAAATAATGGATGTGCAAGCGCAAACAAACTAACAAACAAATAAACACAAAAACCTCACACAGCTGTATTAGACACCCATAGAGAGAAGTGTGATTTGTTTTTCTTTATAAATACCTGCCAAAATACCTCTCTATGCACCAGTAACTGAAGAGCTTAAATGCTGGAGAAATGAATTCACGATGCATTATTGTCCAGTCTCAGTTATTTAATTTTGTCAGTTCATCTAATTACATTCAAGTATTTGTTTCATAACAGAAAACAAGCAAACATTAGGGTTCCACAATATTATTGACACATCATTCATATTAACGAGAAAAGCTTTTTAATTGAACTGAAGATTTTGAAAGCAGGATGTTTACTTGTGTCACTGTCTATTTTTTGTTACATTGTGGTGGTGTTTATAAGAGACCAGTGTGTAGGGTTAAGTAGAATGTAGCGGTGAGCGAAAGGCGCCGTGAAACATGCCAGCCCAACACTGCAGCCTCTATGGAAGAGGAGCTGCTCCCTCTGTAAATATAAACAGTTCATTCTAGATATAAAATAAACCCCTCAGCAATTTTAATTTTCAGGTGATTATATTTTCAGTAGTGTATACTTACATTTATTATATACAATTTCTGCCATAATCTACTTATAAGTCCCCCTAACATCTTACACACTTAGCATGTCAGTAAATAATAAGCACTTATCTTCCCCACAGCCTGCTCACTCAAAAATGTTTGGTAATATTGATGACGAGAACTGAAAAATGTTGGTCTAACAATACAGTGGTTCTAGACATACGTGTTTCTGGAGTTTTGACCTCTTTACTATTCTTTTTCTTCTCCATGCATAAGTAGTTGAAGTTGTGGCAGAAACCCCCACTGTGCTTCTACAGTATTAGCACTGGCTGCAATTATGGCTGCTGTTGGTTTGAGGATAGAGACAATGCCAGACTGCTTCATGATCGAAGGTTATTGCACCATGAGGGGCCATATCAATCAGCCCTTTGTAGGTAAAGAACACCTCACTCTGCAGGAGAAGAGAGTTTGGTGTTTGGCACCGCAGCTCAGTGCAGTCTAGCACCACTTGAGTATCAGGGTAGTTCTGAAAAACATCTGGCAGGTGAGCCTTCACTGTCTCCTCAGACAGCCAAATGCCCACAGCTCCATACAGAACGTTAACCCAAGTATTGATGATGCGGCTCACAGTTGACTGGTGGATTTTGAATCTGTGGGCCAAATCTTTCTGCATCAGACTCAAAGACAAATAGGCCATGGACAGGAAAAACACATCAATGGGTTGAAAGAACTGTAAAAAGAAAATATAGCACATTTTATTTACTTTTGGTACTCATCACACAGACAGACCATAACTGACACAAAGAATCAGAATTCAAATAAATAAATTTGAATAAAGAGTAAATTTTGCAGTTCCAATAATATCATATGAGACATTAAGATTTTTAAGACCTAACTGTCAAACTTCATGCAGATATGAACCACTACAATATGTTGTACTGCAAACTAATACAATGCCAAATATTCAGAATCGTATTTCCCACTCCATGAGGATAAGAGGATAATAAAGTTACCGTTGCATTGACAGGGTGAGGGACCTCATTATTCCGAAGTGCAGTCCATGCTCTTGTCATGTGCACCATCTCGTGTGTGGCTGGCTCAACCTGCCTCCAAAAGGCCATCAGGTGGGAATGACTTGCAAACCTGTGGGACATATGAAAATGTGTAAGGTGTTTTGTATTTTCCTCTTCTTGGAAAGCACTTTGTACTTTCAGCTCGAAAAGTGCTCTACACATAAAGTTATTATTATTATTGTTATGTTACTACTGGAATGGTAAAATGTATTTTTTTCAAATAAATGTATTAAAATTCTAATTATTAATGCCAGTATAGTCTGTCTGTGTAAAGAGTAACAATAGTAAATAAAATGTACTGTATTTTCCTCTGCTAACTTTCCGTTTACTGTACCTGGAGCTGTAGGCATTTGGCTGTCTGAGGAGACCGTGAGGGCTCACCTGCCAACTACTCCGATACACAAGTGGCGCTGCTGCACCAAACTCTCTTCTTCTCTAGAGTGAGGCGGTCTCTCTCTGCAAATGTGAGGAAACTAAGAAAAAAATAAACTAAGCTGCACATTGCGGCACACAGCAGTAGAGCAGTAGAGTCCTGAAGTGTTGTCTTTGAAAAGACACTTTAGCACGTTTTGAGGTCTTGACATAAAGTAAACATAGATACCCAAATTGGAATAAAATACACAAAGAAACGAAACAAAATGTAGCTACATGAAATTAATGTAGCCTAGTTTAGGCCGTTTTAAACTACATGACTAGCATTCCTGCACCAGCATAGGGATTTATGCTCGGCGGAAGATGTAAAGCGGCCACACTTAACCGTCATGAGCTGCCGTGCATGATACGCCCTCCTAAACACGTTATCTGCTCTCAAGTGGTCACAGTACGCAACTACACCTCTTAACCGTTACAGGTTTTATTTTGATAGTGTTGACAGGAAGTATCGCTGTAGAATTGGGTCCAGCTTGACGGTAGAGTGCTGTTATATACTCATTGTGACCGCAAGAGGGCGTAAACACTCGTAATCTGCATGACAGGTTGTTTAACAAACAGCCAGCTCGCAAATCCATATTTTTTAAAATAACTCCTAACCTCCATGTTCCTCCATATTTATAACAAAGAAGGTAAAATATGGACTCTGTTCACCAGAAGTCTTAATACGACATTTGTGATTTTTAATTGTTGTTTGTTGTGCTCTCGACATCATTGTAAATGAAGGCTCGGCCTCAATGATTCCTCGAGATTTAAATAAAGGTTAAATGAAAATGAAATGAAATGAAATGAAATTTATTATTATTATTATCATTATTATTCTATTTTTTAATTGAAATAATGATAATAATAATAATAATAATAATCAAACAAATGCACATGTCACTTATACTTACCAGTAAGGATAACCACAGTGCAAAATTCATTACATGATTTTTGTTTTAACTTTTTTTTATATATATATTTAATTAAGTGGTTATATTAAAAATTCAAATTATTAAAAGAAAAAAAAAACATTCTCAAGTTGCAAAACAAAATAAAAATGGCAGGGGGTTTAGGTTAAATAACTAGTAGAAAAGGAAACAGAAATGTTGTTGTTTTTTTTTTTTTGAAAACTAAAGGCACATTTATAATAGTCTCAGTATGCTATTTATGTAGGCTTATGTACGTTTTTATTTTGAAAATACTTACCGGAAGTTTCCCTGTGTAACTAAGTCTACCTTGACACCAAAGACTTTAATGATGACGTGAAATTAGCGCAGAGGTGTAGTAACGCAGTGTCACCACCAGAGGGCAGTATTCCATTGCTCCTCTGCTAGGTATCAGTTTAACAAGTGTAAATACCATGATATATGATTAAGACTATATTATTTCTTCTAATTAACACTTTTTAAAATAAAACGTTCAAGTACACAGCACAGTTGTGCACTTATCAACTACTTGATGTCTTATTATACAAATTGCCTAGCTAGCAAGATGGCTACCAAAAAAATAGCGATCATTTTTGGTTCTCATGTCTCCTAGTCTCAAAACAAAACAAAATATAGCATACTGCGGCTGCCGCTCGTTCTGTACTATGAACGTAAAATAGTCAAAAACATACTTCTGTACAGCATTTCTGTATCTATTTATCTGCTCTTTAGATAGATTTTATCCTGTAGCTCACCACAACAAAAATAAGAATAATAAAAACCAAACAACAGTATGTAACATGTTTAACAAGTTGCAAAATAAAACATGACCATACCAGCTGTGACAATCATAAACCACGGTCACAGCACGTAATCTCACGTCTATTGCAACAGTATTATTGTGAAAGGGTTTACCGGAAGTGTTTTTATGTTATTATGTCTAATTTGATAATAGTGTTGTCATTACTACTTGTGGCCAGCAGAGGGCGTCACGACTATATGAACCACATGATTATGATTATTTATAAAGTTTTAAATATCTAATACATATAAAATATCAATTATAAATAAGAATGTAAATGTATAATATTTACAAATGATCTTGATTATACAATCTATGAAATTAACGCATTAACATTAATGTAGACTTAGTTAAAAACTGAGTGAGATTTAGTTAAAAACTGAATAATGTTAGAGGCAGGATTATTAAACAGCCAGCTCGCAAATCAATGATTTTTAAAAAGCATTTCTAACCTCTGTGTTCCTTCATATCAAGGAGAAAACATTTAAAAGGAAAGAAATAAAGAAACGAACAATAAAACAACAACAAAGGCACACTTAAGGTACATCTATTATAGTCTTATTATACTATTATGGCTATATTATAAAATATTTATTTAATATTTATTATAAAACAATATAATTTAGTTAATGTAATAATTAGCTAAAACAAAGCTTTCGTATTTTGTGTTCATCCAAAAAGTTATGTTGAACATGTTTTGGGTTTATACTATTCTATCGTGTTTCAGCTTGGCCAAGAAAAGAGGTGAATAGTTTATCTTAGTTTATCTTAATACTACAGTACATGATAGCAGATGGAACGTATGGAGGGAAGACTGAAAGGCAGATGTATCATTAGAGGATTGGGAGTCTGTATGTACTAAGGCCCACACTCAATCAATTATTACCTAACTAAGACTGTTATAGTGCAAATAGCTTTTGCAAACAGATTTAACAGCAGCTAAATTAAACACAAATAATGGGTATATCCCTGCTTTATGCATAACGTACTGAGGTGAAGGGGATACTGTCGTAAGAAATAAAAATGTGTTTATCAACAAAAAATAGAATTTATTGAAAAGAGAAAATAGTTTAACATCAACTTCCTTCATCTTGTTACAACAGAGTCAAGTAAAACACCTATTGCACCGTTTAAAAATAGAAAATCTATTTGGATCTTACACCTGACGCATCATCATAAACAGAGATTTACACACAATACAACAAAAGAACCCAAAAGAGACAGAAACAAAGTGAGGGGGTGCTTCC
Source organism: Epinephelus lanceolatus (assembly GCF_041903045.1). Taxonomy (NCBI): domain Eukaryota; kingdom Metazoa; phylum Chordata; class Actinopteri; order Perciformes; family Serranidae; genus Epinephelus; species Epinephelus lanceolatus. Next base: position 29,127,291 of record NC_135749.1, on the reverse strand, counting down.
AATAATTTCTTTGGTTAATGTATAAGTGTTGAGATTTCTTACCCACATCCCCAAAACTTTTTTAAATATCTTACCACCAAAAACCAGCCATGTGCATAATATAATGAAGGACTACATGTTTTAATCAGCAGACTTGCACGTGTTGAGGTGAATATAAGTTGTATGCTTCATAAAACCCTTTAACTCCACAGAACCACCTAACATATGGGGATGCTGTCTGAGCAGCAGGCCACAGAGTAGATGACGCTGACCAGACACAGACTGCCAGCAGACACAGCAGTGCTGGAGCCGAAGATGCTGTTGTCCTCAGTGGTGGTGGGCGGGGTGGATGCGGACTCGGTGCTCGTTGATGGGCTCTCGGTGGTTGGAGTGTTTTTGACGGAGAAGCCGCGTGACTGGGCGCCCCATTCCTTTAGGGTGAAGACCATGGTCAGGTTCTCACCTGCAGGGAGAGAACGAGTCATTATTGTGGTGATTCATGCTGCATGTTTTTTCATCATGGCCCAAGTTGAAGAACTTTTGCACTGATGTATTTCTTTTTATAAAAACAGTTTTGGAGATATTCTTAAATAAATCCCTACACTAGAGTACTCAGTGTATTTCTTAAAGATTGTGGCCACTCATTACATTTTATTTTGGTTACAAGAAGAAAATGTATAACTGGATATTGGCTCAGTGATGATTCATTTCCAAAAGGCAAATGTAGAGGCAGACGTGTGTGAAATGAAAAAAACATTTGGGACAAAAATGACACTCACTACTTAGAAATAAGGTTTTAGGCCCTTTGAACAATATAAATGAAACACAAATTGTGAATATTAATGTGTAATAATGCTCTTTTGTCTTGTCTTTTTGTTTGACCAACAGTCCAAAACACAAAGATATTCAGATTACAGTGATATAAGACAGAGAAAAGCTGCAAATCCTCAGAGATAATAGTCAGCGTTTTTGCTTGAAAACTAACTGAAACGACTAACTGATTATTAAAAGTTGTTGCAGATTATTTTCTTGTCAGTCAGCTAATTATTTCAACTCTCTTCTGCAAAGCTTGATTTCATCTCAGAGGAGAATTCAGTTCATTTCAATGTCACACTATCTGATATTGTTCTGGACATTATTTATACTTTTTTGAAGTGTGTGACAGTTTATCTTAGCCTATTTATGTTGTTTGTAAATTGTTGTAACAATGGTTTTGTGCTTCCTTTTTAGCCACAGATTGTAATGTCAGTGAGACTTTCTAACTGTTTAAATAAAGGAAAATTAAAAAGGGGGACAAAAACCTGCCAGAACCCCAGAGTTTATCAGTAAATATTTCTTTTTGTAGGACTGATTTTAAAAAGCCTAACGCAGATGTACCGCTGTTTAGAATGGACAGGTTGGTGAAGTTTGCCCAGCAGGTGCTAAACAGGATGGTGGTGTTTCCTTCCAGTCCGCCTACACTGTTCCCACTGGAGTCCTTCAGGTTGGCTGTTACAGTGAGTGATGTCACTCCCACAGAGACACAGTTACCCTGCAGACAACAGCACAGGTCAGCCTTTACAGATAGACAGTGACTTCAACATTAATGTTAAAACATGTGGTGTGTGTCTCCATCACTTTTCCAAAGTTTATTCTGAACCTTTGTACACATTTTATTTCTGGTTTCAGCTCAAACTTGATCCCATTAAAGGGTAACTTAAGCATTTTTCAACCTGGACCCTATTTTTCTATTTTTGTATCTAAATGACAAACAGGGAACAATTGTTTTTGAAATTGGTCCAGTATTAAACAAGAGGTGGCAGCCATGAAACAGGCTGCATTGTAAACACTTGGGGCAATTGTATACTGTCAATGTATGTCCACTAAAAGTGCTTGTTTTTGCCAGTTGACAGGCTCAGGCTATGCTCGGTGTCTGGCAGCATTATGGAAAGGATCCCTACAGAGATAGACCTTTTTGTTAATGAATAAGATCCTCCTTTCCGTTTAACCAGAAACAGCTGTCGCCAAACCCACCAGACTCTCTTTAAATAAACAGTAATTTTAGCCTGTATATAGTCAGGATATTTTCACATTTAACTGGGGGTTTGTTTAAGGCTTTATTTCAACCAAATCACATTTGGTGATTGTTGGAACTATGGAAAGACAAACCAAGATGTTTTTGTCAGTTTTATTTTGTTTCTGTTGACTTTGAATGAAGTGTGTTTTGCGTTGATAAAATTAGTTTGTGTAAATGGAGTCTGGTGGGTTTGATGGAGCGATTTTTTGGGCCGTTTCTGCTTAAAGTCCAGGTAAAGCAAAAATTTGAATGATTAAAAAAAATGCGAAGTATATGGAATCAGGTTTCAAAATTGGGAAAAACTAAGTGATATTCTTGGCTCTGAGATGCTGAGGGGTGTCTGCTGAGGGAGCTGAAATGAAGAACGAGTTGCTGCACTGCGACAGCTTCTTGTTTAGCAGCTACGCTAGCCGACATGTTAGCAGTAACTCCTGGGCTGGGTAGTCAATTTGGTCTAAAATGACTGGATTGAAACTTGAACGTTCCAGTTCACAGTTGGGGATTTAACCCACTGCAGCAGAGTAGTAATCCAATCCTATCACTGTTTGTATCATTGTTCTGATTTAGCAGCAGCTGTGTAGTAAGAGCGATCTGTTTGCAGATGTATCGTTGTCTAACCTGCTCATCCACAGCCATGAGACTGGGCTGCTGGTACAGAGGACCCACAAACTCCCCGGCTATCGGCTCCTCTATCAGCAGCAGGTTGTTCACGCTGGACACATAGCTCACTGTCGGCTCCTCCCTCGTCACTTCTTCGTTTGCCTCCTGATATTTGGAAGCAGAAAAACATCGAACCAGTGAATAGAAATGTAAAACTGATACTAAAATCCCCCTTTTCATGGTAGTTTTTACTAAGCACATGTGTTAATGATTAAGTCTTGACGTTTACCTCCTCCCAGCTGGGGTCAGATGATGGAGGAGGAGGAGGGATGACACCCATCGAGGAGACGTTAAAGCCGATGGACTGACTGAGGTTTCCGGAAACTGCTGCCTGACCCAGATCATCAGCGATGTTCTTCAACAACGTAAAGTCCTCCTCATCTGAGAAGACAAAGACAACAGATGTTACAAAAATCTAAGTTTACAGGCCATTGTTCACATATAAGACAGTAAAACACTCTAAACACAATACAAGTGCAAACATCAGCTCAGAAATGAGACTTCTTCTCCTACTAACTGTTGGTGGTGTTGCTGGTTTGTTGGACTGGAGGCTTCTTGATCTCAACCTCCACCTTCAAGCCAGTGGATCTCTTCCTGCGCCGTGCACCTCCATCTTCCCGGATGATGTTGGTGATTCGGATCATATTTGGGGGAACTTTGAGGAACGTGGCAAGGTTCTGGATCAGACTGTCTCCGAAGAACTCTTCCTCGGTCATGGCGGGCAGCTCAAAGGAGAGGAAGAGAACCGGGGAGGTTCGGATCTCCACTGGCTGGGAGCCCCGCACCAAGACCCTTAGCATTTTGTAGTCCTGGTCAAAGTAGTTTGCGCCCTCAGTGGTGTTCAGTTTGGGGAAGTATTGGCCTGGAGGGATTAAATAAATAGGAATATATGATTGATGAATTAAACTGAAATTTTGCTACTAGCTACTTCTTGCTACTTTGACCCTCCTTTTTTACTGAAGAACTCTGTCATTTTTCATATATTTTTATGAAGTTTAATAAGTATTTATTTTCAAACTTTTCTCACTGACTCCCTAATCACACAAAAATGTTGAGGGGTGTCTTTGACGTACAAACATAGGACAATAAGGTCCAGGCTGAAAAACGTCAAAGTGACTAATCGGAGCAACAATTTTTGAAATTGGTTCAGCATTGAAAGAGAGTGCTGCAGCCAACAGCAACAAAACAGGCTGTAATGTTACCATTTGGAGCATGTTCCCACCTTCAATGTATGCCCACTATAAGTATTTGTTTTTGCTCACATTGTTAATATACAGTACAGGCCAAAAGTTTGGACACACCTTCTCATTCAATGCGTTTTCTTTATTTTCATGACTATTTACATTGTAGATTCTCACTGAAGGCATCAAAACTATGAATGAACACGTGGAGTTATGTACTTAACAAAAAAGGTGAAATAACTGAAAACATGTTTTATATTCTAGTTTCTTCAAAATAGCCACCCTTTGCTCTGATTACTGCTTTGCACACTCTTGGCATTCTCTCCATGAGCTTCAAGAGGTAGTCACCTGAAATGGTTTTCTAACAGTCTTGAAGGAGTTCCCAGAGGTGTTTAGCACTTGTTGGCCCCTTTGCCTTCACTCTGCGGTCTAGCTCACCCCAAACCATTTCGATTGGGTTCAGGTCCGGTGACTGTGGAGGCCAGGTCATCTGCCGCAGCACTCCATCACTCTCCTTCTTGGTCAAATAGCCCTTACACAGCCTGGAGGTGTGTTTGGGGTCATTGTCCTGTTGAAAAATAAATGATCGTCCAACTAAACGCAAACCGGATGGGATGGCATGTCGCTGCAGGATGCTGTGGTAGCCATGCTGGTTCAGTGTGCCTTCAATTTTGAATAAATCCCCAACAGTGTCACCAGCAAAACACCCCCACACCATCACACCTCCTCCTCCATGCTTCACAGTGGGAACCAGGCATGTGGAATCCATCCGTTCACCTTTTCTGCGTCTCACAAAGACACAGCGGTTGGAACCAAAGATCTCAAATTTGGACTCATCAGACCAAAGCACAGATTTCCACTGGTCTAATGTCCATTCCTTGTGTTTCTTGGCCCAAACAAATCTCTTCTGCTTGTTGCCTCTCCTTAGCAGTGGTTTCCTAGCAGCTATTTGACCATGAAGGCCTGATTGGCGCAGTCTCCTCTTAACAGTTGTTCTAGAGATGGGTCTGCTGCTAGAACTCTGTGTGGCATTCATCTGGTCTCTGATCTGAGCTGCTGTTAACTTGCCATTTCTGAGGCTGGTGACTCGGATGAACTTATCCTCAGAAGCAGAGGTGACTCTTGGTCTTCCTTTCCTGGGTCGGTCCTCATGTGTGCCAGTTTGGTTGTAGCGCTTGATGGTTTTTGCGACTCCACTTGGGGACACATTTAAAGTTTTTGCAATTTTCCGGAATGACTGACCTTCATTTCTTAAAGTAATGATGGCCACTCGTTTTTCTTTAGTTAGCTGATTGGTTCTTGCCATAATATGAATTTTAACAGTTGTCCAATAGGGCTGTCGGCTGTGTATTAACCTGACTTCTGCACAACACAGCTGATGGTCCCAACCCCATTGATAAAGCAAGAAATTCCACAAATTAACCCTGATAAGGCACACCTGTGAAGTGGAAACCATTTCAGGTGACTACCTCTTGAAGCTCATGGAGAGAATGCCAAGAGCGTGCAAAGCAGTAATCAGAGCAAAGGGTGGCTATTTTGAAGAAACTAGAATATAAAACATGTTTTCAGTTATTTCACCTTTTTTTGTTAAGTACATAACTCCACATGTGTTCATTCATAGTTTTGATGCCTTCAGTGAGAATCTACAATGTAAATAGTCATGAAAATAAAGAAAACGGATTGAATGAGAAGGTGTGTCCAAACTTTTGGCCTGTACTGTAAGTGTCTGACAACATTATGGAAAGGATCCCTACAGAGATAGACCTTTTTGTTTAAGAGTAAGATCCTATTAGGTAATCAGAAACAACCCTGAAAATGTATCCCCAAACTCACCAGACTCCATTGGAAGAAACAGTCATTTAAGCATGTATAGGGCCAGTATAATTTTACATCTAACTGGGCATTTTAAGGGTTTATTTCAAGCACACCATAGTCGGTGAATGTTGGAACAGTGGAAAGATGAACCAAGACAGCCTTTGTGGTGTTTATTTTTTATCAGCTTTGAATGAAATATATAATATATTTCTGGGCTGTTTCTGATTAAACAAAAAGGATCTTACTCTTTAACCAAAATTCCTATCTCTGTAGGTATCGTTTTCATTATGTTGTCAGACTCTTACAATAAGTCTGAGCCTGTCAGTGGCAAAACAAAAGAACTGTTTGTGGATGTAAATTGACAAGCAACACATGCCCTGAGCACAGCCTGTTACAGCTGCTGGCTGCCACACACTCTCTCTCAATGCTGGACCAACTGCAAAAATTGGTGTCCCCATTAGTCACTCAGACACAAACACACGGGGAAAAAAGGGTCCAGGCTGAAAAATACTAGACTTAACCTTTAACACCAGCAGGCATCCATCCCATACATAAATCCATAAATCAAATGCAAAGACACATGACTGAAATGTGTACATGTTCGGGCCTACTTAACATATGTGATTACACTTACAGCAAAACCACACTTAATATATACAGTACACATAATAAGTTTAGAGTGTTTTAAAGATATTGTAGGCATTATCCTATTCATGAGTACCTGGATAGGTGGGCTCCCTCAGAGTGTAGTCACTGTTGTCAGCGTTCCACTGAGCATTAGTCGGAGCAACCAGATTGTTGTCAACATACACATCCAACCTCTGCGGCTTGGAGTAGAAGACTGACACCACGACGCTCTGCACACATTAAAAACACAAAAACTGTCTTAATGAAAAGTGAAAAAGTGACAGAGGTGCAACTAAACTGAAGATTTATGTTTGAGCCCAGGAGTCACATTTAAAAAATTTAAACTGAAAAACATTTTTGCACTTAAAGGGAAACTGATTTTCAGCCAGCTTTGTATCAAAACAATGTGGGTAGTAAATTAACTGTGGTAAACTTCCCTTCATCTAACCAGTTCATAGATAGATGCAAAATGCTTCATTAGGCGAAGTTTCACTTTCACATTTTCGTGTACCCGGCACCTATGCCACCACTCTCTCTCTCTCTCTCTCTCTCTCTCACACCACCTCTCTCTCGTTGTCTCTCAAACTTGGACCAATCTCCAATTAAACAGTAAAACTAGGCAGTGCTGATTGAATATAAATCAAAATCATGTTACTGTATTGCCTATTTCTTGCCTAAAATGTCATCAGAAACCCATTTTAGAGCACTTTTCGGCTGTCACAGTTTGTGAAAAGGAAGTGGACACCATACTGTTTCCTGCACAGTGAAAACAGAGTTTAAATGGTAAAACTCACCAGGGCTGATCAGATATAATTCAAGATTGTGTTACTGAGTTGCATATTTCTTGCCTGAAATGTTTTCGAAAACATGTTTTAGCTTACTGTTCAGCTGTAATACAAGATTATTTGTTGCCTGCCATTGTGCCAAGCTGTTACTGCTGCTGACTGTCATATTAAATGTTGTTCTTGTTGTGCACTGACCTCAGATGGATCAGCGTTGAGCATCATGAGGCGAAGTTTCTGAGGGCTGACGCTGCTGAAGTAGACGTCGAAGGAGTGACCGGTGGCCACGATGCTGTGGAAAAGAGACAGTCTCTTTTGGCAGGTGTAGCCCGCACACCAACCATGATCCTGAGGACCTGGACGCAAAGACACACAACTGGATTAAAGACACATTCTCTCTGTTGTTTAAACTAATCTAAGGGACATCATTAATTTTTTTTCTGGGTTTTACTCATATCAGAACTACAAGACTGGTCTCACCATTGAGCAGATCCACAAAGCCTTCTCCTAGCACAGCAACCGGGGACAGACGCCTGGTCTCTGTGTCGGAGTCGAGACTCTCGATCACCAGCATCCTGTAGTTCAGCCCGAAACACTTGTAGCTCTGCCAGGAACTCATGTATGTGCAGTTCTCCCTGATCACACCTGAGGACAAAAGAAGCAGCACAGCATTTTGGATAATTAGTTTATTTCTAATGTAACTTCTGATATAAATGCAGAGGTTTAATATTTCTCCTTCTACTTCTCTGATATTTTAGAAGAAAACTTTTGACTCTGCAAGGACTTCAAACACAGAACATGAAATCAATTAAATTTCTTTTTTTGTCCTGCAGTTTTATCAGCTACTGTCTAGTAAGAGACTTCAGAATCTTTTTTCCTTTAGTTACCTTTGTGTGGTGCAATCTGGTTCACGGGGATACGGCTGCCATTGAGGTAAGTGAGCATGACTGGTGGGATGCGGTAGTCGCCCAGCCCCCTCCTGGGATCACCACCCCACTCATACTCAGACTGGGGCACCACAGTTCCCACTGTACCCAGAAACGAACCATCCAAATCCTTCAACATGGTCTTCTTTTTCCCATCGCAGTCCATGTCCACACAGTCAGAGGGGTTAACTTTACTTAAGTATAAAAAAAAATGAAGGTATGAATTTTATTTTATCATATGCATTAAAGCAGAGATATTTAATCCCAACTGTTTCAAGTTAATAAATGTTTTATGTAAAATACATTCCTTTTTGTCAGATTAAATCCTAAATATAAGCTTCTTTTTAACTGTGTACCACAGCCATCCCTTAAATCGTCATTCTCAGCTGCTGCGTTCAGGGCAAAGGTACAGAGCAGAGGTTACACTCTTTTTGGCCATTATTATTCCAGAATTCCAGCCATATACATACAAAAATAGCGCCATCTGGTGGCCGGAAAGCATGTCTTGTTCTACTTGCTAAATATTGCTGTAATTCTAAAGTTGAAATTAATGTTCTGTGTTGGAAAAAAAGAAAGTGAAAAATACAAAAAAACATATTATATTCTGTGTTGGTACAAAATAAAAACGAAATAAATACACCACAGTGTCTCCATGGTGAAGACATATATAACCTAATAATGATAGTGATACAAATAACCTAATTGTGATGCAGGCTGCAAAATCTGATGCAGAGGGGGAGTGAATATCACCTACTTGGCAGAGAGTCTGCACTCTCTGAGTGCTTTTCTAGTATAAAAATGTAGACACTTTGTCATTCTTTTCTCACTGTCTGACGTACATAGAGAAAATATCACAGATTTTGCGAGCCTGTTATCGGTTACAATAATTTACCTGATATCAGGCCTGTGGATGTAGACTTTGGCCTCCTCTGTGCTGTCACTCATTGTTATGCCTGAAACCTGCACAGGGTGCTGCAGGTCATCGTTCTCCGGGTTGGTCATGAACATTACATCTACTTCATCAGAGCAGACACTCCGGAAACCAGCGAAGGTTGTGTCTGGATATGAAGCAAGGGAAATGAGGAATAAGGAATATCATAGTGAGGACTGTTTTCAATGGCAAACGTCACAACATTAGTACTACTCCCAAAGCTCAGAGCCTGAACTCACCCACGACTTTCATCAGTCCTTTAATGGCGTTGTAGCTACTGATTCCATGATGGGGCATAGTTGGAGCTCTGTTGTGGCCAGATGCAAAGGTCGGCCAACAGATTCCAGATCTGCCACCTGTAGAGAGTAAAAACACAAAGAGTCATTAGGTCAGAAATCCTTTAAGTTTAGCAAACCCTGCATTTATATGCAAAAAGGATCAAATTTCAGCACTTTTAAATTACATTCAAGTTCTGGACTGGCTAAATTAAATTGTCAAAATGACACAATTAGAACATCTTTTCTTTGTTCTAGGACTTTTTTTCAGTCCAGATGTCCAGGTTTAAATGTTCTGATCTTAAAACTGTTTCAATGTCAAAACAAATCTTTATCTCAGAGTTACAAGCAGGATGTGAACTGAGACAATTAATACCTATCATACACTAGAGGACTTTAAAGAGAGTTTTAAAAGACTTAAGTCTGACACCCACTTACAACTAAAGACAATGTAAGTTTCTAGTAACACACCATGCGATTTTGTAAAGACTGTGGCTCTTGCAGGGCAATTTTTGCAAGACTATTATTTTCCATCCTGCTCCCGGTGGAAAATATTGAGCCAAAATCCCTTTAAGAAATATGACATATTAACAATTCCCTAGAGTTGTACAAAAACACATAACTCTAGAACCACAAGATAAAAGGCGTCATATGTCGACAGTATTCTTGTCAATTTGGCATCAGTATATTTCATACAGATAAACCGTATTTGTGTCACACTTTACATTTTGGATTTTGTCGCCTCAACTCGCCGTCAGCTTCCATTGGTTAGCTGCGCTACTTTAGTGGGAGGAGAATGCTAGCATAAGAGATGGACTGTTTCAAAAATTAAGAACTCTCACTAAAGTAAGTGCTGTTCGGTGGATCAAATATACATTGAAATAAACACTGAATCTTGTTCACTCCTCATCTCCACCAGTTTCTTCTCCTTTTCCACAGAACAAGAGAACTGAGACTTGTTCACATTCTTGTTCCTCCAAGTTTACTGTTTCCTTGGTTTCCTGCTTCCTGTTTGGTGCTGTAGAGCACGCAGCTATTGGTTGTTCACAATGTTCACGTCACTGAACTTCAGTATTTGCATGAGACAAGACTGAAAAGTTACAATGCCATTAAACATATTTGATTTTATCCAAATATCAAGATGAGAAAAACACTGACTTCAGACAGCTCGCACTGAATTTTATAACCACCTTACACCAAATAATCGAGATCACAGGAGCACGACATAACTCTAACAAAACTCTTATAATTTTATTCCAACATTGGAAATTTGTCTGCAATAATGAAATAGTGCGAAGTCGTTTGGTGTAATGCTGGCTTAACTTGTGTGATTTAAAACAAAGCCTCATCCTATCAAGACAATTCCAAAAACATTTAAGACCTTTTAAAACCTGTTGCAACCTTGTATGAAGGTTTTTCTAACCTACGAATGTCATGGTATCCTGAAATCAAAGCATGAAAATCAGTCTACTTTGTAGCAGTGATGGTACAGTGTGTTGGCAGCATCAGTTTGTACTGCACCTGTGAGAGGTCTTGGGGCTCGTTCGCTCTTGGTGATAAACACATTAAAGTCACCGCTGGGCAAAGCATCTGAACAGTTGAAGTGCGGGCTGCTGCCAACAATGAAGGCATTCTGGGGAAAAATAAGCGTGAGGAATTTGAATTCTGTCAATAAAAACAATCACTGATGTGTAAATAAATGATATCAGAACGAGTGAATCAAAGTAAATTCTCTCACCTGAACATGTACAGTTTTATCAGCGTATGCATGGGAGAGAGAAGGAGGAGTGTAGATTATTGGCATGATGCCCATCCCGTTGTCCACCAGGGTCACATTGGCAACAATAACGTTCATGGAGGTCTGAGAGGGCAAGAGGAAGAGGAAGATGAGGTTTTTTAAATTTTTTTATGAATAATCTAGACTGAGCTTTTAATTGTGCGTCTCCTCATCTTTATTTTCTCAGGAATCCTAAACTCAGCTCTTATAAATCTTTGCCTGTGAAATGAACAAAATATAATATATTTTTTTTTACATGTACACACATATATATCATATATACATTTATCTTAACAAGAGTCATGTTTCACAAATAGTAGTTCCCTCCCCTACAAGGCTTTTGCATGCTCATGTATGGGTTGCCAATATGCTGTTTGTTTTGGTAAGTAAAAAATCAGAACAAGTAAATTTGGTGAAAAGATTTATTTCTGTAAATGTTCAATTTTGTTATAAAATTGGCAAATTAAACATCTAGTGTGCAGGATTTAGGGGGATACATTGGCAGAAATACAATATTATATGATGAGTATCTTTTATTCACCTGAAAACAAGAATGTGTTTTTGTTACCTTAGAATGAGCCAATTATATCTACATAAGGAGCGGGTCCTCGACCATGGAGATGGCCATGTTGCCCTGCCATGTTTCTACAGTAGCTCAGAATGGACAAACCAAACACTGGCTCTAGATAGGGCCATTTGTGTTTTCACATGGCCACCGTAGTTAGCAGCCCCTCTGTGAGGAGAGTGTCAGAAAAAACAATGATTTTTTTAATGTGAACTGCTTCATGAAGTGTTTTTATCGGCCACTGGGTCCATTTGTTTTGGAGAGGAAGAGACCTCCGTGGATAATTCAGCTCCCAGTATAAACCTCCTGAACGTGTGGATCTTAACTTATCAGAGAAATAAGGTGAGCACTAGGCTTAGGTGGTATCGCAGCATTAAGGTATACCTGGATTTTGGAAATCCCGACAGTATGCTTTTCAATATCGTCAAAAATAAAGGAGCTCCTAACTCATTGTATGTAGTGCACAGCACACGCCACTGCGGTCTCAACTGAGGGAACAGGCAGCTGAGCTAAAAGACATCGCGACACTGATTGGTAGAAGGATGAATTACAGGACTATAAACAGCTGGCCAGCAATGGCAGAGAGAGAGACCATGTAGGAAAATAACATGTTAGCAGGATAGCACTAAATCTTACACACTCTTCCTTTAAAGGCTAAAAAATTCTTCTACAGTTATCTTTATCACGACAGGCTGCTCACTTTGTTCTGTATATCTGGTCCTTGTTAATTTATAGGAGTAAATGTCACGTTGTTTCTTTTCCTAAACCTTAACATCACTTGCCTTAGGGGGAAAAGGCCCAACTTTACACTGTTACCCTATGATGCCAGTCACATTAAGTCAGAACATTCTTTTGTGGGTGATGAAATAATAGAAGTGTTAAAAACAGAAGAAGTTCAGTATTAAAACCTGGAAGTAGATGCCGTAGTCAAAGCTCCTCCAGACGAAGAAGCCCCGGATGAGGCTGCAGCCAGGCAAACCATCTTGGTTCAGATAGACTCCGTACAGACCACCGTGAGCCTCGTTGCCGATCCAGTTCTCATTCTCATTCAAAAAACCTGCAGAAGTCATGCAGGGAAAAAAAAATCCTTGAGGACTTCTGTTCAGTAATCTCTGTCCTCAGTCTGAGCATTTAAGATTTTATGAACAAACCGATAAAACATTTGCTGACATGATTGGAAACACAGAAAACATCCACTATCACTTTGGTTAAATCATTTCTGTTACCTGGACATGGTTCACCATTGATGCGATAAGCGACTCTCTCGTAACCTGCCACAATGTTATTCTGCAGCACAACATTTGTCCCCTCAATGACCTAAAACAAAAATAAGCAAAGATCATAAATGCAGCCACTGATTTTTATAAGTGGTTTATCTGGTATTTTGAGAGGACAGACCTCGACAGCAGCGTTCCAGTTAAAGTTGAAGGGCTCCTCTCTGTCCTGATATGATCCAGGCCAAAGTGAGAACATCACGAGGTTAAACCGCAGTGTTATCCTGTTGCCCCAAATTCTTATAGCTGCAAACAGGGATACATTTTAATACTTTAAATGCTCCTCATTCAGTGCTGAGGACAATCACTTCACTTACATTCAATTTGGATAATCTGGCACAATGTGTAAACTGTACAGCATTTGTAACTCATTTTGACAGTGCAGTGTTTACCTTCTCCGACAGTGCGGTGGATGACGTTATTGTCAATGTTCAGTCCCTCCGTCCCAAAGACACCGATGGCTGGAGCGAAGCCGTCATGGAAAGCGCAGCCCTTAATGTATGTCTCATCTTCTGAAACCTGAAAACACACACACAAAATTTTGCATTTTCTTAATTCAACAGATATTTCCTTCTTAGTAGTGACTGCAACACGTCTAAACAACACCTAGTGGTCATGTGAACTCCTGCTGAATGTTACAGGAGATAAAATATTATAATTCCAGCTCTGTGATCCAGTTAGATGATGTAGAAGAAAGATTTTGAGCCCAGCGTTTCAAACACCTTTTTTTGGTTGCTGTTTTTAATTGCATTAAAGTTAAAAAAAAATCGTAAACTTTTGAGAGCTATAATTCTACATCTTAGATGATATGCTGGATACTACTCCTGTCAAAAAACAAAAATCAATCTGTGACCAAATCTAAAAGAGTATTAATGCAAATGTGTGGTGGACATGTCTAACATACACACCATACACACAATTTAGAGGACTCTTTAATCCAAAGCATTTTAGGTGAACACGTTTTTAAGTGTATGTAGCCTCCACATTTGTTGTCCTGTAGTTCTTATATTTTAATGTAAGTGTGTGTGCGTGCATGTGTGTGTGTGTGTGTGTGTGTGTGTGTGTGTGTGTGTGTTGCTGTACCTCTCCCAGGTTGAGGAAGGCCACAGAGTAACGAGGGTCGGTGTCGTCGGTCCAGCCTTCCTGACCAGACTGGAAGAACTCCACGTTGCTGATCTGAGCTTTGCCTTTACAAATAAAACACCAAACAATGATGTGGTCATTGTGTTTGAATATAAATGAAGGCAAAGCCATACCAAGGCTGAATATACAGTATATACATCTATGCACTTCATATTGTTCATATGAAATAATAATCATTTATTAACCCTCTATTATCTGTAACCGCTTATTGTATTCAGGGGCAAGAGATGGGGTACACCCTGGAAAGGGCTATCACAGGACTGACATATAGAGAAAACCATTCACACTCACATTCATACCTACAAGCAATTTAGAGTCACCAATTAACCCAGTGGTTCTCAAGCTGTGGTGTGGGCCCACTAAGTGGGGCATAAAGTCAGCAGGTGGGGTGTGTATGACCAGTGGAGACACAAAGTTGAATGATTTATATAGCAAAAATAAACGAACAAGAGATTGCTGACGCTATCGTGCTGAATTTCATTCACTTAAATTCAACATGGATCCTATTTTATTAGTTGCTTCATCCAATTATTGTTAATGATTGATAAAAAAGTGGGGTAGGGGTGTGTGAACTTTTTTCAGCTTCTGAAGGGGGCATGACAGAAAAAGTCTGAATACTGCTGAGACCTAAACGCAGACACAGGAGAACATGTAAACACCACACATATGGGCCCGAGCCAGCCAGCGGGTTTGAACCCTGTCGCTGTAAGGCTGATTTTATGGCTACTACATACATCTTACATAAAACAGTAAATTAATGATCAAAAATGAGTATTAGCAGATAAAACCAGTTGGTTTTACGAATTTGGTTTGGTTATAGTATAATTAATGATATGATCCTCAGTTTGTGCTGAGTTTCAGATACAAAGATGTTTAAGGTTTTTAAAAGGAAAATGGCAAAAGACACAATGCACCATGAGTGACAATAACGCTGCAACAACATTTCACTCTCACTGCGTGCAGCTCAAAAACCAACTGCAGATGCTCCTGGTTCTAATCTACATGGAAATAATTAGCTTTAAACTGTCCTGAGTGGTCTTAAACTCTAATATAGTTGTTATGTTACAGCTAATTCAACTAACCAATACAGTCAACACCGTTTTCTGTGAGAAAAGAAATCCAATTTTACACACTTAATAAAAAAACATACCTTTATAGTCGATGCCATCCCAGGAGTAGGTGCCTACCAGAACTCTGGCTCCAAACGACTCCTGCATCATTTCTGGATAGTCTTCACCAATGATCTTAATATTTCTGGTCACAAGAGCGACATCAGCTGCCAGAGTGTAGGAGAGCGATGTACCTGAGACAGAGTAAGTCTCACCTGAAGAAAGTGAGGGAAAAAAGTTCTGTTAGTGCTTTACAGTATAATATGATAAAAATGCACACCACACATTTGAAAGCAGTTTGATTTTCTGAACATTGTCTGGACACAGTGGTTCAAATTGGATCTATCACATAAACAAGTCATTTTAATGTAATCTAACAACAGATGTAAAAAGTTTAAAATGTGCCAACAAGCTGAATATCTTGTTGGCAAATTGTAACATGGATATTAAATAATACACAAATGTCACAAATCATTGCAGTGCGTTTAACATCCTTTTGCAGCTCTGGAGACATAAGCTGTCTGTACAGACAGTGGTGTTGAACTGACCGATGTGAGCGTGGGCCAAAGGCTGGTTCAAGGTCAGGACGAGGCCGTCTGCTGACACGGCGGAGATCTCACGTTTTTCTGTCTCCCACGGGTTGTAGCTGGAGGTGGAGATGACGACCTCGTCTCCAACCTGCACACACAACAAACACACAAGCAAACACATAATCACATGGATGAATACAAGCGTTTGCAGTAGTCGTATGAGATTTTAATCTAAATGTGGTACAGAGTTAACCACATAAACAATTCTTATTTGATTACTTTTGCTTTAAAAACCTTTACATGTCAATACACAAACACAAAATTAAAAGTAAAAGGAAAGCAAGCCGACCTGCCAATCGACAGACTTCAACAGGGTCAGAGTGTTGGATCCAGCGTCAGCAGTGGCAGCCAGTTTGGTATGGTAAACGTTGTGGGGTAGTCCATAGAGCTCCAGTGTTCCAAACACACCTGTGAAACACACACAGAGTAAGATCTGAAACATGTGACACCTTACACAGCATCCCTCTAATCTGGGAAAATTTATATTATGGTATCATTTATTGGGTGTGATAAATTCTACATTCACAGCTGATAATCAACATAGCATTTTATTAAACTATCATACAATCTGAAAAGGTTATGACTAAAATCTAGCTTCATTTGGTTATTATCAATTATTAATTATAAAACATAAACATGCTGATTTATCATAAATAATATAATAAAGTATATTTTCATGACATATTTAAAATATTTGGAAGAATCTGGTTGAGGATTTATTTGATGTAATAAATGAAACTTTTGTACAATAATGGAGAAATGATAATTTGCTTTAGTGAGACTAGTTTGAAAGCTGCTGGGAATCCTGGATTGAGGATGTGTATGTCTGTTCACATTTCTAGTTATTCAATAGTGCAGTAACTACTCCTGGTTCCTCAGTATGATCATTAGTGTTATTTGGTGTGTCTTTTTCTTCTTCCTCTTGCCCCTCTACCTTTTATGTTTGCCTAAATTGTATTATTTTATTTTATTTTACTTAACAAACGTGCACATATGTACATTTGTAGAAGTAAGTATAAATGTAGTATATGTTTATGTGTTGTCTGCATGTGAGAGTAGAAGCATATGTATGTATGGGTATGTGTATGCATGTGGGTATGGGTATGGGTATGGGTATGCATGTGTTCTTTTTTTCTTAAAATATGATGAGAAAAAAAGTATTGCTTCTATATTTCATGTAAGATACAGCAGAATAATCTACAACATTTTGTAAATATATTACTACATGTATTGCATAAAACAATACTTTTATAAATGTGTGACAATACTGTTGATCTCCGTAGGCAGAAAATATTAAAATGTAAACACTACAATGTTGCATGAAATTCTCTTGCAATACAAAATAAATTGTATATTAGTTCATTCTGATGCTGTTTTCTCACCCAGGACTTTGGATCCCTGGTTTGGTCCATTGGGCAGAGGCCAGTCAGGTGTGCGGTGGTCTCCTCTCAGTCTGATGTACAGTTGACCTCTGAATGGCTCGTCTTCCCATCCTGCAATCAGCCTGCCACCCTAAAACAGCCGCATACATCACCTCATTAAACAAGCTGTCCTGGGCATCAGCTTTCTCCTTTTATACAGATCATCTGTTGATTTCAGTGTTGGTATGTAACCAAAGTACTCAAGTACAATTTTGAGACGCTTAAAGGCTACTTTACCTAAGTATTTTCATTTTATGCTACTTCATACTGCTACTCCACCACATTTTGGAGGCAAATATTGTACTTTTTATTCCTCTACATTTCTTTGCCAGCTTTAGTCACTTTTACATTAACGCAGAATTTAAATCAATATGCTGTCATGGTTCAAGGGTTTATTTGTAGTGTTTCCTGTTTTATTTTGATGTACTCACCTCTCCTTTCATTGTCAACTTCACTTCCTGCCTTTTTGAGTGTCTGCTGTGCCCTGATTTGTTTCACCTGTCCCTCATCATCCTTGCTGTCACCTGTTGCTTGTTAACACCCTTTGTTTCCCTTGTGTATTTAGTCTGTTGGTGTTTCTCAAAATCAAGGATCCTTCCTTGGTAGGATGAGTCCTTCCAAGGAAGGATCCTCCAGAGGCAAGGCATTGAGTCCTTCCTAGCATTCAGTGAACACACATTGGAACAGGCTAACAAGTGTCCCCAGGTGTACGTCATTAACCCTCGGCAGACTGAGGGGGTTTCAGGTTACTGTAATAATTTTGGCACTCTCTGATGTTGTACAATTTTAAACAAATGTAACCAGCATTTTCAGAGTCACGTGACTTTTAGGGAGAATATATTTCTGGATCATACTTAAGAGTAAGTGGAGTAATGAAGCAAAGGCAACACCTGAAAAAGTTCTAAATTATCATTTACAGTATGAACACAGACTCACACACAGTTTCGCACTATGATTCCAGTGTTCCATATTTTATGTGTGTATCACCACACACCACTACAATAACGTGAATAGCGGAACTGATCTGATGAGTCGCGCTGCTCTCAAACAGCTGACCCGCTGCCTGTACATGATAGTGCCGTGTAATCTTCTTAAATAGGTTCACCTCAGAACAAATGAGGAATGCTTTGACCTGCAGGATATTCCAATGTCTTTACAGTGACTGTTCTCATCGCAATTCCCCCGAAAAATACACCAATTGGAGCTAACAGAATTTAAGCAATGGTCATGTTGTTATCATGTGAACAGTGGGGGGAGGAGGACTTGTATGCAGCAATGTTGAAAAAAATATTTGTTGATTTGTATCAACTCTGAATATTTCAAACAATATACTATTGCCTGGTGTGCTTTCTCGCTCTCTTATTGTTATGTTTACTTCATATATTCTTCTGTTTTCTGCTACTAAGCAAGAAAAGAAAAGCCATCACTGTCATGTTAGATCCTTGTTATATTTATCTTTTAATAAAAAAATTTAACTTGTATGCCCTCAATGTCAACTTTTCCTCACGGTCAAAAGAATCAATATTCTTTAAGGTTTTGTCTCAAAATTAGAAATGGCAGTGTTTTGACAACACTAGGTTACAGCATTAAAAGTGAAAGCTAAACTCTCAAAAGAAATAACATTTTAAAGTGATAATCTGGGTCAGGGATTGGCAACCTTGGGCCTGTGTGCCACCACTTGCACGCTGTAAGGCTCACTAGCAGTGAGCATGCAAGAGAGTTTTTTGATATTGGTTGCCCTGTTTTAATTTCTGTTTTTGGTGATGGAGCATTCATGAGGAGCACTGTTGAAATACATAAAGCCTACCATTCATTGTGTGTGAACTCTGTGCACGAAGGAGCAGCAGAATGCCAGGCGCAGTGTAGTATCTGAAATTCTACTGTGACGCCCTGGGTCAGATGACCAGTTAGGGGCCCAGGGTCAAGAAGGTATTTATGGCCCAGGTCAAGGATTGGTGAAGTCCAACTAGGGTGTCTCTCTGTCATCTGTTTCATTTTGTCTCACATTTCACAAAAACAACCAACCTATATAAGCAGGGTAGTTGGGGCTGTTATTCAGAGCAGTTCATATTGGCTTCGAACCCTCTCTCAGGCAATCCTAGGTGCTTGATTTGATGCTGTACTTCTTGTAATAAACCTTTTCTGTATACAAGCAAGACGGTGTCAGCGGAGTTTCCGTCATCACCTTCACATCATCGCTATTTCATAAACAACAGCAGTGAAGGTGAAAGTTGTCTCGGGTCTAAAAGTTTGCTTTCACACACAAAAAGCTGCTCCTCCTATCCATCGATCTGATCAGCTCTAATTGGATCGACTTATCAATTATCCATCCTGCAATTCAAAACCTTACAAACTGCAGGCAAGGGAAAAAGGAACTAATGAAGAGTTTTGTGCTGCGTTCAGTGACTTGCAAAACCTCAGAATTTAGAGAGGAGAGACAGAATGATTCAAAGGGCCAGAAATACATGGAGGGTTTGCAACTTAAGAATTGCCCTTGATGAGAGCGTGGATGTGAATGACATACCACGTTTGGCGGTCATAGTGGGATACTGTGATTTGACTGTGAGGGAAGAGCTCTGCTGCTTATTGAAACCAATGACTCAAACAATAAAAGGTGAGGATATAGCCAGAGTTTTTATGGGGCATTTTGAGGACAGAGGGATTGACATTATATTGATATGACACACTGATTAACAAGAAGATTAAATGGCAAATCATATCAAAAAGTCTGCTGACCCCTAATCTAGATAACTGTGGTATTGAGACAGATTACTGATGACACATACCTGGATGGAGATGTAGACAGCATCTATCACCACAGTGCTGTATTCAGGTGCAGAACGAGCAGGTCTGGAGGACGAGTTTCCCATGTTGTCGGGGATCTCCAAAACTCCAATGACCGTCAGCTTGTTGAGGGGAGGAGTGTCACTGTCCAAAACCACCCACTCCCCTGCGGTGTGATTGGTATACAAAGGTATTATCATTACAGTTTTCTACTAAGTGATGGTTCATACAAAATTTTTGTTTGTATTATGAATTAAAAAGCAACACTGTCACCACGATGAACCATTCAACAATATGAAATTCTGTTGTTCAAAATTACCTGACGGGATGACCACATCAGCGCCCTCTTCTGGTACAGTGAAGTTATTCTCAGCTGAATTTTCCCAGAATGAGGCATCAGACCACAGACTAGAGAGAAACACGTGAACAAAGCACATTTAAGTTTGCAAAAACAAACAAACAAACATAAAAATAAACAAGTGCTGCTCACATTAATGCATCAGTGATAATATATAACACTATGCATCAGGCTGTTCATCGTCATAAGTACTTTTACTTGGCTATTAATACTTACATAATTTTACTTAAGTAAGATTTTGAATGTAGTACTCTTACTTGTAACAAAGTATTTTTCAAATTATTGTATTATGTAAGTAACAGAATAAGTGGAGGAAGGAAATGAGCTGTGTTTGAATTCTTCCTGGTCATGATTAACATGTTGAAGAGGAGGTTAAACGTACATGAAGTTTTCCGGCCGGTGGCTGGGTAAAGGGGGAAGCGTGGCTGGAGGTGGTGGTGTTGGTGCGATGCAGTTAGGGTAGAAGCAGCGGTAGACCCCTAAGTTCACCTTGGTGTCCCTCAAAGAGCGGTCAACGCTGTTACGACGCCTGCGCTCACTTCTCTTCCCAGATACTGCAGACACAACAAATTACAGCTTGTGGTCATCATAAAATCCAATGGCGTTCTGATGTGGATTTAAACCGACAGCAATAACACTGCTAATGAAAATAATGGACATAATTAGACAGGTCTGACAAGTGTTTATGATCGTTTTTAAAGGTACCATATAAAGAACTATACTGCATATACTTACTTGCTATTTTTAACAGTTTAAATAGTTCCTGTTTCAAATAACCTTTGTGTATGTTTTAGCAGCCAACAGTCCTGCTGCCCAATCTATGAGCTATAATAAAAAAAAGCTATTATTCTTTTTTAATCTATTGATTTTTTTATTTTGTAAAATGTCAAAAAATAGTGAAAATACCCATCACAAGTTTGTTTTGTCTGACCAACAGTTCCAAACCCCACGAGAAAAGCATCAAATTCTCACATCTGAGATCAGTCCATGTTTGGCATTTTTGCTTAAAAAACTTGATGATCAATCAGTCATTAAAATAAGCATAAAATCAACAGATTTACATTAAAGAGTGTCTAACCGATATAATAGAGGTTGTTGGAGCTGTCGTCGAAGTACCAGTCTCCATTCTCATTGTCGCTGAAGCTCAGCGGTGTGGACGAGCCGTTTCTATCGTCAATGATATGGAATCTGTCAGGACTCTGTGTGAAGTTGTGGTTGATGATCACATACTGATCTGACTGTTTGATAAAGAAAAGTACAAGCAAAAAGCGTCAGTAAATAAGCAGAGAATTTGGTTAATATTTGATGTACACTTATATAGTGTCATCCTGTTATTTGCTTCTATCTATAAGAATCAGAACATTTTATTTAGACATGTTATAGTTGGTCTTATACTGTATGTAGGCACAGAGAACTTAGAAATATAATAAAAAATATAGAAATATAAAATAAAAAAAATGAAATAAATGTGAATTATGCTACAATATATAACACAACTTATAAAAACAACAATTAGAAATATGTACAAATATGTTCAATACTTCAAAAAATGTTAATTATATATGCAAAAATAGAATAAGTGAATATAAAATAAAAAAAGCAGATTATTGCACAGTATTATACATTACTATCAAGTGAAGGATCTTTCACTCACCTTGAAGCCATAGAATTTTGCATTGTAAGTGATGTTGGTGATATGATCCATGTCGTCAAAGAACCACCTGTACGTTTGTCCAGAGGGCAGCATGGCCATCCAGCCAAACTTATGAGTAATTCGTTTCTTTAAATAGGGAACCGCACTGGTGCCTGTAATAGAGAGTTTAAAAACAGCACATTTAAAAATACAAATAACAGACAAGACAGATTTATATTACAAATACATCTATATATAGGGTTACACCTCACTTAATTTTATTGTATTTCAAGTTTTTTTCCTGCAGAGTTCATGACAGAGATCTTGTGCAATTCCTACAAATCACCAGTAGAGGTCAATAAAGATTAAAATACAGGCTGCTGCTTCTGCAACTACGACATGACATGTAGAAAGTCTGACTGTGTAATACCATGTGAGTTGGTTAAGATGACATCTTTGGCCCTCAGAGAGTCAGGTGTTGGGTTGTTTAACGCCAAACGATGGAAGTTGACTGTCTCATCGCACACAGCGCCGGGGAAAGCCACACTCCACTCGGAACTCTGGGAACAGTGAGCAGGATCCAGCAAGCCGCTCATAGGCACAACTTTGTGGTCAATGTTTCCTGAAAACAAGGAAACATGGGTGACAAAGAGATTAGGATGATGCAGGGATGAAGGATAAGCCCACTTCAGCTGCAACAACCTGACTTTTTAATCAGACATATGCTGTTTTATGGTGATAAAAATATAATCATATTGATAATATGTCTGTGTTTCTGATTCATTTCATTTTCCATCTTTATAAAGGACACATTATTCTGATACTAAGATGCACTTATATGGGCGGGTTCAATGCAAAATGCTCACTTCTCTAATTTGCTAAATCCTCCATGTAA
This sequence comes from Epinephelus lanceolatus, assembly GCF_041903045.1. Classification (NCBI taxonomy): domain Eukaryota; kingdom Metazoa; phylum Chordata; class Actinopteri; order Perciformes; family Serranidae; genus Epinephelus; species Epinephelus lanceolatus. The sequence goes on along the minus strand of NC_135749.1, from coordinate 29,104,510 downwards.
ATAACAACGTGATAGGTGTAGGCGTCTGGTATTGACGCTGTATTTGGTTGAATTCATGTTATGCTCAAAACAAACCTGTGATTAATCAATGGCCTAAATACACCCCCTTTACCCCAAGCGCCTAAATGCACTTGCACTATGCACTTCAGACCAGACATCATTTAAAAAGGTCTCTAAATGTGTATTAATCCACCACAGAAAATAGTCCCAATCAAATGCACTATTCAAAGCTGTGAGAAACATTTAGTTTAAAAAAAAAAGGTCAAAAATAAAACTGTATATTTTACACCTGTTTTCTTCAGTAGGAACCAATAAGCTGAGTGTTACAGACAAGGTAGGGACGTATTGTAGGCTTTGGTGTTTTCAAGGGATTTGTTGACAATAACAAACATGCAGACTAACACCAGACTTATCCTTTAATAACACTGATTATCTGATGCATTCTAAAAATGAACAGCAAAAGACTTAAAACTGAGTACCTGTGAGGGAGCCGTCAGTGTCCACCAGCTGCACCTCATGCTCCCACCTGAAGCCGGCCTTGTTGGGTGAGTTGAAGTACTCGATGCCACTAAACCTGACAGCCCAGCCACCACAACGATCAATACATGTCCCATCGATTCTGGCCACCCCAATGGCTGCGCAAGAGCTGCGGTCGAAGTTGATGAATTTGGTGTTATGGACGCTGAGGCCATCATCCAATGGTGCGATGATACCTCTGTGTGTGCAGAAGTCATCTCCCAGTTCAAGCTCGTCCACATGGCCCACAATGGTGCTGTTTGACATCATCGCCCCTCCTTCCTCTCCAAAGCCACTTACCGCCCACTGCAAGATGCGCTTGGCTTCAATACCGGCTTTCTCATTGTTGACCATGACAAAGTTGTTGAACTGCACAGCGCCCACATTGACCCACTCTGCACCTTTCTCACAGTTCCAGGTGGTGAGGGAGTTGAAGACAGCGGGCTCAGGGGTATTGGACCAGCAGTGTCCTCCCTTCATGGGGTTGAAGTCTACAAAGATCCAAAGGCCAAACCAGCCCTGAGAGTGCACGGTGTTGTTGTAAAACTCACCGAGAGGGACCTTCTTCTGGCAGATGTTTCTGTCATAGGACGGGCCATCGGGGTGCCTGTGCATGCGGTACCAGAAGCCAAAATGGGTTCCTCCAGCAGCAGCGTTGTGGCGGATGATATTGTCAGGGTTGGTGACCCAGTAGGCGGCTGGAGTGACATCATCATTTAGCAGGCTGGTGCTTTGTTTGACAAACACAGCCAGGTTGTACTGCAGGATGTTCTTTGTCTCGATGCCATCCTCGATGAAGAAGGCCCCACCCTTGATGTTGTAAATGACGTTGTGCTCCACCAGTAGCCGGTGGGTGTTGTGGATGGTTACGGCCCTGTTGAAGGTCTGATGGATGGCACAACCCCGAACATATGACTTGTAGTCGATGTCTCCCATCAGATGCCAGTGAATGGGGTAACGTCCCAGCCTGAAGGCCTGTCCTGCATGGAAGACCTGTTGCATAAAAGCATAAAGTTTATAATTTCAATTTTTGGTACATACTAAGTGCATACAAAAGGAACAAAAATGATCACAAGACTGAGGAGATTTAAAAAAAAAACAAGACTAACCCTTTCACTAAAAGTCAGCTGTAAAAAAAGAGTTCCAGCAGTTAAACAGTTTGAAGCATTTCACCTCAACATATTCCAGTCTGCCGATTGCAAGATTCTCATTTGGTCTGGGTGCGTGGAACATGATGCAGCCTCCATACTCATCACTGCCGATTTCTTCTCCAAATCGCCCTTGGAAACAGGTTTGAGTTGCGAATTCACCTGCAGCACAGAGACAGAAAGATGTTATTGTTAACCCCTGTGATAATATACTACACCGTGCTTTTAGTATGTCAGTATAATTAAACAAAATGATGCCCAAAGTGTAGGAGTCAAGTATACAATGCACGTCATATCTTTTAATTTTGTGTCTTTGTTGAATTGCTCTAAAAACTATTATATTTCTACAGTTTCAAAAGTTCACAGTATCTTACTTTTTAAATTACCACGCGTTAACCAAAAGTAAAGAAACAATTAGTGGATGAATCAGTTTATTAATAATCACATTTTATTTTATTTTTTTCAAGCAAAAATTTCACCACCCTCTGATATTTTCTTGGTTTTAGTCACTTCAGGCTCTGGGATATTAGCAGGTTAGCTGATAATGAGAATAATGTTTAGTTGCAGCCTTAACATAGAGCAAGGCCATAGCCATGGAGTCAGCACCGGGGGAGACCAGATCTGACAACCTAATTTCCTATAATATAATATAATATAATATAATATAATATAATATAATATAATATAATATAATATGTCATAAGCAGGTATACATCTATACAACATACTATATGAATATGTAATAAATGAAAGCCACTACTGTCTGCTGGGCAACATAAAAGACTGGCACTTTACACAGACCTCATGTAGGGTATATGACAAATATAACACAATAAAGACATTAAAGTTAGTTGAATAATGCTTGTGAGCACCATTTTTCAAGATTCAAGTTACAAGGTCAAGGTAAACAAGGTCACTGGAAGAATTCTTCTTCATTACTTTCAAATGTTTGTTTCAAATATTTCATTACTTTCATATCAATGTATGTCGAAAATTAAAATATAATATGAGTGTTAAAGTGTCATTTATGTTGCGCTGCCTGTGTAATTTATGTAGACAATAGTCGTGTTTATTTATTGCGTATTTACATAATATATTGTGTATCTTTACTTGCTTATGATGAACAATATAGGAGAATTAGGAAATGAGTATATGAGTATAAAATAATAAGAAATGATTTTTCAAATGTTTAATGTTTGTTTTATTTTTTTCTGAGAAGGGGTGGACCTCCCAACATACTTTATCCCCCTCAATACTGGCTATGGCCTGGGAACCAAAGCCTTGACATAAAGACACAGCAGTGACACCACTCCAGGTTTTGTGAGAAAAGGATGGCAAGTTTCCATGTTTTAACTTCACCTGACAAAACAGTCTATAAAAAACAGAAAATGGATATAGTAAACTCTTCTCTCTATCTGACAGTGGCTTTATGCCTCTCATTCCTGACTTTGACACAGCGTTTAGTGTCAAATTAAATCAGCAAAAAGTTATAACACAGTACCTGTATCGAAGCCATCGGGGCAGGCTTCTATCTTGTCATTCCACTCTTGGTGTTGGGAGCCTCGTACCAAGATGTTCCTGGTGAGGAGACCCACCTCAGCTCTGCCCTCAAACACAGTACCATCAGGCAGTGTGACAGTCACCCCGAGGTGAGTGTACTCGAGCGGCTCGGTCAGGGTTAGGGTCATGCCATCGGCTGACACGGCGGCGATCCTCCTCACCTCGTTCTCTCTCTGACTGTGTCTAAAAAAAGAAACAAATCATTTCTTCATGCAGCTCAATGACATCGTCTTACCAGTGTCCATTTACAGAATATATGGTAATACAGTATATGAGACTGGCTAACTCAGAGCTGTGTAAATCATTAAATGTGTAAATCCATCCACCTGTGACCTTTAGTGTTTCTTGTGACAGCAAATATTACCATAAGAACTACAATTTCAGATGAATAATTATGTGATCATATTTTATTGGTGTGAAATTTTGATTTTTTTTTTTTTTTTTTTACCCTTAAGGGGAGGCGAATGTGTGTATAAGGTATTCATTTATTTCTATGTTTATCTCCCAGGAGTGCTTTTTCTGTGCTGCTCTGTTGAGATTTATTTCAACTTCATAGGATTTGGTTAATTTAAGGTATAATCCTGACATCGTCTTCTGGGGGTGCTTGACTTCACACACACAGTTATGAAACAACCTGTCACACATCCGCCTGAAGGTGTGTGTGTGTGTGTGTGTATGTTTTTCTGTTTATGTACTCAATCACAAAAAATACAGGAACCGTGAGGGTGAGAGGAAAGGGTTTAAATTTTTAAGACTCTAAGCCAAACTGTTTGACATATTTAAGTTGTAAAAGTTAAGACATATTTAAGTTGTATTTTTATACTTTTTAGGCTGATTATTGATCATTGTCACTGACTTCACATAAGGCCAGGGTTGAAAGACTTTAGCTCTCCAAAAAGGGGAAAGAAGAAAAATTTATGGGGAGCTCTAAAATATCACAATTTTTTGGTACCACTTCTGTTTTACTGTATAAATTTATATTTCTTGTATATTTAGATTCCTATTATCTTGCTCTGTGAGATGAACATTTGAGGCTGTGGACATGTTCATAATTGTCCTGGGATGCATCCTAGGTCTGGTCTATTAAATCAGGAGGACGACAAATGAGGGAGATAAATAAATTAGACCTCAGCCATATTGTTTTGTGGATAAAACATAGTTAGCGGCAGTCACTATGGTTCAGTTCTCATATGATGTTATTTTCTTTCTTTATTAATAACCGTATTTAAGAAAAAAAAATCCCCATTATCTTGGTTTCTGCTTCGACATGCATGAATCCATGACTTCGCTATACCTGTGGCCGGTGGAAGCGATGACAATTTCATCTCCAGCTTTCCATGTCACTGCTTTCATCAGAGTTAGTGTGACGGTGCCACTGGTTGCTGTTTGAGCCAGGTGGGTCCAGGGGACAGGAACTGGAATACCTGGAGAAACAGGTTGTCAACAATGAGGAGGGCTGATGAGGTGTCACTAATAATAACACCCCTTCGGGACACAAGACTCAAATGACCCTGTCCAGCTTACCATTACGTGACATAATGACATGTAATCACCGCTTTTGGAATGTTTGGGTCAGGACTATTTCTGTTTAACTGTTGCTTAATGAAAATTACTGCAGTGGAAGAAGTATTCTGATCCTTTTACAACAAATGCATGCTTCAGTACAGTTCACAATCTTATTTAAAGTCCCCCTCCAGACATGTTTTAAAGCAGTGGTTATCAATGTTTTTCAGGCCCCCTTAGCTGAAAGAGGGACAGAGCAGGGACCCCCTACTGCTTATATAAACTGTATAAAATTGAGCTGCACTTGAGATTCTCTCAATATATCCGAATGTGCTTGCTTGTAGCTGCTAAAGTAAGTCCCAACAGTTTTAGGATGGTTAAGTGTGTTAGCCTCCCCCTCTGCACTTGCACTGGTGACTTCTGGATGGACGGTGTGTCAGAGGCTCTTGCTTGAAAAGCCAATAACAAACCATTGTGGCTCACAAGACTGTCCGTGCGTTTGGAAAAACAGTACAGCTAACTGGCCAATTTGTTTCAATCGTACGTAACTGTTAGCTAACTAGTTCACCTCGCCATTATGGATAAGCGCTACACAGTGTGGTAAATTAATTTTAGTTATGAATAGGCCCATTTATCTTTCCTAATGTTTGATTTGTGTTAATGTGTTTTAAGATTTCTTTAAAAAAAAACAACAACTCTGAATTTCAATTTAAATGAAGCAATGTTTTTTTGTAGTTGTTGAGGTGTAACTGATTTTATTTAATCTATAAAGGCGCTGGCAGGCAGATTTTTCTTTGGTCAGAGCCAGGCTAACAGTTTCCCCTTCTTTCCAGTCTAAGCTAACCAGCTTCTGGCTGTAGCTTCATATTGATCCTTTCATCTTTCCATCTATGTTTGTGTGTGTTCATACCATGCAGGTCCAGCACTCCCTCTCTGACTGCCAGCGTCTTGGCTCCGTAGACAGGAAGTTCAGGTGCCCGCAGGTCTCCATGAAGTGTGATGATGGCTTTGTGCTGGAATGGCGCCCCCTCCTGGCCGATCTGAAGCCGTCCACCATCTGTAATCAGGATGTTTTCTGCCTGCAGCTCAATGTCTGCTTCATCAAAAATCAGTGACCCTCCTGAGCACAAGGAAACAGCAAATTACAAACCAAATACTGGTTGCAAAAAGAGTTTTATATTCTTGTACTGTGCATTTACACTGTATGTGAGGTGTCATTTAAATATATTACCTGATTGGGACATATAAAGTCTTGTTTGTTTTTGTGCAAAAAAATCAACAGCCTCTCTAATGATCCTACAAATGCTGCACCCAAAAATTATATATACTGTATATATAGAATATATTTAACTTCTTAAACATTCTTGAGTGAGTAGAAGATTTGAGCAGAAACATTTGACAAATTTTGAATCTAGAAAAGACTTATCTGTATCATACAAATTCAGAATGTCTGTATGGATAAATATTCAAAAGACCTGTTATAGAGTCATTTTTGTACCTTGAATGAGGAGCATTTTCAGCACAGGGGTGTTGGTGTCCAGCAGGATGGTCTGGCCTTTGGAGATGACAGCAAACGAGCCCTTCTCAGGTGGAGACAGACCGCCCCACGTGAACCTGGACGACCACACGTCAATGTAGAAGAAATCTGCATTATCCTGAAGAAAGGGAAAAGTACTGGATTAAGTCAAGCATATATTATAGAGATATGAAATCAGTCTCAATATATGTGAAACAGATGTGACACTGTGTTATGAGTAAAGTCAGGGGCTCTGACTGTCCTTTCTTACCATATTGGCGATGCCTTGGTCTCCTATGCTGACTCTGACTTTGGTTTCCTGTGACTGTCGCTGAGCGTTCGTAATACAGATGATGTGTGTGTTGTTAGTGGATTGAACGTCACACACAGAGCCTGCAATGGTCACGTTGAGTTCATTCATGTCAGTGCTGTAAGGAGGGAAAGACAGTGAACAATACATAAATAATTGATGAAATAACAGAGAGATGGATCAGATAGATGACTGTATGTATATATAAGAATATATAAAAGATACAATAACATAACTCTAACATAACAATAGAATATTAGATAACAATCATGTGATATACTGTAGTATGACTTTTCTCATTCTGGGTGTGTATTGGAAAACATTACGTGCCAAAAGTAACACCATGTATTTGCATTTAACCAACAATGAAAGCCAAGACATTCCATCAAACAAAAACAATTGTGTGGTGTAAGTTGAGCAGTTAATTCTTAACCAGTGGTTCATAATCTGGGTGTGACTCTCTGTGTCCTCTGTACACTGCAAAGTCTCTTCCTTTACTGCACCTGAAACCAGAGCCTGTGATTGTGAGCCGGGTGCCTCCAGCTGTGCCTCCTCTGCGTGGAGAAACCTCGGTGATCACCGGAGTCAACTGAGATTTGTAGGTGTAGCCATTTGATATGTTGACGGAATCCATCTGGTTGTTGACGGCAACCACGCAGCTCACCACTGATTGAGTCTCTGAGAGCAGACAGAGCAATAACAAGTAGACAGACACAGTTTAACAACAAAAGGACAGGAAGAATTAAGATGTGTGCTCAGAGATAACAAACAAGCCTTAGATGTTTTATCGTCCATGACAAGTTATTGTCTTATCTGACATGCCTATCATTTCACATGTAAGGCTGACAACATTCCTCATAGACAGTCTGTCTCCATTAGTCTTAATTTAAAGTTCAACTTAGACAGGACTGGTTTGTCATCATGAGTCGAGCGCAGAAACACATTCTTAACAAAGAATGACCAGAAAACCCTGTGTTGTGTGCAACCTTTAAACAAAGGTGTTAATTGGGAGAAGCAGTCTAATGATTACTTTGTGTTTGTGGGATGTACAAGATTATAGGCATGGCTTCAGATATGACAATAAAAATTCTTTGTGCCTCCCGTCATAATGGCAGCATTACAACTAATAAATAAATTAGAAATACTGTGTACATATCTTTGTTGTTAGCTTACTGACTCTACTTAAAATCTACAGTAACTAATATGGATCCTTATGAAGAGATTGTTCCCTGAACTGCTGTTCACGAGGTCAAATATCTATTTAAAATCATGTATATTTTTCCTCAAGAGAAAGATCTGACACTTAAAGGTATACTTTACAGAAATTATTGGCTGAAATTATTGATTGTTGTAAACAGTATCACCAGCAAAAGATAAAGTAAAAGCCAATCCCAGCTTGATGCCAAATGTTATATCTGTTTTTTCTTCACCACAGGCCACTATGTTTTTTTTCCCCTCACTGCTGCAGCTTAGACGCATTACCCCACTACTCACATTTATATCCCATTCATTCTCTATGTAAGCAGCCGTGCATTGCATTCTGGAAGCGCAGTGTTGCGTTTTGAAGGATGGGGCGTCTGCTCCTTGTTTGCATAAAGTTCAATGTAGGCTACTTTATACAAACCAGGAGTGTCCAGCACCACTCGCGGCTCTGAAACTACTGAAAAACCTTTAAACAAACTGTTGGCCATCTGAAATGAAGACATATTCAGCAACAACATGGCTTATTTCTGGCCCTACATGTTTTTTTTAGAAACACATTTAGGTGAACTGTTTTCATAATATAAGAGAAAGATCCTATCCAGATGTTGGTCCAGTTTGGAATCCAGGAGCAGACAGCCCAAATGTTTAGTGGCATGCCCATCAAGTGTCCAATGCTGGGAAGCAGTGCGACCCCTCACGTTTAGGACATGTAGCATCATACAGAATTTCTTTCTGTCTAAATGAAAACTTATTTTGATTTTACAATAAAGAGCATCACAAAATGATCTTTTCAAGGCTTTCAAATGGATTTTGAAGTTTGGACACCAGTGCATTTGATCAGCAGACTGTGTTATTTTATTTATTATTTTTGTTTGATCTGAGTTGACAATCCTGGTTGAAATGCAGTAAATTGAATTTACCGTTGATGGCTGGAGACTGGCAGTACAGACGGGTTGATGTGGACATTTCTCTTTGAACTTCACACTCCTCCCCGCAGATCGTCACAGTGGAGTTGTGCGGGTCAAACCCAGAGCCCTGCACAGACAGCAGGGCGCCACCACCGAAACTGCCTGAATCACAGATTAGAGAGAAAGAACTTAGTCAGTATGATAATATTAAAACTGAATTGTTGCTGAAGAATATCAGATTTTGCCACCACACAGGAGATTTAGAGTCCCACAGGTTCGATGGAACAGGTTGAGGAACACAAAAGTATAGGTCGTTCCTCAGTCAAATCAAAGTTTGGAGTACCTCTGTCAAACACTGAATGTAAAAGGGAGCAATTAAATTATTCACACTGCATCCACCTTTTGTAATATCTGATGCAAGTTGTAATGTTTGTAGTGTGGTTTTGTTGTTTGGTTGAGCTGCACTGGGTTCCCTATATGCCCTGGAGAAAAAGTTGACCCCTCTGATAGTCATTGTATATCACACTCTGTTTAGACCGTCTCTCTGCTCACCCTCGTTTGGCTGCACGCTGCTCAGAGTCAGCTCATACTTGAACGTGACATCTGACTCAGCGTAACCTTTGACCTGGTGATGCAGCATGATTTCGTATGCCCCTCCTGGGTTGTCTCCTGCCGTGCACTGAACCTGTGTGTCTGAGACTGTAGACACGACACAGGGGACATGGTTTATGGTGACAGAGATATGCTGAGAGTCGGTGCCAAATCCTGAACCCGTCAGTGTGATGACTGCACCACCCAGCCCTGTGATAAATAAACAGAGAGGGAAAGACAAGGTAATGATGAGAGAAGGTTTACATGGGACTGGATGTATACAATATGAACTTAAGACAGTGTTTTCTCCTGTTGTCAGGTTAAAATCAAGTTACTTTAATCATCGAGGATTAATTCTTTATACTGAAATTGTAAGGCCACATAAAGCTCTAGAGATCTAGAGATTTTTTTATGTACATTTCATCCTCACAGATTGATCTTGGTTTGTTTTTCTGTTTTACTGATCTTTTCTGTATGCACTTCTGTTAGAAAACAAGCAACTGCAGTCAGATGATATTTGTTGCAGTAATTTACTTGCAATGATTCTTTTATTGATTTATTTTCTGATCAAGGTTTACCACTGTGTAAAAATACTATATTACTACTATTTAAAACACTTCTGCACCCAATACACACATATGTTAAACTATATTTGATATAATTTTGCTGTTGTTAAATACCTCCAGCCTTTTTACTACAATTCATTAAGAATTTTCTTTCTTAATTTTTTTCTTTAATTTTTTTCCTAAATTCAATGTAACATGGCATAACTAATACAAATGGTCATTTTGTGAGTGATGTATTCCTTTAAGTAAATCGAATGAATGCCATCTCAAATAAGGTAACAAACTTTTCTCCTGACCAGTTTCTTGTTACAGGGTAGTGTTACTATGACTTAAGAATATAGAGTAACATAATTACCAGTGGTAGGGCTGATGGAGCTGATGACAGGAGTGTGAGCTGCAGAGTAGGTGAAGTTGAGGGGCGGATACTGCACTGAAAGCACCTGGATGATGACGATTACCAGCCCCTCATCGTGGGGAGGTGTCAGGCAGCGAAGCATTCCCGGCATCACTTCCTCAATCTCGCATGGTTCATCACCAACCATCACACTTGTGTTCCCCGGAGCGAAGCCATTCCCAGTGAAGACAAGAGGAGTTCCTCCTTCCACGCTGCCCATGTCGGGGTTGAGAGTGGCTTGGGCATGGCTGCTCAGAGTGACAGATCCGGATGCAAGGCCTTTGCTTCTTACAATCACTTCAATTGGATGGTTGCCTGCAGGCAGAGCATCAACTCGCACTTGGATGTTGTCATCAGCCACGGCAGTGACTTCCAGCTCTGAGGCGCTGGCAAAAACTGCCACGTTATCGACACTGTTGCCAAACCCTGAGCCAGAAATGGTGACAATGGTTGGATCGCTGATGCTGTCGGGGGAAATACTGGCAATTGCAGGAGTGACGGAAGAAGAGTATGTGAAGGAGCAGTTTGAATAACAGGAGCTTTGGATCCTGCCCATTTGGAAGACGACATCACCAGTGTGTGGCTGAGAAGGAGAGGTGTCACAGGTAATGAACGTGTAATTGACTGACACAACAGCGCACGGCTCGCTGGCAGTTGTCACTTGTCCTGAGGAGAAGCCAGAGCCTTCGATGAGGAGCCGTGTGTGGCCAGTAGGGCTGCCGATAGCAGGCGAGACCGAGTCGACCACAGGCAGAACAACAAAACGCCGGTCGAGCTCATTTGGTATGGCAAGGATGGCGCTGCCGAGGTTGTTGACTCTGATGGCTACGGGGAGAGGGACGCCAATGGGAAGTTCGCTGTCGTGGCTGAGGTGGCAGATGATCTCAGAGTGAGAGCTGTTGATCACCTGACAGGGCTCACCTCCCACTGTTACCTGCAGGACACAGAGACACCAAGCTGTCACAAAAAGCTCTGTATAGGCATTCACTTTATTTTAGGAGGTGACTGAACTCTAAGTAAAACACACTTCAGCTCCAGACAAGACGATGATGATGAAGCATCTGGAGTAGAAAGATATTGTAAATTATTTGTGTACAATCTGGAAACACACAGAGGCTCACTGACGGTTAAACTGGTTTGCTGCAGAGAACAAAATTAAGTCCTGTATATTTCATTCATAGTGACCTGTGACTGACATATAGCCTAATGATCATTGTAAATAATGGCAACACAACACACAATGTAAACTGGGTTTATTTCAATAACTGAATGTATATAATGCTGTAAAGGTCTCATACAGTGATACTCAACTTGAGGCCTGCCATAGGCTGCTAAGTGGCCCACTGACCATTTTCTCATTCACAGTAAAAATAAATTGATTCAGATTGGAATTTAGGGGCAGCACGGTGGTGTGGTGGTTAGCATTCTCGCCTCACAGCAAGAGGGTTGCTGGTTCGATCCCGGGCGTGGGAGGCCTTCTGTGCGGAGTTTGCATGTTCTCCCCGTGTCAACGTGGGTTCTCTCCGGGCACTCCAGCTTCCTCCCACAGTCCAAAGACATGCAGACTGGGGACTAGGTAACTCTAAATTGTCCGTAGGTGTGAATGTGAGCATGAATGGTTGTTTGTCTCTATGTGTCAGCCCTGTGATAGTCTGGTGACCTGTCCAGGGTGTACCCTGCCTCTCGCCCGATGTCAGCTGGGATAGGCTCCAGCCCCCCCGCGACCCTCAAGAGGATGAAGCGGTTAGAAGATGAAGATTGGGATTTATTTGTACTTTGAATGTAAATAATGGCCTGGAGTGCATAAAAAAACATCAGAAAAAAAGTTCCATGGGGGGATCTCCCGCATCCCCCGACAGATGTCTAGGCTAAACCCCAAATGTCTCCAAATTTTAGAAACACCCCTGCATACTCCTGACCTGTACCAGGCTGCTGAGACTTGACTTGCCCCTTGGCAAAGATGGGAGAGAACAGAAAATGTTGAAAAATTGAAAACAGGCAATTTATTTAACATATATATATATATATATGTATGCAGATTAATATAAAATATAAATATATAAATCGTGTTAGTTTATTAACTGGCCCCCTAGCTTCCTGTCACTTTGCAAAAGTGGCCCTCTGCCAAAGCCATTTTAACATTCCTGTTCTAGTGCCTCACAGAGTTGTTCTGTTTTATTGTTTTCCCAACTTTTGTTCAGATAAATAAAATAACTGGTTTAATTATCCTGCAAGTTTGTCAAATACAGACCTACTGATGCAAAACAAGCTATTCAAAAAGTATCCTTTCTTAGTTTTAGAACCTCAGCATTTACTTTTAAAAGACACACACAATTGGCAAAGATACAAATGAAATAAAACATGTAGAAGGTGAAGCTGAAAAAAAAGAAGATCAAAAACAAATTGGGGAATGCTATTGACTTTAAAAATTGTTATTTCTCTATTAAATGTTTATTTTATTGTTGCAGTGAACAACACCACTGTATGTGGTCTTCAGCACCATATCTCAGTGAAGAGTTAGTGGCGCAAAAGTATACAGTAGGTAACAATTTATAACAGGCCTTGAGTAATCTATTTAATTATCAACATGAAGAATAAATTACATGAAGAGAAGCTACTGTACAATTCTGTGATACTGAATAACATTTCAGTACATTGCAATTTATCAGTCTAGAGTGTTTTGGTGTGAGTTGCTGAGTGTTGGTAGAGATGTCTGCCTTCCCTCCAATATAATGCAACTAGATGTCACTTGGATTGTGGTGCTCAAAGCACCAACAACATACGTTTAAAAACTCAACAGCAGTGTGTCTTTCCAGAAATCCTGACACAATTACTCAAGATAATCCACAAGCCTTGCTGTGAGCAGTTTCATGTGGAAATCATTTTTTCAATCTTTTCTACAGGGCTTCATCGGCCGAACGTATCATTGCACAGAAGCAGGCATCTACTGCTAGCTCACCTAGCATCTCTGAGCTAGCTAACATTACAGCTCAGCTAAGGAGGATGCCATTAATGTTCATATTTCCCGCTGTCACAAGCATCAGCCTCTCGTCCATGAGTAGATGCACGCTTCCTTCTGCGTGGTGATACTGTTAGTTGGTAAACCAAATTAAATTCAGTTAGATGTGAGCCAATAAAAACCATGCTTACCTCATTAGCGCAGGTAATGTCGCTGAAGCTGTTGCCCTGGATGTGGATGAGCTGGTGGTATGATCCCTGGTTGGGAGAGATGGAGTGGACTGTGGGGGTGGAGCAGGTGGAGGCGCTGAAGGAAAGGCTGTTTGAGGTGTTGGTCTGTGGGCACTGTGGGGAGGCGACACACTGTGTGGCTGATCTAGAGGAGCGATGTGGACCTGAAGGGGAGGCAATTTAATCCATTGATCAGTTGCAAACTGATAACTGGTCTTTACCTCACTTTGATCTCAATTGGACTCTGCTTGATGTTGAGTTTTTGTCCTGGTGTTTTGACACACCTGGGCTTTGATGAGTTGTTGTAGAGAGATCTATTGATCCTCAAGGAACTCATTAAGTATCACTTTTAAATTTACCTCCCAACACATGTCTGGCCTCCATGCCTCCAACGCTGACAGAGACCCTGCTGCTCATATCTGCCCGAGCCTTGACTCTCACAACTCCCTGCAGTAGCCTGGCGTGGGCATTGTCTATGTAGCCGCTGCTGTAGTAGTACACACCAGGTATAGTGAAACGGTAGCTGAAAAACCCTGAGGGGAGCGACAAAGGGAGGGAAGAACTGTTAATAAGTGACTGTGTTTACAAGGTCTTTAGTATCCCGGTTTTGAGGCTTATCCCGGCTTTGAGCATATCCGGGATATGATGTTTACATGGAACACAGAGAAACCCGGTTATTCATATCCCTGTATACATGATAAATACCAGTAACCCGTTTTCTGATCACTGCATCCTATCTGCGCAGGTGTGTGTTATGTCTTTTACGTCTTTTGTTTACAACAGATTGAGCGGGAAATGTGATATATTTATTATATTTAGAAGTAAGACAAAAATGAGACCTCTGTGGCTTCTAGTGGGCTTAGCATTAGTAAATACTCACGTCGCATTGCAGCTATGGCTCATCCACTTCATCTTCAGCAATGGGAGAAGAGAGCGACAACAAATATTGAATATGTCACCAACTTTGATAGGTATTCAGCTGTCACTGCCACCACGCAGTACAAGGCAACAGTGGATGAAAATACGTAGCCATGACTGGTGGGATAGGATCGTTCTCATGGAGTTTACAGATTCAGAGAGGAGAGAAAACTTCAGAATGAGTAGGGCATCCTTCAGCTGGCTGTGTGACGTAGTTGAACCATTCATAAAACCGGGATAAGGCGTATACATGCTCCAGTATCCCGGCTTCTATTGGAGTACTCCAGGTGGCAAAACCGGATTTCTTGAAACCGGGAAAAGGCCATAACCCAGTTTCTGAATTCGGGATATGGTGTTTACATGCACATACACAAAAACAGGATACTTAAAAAACCCAATCAAAACCAGGATACTAAAGACCTTGTAAACACAGACAGTGACATCAAATCATGAAGCATTCTTGGACACGGAGTGCATTTGTCTCTCATGCATGTTGAAAGGCGTGGCACATCACATGGTACACATACTATTCATCACGTTTCACATATCACACATCCCACATCACAACATCGCAGACAAAGGAAAAATCCACCTTGCTGTTTGTTTGGTAGTTAGATTTTGTCATTAGGTGAAATTATGTTATGTTATGAGATTATGTATTTCTTGTGCAGCTACAGCAGAATTGATGGGAAATTAACTGGAACCACCATCAATCTTTGGACCTCACTATTTGTGTCTTTCAGCACTGTCTCTTGGATGCCTACTGCTTATGGTTTAGCATCTGGTAGCTATCGTTTTATGAAGCCCTGATCTCATCTGAGCGCTGTGGGGGTACACGCCAATAAACGTCCCTAACACAGAAAATGAAAAAAAATGAGAAAATACAGGCAGAGGGCAGAGTCTCTGCAGAAAAATAAACCGCCACACACTGACAGTAGGTCATAAGTGTTGATTGAGAGGAATTACTTGTGTATAAGTATATACATGTTTTTTCAGGAAAATTCTGTACAGTTTACCTTTAAGCTACAACCTAGACTTTTTTGGCATATATTTTGTTTTCCTTTAGTTTTTCCCTTTAATTTAATGCTGTGTTGTTGTTTTTTATTATTTATTATGTGCGTTCATTTTGGAAATTTGTTAACAAGGTCCAGAATAAATTACCACTATACTGACACAAGCCTGCATAGGCACATAACATCCAACCCGTTCTTATCTCAAGTCGTCACATATCACCACGTTATCAGTGGCCTTTCATGTCTACATATTACATAATTGGAATCCTTTTGTGTCTGCTCTTGATAATGTTGCAAACAATGTGAGACTTCAACAAAAGCTCATGGTAAGGTTTACACAACAAAAGAGCATGCTTAGGTTTACAAAAACATATCATAGTTTGGAATTGAAAAGATTTGAGGGTGGATTTTCCTTTAATTGAAGAGAAGCTCTGTAACAATAATGGAAAAGTGTTTTTTGGTAGTAAATGAGAGGGCTCCTTGTCATTTCTGTTAAGGGCTACTGACTCAGTACTCAATACTCAGTACTCTACCTTTTTGTGTCTTTCCTCCACTGTTAAATGGTCCCTCCTCGTAGGTGGTGCCACTTGGGCTAGAAACACTGAAGACACTGTACCATACATTCTGGAAAGCTGGTGCCTCCCATCGCCACTTAACTGTGTCTCCAACAAGCACTGTGAGTGAGGCAGGACTCCATGCATACCCCTGTCCATAAGCTGTTACACACAGACAAATGTGAAGTTAGACAGCTAGATTAACTCACAAAGGACATATTTCATTGTCTCAGGTTAAGCAACATGTAATTAAAATACCATTAAAATGGCTAATCATGGAAAAAGTATTGAGGTCAAACTGGTTTTTGAAACAGTTGCAGTGCAGTAACATTTAATCTACAGGTGACAGCTTCTTTGCTTGAGGCAGTTTTCAGTAACAGGATGCTTTCTCTGTTTTGGCCCACTCAGATTTAATTTAACACTTGCAAAAAGGATCGAAACGTAAACCTACTGTGGTGGAATCCCTGATTGGTGACGGTGTAGGTCCTCTCGTTTGACTGCATATCACACTGCAGTTCATTCTCTGAGGCAGTCTTCACTTCACACTCAGCTTCTCCTGTCACACCACAAGCCAACACAAAACATGTGTGAGAACATATACATACCCCCAGAGCAACTACATTATAGTACTTCTTTTCTATATACTGCAAGTAGTGTTGCTTCTGTAGATTACCACCAGCTAGTTGCCCTACTAGTTCCCTCTTCAACTGTTAATGTTTGGTAAAATGCTGACAGTTTTGAATAGACTGCTGGCAGAGATTATTGCTGTAATTATGAGTTCATTTGAAATTGCTAGCCCTTATGTTGCTTACCAAAGGAAACTCTGTTGTCAGATGTGTTGCTGCTGAAACCAGATCCAAAAATAGTCAGCCTGGTTCCTCCCATCAAGGAGCCAAGCTGTGGGGAGATGCTGTGGACTTCCAGGATGTATTCAATGGTAGCGTTCACACCGTTGCTTAAGCAAAAAAGCAGAAAAGAATCCATTTTAGTCCCAAGGAGCTGTATATGACATTTAGTGATTATCTATAATGCAGAGTCTGGGGTCAGATCTGCACACAGCTCTTAACAAGGAGGTGGCTGAGCTGGCGGCTAACAGTTACCTGTACTAACTCAACACTAAACAACAATGAACAATGTTAAACAACAGTTCTGACAGGGCTAGGGGTGTTAATGTAGGGGAAACCCGAGGATAGGTGCTACGCTCCCGCAATGACACCATCCCGATATAAGCAGTATCTGTGACAAATATAACCTCTCAAGGCTCTCTATGGTCGCAGAAAAACTTTTCTATTGAATAGCATCAAGGAGAGTGGAATGCCCGAAAAATGAAAACGTATCAGTGCAAACAAAATTTTAAGGAGGCTGAACAAAAGAATGCAAAAAAGGAAAACAAGGCGCATTCCCTGAACTGTAAAGCATCATTAGGTTTATGTCTGTTTATGTCACAGCAGACGTTGAGACATAAGATTACAACATGGCTGTAGTAATATGCTACATATTTGTGAATTTGGGGACATTTAATTAACCTCAAAATAAAAGGTTTGTCTACTGACACTCCCAGGGACCTCTGTGCTTTGCCGCCTCATATTGTTTTTGGGTGAGCTTTTCTTTTAAGTATGTTTTCGACCATACATACTGTTGGATTTTTGTTTCTGTATGCCTATAAATCTATAAAAAATTCGGGGGACTTTTTTACAAAATGATGTGTAAAAGTTTTGATAAACATCCTTATCTTTAGATCTACTATTGCATCTAACCCTTACACAATGAGTAACCAAAGTTCATGTGACTTTTTGGTGTGCAAGAAAAAAAAAATCATGGCTTGCGATACTGTCAGCACTTTCAGTTGTTATCACAGCAGCTATACCTTGTCTGGGGGTACCCATTGTTTCCAACCTGTACATCCACCTTGTACAAGCCCGGCGGCAGCACAGGGAGATGACAGGTGATGCTTGTCTCCGTCCACTGAATGGTCACACACTCCCTTCTGCCTATGAACACGATGCTGTCATTGTCTGGGCCTCCCAGGTTGGAGCCCTGGATGGTGAGAATTTCCTGTGCTACACAAAGGAAGTTAAAAAAGGAAACATCAACAGAATTTTACCACAGACTCAAGTGTCAAGATAATTAGCACTTGTCACCTGGTTAATTCTTCTTAATTTTCAAGAACTACCACTGACTGTCCTGCAAATAAACAGGTATTCTTGGCATCTGGATGCCTCTGTGTTTGTTAACTATAATTACATGGGGAGACATGTTAGTCTCTCAAGCTTAAATTCTCAAGGTTTAGCTTGTGCGAAGGGCAAAAACAGAAAAAACCTGCAGGTCCACATTACGTGACACAATAACTAATGAAGTGACAGTGATAACAAAAGATTTCAGCACTCCTTTAAGCTCCTGGTGACAGTAGAGTCACAGGCAATCTCTGAACAGAAAAGCCCCAAAACATCTATTATGCTATTCATCTTCCCTTCAGACACATATGTAACAGAGAAGCCTTTCAAGTTACAAAGTCACACTTTTAAAGGGACAGTTCACCACATATCTAAAATACATATTTTTCCTCTTACATGTAGTGCTATTTATCAGTCTAGATTGTTTTGGTGAGAGTTGAGGAGTGTATTTTTTGATTTTGGCATGAACTGTCCTTTTAACCTCAACTACTCCGATATTTGTGTTATGTTTGAAAAAAAAAAAAAAGATAGAAGGAGTCCTTAAGTTGACTTCTAGTAACCTGTTATATATCTGCTTAGTAATATAGGAAATGGCATGATAATATTGTCTACAATTTAAAAGAAGACACAGAACAAACTGTTCTCATAGAACTGATTTGCAAATGACAAATGTACAATGCCTACTGTATGATAAGTAAGTGGTTTGTTTTGCTAGAGAAACATAAGATTGGAAATATTATGAGGTGTGGCATTGGCAAACACAATGATTAAACACTGAATCCTTTTCATTCATAAACAAAGAGAAAGCAGACTATACTCTGTGTCTGTTGCATGCAGTAGACAGATCAAATTTCTATTGACCTTTCAGGACAAAACCCATCATCCCCATTAAACCTTTCTTCTGGGTTTACCCATCTCAGTAATGCTTTATAATGATCATGCCTCACTGAAAGGTTATCAGATGCATGAATACAGTTTATGAAGGCCCTAAAATGACTCTCAACTCACCAATCACTGTGGTAGTTTGAGGACTCAGGTCTGAGATCAGAGGTGTAAGGTCAGTATCATAGGTGAAGGAGCTGCTGGCTGTCTGACTCATGTTTCCAACCATCACTGTGACGCTCTGTGATCCTGCAGTTCCCTGAAATAAGATTACAAGCATTTATCTATTAATAAATCAGTAAAAGAAATCAAATAAGTGCCTTATTCAGAGCTCAGGCTCTTTGCAAGGCTGGAAAATGAAGGCAAACTATGAACTTGTCATGTTCAAATTATTTGTTGATAAAAGACGAAACATCGTTTTAACTTTCACACACAATTTAAATGTTGAATTCATATTCAATAAAACATAAATTAATCAGGAGATTTGTTGCTACAGCCTTCAGGCCCTGCACTACGAGGGGTCTTAATGGGGCTTAGCCCCCTCTGTTGTATTTTTTGCCCTCTTTGTTTAAGCTTTTTGAAGGGCTACGCTGTCCACAGCACTGAAACGGAGCAGAGGAGGTTGGTAGACAGACAGACAAACAGACGGACATAACATAACACTTATTTCAGTGCTTGCTTTCGCTTTGTAAATAGAACTTTTGGCCCTGATTCCATTTTACCCTTGCTCTGGACTGCAAACAGCTGTTTCTGCTGATTTTGACTGAGAACCCTCCTCACAATTTTCAACAACCCCTGAGGTCACTTTATCCTGGCCCCTGGCCCAACAGTTTTACAGTACTTGAACTGGTAGCTAATATTTGCTCATGTTATCCAGTGTTAGACATTTCTGTGTAAGTGATATCATTGAGTTAGTTTTCTGACTTTTTGGCTCATCTCTAAAACTACTTTTTTTACGTACCATTGTGCTGTAATTGCTGCAAAGATTAGTACAAAGACTTGGTTAAAAGCAGCCATGTAACATTTTATTTACTCAATCCTTATACTATCAAAAGTAGTAAGATATTTTAATTAATTCTGAAGTATAATGGTTTAGCAATTTTACAGACATTTACACTAAGTGTATAGTAAGTGCTCTGTGCCCTGTAATGCAGCTCTTTGAGTTGTTTATTACGGCAGAAACATAACATTCATAACAAAACAGTAATTTGCAGTCTGTTACTTACCGCTGGTGTTCTGCATTTCAGCTCAGTCTCAGTGGCATACATCAAAGTGCACTCTGCACTGCCAACAGTAACTGTGGTGTTCTGGCTGAAGCCAAAACCTGTCACTGTCAGCACTGTACCTCCTAAAAAAATAAATAAAAGAAGACAATGGTTATATACTGTTGTATTACAGAGAAAGTGATTCTGGTTGTTGATTTGTGATAAATAATAACAGACACACTTTCTTGAGTAATGTCTTACCTGCCACACTTCCAGAGAGTGGTGAGAACGAGGAAACAATGAGCTGGTAGGTGAAGTGGAAGATGTTGCCTCCTGCATTACCCAGAGAGGGGAAGCTGACAAATACAGGGTAGGTACCAGCACTGGCACTGCCCAGTCTGCAAACCTGAGTGGTACCTGAAATACAGTGGACAAAATTTGGATAAACTTCTTGTACTAAATGAAATCAACAAACAAACAAACAAACAAAAACCCCAGCTGACTCATTTTAACAATAACATCCAGCACTCACTCCTCTGAACATCTTTAACTTACCGGTGATCTGTTCAACATGACATGGGGTCTTTCCCACAAAGATGGAAGCGTTCTCACTACTAAAGCCAGTTCCACTGACAGTCAGAAGAGTCCCCAGGCCATCAGATCCTAAAAAAATCAGAGATATATTTAAAGATGAGCATTAACCAGCCTAAATCTTCAAAGGGACAAATCACCCCAAAATCAAAAATTATTTTTTCCTCCTACCTGTAGTGTTTTTTTTGTCAATCTAGATTGTACTGTGTGAGTTGCCAAGAGATATTTCATATATTTTCTTTCAACCAAACTTCACCTGCCCACTGTATCATCATGCAAAAGGAAGCGGGCATCGACTGGGAGCTCACCCAGCAGCTCAACCGAGGAGGACGCCATTAATGTTTACATCTCCTACTGTCACAAGCACGAATCTCTCATCTATGAGTAGATGCACACTTCCTTCTGTGCAGTGATATGGTTGCTGGGTGTTTTTCGGTGGGAAGAAAATAGTTCCTATATGAAACTGCTCACAACGAGGTCTGTGGATTATCTTGATTCGTTTTTTCAAATGTATTTTTGGGCGCTTTGAGCACCACAAGCGAGACACAGAAGACAACACAACTCACACCAAAAAGAGATTCGACTCTAGACTGATAAATAGTACTAAAGGTGAGAGGAAAAGTATATATTCTTGATTTTGGGGTTAACTATCTCTTTAGTATGGTTTTCTATAAAAACTGGCAATTCACTAAAGCATATGGGGTTTTTGTAAGTTATTCAGTACTTTAAAATTCAATATTTTATAGATGGTACTGAATTTTTCACACGTATTACAATATATTTTTACCAAAGTCTACACCAGTAGTCTTTTTCTAATGTTTGGTTTTAAGTGTCTCTCAGATTTTACACAAATGTTTGTTTGTTTGTTTTTTCATTTAGAAGAATAAAAATTGGTAATATTGGGCATTTAAAATCAATCAGTAACCAATAATGATTCATGTTGAATGAACAATCATTATCTTAGAAGGAAACCTTGAGATGGGCTAATTCCAGTCACAACTGGAGTCTTGTCCTCAGACCACTCAAACCCACAGTCACCAGAACACGCTGAGGGAATGCCGTTGATGTAAACCTCCACCTGCAAACAGCATCACAAAACTTCTCATTACAAGTGTTGAGTTTAGGACAAAGTTTTACAACACATAAGTGACACAGTGGATTGAAATAACCCCTAATGTGAATTCACTGTGACAACAGTCATGACAAGAGAATACAGAGGACTGTCGCTGTCACTTCAATTCAAAGCAGTCATTCAGTAGCATGTAATCATTTGAATCAAATCCTCCCCAGAGGCACAAATATACAGCCAAATTATGTAACACTACAGACAAAAATAGGACTTGTTCTACAGGATTTACAGTAAGCAAACACACCAAGTAACCAGCAGTGGCCAAAGCAGACATTTAATGGACAGATAATGTTGAAACCCAAAACCAGATATGCCTGAGTCCTTTGGAATCAGTGTTGTACCTGTGGTTTTGTTTCTGGGACACGGTAGGTATCTGTCATTCTTTGCCTAAACAATCCTCCTTTTTTCATCTCTTTGGTTACAACAACTGCGTTGTTGCCAACCACGGATGAGCTGTCGACCTGTAATGAGAATAAATCACAATAAGAACTCAAGCCACTGTTCTTTTTTGCCAGGAGAAAATGTATTGATTGGAACAGAAGACAATAGGTAAATACTGTAAATAAAACTACCACCAACGCAGTAGTTACTGTATCACTACTACTAGTAGGGGAGACCTGGGTTGGATGGGACACAGCAACTTTCTGGTTCTATGTTGGTCACAGAAATAAAAATGTGACATCACAATCAATATCATTTATTGTTTTCAATTAACATAAATGATATTGCTTATTTTTTTGAAACTGTAACTTATTTGATAGGACATCTTAAGAATGAAAGGGGGAGAGAGAGGGGATGACATGCAGCAAAGTGCCACAGGTTGCAATCGAGCATGCACAGCTGTGTAAAGCTGTAGCAGTTTAACAATGTGCCAACCAACATCACGTGTGCCAACAAATCCTGTCGTGGGGCTGGTTGGCACAGATGCACAACATGAAATTAATCACAAATCACCTAACATTTGTGTCTATTAAAACAAGTTACAGGTAAGACCTTAATCTTTTGTTTGCTGCTGGTTATAATATTCTCAAATAAATTATGTCAGAGAAATACGGCAGCGGGTGAAAAGTATGCAAGCCAACCCTGGTCTCCCTTACTACCACTACTGCTGCTGCTGCAGCTACAGTACTACTACTGTTACTACTGGCGTTAGTTTAATTAAATTTTGGACACAGAAAAACAGAAGTGAAACAGAGGTCAAGAAGCTGTCTCCAAAATTAAGAATAAAAACAGCAATTAAAAAAATTTGAAAAATAAAATATATACAAATAAAATAAGGTAATATTAGCAAAAAAACAAAACAGAGCTATGCAGCACGAATCAGCTGAGAATAAAAGACACTGTCAAGATGAATTAGACATCTTAGCATTTTGAAATGATCTGAAGCTCTTAACGGAATCAAGGAAACATTGATGTGTCTGGTTTTACAGAAGCAAAGTTTTGTATTATGAGCATGAATTAAACATTTTAATTTGAAGAAGTTACTAAATGAATGCGAGGTAGAAGTCAAGAACATACATTTAGATGTGAGAACACATATCTGATGACTATTATATCTGTGTCATATTGTTACTCTGAGCACTGCCACAGCTACTAGTACTGCAAATAAAATCTTGAATACTAAAGAGAATTTGTTAGAGTGTTTTAGATCCATGCATCAATATTACAACGTATGCTCACACAATGATTTGTATGATATCTATTGAATTAACGCCCCACAAATGCAGTTGTCACATAATATACTTAAAGTAAATTTATGTAGGTTAGGTTTATGAAAGTAAAGTTGCATAGGCTAGGTTTTGGAGAAGAAACATGGAGACAATGCACCTCAAAATAACTCAAAGTTTTCTTGGTTTCACACAAGGGGATGAACACTGATTTCCTGGGAGAGAGTAATGTGTTTGTTTGACCAATCCATCACCCCAGCCTGCATCCTAATGCGGACCTTTGCTCTTTATACTACTTCCTTCTTCACTCTCGTCGGGGAATTGGTCACATGATGACCAATCACCAACGTGATATACAGTACAGGCCAAAAGTTTGGACACACCTTCTCATTCAATGCGTTTTCTTTATTTTCATGACTATTTACATTGTAGATTCTCACTGAAGGCATCAAAACTATGAATGAACACATGTGGAGTTATGTACTTAACGAAAAAAGGTGAAATAACTGAAAACATGTTTTATATTCTAGTTTCTTCAAAATAGCCACCCTTTGCTCTGATTACTGCTTTGCACACTCTTGGCATTCTCTCGATGAGCTTCAAGAGGTAGTCACCTGAAATGGTTTTCCAACAGTCTTGAAGGAGTTCCCAGAGGTGTTTAGCACTTGTTGGCCCCTTTGCCTTCACTCTGCGGTCCAGCTCACCCCAAACCATCTCGATTGGGTTCAGGTCCGGTGACTGTGGAGGCCAGGTCATCTGCCGCAGCACTCCATCACTCTCCTTCTTGGTCAAATAGCCCTTACACAGCCTGGAGGTGTGTTTGGGGTCATTGTCCTGTTGAAAAATAAATGATCGTCCAACTAAACGCAAACTGGATGGGATGGCATGTCGCTGCAGGATGCTGTGGTAGCCATGCTGGTTCAGTGTGCCTTCAATTTTGAATAAATCCCCAACGGTGTCACCAGCAAAACACCCCCACACCATCACACCTCCTCCTCCATGCTTCACAGTGGGAACCAGGCATGTGGAATCCATCCGTTCACCTTTTCTGCGTCTCACAAAGACACGGCGGTTGGAACCAAAGATCTCAAATTTGGACTCATCAGACCAAAGCACAGACTTCCACTGGTCTAATGTCCATTCCTTGTGTTTCTTGGCCCAAACAAATCTCTTCTGCTTGTTGCCTCTCCTTAGCAGTGGTTTCCTAGCAGCTATTTGACCATGAAGGCCTGATTCGCGCAGTCTCCTCTTAACAGTTGTTCTAGAGATGGGTCTGCTGCTAGAACTCTGTGTGGCATTCATCTGGTCTCTGATCTGAGCTGCTGTTAACTTGCCATTTCTGAGGCTGGTGACTCGGATGAACTTATCCTCAGAAGCAGAGGTGACTCTTGGTCTTCCTTTCCTGGGTCGGTCCTCATGTGTGCCAGTTTCGTTGTAGCGCTTGATGGTTTTTGCGACTCCACTTGGGGACACATTTAAAGTTTTTGCAATTTTCTGGACTGACTGACCTTCATTTCTTAAAGTAATGATGGCCACTCATTTTTCTTTAGTTAGCTGATTGGTTCTTGCCATAATATGAATTTTAACAGTTGTCCAATAGGGCTGTCGGCTGTGTATTAACCTGACTTCTGCACAACACAACTGATGGTCCCAACCCCATTAATAAAGCAAGAAATTCCACTAATTAACCCTGATAAGGCACACCTGTGAAGTGGAAACCATTTCAGGTGACTACCTCTTGAAGCTCATCGAGAGAATGCCAAGAGTGTGCAAAGCAGTAATCAGAGCAAAGGGTGGCTATTTTGAAGAA
Source organism: Epinephelus lanceolatus (assembly GCF_041903045.1). Lineage (NCBI taxonomy): Eukaryota > Metazoa > Chordata > Actinopteri > Perciformes > Serranidae > Epinephelus > Epinephelus lanceolatus. The sequence continues at coordinate 29,079,163 of NC_135749.1, read as the reverse complement.
ACTAGAATATAAAACATGTTTTCAGTTATTTCACCTTTTTTTGTTAAGTACATAACTCCACATGTGTTCATTCATAGTTTTGATGCCTTCAGTGAGAATCTACAATGTAAATAGTCATGAAAATAAAGAAAATGCATTGAATGAGAAGGTGTGTCCAAACTTTTGGCCTGTACTGTATATGAATTGTGTTGCATTACTTTTCGTAGGTTTACACATCAGCACTGCATAAGAACAGCCTAATTTTATCTTTAAAAAAAAACAATACAGTAATGATGAAATAAGAGTCTGACCTTCATCAGAGGTTGGTCTCCAGGATTAGTGAGCCACTTGACCTGCCACTTTGGTTTTCTGCAGCTTCCTAGCCATGATACGCTGACCTGACCCATCCCTGTGATTCCCTCCAGAGCATACTTGAGGTCCTCCTCACTGATGTCCACTGACAGGCCTGAGAACAAGCACGGTTATGTTAGGACAACTCCCTGCAAAAGCAGCTGTTACACATTGTACAGAGTGCATGTATGTGCAAACAGACTGCTGCATAAAGGCGTGGAGTGCTATGTCTTTCCCAGAGTCTTAACCACATCACTAACTGTCTCTTTACAGGGTATCTGAACTGTGCTCAAGTATGGCCAGGAAAACTACAAGTTGTCAGTTTGGTTTTTCACCAGTCTTACGAAGATAAAGTAAATAAGGGAGCAGTAGTTAATGAGCAGAAAACTGAGCAACATTAAGAACAATTACTTACAGTATAGGTGGGAAAGCTAAAAGATAAACTGAAGCTAAAAATTTCAGACAAAAACTTCATGAATGTATTTTATAGTCATTATGTAATTATTTAAATTACAAGACACATTAGAGATACCTCTGCCAATATTGCCTCCTGCTCTCTCTGTCTTTGTTTTTGTGTACATTAAGTTTTCACAGTACAGTAACTGATAGGAGGAGTGACTGCATGCAAATAAAGGAGCCTTGGAAACTGTCCGTGCGTCACATTTACATTGTGTTAATGTTAGCTTCTCATTAGTACAATACCAACACTGGCATGGTGGTGATCCTATCTGCTGAACAAAGTGCATTCAGCCAGGACAGTAAGAGCTGTTACAATGCAAATACTACACATGTCTGTCTAAGCTACCTTCAGCTCGTTCTCCATAAATCTCCACATCAAAGGTGCCATTCAGAGGAGGGGTGGCTCTGTGAGGGCGGGTGATGTTAACGGTGGCTGCTCCTTCCTTGAACTCTGCCATGTCCTCGCTGCTGTAAGACATCTATGATATACAAGTGGAGAAAGATGAGAATTATATTTGTTTTTATACCATTTATATATATATATATATATATATATATATACACACACACACACATATATATATATATATATACATATAATATACATACATATATATATATATATATACATATAATATACATACATATACACTGATGATGACTTTATGATAATGATTTTATACCTAGACTGAGACAACAATTTAAGATCAGGGACTTGAACATGTGACGAATGATAAGCCTTCAAGCTAGCTTAGCTTAACTAGCTTAGTTTGGCTGTATACCAGCTTTAAGTGGCTGATCTGGCTACACCAGTATTGTGGATTTCAGACCTTGAATTGTCTCATTGTCGAATTTTCAATTATGTGCGAAAAAGTAGAGGCCATAAAAAGGTTGCTGAACTTTATGTCGGGAAAGATGGCAGGTATCTCAAAACAACAAAAACGAATACTAGACTTGACTTCTTTGTCCTCTTATGTTGGATTGAGGGCAGACTGGACGCAAGAGGGACTTGCTATCACCTTTCAAGGTATAAGCGGTATTATAGGACAGGAAGGGCCGGCACTCGCTGGTTAGCATGTTATTACAGTAGATATCTCAGCAACATAATACATGGACTTCTTTGACATGACGTCAAAAGTTGACAATGTTAGTTCATTTTTTAAAAATATTTTGAACTAAAATTCTTGCCATATCTTACACATTGTACTTTATACAAATCAGTTTAGATAAGAAAACAATACCTGTTTTTGGATACATATTTATAAAACTTAACTGCAGTGGCAAAATCATTACAAATACTGTAGAATGAGGTAACGATGGTTAAACATCAGATTAACTGTCAAAATTAATGATAACAAATGTTACAACAGAAACTATACCCTGCAGTCACACTTTTCCGTGCCAGCCCTTACACAGCAGTCAGTCATTGATGTCACGGCTGCAAATAGGTAGGCAAATGATTACTGTAGAAGCAGGTCGAAGCATGAGACACGCACAGGATCACTGTGGCTGTATTGTAAGTTATGTCACACAGCCATGGGCTACAGAACACTTCCTCTGTTTTTATGATTCACACTGCTGAATCTGTTCCTTTAAATCGGACACCTGGTTTTCCTTGTGGAAAGTTCTTGTCTTTGCTTTTAAAAAGAACTTTATTGGGATAAATCCTACAATTTACTACATGCTTGTATTGGCTTTTTGTCTATTTTATTGGTTCAGAGTTTGGTGCAGTTGCGTCATAGCTGAAAGACTTCTGGCCCCAGCCCTTCCTTTGTGTGGATTTTATTTCCCAAGACACACAAGCCAGGCAGATTAGAGACTCCACATTGTTAAGCCAACAGACTCTGACTGTACTGAAGCAAATGGGAAAGCCCCAGCATACCTCAAGGCCGTAGCCATGAAGTCAACATTGGTGGGGCACAAATCTGCCAAATTTTCAAATTTCAAAATTTGAAAACTAATTTCATACTTTATTTATTTACAGTAGACTATTAGCTGCTATTGTCTATATAAATTAAACATGTAACATAACTGACTGACACTTCACTCAGACATCACATGGGCTATCTGACATATATAACATAATAAAGACATTACCATTAGTTTATCACTTTCATGAGCACTATTGGTCAATACCAGTGGGGTTGTCCCTACTATATATTATAATTACTGTCTTGACATAACTCAACACTTGACACATTTTTTTAAATCAAGAAGTTAGGATCTCAACAGCTAGAAACACTGTCTTTCATATGTGTGTAAATATTGTTCCATTTAGAAATATTGAGGCTCACGAGTTGATGTTTTGGGAAATGTCTGAATAACTGACAGGTGGTTGCCCCTTTTTTACTTCTCTTCAGCTTCACCCTAAGAGCCACACCTTGCCAAACTTTGAATTTCATGGCTCTAAATAACAAGATGAACCTAAACTGTCTGGACAGTACATCTGTGTTTTTCTGCAGTCTACACTGCTATCCAAAGAATAAATATATGTAGGTTAAAAAAATGACGTTTTAATATAACACTGTTAGATAAATTCAATTAATCCATTACCTGCATGAAGGCAACTTCTAGCAGTGGGAAATCAAAGGCACAGTCATCCGGTGTGGCTGTAATCTCGTAGCTGATCTGTGAAGCAGTGGGTGTGTGTTTGGTAACAGTGATCATCTCGAAGGAACGACCTGAGAACTCAAAGGGTGGAGGTCTCCTCTTGTGGGGTACAACTGTAAGAAAACAATGCAAAAAACAAACTGCTGAACATCTAAGTCTTGATATTAGAGAAAAACATCTGCACAGTCCTACTGTTACACATCAATATCACATTTCATTAAGGGAAAGGCATTCCCATGCTCCACAATGCTGAATTGTTACAAACAATGTGCAGACAACATAATTAAATGTCGTCCGAATGCACAGTTGGCTCAACATTAAAGAACATTCAAAATTACTATCTAGCTGCATACCATTTTCATCAACTGTGGTGGGCCGCTTTCCAATGTGAACGGCATCCACATAGAAATCTTCACCAGAGATGTCTTTGTAGAGGTAAAACTCGTGCAAACTGTATTCGCTTCCAATGTATTCTGTCTGCAGGGAGCTCTGCAGGTCCATGCATTTATAACTCCATCTGTCAAGAAATAATCACCTTTATAAGTGGATGAGAAGTTTGCATGTATCTGACAAATTAAAAGGACTCCATGGCATCTACTGACTTGTGGCCTTTAGTGAAGAGAGTGCTGATCTTTGCGGTCTCTGTATGCATTGTGCCTTGGATGTTGCGGTAAGTGAACTTCATTCCAACTTCATCCTTTAACATTCCCCTGTATGCAAAGCAAAGCTGCGAGGAAAGATAAAGGGTAAATCACAGTTTAGTAGCCTTTTATAGACAGTAGTAGCAAAGATTTAATTAGATACCTGCATGTTTAGATACATTTATCAGCTACTTTCTTCATCCAACCATCTAACCAGCTGTACAAAATGAGCTAGAGGCCGATTAAACGATTAGTTGACTGACAGAAAATTAATTGGCAATGATTTTGATTTATTTTAGCAATTTTCTAAGAAAAAAATCCAAACATTTGCAGGTGACATGCTTCTTAAATGTGACAATTAGATGCTTATAGTTGCCATGCATGATAATAAACAGATTGGTTTTGGATTTTTGGACTACTGGTCAGATAAAACATACCATCTGAAGACGTCACCTTGGGCTCTGGGAAATTACACAGGGCATGTTTCACTGTTTCCTCATATTTCATTGATAAAAAGATTAATCAATGAAAATGATTGTTAGTTGCAGCCCTAAAATGGACAAAAAGTAAAACAGTTGTGTGTATTACCATGGGATGTCTGTTCAGTGAAACTGATCCGTAGCTGCCACCAGACTCTGTGGTATAACTCTTCTTGAAAAGAACCTGAGCGTTCTTCAGCGACCACAGGCCACAGAAAGCAGAGTTTTTCACTGGAGTCCCTTCCGCAGTGGTGATAAACTGGTGAATGCAAGGAATCAGAAAACTGTGAGAATCCAAAATTAGATGTTGTCTACAGATTTAAGTTCTGTGAGCTAATTCAAAGAAGTAAAAGGAGTGTTTAAACAAAAAAACTTCTGAAATTGGTCCAGTATCAAGCAAGACCACTGCAGCTGGCAGCAGCAAAATAGACTGCAATGTAACTACTCGGGCAATTTATGTCCACTAGAAGTGCTTGTTTTTTTTCCACTGACAGACAATGGTTTTCTTTTTTATTGTCTGACAACATTATGGAAAGGATCCCTCAGAGAGAGACCTTTTTGTTAAAGAGTAAGAGCCTTTTGGTTTACCCAGAAACAGCCAGGAAATCGGCATCATTGCAACCTGTAGCTGCCAGCTGCAGCCTTCTGGCTCAAAACTGGACCAATTCCAAAAATTGTTGTCTCCATTAGTCACTCAGACACAAAAACATGGGAAAGTAGGGCCCACGTTGAAAAATACCATAGTTACCATTTAAAACAAATGCTTGTCACATTTCTCATAGTAGGGTTTTGTGTCACTTACTTTAAAATTACAGATGACAGTTAATAAAAACAAAAATAAATCTGTTATTTTGTCCTAACTGACCTGAGAATTGTCATATTCAAAGTCTTTGAAGTATTTCACATCAGTTCCTTCAGTGGTCAGGATCTCCTCAGGACACTTGGCTTTCATCATGTCCTCCAGAGCCAACTGCACCTGTTTACACAAACTGGATTTTAGTATTGCTTCTACTTTTAATATCAGTTTCTACACAGATTGCCACATCTGCAATAACTTCAGTCCAACATGAGAATCTATTCTGACAATATAGTTTAGAACTAGTTTAAGTAATTAAGTGATATATTATTAAGTCATTATCTCAAGAACACTGATTATGAAACTATAGAATAGAGAGAGGATAAGGCTTATAGATACTGTATCTGAGCACACAGAGAGACATTTTTACACACAACAACAAACCTCAGATTCATTTGCATTAAAGGCGATGGGCTCTGTAGGGATCCCCCCCCACAACAGAGTGAAGGTCTCCATGTTGCTTCTGCCCTTTGTGATCTCAGCAACCGTGACAATGGTGTCTGCACCATAAACCTCAACATGAAGAAGTTCAAAATCTCCTGCAGGCAAAAAAAGACAGCTGGTCAATTCATTTATTGCACTTCTGCTGATAAAACTACAAATACAATCAGGTACACATATACCACACAGTGTAATAGTCAGTTACAAACATGCATGTGAATCAAGTGTAACAACCACACAAATGCAAAAGCATCCAGTTTTTCTGTGACTAGTTATTTTCTGTCTCTTCATACCTCTGTTAGAATTGAATGTGACTGTGTAGTGAGATCCTTGGCTGTCGTCCTGTTTGGTGACCTGGACTGTGTCGGGTTTGATGGACCAAAGTCTGTTTAAGGATGCTTCCACCATATCTGCTGAGGCGCTGACTGGAATCGGCCCTAAAAAAGAGAGAAAAAAACCCCATAGTTTATGAACAAGCAAAATGGCTGGTATATACTGCAATTTCTTTAGATTAGAGATTACAGGTTTTACTTTCATAGCTTCCAAACATGTATACAGCCGTGATATTTTAAGGTGATTGTTTGTGATTGTGATTATTTGTGGATGCTGAACAACAGTAGTTGTACTTTCATTATATTAATGTGCAAAACACAAACGCAACAAATTATTATTTTTTAAATGAATTAAATGTAAAGCTCATTACCTGTCATTGCACCTCCGTAGCTGAGGCTGAAGAAGGTGCTTCCACAAAGAGGGCTGGTACAGTTGCTGTTAACGGTAACCCTCTGGACCTCTTTGACTGTAGCAACACCGCTGGGCCAGGAATCAAAGGTCACCACCTGGTTAACAGTGACAGTGAATAAAGGTGGGGTACAAAAGTGAGAAACAGGTGTTAAATGTTGTACGCACTTTACCTCAACTTGTTATAATTTATAATTTCCTACATTCTTCAAAATGACTTAACAAACCTTGGGGAGTAAATGTGAGTTACAATAACATCAACATGAGGGTGAAGGGAGCAATAATTTAGCAATAACGCTAGCATTTTAACAGCAGGAGAACACAAATGTTTCTAGCCAAGAAAAGCAGCATTCTTTGCTTAAAATGCAGTTAAGGTCTGCAATGACTACAGACATCTGTATCTCTGCCTCTAGAAAATGCAACTGTGAAGCTCAAAACCGCCAGAAAGAAGGTCAGATAAAGCCCTAACTTATCAGAGGAAAGACAGAAACCTGTTCATGCTTAATTGTCATTAGCTGCTTTTAACAGAAGTGTTTAAAAATGCATTTTAGAGAGCACAGTAATTCATAATAGTTAATTTCTTTGTACTGACCAAAGGAAGCTTGAGAGGTGGAAAATACCGATTTTTTGTTTCACTGTAAACTCAGTATTGCCAACTTGGCGACTTTTTCCGCTAGATCAAGTGACTGTTTGGACCCACTTAGCAACTTCAAATTTAGCAACTCAATCAGACCATTTGGGGAAAAGAGATATATATATATTATAATTCACTCCCATACATGGTGCTAAGACTAATCGCAGTTGACGGCTCTTTTGCCATCAGCCCAGGGTCTCTCACCCTCTTTCCTCTTTCATTGTGCAGTATTGTAGGTGTGGGATAGGCAAGAGGAGAGGAGACGCTGCTCAAGACTGGAAATAGGGTAGCTGCTAACTAGCTCTGGTCACAGGATAAAAAGTCTGCTACAGTAACAGCTCACTAACAGCTAGGATAGTTTTTCTATAGGTGTCCGCTGAGGTTATAGCATCACCCTGGTTCTCTCGTCAAAAAGTCAATGGAATTTTTCCATTGGATTTTGGATTAGTACAGAAAATAGGCTCTGTGGTAAACAAACGTTTATAAGACTTACAAGTTTATGTTTATCAAGATAATCTTCACAAATGAACACTACTTTTATGATTGTTTTTAAAGCGTAAATGCAAATACCAGTAGTAAATAGCTAATGTTAGGCTGTAGGCTACACAAACTACACAACAGTCATATCTGGCATGATGACATTCTTTAGTCTCATTTAGCCACTTGTTAGCAACAGTCATTTTCAGGACATGTAAAGTCTTTAAAATGTACAAGTGGTGTATTTACTGACATATCTTATGTTGTAGAACAAAATGTGAAAGTCTCTTGAGCTTGGGCTAACCACCGACCATAATTCAGGCATTTAACCAAAATCCCTTTCAATAAACCATTGAATTTAAGACGAGGGATGCAGGAGTGCTAAAGGGACTCATTCCTGCACCATTCTATTGTTTGTTTTAATTCACACAACATCTGAAGCTTAAAAAGTTACTGTATGTGCTGCACTATTTCTCGATCAGGAGCATCCTTGGCTAGAGCATTGTTTCCAGTATTTATGCTAAGCTAAGATAACAGTCTCCTGGCTTTAGCTTCATATTTAGCAAACAGATAAGTGGTGAAGAGCTTCTTCACATCTAACTCAGCAAGAAAATGTCTAACCATTCCTTTAAGTATGGGTAGGCAGATAACCTGAGATGTGCTGTGTTTAACAGAAGCCAAAGGTTAACATAAGGTAAGCAACTACATACCTGTGTTTCATCATACACGTCATATTCAGCCACGATATTCTGAACCTCGTTGATAGCATGGTACGTCAGGTCTTCTGTAAAGGAACTCTCCCCTTGAAATAAGCCAACGTTGAGACTGGCTGCGCCTCCATATTCTTGCTGCAGAATTTCAATGTAGTAGCTACAGGACAAATAGTTTATTAAATCATTTTCAAGGGAAACTATAAGTTCACAACTATGGTGAATACGGTGTGCTATGAATTAATGAGCAGTAGTTTTTAAGAGCTAATTAGAGCCATTAGAGTCGTATACTTACTGTTTTCCTGCCTCTAGGGCCAATACTTCAGATTTTTGTGAGTCCCTTCTCATGAAATTTGTGACATAACCTGTCTGATACGCAACTTTAACCTGAGGTGGAGGTTATTAAAAAAAAAAAAAAAAAACGAAGAAAAAAAATGAGCAGGAAAGATATGAGGATTTTATCACAAAATAATACAACATCTAAATTTCTTGAGTTATCTTTGTTTGTTTAAGATGGAAACATGGTGTGATTTGAAACCAGTAGGCCGGATTAATTTTGATTCAAACTCTTTTCATACCTTGTGTTCCGGACGGCTGGAGTTGCTAAGGTAGAGCTCACATCGGTCATCACAGTGGAGGTACATGGTGTAGTTGGCACTGGCTGGAGGGACGAAGAAGCCACTGACTTTTGAACTGAAATCATTAAGGTCAAAATCAAAGATGTGGGGTGTGGAGTTGATCTGCTGTGTCCAGTATCCAGTTGTGTTCTCATTGTAGCCCCAAATGTCAGTTAGGTATCTGGGTCTTGTCTGGTTCCACACCTCCATCTTCAAGCCTCTTCCACCTGGGTTAAAAATGGAAATAAATGGTGGTGTATCAAAATAAGAGCTGAAATGATTAGTTGATTAATCAAGGAATCAATGAGTCAACTAACAGTAGATTAAAGGTCCAGTGTGTAGGATTTAGCAGCAACAATTATTGAGGCTGCAGTGCTGAAACTTCTCCAGCGTGCCAAATGAGCAGGAGAACTACAGTGGGGATAAGAAAATGCAAATGGTACTGTCTGATGATGGCTAAGCTTGAGTAATGACGTTTAAAAGTAGCGGGCTGATCCACGGCTAAAGTGCCTTGTTAATATGCTGCTGAGCCTGTTGTCTGCAGCTGTCAATCTAACTGTGGCTGTTTCTGCTTTTACTCTTCCTCCCTGCGATGTCAGTAGACTCTTTTTTTTATTGAGGCAAAGTTGCTGACAAAGTTCTGCTAATTTGGTGATTATCACACTCCATTTCCTATACATTTTCATATTCTATCAATATTCTATAAACAAATTCTTCAAAATAAAAGTCCCCTGTTATATTAAGTAAAAGCTTTTATTGTGAAGCAGCAAAATAAGGAAACGTTGAGTTTTCATCAGCTGTAACTTAACAGAACTCCTATACAAATGAAAGCAAACTTGAAACAGTAAAATAAAGCAGATATCTTGAAGTACAAACAGGGACCCAAGAGAGAAACTAAACTATAAACTGCAGTTATTCAGTTAGGAGCTATGAAAGCACTGAGAGCTGAACATACAGAGACTTAAAAAAAAAAACGTTTTTCTCTTTGGTCTCTTGTGCAGACAGACATGAGCTGAGTCTTGCAACACATGCTTTATTCAGGGGAAGTAATTGGGTCATCGGGGGTTGGCTGCAGTTGATGAGATGGTCCATTTCAGGTGCATCTCACACAGCTCGGCATGTTAAAGCTCACATAGTAAACATAAATCTGTGCTGCATGGTTTGACTCAGCCAAAATTGCTAATTGAAAACTCCTAAAATACATAGTGATTCCTTTTTCCAGGTGATTATAAACTAATGAAAACATAGTTACGAATATCATATATAATTTCTGACAATTGATGCCCCTAAATCCTTTACACTGGACCTTTAAACTATTTGATAATCTTTTATCAGTCATTTTTTAAGCAAAAATGCTGAACATTGGTTAGAGTTGCTAAAATGTGAGAATTCACTGCTGTTATTTCAAATTTATGATAGCGTTAAATAGTTTTGGGTTTTGGATTACTGGAAGGACATAATAAGTCATTTGGGTTTTCTGAAATTATATTGGGCATTTTCCACTATTTTCTGACATTTTGTGGACAAAGCTATAAATGAACCAATAAAGAAAATAATCAGCAGAATAATCACATGTGAAACTATAGCTAGTTGCATTTCTACTCAGAAATTATCATTCAACAGATGCATGGCAAAGTGTCCAACTCCTAGAAAATATAAGGAGTAAATGTTGAATATATCCACAGGTGTAAGTAGCTTTTGTTTCTTTTGCAATTTAACAGTGTTTGTAGAATCCAACATGAACACAAGCTTGTAGTTGGAGCACTCTTTTGCATCCTGCATACTTGAATACATTCAAATTACATGGAGCACTCCGGAGCAATAACTTTTCTGACGCACTTTTCTTACAGTCGAAACTATATAAAAAGCAAGGAATTTATACGCTTACTGTTTGATTTCAGTCAGCCAAGATGACTTTAAATGTTTAGCTTGTTTGTTTACCAGTGTCTGTATCTGCTACTGACATCAGCTCTATAAAAGTCTTTCGCATGACATATGATCAAAAATATGTGGTTCTGTCACAATCAGATAACAGGTTATCTTGTTACAGTACACAGCACACCAAAAACTCCACCAAAGCCTCTAGATGTGATGAACTGTGACAAGTGATGGGATCATCATCTTCCAGACAACCAGGAGAGATGCTTTGAATTCTTCCAGTAGTTGAGTTGTCAGGTGGTGTTAATGCTGTGTTTTGAATAATGCTTCCACACAATGACAAATCAACAGGATGGATCAAGAACATTGGTTGCATCACATCAAAAGACAAAAGACCAGAAGGAGAAGAGGTGTGTTCTGACCTGGGTAGACTGTCATGTTGTTGTTCATCGCGTGTTTGGCGGTCCTGCACGTAATTCTGTCATCAGAGACACTCTGGATTTCACACGGCAGGCCTGAGGAAAACTCAAACATCAGTGACTGACAGCAACTCACAGTAACAAACACAAAGACACAATAGCACAGACACAAAGTACAGTTGTTGTAATCATCTTCTTGCTTGTTGCGTTGTTCAATTACCTCTAGTTATTGCAATGTCCATATTTTATCAATTTATTTGTGATATTTTGTTTCATAATATTTTGTTGTTACATGGTTGGTTGTTAGTGTTCTATTTTATAGTAGGCCTACATCAGTGGTTTCCAACCTGGGGGTTAAGAGATCCTTGACAGGAGAGGAGCCAGAATAAAATGTTTGCCACACAAATTAATCTTTGCCTCCATTCTACTAAGTAAATACATAATTTTGCCTCTCTGGGCTTCAAAAAATAAAATAAAATAAAATAAAATAAAAAAATCTCTCTTTGGTCACAACCCATGAATGGGAACAGTTTGGATTTTTTCAAGTGAGGTCATATGCAAGATTTTGTTTTAACTGTTGTGTGACTGAGTGTTTTAAAGGGGTAGTTCAGTTTCACTAAAGTCACGCAATAATTAAAACAAACTAACACATTCAAACCCCATTTAAAAAATCTGAGCTGTCCCATTTCATAGAATTTCTTAAAAAACCTAAATAGTCTGCTGTACAGATGATCAAAATTTGGAACCATTGTTGGATGTTTTTAAGATTTCTAACTTTAAAACATGGAAGTAAAAAAACGATGGAGTACTTTTATTCATCTGGCTGGTTACAGTAACACATGCTTTATCAGTAATATATATATATATATATATTTTTTTGAGGACATGAAGGTCTGAAAAATCTGATTAGGTCAGTTACATGAATAGGCATACTTAATTTTTGGACTTGTGCGCTGCCACTTGAAATTGTTTCTCTGGGTTCTGTATCTGGTTATATTAATATCTAGTGACATCTTTACAATGTGAATTGTATGCTTGTTATCTGTTGTACAACCATTGTTATGTAACCATCTATAGTATATGACTCTCGTCCTGTTTTGTCTTATTTTAAGAATGAAATGCAATCTATCACTTTATCATGGGCAATCAAGCATTTCAAAATCAAACACTTCAAGCACTTTATCTTGGACAGCCAGCAATAGCATCTTGCACTTTACCGGACATTCAAGCACTTCAAGCACTTTATTATGGAGAGTCAGCTACAGCATTTTGCTCTTTACCAGGCATTTTTGCAATAATAATCCAGTACTTGCATGCACAATTGCTTTATATGGACCTTCTGATATGATATTTTGTGGATTTTTTATGGACTTCCTAATATGAATTTTCAGCACATGCACTTTATAACTGTACGGGCATTGGTGCAATAGAATTTCACTAACTACATAATGTTGTCCCCAGCTCAGCTACACTGTCAGCTCTGTCATTATCATGTCTTGTTGTTGTTATGCCATGCCTTATTCTCCTCTGTTATACTTCTACTTGCTTTGATGTCCTTCCCTTTCTCTCTTCTCTTTCTCTCCCTGAACACCTACCTGCCAATGGGACAAGGGATTGAAATTAGCCGCTTGGCTACAATCTCTTACATATTTACATTGTTAATGTTCATTAATATGTTCTGTCCCATTTTCAAAAATAAACAAATAAATAAATAAAATAAAATAAAATAAAATGAAAATGTGATTACATGCCAGATTGTATGATTGTGTCGAAAAGTGCCGATTCATTCCTTTCCTGTCAAACATGTTCTTTTATTTTAAGTCAACAACATTAAATGACGCATGACGTCTGATGTAAGAATGTAACAGCTCACTTGTCATGGTCTTTTGTGTCTCTCGGCTTAAAAAGATTCTTTCCTGTCTGTCGTGCGACAACTCTGTTTTTTTTTTTTCAATTTGTTTGTTGTCAAAGCGTGCACAGCTTCTGTTTGTGTTAAAGAGGATTATCACCATTGCACGCCTTTAGGCCCCAACAGTGGGTTAGGTTTTGTTTTGTCCATTCATGCTATTTGAACACTCTGTACTGTGTGAATATAATATCAGAAAAGGAGTTGGAAACTGGCTTCAGCTGGTGAGTGGAAAGTTTCCATTCTGGTTACCTGCAATAAGAACACGTGCTGGGTGATCAGTTTCGTCGAAATAGCGACCGTGGATCGTCAACAGGGTTCCACCCATGACACTGCCCGTGGATGGGGAGACTCCTGTCACCTCTGAACCAGAGACATAACAAACACTTCACTGTAATAAGAATAAATACTACAGATAAAGTACTTTATGATGAACCAACAACACAGTCTCACAGAAATACGTCAACAACCTCTTAACAATGCATTATACAGCAGTTTTTCCTTATCTGCTGTGAGGGTCCAAAAGACAGAGGGATGTCGTATGCTGTAAAGCCCTCTGAGGCAAATTGTGATTTGTGATATTGGGCTTTATAAATAAAATTGAATTGAATTGGGCACGAAATGTGTTAAAATTATATGCTGGCAACACACAAATCATACTAATGCAAAGTCTATTACAAACTGTTGCAGCTTCGTTGTGAAACAACTGCAGTTTGGCTAGGTTTAGTGAACATAAAATACTTGGTTAAAGGTCCAGTGTGTAGTATTAAGGGGCATCTGTTGGCAGAAATAGTATTTAACAGTTTTCACTGGTTTATAATCACCTGAAAATAATTGTGTTTTCGTTACCTTAGAATATGCCGACCCTGTCACAATGTTTTTACAATAACCTTCAGGTAGAAAACCTCCTGCATCACATACATAAAATGTAACGGCGCTGAGGACCTCTCTGACTTTGCATTGCCATTGTTTTCATGCCAACGCATAATTTAACACATTTCATGCAGACAACTATGCAATGCGCTGCTAAGATTTTGTGTCTATGTCACGTCACATATTTCTATGAGACTGGACTGGAACAAATGTATTCCTGTCCCTGTCCCCTGTCCCGTACCTGCATGGGTCTGAAACATGGAGAACTTGTTCAAAGCTGAAACCATGTACAGGTTTTGTTCTGGTAAACTCCTAAGGTTAAAAAAAAAATCATATTATTACAGTTGTTTATATAATAACGTTGTTTATTGAAACAATTTGTCACCAAGAGGAAATCTTCAGCAGCTGTCTCTTTCTCAATATCTATGCATTTTTCACACAGTGGTTAGAGAACTATAAAATTATAAATGTCATATTAAAACTTTAGACTTAAGTTCAAATGTAAAGGCATACAGAAATTAGAGTTAACGTTAAGACTAATGATTTAACTGTGGTTTACCTTCCATAATCAGCATCATGAATGAAACTTATGTTGTGATGCCCTGTTGGAAACAAAACATAATTATTAAAGGACAGGTTGTACAGTTTCAAAATTGACCTTTTTTTTAATTGTATATTTAGAGCAGCTGTAATAATGAACAAAAACAACTTACCAATGTACGTCCCCGTTATTTTGCAGCTCATTTCTCCATAAACAGAAGTTTCAGAGTCCAGTCGTAGGTTATATCTATGGAAAATATTTGAAAACATTTCATACTGTAATCTAAATTTATAAAAGTATTTATTTAATTACGGTTCCTTTTTTTTAAACACAACTTCACACAAAATATTTCCCTGCAACTGAAGTTGTGAGATAAATCTAAACTTGAATTCATATGTTTAATGTCTAAAGTGTGGTGCATTTTGTTGTGTTTTTACTGTTATTTTATTTAAATGTAATCTACAATTAGACAAATTACTTACAGTTCATCTGAATTGGGTTGGAGCAGCTCGCATGGCATCCCTCCCATGTAGGCTCTGCAATATAAAAAAAAAAAAGATCATATTCACTGATCAATTACAAGAGAGAGTTTGTATCTAAACAGTATATTTTAATGTTTAAAGACACTGGTAGTTGATGAGTAAGCAAATAAACCTCTTCTGCAACTCCCAGTCTTATCTTAAAACAAATGAATAAATGTCAGTGAGATCATTTCAACTGTTGGGTCAGTCAGCCTTCTTTAGTAGGATATTGACACTATACCGGCGTCATACAGTCAGCAGCTAGACGTGTCACTCATTTAATAAAATAAATATTTTAATGCTTGGGTGAGATTAGATATTTTATAGCAGTGATAAGCAATTTATGGCTCTTGGACCAAATCTGGCCTGCAATTGGGTGCCGGTGGCCTGCTGGCCATTTTCTATTTTACAGTGACACCTGACTGATTCACACATTTTTTTTTATTCTGAATATAAATAAAGTGCCTGAGTGAAAAAAAAACTGTAAAATGATGGGTGACCATCACCCATTGGTTTGTGTATCCCTGTTTTAAAGCCTCCAATTCAGCATTTCTGGCTAAGATGAGTGAGGACAGCAAACACTGAAAGGATGAAAACAGGAGATTCATTTATTATACTGATAATATTAATAATGCTATTAACTGACCCGGCCTCCTGTCATTTTGCACAAGTGGCCCCAGGGCAAAGCAAGTTGAGTATCCTTGCTTTACAGTAATATGAACATTTTAAGTTATTTGTTTTATTTTATTAATACCTCAGAAATCTGACATTGCGGCCATTGGAGCTCTTCTCAGTGTTGCTTCCATACACATTAGTGTAGATCCGTCCTCGCACTGTCACCACGGTGCCTGTAGTGATTTTGAGGTGGGTTAAATATACAGCTGAATATGGACTCTGTAAATGAACTGCACGCTATAGATGTAAAGATATGTACCTGGGGGACCACTGAGTGGACTCAGCTTGGTGATAGTAGGCGTGCGATACCACACAGTCTGAGAAAAGTTATAAATAGGAATGGTTAAAAAAAAAAAAAAATCCAAATTTGACTGCAGGATGAATTGATTTTTAAGTGAAGGTATCTGTGATGCTTGAGCTGCAAACTTACATAGAAGCTGCAGCTGCCTGAATTGGGCACACCATTGCACAAATTGCTGTTAGGGATGGGAACACCGTCCACACTGACACGGACCATATAGTGATCATTCGGCATGGGTCTGTGATGGACAAAATGAATCATTTCAGATAGATATACACATTAAGTGACTCATTAAAAATGTGTTTACTTAAGGGTCTCCTTGGCCTGTAAGGCTACCTGGTGTAACATGTGATCCGGTTGCCATGTGTTGAGTCTCTCTCCACATCACAAGGGATTGTCCTGGTATCTGACACAAAGGTCACACGGTTGCCAAAAGTGTCGTCTGCTGGATTCAGCTGGAACTGGTTCTCCTGGGCAAAACCTGAAAAAAGAATAAATGCAAAAATGTTTTTGCTGGATAAAGGAAGTATACATACAGACTAAAAAAGCCCTGGAGGATTTTGTTTAGCATCATGACAACTGGTGAAGTTAAGTCCCACAAGTAACACTAAGGCTGGGGTATACGTAGACAATATTCTGATATTTTTTACCTAATCCCTTCGCATTGATATTGCAATGATCTTGTAGACTGTTGGTGCTTTCAGAAAATATTTACAAAAGATTTAAAAACTTTATTTTCATTATGCAAGCATAACAGAAATGCAAACGTATCATCCTAAAATGGTGCATTAAAAAAAAAGAAAAAGAAAAAAAAAACACACATATTTGCATATAGAATAAGGCACAAATGTGAGAGATAATAAACGGTCATTAATAAAATGTAAACAATATAACTACAAAATATAAGCAATTTTAAGTATTAAAAAAATATATATGTAAAAGCACAACTGATGAGAGTACAAGCATTAACAGCAGCAGCAGCAAAGTCCAGTACGTGCGGTACACAATGTACACAATCAGATCTTTGATAAATAATCATCATATTAAAAGTTTGGTTTGAGGTCCTCCCCTTGGAAATTTTGAGCATCAAACACTTTATTACCTGCTTTCTGGTGAATTTTTCTGCAAACATTAATTCATTTTCTGGTTCAGTTTATGGTGAAAATGTCTTAAATTTCATAAAAATAAAAGGCTTTTGCTATTTTCATGTTTTTATTGGGGGGGCGACAAATCAGGCTGTTCACACAAACTGTTCTGATGTTTTCCTAAGAAAAGTGGATGCATCCAAAGATGTACATTTCCCACGTAAGCACGGGCCAGCAATTCGTGAATAAACCACATATTTTGGAAGTTTGTAATCACGTGACCAATACACTGATGGGAGCAAACAAAGAAGCGGCCCAAGCAGTCTTGTAATGAGGCGGGTTGGTGGTGGAAGGGTCACTAAACCGTGGACTTACCCCTACGACTTTACCGAGGAGATGCGTGTTTGGAACTGTGTGAACTTTAAGTGAACTTTGAGTCATTTTAAGGTACGTCTTCACCATGTTTCTTTCCCTAAACCTAACCACAGTAACATTACTTGCCTAAACCTAACCTCCTTTACTTTATGTTTAAGACGTAACATCATTTGTGGGGCGCATATTCGTAGGATATCATAAGAACCGTTCTATGACAATACGTTGGACAGATGGATATGTTCTAAGTATTGAGGGGAATATGTCCCCTGTGCCCCCCAAAATCTACACCTATGGTAATCTGGATATAATGACTAAGTGGGTAAAAGCCAAACAATAGAACAGCTGAAACAGTCTGGTAATTTCAGAAAATAACATCTCTTTATTGCAATGCAGCCTTTAAAAACACGAAAAGACAACACTTATGATATTATAATATTCAAAATCTAATAACAATATCATGTTACATTGCCCAAACATTAGTTGCACATGGGAGAAGTTTGCCTTTTTTTTTTTTTTGCAGAAATTGCCCTTTTTTGTAGGAATCTATTCATTCTAACCCAAAATAAAATACTAAATTGCACCACAGCCACCCCCCTTGTCTGATCAGTAAAGAACAGTCCCTTACCATAAACAAACCTGTGAACACTGTAACCTGTTTTGTCTGAGGAATAAATCTCTTACCGTCTCCATCAATGACGACATGTGTTGCTCCATTGGCGCTGCCAATATGTGGAGTTATGTAGTAAACTTGTTGAGCACCTGAAATAAACACAGCATGCATTAATTAAGATCTATGTTAGAAATAAACCAACATACACGATCTTTTCCCCCTTGCAGTTGGCTAGTGGTGACTTGTTAGGAAATGTGGGTAGTTTCTGCATTAAATGAGGCGCTAACATACATCCACGAGGAATTTCATTAGGAAAAAAATGCAGATTTTATTAACTTTTATTATTACTGTACTTTGTAAGTAGTTACTCACTGCAGCAGCTCCAGAGTGCGAGGAGGAGAGCCGCCAGCTTCTTCGGGGACTCCATCCTGGAGGTTTTCCCAGATTTCCCTGCTGCTTCACCTGCAGTCTGAAGTGATGGTGTAACTTAACGTTAGCTGATGAAGTACTTCTTTAGTAGCGTTTATACTGCCTGTCACACAATGACGCAAATCCCTTCATGGATATTTCACAGCTATAGCCATTAAACTGATTGATTAAATACATGACACTAAATATGTAACCATCAGAAGAAATGTTTAAAATATTGATGTTTCAAAATTAAAACGTGATATAAAATGAATAAAGCCCACCTGATGAAAACGACGTTTATTTGTTGGATGTACCAATGGTCCACAAAGATCAAGAGACACACTGCCTTTTCCTTCTCTCTGCACAGCGCACTAACTCTTTATGAAGCTGCTCAGTGTTCCGCCCGTCACCTGAAACTGGGAGGAGACTGGTGTGATCAACCCATTCTGATGCCATGTTATCATCCACCACCATCACTAGCGTCACCACCGTCACCACAGTCTGGATCTGTAGCTGAAATCTATCTAAACCAGATTTGTTCATTAGCTATAAGGGAAGACAGCTGGGTCAAAAAAAAAATACGATGAGTAGCACGCTCGATGAAAGGGAATCTAAATCTTGACTTTGATGGGAGTAAAGAGGAAGTAGGGGAACTATAAAAAGCCCAAAGTAGATTCGTCAGAAGTCTGTCAGTCATCCATGTTTTGCTGGTCAAAGTGACTGGAAAAAACTGAACACTGAAACAGATAAATCACTGGAAAAAAACATCCACCTTTCCACTGTACACCTGTACATGTGCTGCAAACCAGTTTAACTGCAGGGCTGTTTGATTGTAGTAAACTGGTTTTCAAGTTATTGTGTCCAACCTACTATTTATCATTAGAAACGTGACATTTACAAAACATAAACACAGTATTGGCTGTTGTCTGTGAAAGTGGACAACAGGGGCTTTACTAGGATTTAGGACATTGGGGGCTTCACCTGGAACTCTGTAGGGGGGGGATGTTCCCTGGGAATTTTATTTATGACCAAGCTCTGTTTTTATGGTTTATTTATGCACACTACCATCTTATTTAACGTATTTAGTTATGAATTGTGACGTTAAAAATATTAGTAGTAGTTGTTAGTAATTATAAGTATTGAGTAGAAACAAAATACTTTGCAACTGCTATCATTAAAATGTAAAGCATTTTGATATACTTGTACTTGAGTATTTCCATTTTATGCTACTTTATTCCACTCCTCTACATCTCTAAATGTATATATATATATATATTTAGGGCTGAAGCCTCAGATGCCCAGGCCCAATGCCACTGGTGGACATATTTGTGACAAGACAAAACAGACAAACATGGTTTAAGGGGTGGACAAAATAACACGAACACATGGCACTACTGACAGCAAATAAATTACAGCTCGATGCTTTAAATGTCCATTATTGAGGCACATTTGTCAGATTGTTAAAATGGTAGGAGGTTTCTAGTTTCAAATTCAAGTTTAAGTTTATTCTGTTATTTGAGTTGTGAAAACAAACATTTAAAAGGTGGTAAGGTTTCTTTAGGAGTGGAGTATAAAACTGACATATCATCAGACAAATCTAAAAGGATCAAGACAAAAGCCTAAATCATTTAAAGTGTATGGGTTAAAGAAAACCTGAGTGCATGTTATGTATGGGGATGCATTAGCAGCAGAGGCCCATGGAGGCAATCTACACAAGAAGCAAGAGGAGGTACCATTGGCCGGCCTATTATATCACTACCAGAGAGGTCATGACAGTAGGCGGCCATATTTTCTGAGCTTACATCACTTAAAATTCTGAGCAGTACAGAGTTTGGACAAAAAGAAATGCAGGTATACATAAAACCCAGTGTTATGTTTTTTTGGGCTGTTTTTTTTTTTTTTTTACTTTTTATTTCAGTGTATAATATTGGTCGGGTTTTCCTGATATTTTGTCCACAACCTTTATGTACACATAAAAAGCTTTTGAATTGTGCAACATACCATACGATTCCTATAGATGTTTTAATGGTAAAATCAACCACATTATGGGTGTATAAATTATATAAATGATATCTGACATGTGCTGTATGTAGGTGGACTATTGTGTCAATAAACTGAATTACAACACTCTGCAGCTCAGGTGTGTCTATGTATAATTTCAACACCAAATGTTGTAACAACCACCAAGCACACCAAACCAAAGACAGGAAGTCTCTGACCTTTCATAACATACAAAGTAGCAGTGTATTATTAGTTAATCATGACATGCTGTACAGACAGAAATCAGACTATTACAGTAACCACAGTGTTAGTCATCACAGCTGGTCTTTGTCATTGTCTTGTCTGTGCTCTTATCACTTATATCCTCATTTCCTTCAACACTTCTACTGAGAATAAGGAAGAGTTACATCATTTCCTGTATTTATAAACCCTGACCTCTCCAAAATGCAATTAGGGAAACATTGTCTTGAGGTTTTCAACCAACTAACCATTTGTTTTTCCTGGTGCATAATGAACATTACAGGCTCCTTGAGATGCTAAAGGGGCAGTGGACTCTTGTTCTTTCTTATAACAGCTGTGAAAAGCTAGGAGTTTTGAATGGCTTTATATTTTTTAAGCAAATATCAACTTTTTGTGTTTGATGCATTGTCAGGCAGGACTATAGCTCATAAAAAAAATGACATCAGGGACAGAAATCTGATTCACTGACACAGAGGGAGGACAACTTTGCAACTATAGCAACCTCAAGTGGTGGTGAGACATTACTGTTAAGGTCTTTGAAAAGTAATGTGATAAAAAAGTATTGCACAGCTTTATACAACATTGCATTCACTACACGTATGTGACACATAAAACCTCTGAATTTTTGGATCCTTTAATCTAAATATAGTGTTGCACCCTACAGTGTATTATTTCAAATATGTTAAATGTGTTATGACAGAAGGATTTGGATTGAGTAAGAGGTGTTTATGTCTGAATATGTCAGCACTGGGAGACAGGGGAATGTTGTCACACAAGAAAAAGTTGATGTTTCTCTTTTTTATTCAGTCAAAAACATAATCATATTTTGTACATTTTCATATTCAAACTACACCAAACCACCTTTTCCTTCTGAGCTTATAAATACAATAATAATTATTTTCAAGGCATGAAACAGACAGCATAGTTACATAGGGTCTGCATCTCAGCTGGCAATATAATTGGAAAAAATAGGCCTTTATCAAAGCAGACGTTTTAAATTATCATGGTGATAATAAACTGGTGTTTAGAAACACAGATGGGCCCCTGCCAGCTGACAGATTCAAACTCAGAACCCTCTTGCTGTAAGGCAACAGGGCTAACCTCTGCACCACCATGCCACCTAAACTTAGCTAATATTAATTTGGTTCAATCAGGAGAGACTTTTTTAAGAGTGACTAATAACTTATTACATAGTGCACAATAAAAATGAAAAGTGACAAGTTCTTTCGCAATTAGAGCCCATTGTGATGTGTATATTTAGGGGTAGAGATGCTGTGGTTAATTTGGGAATATTCCCCCAATGGAGTCTAGACACTGGTGGTGGAGGTGAAGAGAGGAATGGCTGAAAGATGAAGATGATGGGATGAGGAGCAGGACAGGGCAGTGGATGTGCTGAATACTGGAGGTGAATGGGGTGGAGGAGGGTTGCATCTGCTCATGATGAAATGACAACAGACAGCAGCAGAGAAATGAAGGGTTTTAAACTTGACAGCACCTATATGATTAGCTTAAGGAGACCGTGGCAAACGTGGTTGGATTAATTGAGTGAGGACCATAGTCAGCTGATAGAGTAGAGGCAGAGAGATTTCTGAATGAAATGAGAGCGTATGAGAGTCTTCCTGACTGAACTTTGGCTACACTTCATTTATTTACCCTATGCTTTTTGAACTGTGATGTGTCAGAATGTCTTCAGTCAAAATGGCCTATTAGTTTGTAGGTCTTTAGCTTTGCAGTGCTACTGTTTACAGGCTGCCTAGGTCCATCAAATATGTTATACATGCTAGATAAGGGTTTATTGACTACAGTTTTATTTATTGATAAATTATTACATTGAAGAATGGTTCTTAACTGAGGTCCAGGGACCCTCGGGGGTCCTTGAGGGAGTTCCAGGGAGAAATAAGGGGAATAGTTATTTTTTACCATTCAATTTATCATAGAAGTGAGTCCAATGTGAGTAAGTAGAAGTAATAGTGACTATTCTGATCATAGGTTTCACTTCCTCCACAGTTATCCCCTTAACAACTATAGAATTATTGTTGTAATCATAATCATTATGTTGTATCATAATCTAACAACCAAAATCTTTTCAGGTGGAGTTTGCTGAAGCAAAATCTTATCTTAAATCTTAAATGGGGGTGTGTGACTTAATTTGTTCTATTTAAATGGTCCGTGATAAGAAAATTGTTGACATAGAGGACGGTGGTGTGTGGTAGATGTTTAACTCACTTCACAGTTGCTCACAGGTGCCTCCGGGCTGGAAAAGCCGATTGCTTGAAAAGATGTTGTGCATTCTTACAGAATGTCCATGAGAAAAACAGTAGAGACCCACAACCAGTTATGTCAGGAAGATAATGGTTATTATGTCACTTTCTTTTGTTGTCATTTTTAGCTTAAACCATCAAACGTGTTGTTTTACAAGAGGAGGAGGAGACAATGACAATAAAAAACAACCTATGCTATACTTAGCACCTTTCATGTAAGAAATGCAGCCCAAAATGCTTTACAACAAAGGCATTATAAGGATTGCTTCACATGAAAACTGACATAATATGCATAAAACAGACAAGGCAATTCAATATAAAGGGACATTTAAAATTAAAACAAGGATCAACTGATTTAACAATTTAACTTTGAATTTGTGAGACAGGGTTATAGTGACTTTGGCAGAGACAAGTTATGTTGATGAACAATTACTGCGCAGTGCTCACTACACATGAGATCATCTTGGTCACATGAGATGAGATACACCAACAGAACTACATGAGCAAGTATCACAGGACAAACAGCGAGCCTGTTAGCTCAGGAAGGATTCTGGGGAAGTTGTGGTGCAGATTTAAAGCCACATCCTTTATTATTCCACTAAAGGTGTTAGATTACATGTTTGTGGTCAAATATTAAGTTGAGACTCAAATTGCGGAGGAATTATAAACACCATTAAGTGATTCTGGTTGAAATTACTGGACACAAGTTTTGGTCCAAAGTACCAAAATCCCATTGCAAGACAAGTGATAAGACATTAACAGTATGTGAGAAAATCTTTCGATGTTTATTTTGGGTTTGCCTTAAGCCTCTCAGACAACTAGATGTTTCAGTATACAAGAAAAACAAGTGATTGTTCTTTAAAAGTCTATTTTATCCAATGCTTTTCATTGTCTTCTTTCAAAAGAAGTCATTTTGAACAATATTGTTGTTTTTCAGTCGGCTGTTTTGTTGATAAAATATCAAAACAAAAAAAGACAAACACTTGTTGTCACACTTGCTTTAGAGGATAGGCTTAATAAGCAGCCTAAAAATGCAAAAAGCAACCTCTATCATTGCATAGTTATAGACATGTAGTAAAATGAAATATTGAAAAATACACTAATTACTACGGGTATGCACAAGATTTTGAGGTTTGAACCGATTAAATGAAGAAGATATACTGTAACATGTTACACAGAAAGAGTTTTGTGCTTCTCATCTGTCAACAATAAAGCCAATAATTGTATTTCCCAAAATATTAAACTGCTGGATTTAAAAAATGCAGACAAATACT
Source organism: Epinephelus lanceolatus (assembly GCF_041903045.1). Lineage (NCBI taxonomy): Eukaryota > Metazoa > Chordata > Actinopteri > Perciformes > Serranidae > Epinephelus > Epinephelus lanceolatus. The sequence goes on along the minus strand of NC_135749.1, from coordinate 29,054,797 downwards.
GTGGAAATTTCTGTTTCCATAATACTTCCAGTTATAGCTATCAAGTGAATATGAGTCTGATAAGAGGTGAACGTAGTGTGGGTGTGAGGGATAAAACTCTTGGGAAACCACAGCTTACCAGTAAAAATTCAGTGTTTTGGGTCAAAATCTTCTGAATATGTGACCAAGTTGATGTTTCTTTCACTAATATTCAGACCACGATTCTGCTTTAGTAATCTCCATAAATGTTCAAGTGTGTTGGCAAAACCAGGCACTGACAGCTATCATACAACAACTGCACACAGGGACTTAGTGAATGCACACCATCAAAACACAAGCTCTCAGACTGCCCACGCAGCAAACTTAGAACAGTCTTAAAGTGTAAATACCCTTGTCACTATCAGTATTATCTCAGGACTACACGCTCAACTGACAAGTTCTTTCCATGAAGTGTGAAAAGTGTGAAAAGGGGAACAGGGGAAGATATGTTGTTAATCAGGTTGACAGTGAGCGCCAGTTCATCTTGCTCAACTTCCCTTGAGTAATACTAAAGAAAAAACAATTCCTGTAAAATAAATGACGTAACTGCATCAGCATGAGCTCATATCTGAAATATGTTCAACCACACCAAGATTTTATCATCTTCAGTAAAAACCTAAGGAAAGTTAAAGTACACACAGTGCCAAACTGAGCACATTTGGTGCATGAGGCAGGCTGCCCTTCCATCCCCTCACAGGGCTGACATAACCATTCACGTTTATGGACAATTTAGAGTCACCAGTTAACCTGACCTACATGTCTCTGGACTGTGGGAGGAAGCCAGAAAACCTGGAGAGAACCCACAACCCACAATGACACAGGGAGAACATACAAGCTACACACAGAAGGGCCCTGGTCAGCCAGTGGATTTGAACTCAGAACCCTCTGGCTGTGAGGCAAGAGTACAAACCACTGCACCACCATGCCACCTCAAAAAAACAAAAAACAAAAAACAAAACAAAACAAAACAAAACAAGGCACATAGGGCAAAAAACAACTTTGCTGACAAACAATAATGATAATAAAAAACAAACAATACAAGAATAGGGTATGTGCAAATTTCACCTCCATTTTCCTTTTGCACTGCACCCTGGGTGGCTTTTGCCTTTTCATCTTCCCTTACTCTATGCTCTTTTTGGAGGGGGTGGAGAGTTAATTTTGGAGCCCCCGCTGGCTAATGCCCTAGGCAGCTGCCTAGTCGCCTATAGGAAGGTCCACCCCTAAGTACACACTAAATGATTTTCAAATTTAACAAACTAGAAATTTAGAAATACATATATGTACAGACTAAATTAAATGCACAAGTTATTATTAATTTAACTAAATGATGCAATAATTAAGCACTCCTTAAGGACATTGAAACAATGTCAAATGTCTTTGTCTTCTTTTGTAACCACCTGAAGAGCCCTAAAGCCATGTATAAGACGAAGACAAGGGTATTTCTGTCATACCATGTACAATCTTTAAAAAAAAAAAAAAATACATATCACTCATCATGCTGTCTGTCGGGGAAAAAATGATGGCAACCAAAAAAATCTGCATTTAACTGGTTTGAACAAGAGTTGAAAGACATGTCAAACATGTCTTCAGCAGTATCAAAGAAAAAGTCAGGACTCCCAGTGACCAAAATAGGCACAACTTTATTTTTTTTTCTTCCAAAACTGCTGCATAACAAACTAAAATCAATATGAAAACACACAATACAAAATAAAAATAACACTTCAGCATTGCTCACGATGAGAACAAACATTAGTTTGGGTTTTAATTTTGGATCTACAGTGAGTAAAAAAATGTCTAGACAGGAATCGCCTCATTCACAAGGTGGCATGTTGAGCTAGAAAAGCTCTGATTCTCTGCAGGAGCTCTTTCTTCACACTGTCTGGTACAAGTGCTGCACAGGAGAGAGAAAAGTTTTGACATGTCAGGTTACAGCGATACACACTATTATCTTTACACTTAGAATTATCAGAAAGTGTTGACACTGTGTATGATGTTGTTGTAGTGGATTGCATCATGTTGTAAGGCAGTTGCCTGTAAACCAGGAAGACGCACTATTAAGAGCACCAGTACAAAACAGCACCTCATATTACAGCTTCTAAATGTACCATAGAATACTATAGTCTGAACTGAACTAATACATAACACTATCTTTTTTAAAAACACAGGTCAGCCATTCCCTGTATATGTTTACAGTGTAGCATCTGTGTCCTTGAAGCTCTTATTGAAAGACACTGGCATGTTGTGTAAGACATTATTCTTTCAGCAACTTCTGTAAAATCATACTTTATTTTTCTTAAGCACTTAATGATGAAGTGTACTGTGCTAATCAACTTTCACTGAGTAAGAATCTTCTGTTCAGCAACATGAGAGATGCACACCTGCCACATGTGGCCATTTGCAGTTAAGGAGGAGAGAAGACATTATTTATTTATTTATTGTTTTACATCTTTTTAAATAAAGAGAATGAATAAATAGTGGTTAAACAGCATTGTCACTACTTTTGAAACTCTTAAAGCCTCCTGTTTTTTTATGTAGATAAAAACAGTGGTGGAGGAAGTATTCAAATACTTAAATAAAAGTACTAATACCACAGTAAAAAAAACTTTGCTACTGGTAAAAGTCCGGCATTAAAAATAATACTTAATTAAAAATATGTAAGTAAAAACAGGAAAATGTATTTACGTTTTAAAGGTAGAAGTTCAAAATGAAAAAATGTTTTTAGCAATTAAATATTAAAAAAGGAAAGCAGCAAGTCTAAATATTTAAGAAGCTGGAACCATGAAATGTTTTTGCATGAAAACCGCACTTTTACATTGTCTGAAAGAAAAATCAAAAATTTTAATTTTTTTAAGTACCTTGTAACTAAAGTTATCAAGTAATTATAGTGGCATAAAAAGTAAAATATTTCCCTCTGTGTAGAGGAGTAGAAGTAGAAAGTGGCATGAGATTTAAATACTCAAATAAAGTAAAAGTACAAACAGCTGCTTTCAAAATAACGAAAACACAGTAATGCTTTGTCTCAGGTGATTATAAACTGATGAAAACAAAGTTATGGATATCATATTCTATTTCTGCCAGTAGAATCCCCTAAATCCTACACACTGGGCGTTTGAGTTTAGAGAAATCTGTCTGTCTCACAGTATCACATAGCTTATTTCAGCTCTTCATGAAAGCCATATCAATATGAATATATGTGAATATGAATTAAATGTTCAAAGCAAAGACTACATATCTCTTATGGCTTTACTATATTATCACATGGAAATATCTCATATTTCTGATTTTACTATTGTATTTACACCCTTTATTATTTGTTAATGATTCGTTTTGTAGCTAGTATTCTTGTTTTTCTTCCATTACTTAGCAGTTGAATTTCTCTGTGTGGGATCATTAAAGCTGATCATATCTCATCAATTCCAACAAATTATTCTAGATGTTTTGGGCATTATTTCTCCCACATGTCATCAGAAGTTGGCATCTTTAGAAACTTTGGGATCTTCACTTGAAAATAAAATATAGTTCTGTTGTTTAAACATGAAGTTTGAGTCTGTGAGATCAGAAGTTTTCTCTGACTGACCCTGCAAGTGTTTTTTGAGCAGATTATACACAAAACTGGATTAAGCACATTTACAGCGCAACTTCTTAAGTGTGACTATTATTTCTGTACTTCTTCCACCCCCTGCTGTTGTGTTTGCACATGAAAGTCTGTACCTCTGCCTTTTGGTGTGACTTCTGTGACCAGGTCCTCCACTGTGACATGCTCCAGACCCTTTTCTTTTATCACATCTGCAAAAAATAATTCATCAATAATCCTGGTTCGTGGTGGCACCGTTACACCGACACCGACAAACTCACACATACAATACCTTTGCAGTGTGCTTTCAGCTGATCCTTCCATCCACACTCCACCAGCTTTGCCCTGAGCAACTCTTTCAACCTGTGGCCACACATTTACAATTAGCTGACATTACTAAGGCGTCTAAATAGCCTCTGGTGTCTCTAAAGCATTCATAAATAAGCTCAGTGAAGACAGAAGCTTGACTCACCGCTCCCGTTCCCCCATCTCTATCAGCTTTTGGTTAATTGCAGCCCTCATCTGGGAGTCTTTGCTCATGATCTGTCTCAAATCACACACAAATGTTAACAGTTTCCGGTTTGAATTCAACGATTTCAGGGGAATGTGGCAACAAAAATATTTTATTTTGCGGGCTACAGGGTAGATGTTACCTTTTGTCGAGATGGATCAGCTGGGGTACACACAGTTCCTTCACACAGCCGTGCCGTCTGAAACCGTCAAAAGCCTAATGGTTCCGCTTTGGCAGCCGCGAATTTGTACGAACCGACTACAGCATCACTAAAACAAAAAACTGGTCAGATAGCGCACTTTAGCTTCATACAAACGCTTATTTTGACTTAATGGCTTAATAAAAACATGAAACTCTTTAAGAGAAAACACAAGAACTCAACCTCCCATGAGCGTCCGGGCAGCTCATGTCCGCTGGAAAAATGGGTCCGTGTGCTCCAAAGCAGGAAGTGCATGTCTTGCTGACTTTTGCATGCTTCACAACAACTTGTGTACAAGCCTGGCACATTTTAAGGACATGGCTGCGTCAAATTATTCCCTGAAGGTCAACAGAGAGCTTCTGGACCCCAACTTTGAAAGTTACAGGTTATCCCTTGACGCCATACCAACGTACAATGTTGAGCTGGATGCTGGTGAGACAAACTAACTTAACTTACAGTACAGTTAGCAATTGTGCTAGCATAGCATTGATGCCACACAGAAAGCTCTGATTTATCACTTCAGTCACAGCTGTAAGCAAACATAAGTAATTAAATGAGTTATTTTAATTTACAGGTGTAATTGAAAACGTCCATTTGTTATGCAAAATAGTAGTAATGGCATTAAAGCTGCCCTAGCTGAACTCCAGACTTAAAGCTTGTGGGTTCAGAGGGTCCTTAAGAAAATGAGGAGTGGTTCAACATACTTTTATTTTGTATTCACTGCAGATTAGGCCTATCTGCGCACCGTAAGTAACAGTGACGTTAGTGATGATTCCAACGTTTTATCTTAGTCCGGGGTGTCAAACTCATTTTAGTTCAGAGGCCACATTCAGCCTAATTTCATCTCAAGTCGGCTGGACCAGTAAAACCATTGCATGATAACATTTAAATAAAAACACTTCCAATTTCTTTTCTTTCTTTTAGTGTAAAGAAGTACATTCTGAAAACGTCCATCCAATTACAAATCATATCAAGAACAGTTTGACATGTCTTAAGAAAAATAAGCAAGCGTTTCTCAGTTTTTCCACATATAGACAGTCTATTACTCACTGTCATTACATGAGCATATTTCCATACATTTCCACTCCTGCTTAATAATGCTAGCATCACCACACCAAACTAAAGTGGTAGCTACTGAGAAAGCGGGTTAAGTTATCCCCAGCCTTTCAATCAATTTACAAATCTAAAGTTTCGGCAGTGCCTTAGCAATGAGGTTTCACCATTATTGTTTTAAGGTTAAGTCTGATACAGATTCTTTAGTGCTGGAGCCGCTTAATGACAATATTTGCATAATGTTTAGTGTCTTTACAAATGAGTGCGAGTATTCTTTGTTTTTTCAGAGTCTTGTATCCTGGTCAGGGTAGAAAAGCCTCTGAAGCAGCATATTACATGAAATAGGCTACTCGCTGTTTAACTAGCTGTCTACTGCAAGTAGTGTTTGTCAGTAAAGAATTTATGTTGTCCACAATGTGAAAAAATATCTTGGCTTCAACACATGTCATAAAAAATAACTTACAATGAGAGCATATATGCAATTATTAAATAGAATTAGAAAACAGAGGGACTGGTTGTAAGATGTAGTTTCAGAAAGAGGCATATGGAGAATATGCATTTAATATTTTAATTGCATTTGGTAGGAATGACTAGCTGTGATTAATACTGGTGGCTTTTACTTGTCTATAATACCTCACTCAGAGTTATAAACGTCCAATATATAAAACACACAAAAACTAGTTAAGTTAAAAATCTCATAAAATTGATATTTTATAAATTTAGAGAGGACTAGAGAGAAATTGTACGCTTAGAAAAATCTAATCAGAAAATTAAATAATGATATGGAGGGATTTGCTGGTATGTTATTACTTCCACATTAGCTACAACTCCAGAAATCAATCTTTTGGGGGCATTTCTGCTTTATTATGATAGTGAGAGATAGACAGAAAAGGAGGGGCTAAAAGAGGGACTGATATGCAGCAAAGGGCCCAGGCTGTACTGGAATCTGGGCCACTGCAGTAAGGATTCAACCTTCATTGTATGCGTTCTGCCCAGTGAAGTACTAACAGATTCTCTGTCATCCTTATCTCATGTTAATTAAGTGGTTCTTAAACCTTTTTCTGTTGCTGATATGACTTAATAAGTGACTCACAAAAATTACCAAAAATAATTTTACAGTCTGCTACCTATTAACCAAAAGATGCCATTGGACTGACACTGAGATCAAAGTAGATGGAGGCAGGTATCAATGATAATGTTCTTGTATCCCGTCAATCTGTAACAGTAGTTTTTGTAATCTCACTCATTCAGTGCTTTTAGAAAATCTTATTAAAACAAAAGATGTACATGACCAGGTGCTGTCTCATTTTTATGTCTTTTTTTTTTACCTTTTGCTTTTCCATCTTTACTGCAGCGGTGGAGGAAGTGAAGTTGAAGGATACCCAGTACACCCTGGAACATATGCGTGCTTTTGGAATGTACAATTACCTCCACTTAGATCCTTGGTATGAAGACAATGTTTTGTTTTTGGACTGCAAAGGAAGGGTGCTCAGTCTCACCGTCACCCTGGTAAGCTTTAAATTCTGTTGTTTTTTTTGTGGAAGTCCTTGTTCTGGTAACTTTAGCTTTTGTTCTGTTGTTACCTAGTTGCCAATGTATCCCTCCACCCATGTCTGTGAAGCAAAATCCTTTATATTCACTCTTCATGTAGAATAAGAATTGTGATTGTTCTTATAATGTTGTGATAGTGGAATTGTTGGCAGGCTTTAATGAAACTGACACACCAGCAGGTGGTGACCAAACACTTGTGTAAAAGCAGCATCAGCCCATGATACATTTCTGCCAGGTGATGTCAAGACAAAATTATCCTTGAAAAATTTCCACAATATTAACATTTTTACAAGCTGCAATATTAAAGTGACTTATTATAATTTCCCTCACTTGCTGTTCTCTTGCTCAATTAGAAACAATTAAAGAGGAAGTTTGAAAGTCTAAATTTTCAGGCAAAAACACAACTTTTTATTCCATCTTTTGTCCATCGCGTCAATAATCACAGGAAATAAAGTTTTGGATGAACCCTTGTTTGTCTGTGGTTAATCACAGGAGTGATAACATAATTAACTTAAGGTACTGATCTAGGTTTGTCATCCAATACCAAGAAGCTGAGACGAGGAGCAAAATCAGCACAGTGACCTTTTCAGCAGAGACTTCTTTTATGTCGAAGACATCATTGAATATAATGAGAGATAATTGGTGCCACATCAGTGTTTTTAACATCAGAACTGGCATGAATGATGATCATCAGGCTATAATCCTGTGGGACAGTATTTCTGGCTTTCAGTGGCATCATAAAATTACTCTTTATAAAAATGTGTTGCTGGGATTTTAATTACAATGATAATAATAATAATAATTACATGATAATTATCGTCCCCGACAAGCCCCTTTTGCGTACATTTGCAGGGAAGTGTCACCCAGCACATTGTACATAGGCGGTTCACATTATGTTCTGGGCATTAACATCACAGATGCTGGAGAAAATGATCTCAAAGGTGCATCATACATCGGATAGCGATATAATACGCAGTGTCACGCTCCATGGCAACAACAGGGCAGCTGGTGCATAGTCCTTTTGAGACACTGTTACTTCACGCAATGAGTAATTGATGCTCATGTGGTGGCATATCTGTCTATTACTAATAAGGCTCTGAGAGTCGTGAATCACATGTGAATCCAAGTCACGTGGGCAGCCACACAACAGCTGGTATCTTTGGCTCTCCTGGATGAGTACATTTCATATTTTTCAGCTTTTATGTTTAAGGTATCTTTTTGTGGCCTTATACCATCATGTTTTGTTGTGTGTTTTCATATCAGATGTTAGTCGTGGAATTTTCTTAGGGGATTATAGTGCCCCATTCAATATGAAAGCAGTGACCTTTCTGTTCTTCTGTAGTTCAAAGCCTTCTCTTATTAAGTGTGTCTGTTTGTATCTTTGTGAGTCATGACTGGACTGCTTAAAGAATTTGGTAGCAGAGAGAACAGATTTGTCATCCATTTTACATTATTCAACAATTATTTTCATCAGTTTTTGTGTAATTTGCAATAAGGAAGAAACCCAAATCCAGTTTGTACCATTCCGATGCTTTTCTCCACCACTAGTTGAAAATTCCTTCTGGGGATCAATAATGTATTTCTGATTCTGATTCTGGAAGTGCAAAAATAGGGTTCTTTGGCTTGTTCCCATGGGAAAAACCTTTTTGGTTCTTGGTAGAACCTTTATAAAAGATAATCTTCCATACCCCTTTTCCACCAACACGGAATGGGTTCTGTATTGGTTACTGTATCTACAGTACAGGCCAAAAGTTTAGACACACCTTCTCATTCAATGCATTTTCTTTATTTTCATGACTATTTACATTGTAGATTCTCACTGAAGGCATCAAAACTATGAATGAACACATGTGGAGTTATGTACTTAACAAAAAAAGGTGAAATAACTGAAAACATGTTTTATATTCTAGTTTCTTCAAAATAGCCACCCTTTGCTCTGATTACTGCTTTGCACACTCTTGGCATTCTCTCCATGAGCTTCAAGAGGTAGTCACCTGAAATGGTTTCCACTTCACAGGTGTGCCTTATCAGGGTTAATTAGTGGAATTTCTTGCTTTATCAATGGGGTTGGGACCATCAGTTGTGTTGTGCAGAAGTCAGGTTAATACACAGCCAACAGCCCTATTGGACAGCTGTTAAAATTCATATTATGGCAAGAACCAATCAGCTAACTAAAGAAAAACGAGTGGCCATCATTACTTTAAGAAATGAAGGTCAGTCAGTCCGGAAAATTGCAAAAACTTTAAATGTGTCCCCAAGTGGAGTCGCAAAAACCATCAAGCGCTACAACGAAACTGGCACACATGAGGACCGACCCAGGAAAGGAAGACCAAGAGTCACCTCTGCTTCTGAGGATAAGTTCATCCGAGTCACCAGCCTCAGAAATCGCAAGTTAACAGCAGCTCAGATCAGAGACCAGATGAATGCCACACAGAGTTCTAGCAGCAGACCCATCTCTAGAACAACTGTTAAGAGGAGACTGCGCGAATCAGGCCTTCATGGTCAAATAGCTGCTAGCAAACCACTGCTAAGGAGAGGCAACAAGCACTTCCCACTGTGAAGCATGGAGGAGGAGGTGTGATGGTGTGGGGGTGTTTTGCTGGTGACACCGTTGGGGATTTATTCAAAATTGAAGGCACACTGAACCAGCATGGCTACCACAGCATCCTGCAGCGACATGCCATCCCATCCGGTTTGCGTTTAGTTGGACGATCATTTATTTTTCAACAGGACAATGACCCCAAACACACCTCCAGGCTGTGTAAGGGCTATTTGACCAAGAAGGAGAGTGATGGAGTGCTGCGGCAGATGACCTGGCCTCCACAGTCACCGGACCTGAACCCAATCGAGATGGTTTGGGGTGAGCTGGACCGCAGAGTGAAGGCAAAGGGGCCAACAAGTGCTAAACACCTCTGGGAACTCCTTCAAGACTGTTGGAAAACCATTTCAGGTGACTACCTCTTGAAGCTCATGGAGAGAATGCCAAGAGTGTGCAAAGCAGTAATCAGAGCAAAGGGTGGCTATTTTGAAGAAACTAGAATATAAAACATGTTTTCAGTTATTTCACCTTTTTTTGTTAAGTACATAACTCCACATGTGTTCATTCATAGTTTTGATGCCTTCAGTGAGAATCTACAATGTAAATAGTCATGAAAATAAAGAAAACGCATTGAATGAGAAGGTGTGTCCAAACTTTTGGCCTGTACTGTAATTATGAAATGTTCTGAGCATTTTGACCAAAAAGAAATTGGTTCAGAACTGGAAACTTTGGTTCCCAACTAGAACAAAAAGTGAACAGGTTTTTCTTAACCTGAAATTCGAACTGTGATGACATCCGTGGGCATGTCATATTCTACAAGTTGGATAGAGAGGATGGAGAACACTTGAGACGTTAAGTGAAAAATCATTGCTAAAAAGAGCATGCATTGGTCTTAATTGTTGGTCCATGCTTGTTTTTTGATAAAGAAAATATCTGTATTAAAAGAACACAACCTCACGGGTAATCAATGTGATCTGGCATCTTACTACTACAGTTTACTTCCATTGTGCACAAAAGTAGTTTATTAGCCTTATGATTTTATTCTACATGTCATCAACATTCAGCCTGCTGATGTGTTGTGACCTCCAGCAAGAAAGGTGCTTATTTTCTATTCATTATTCTATTGGCCATTAGTATTACACTTGTCTAAGCAAGCTAATTTTATATTAGAAACACAGCATTGTAGACTATGCATTGACATACATGCTACAGTGACTTTTATCACCTTTACCTTTTTTTTTTTTTCTTTTTTTTTTACACAATAACCATGAAATAGCCTTGTGAAATATCAGGAAAGCCAATGCCTAACACCCACAAAAGGGATTTAACAGAGAACCTTTTATATATTCAGCAGTTTCATCTAGAGCCTTAATAGTAACTAACAACATTACCGATAGATCTCTCTCCCATTAATTATAGTTTTAGTTTAAATGGTTAGCCTGGAGCTGGTGTGGTCTTGCACAATCCGCAACACTCATGGTTCATAATCCCATTTCTAGGGGGTGGAAAATTTATGAAATCCCTACTACTACAGCCTTTACTATTTCAATAGAGCAGTAAGGTTGGGAACCAAAATGCGGTTCCAGTTTAGAACTGAAAACAAAACCCCAAGTAGCAGGTACCCACTTCAAAAAAAGAAAAATAATTTTGGCGGACCATGTGTGTTTATGTCATGAAATGATGGTAAAGTTCAAGATCAACTAGCAGAACACAAGTAAAATTAATGTATTAAGTGTATTTCAGATACACCTACATTTAGAAATATCATTTGAAACATTTGAATGTTTGAGGGTGAGGATCTCAACAATCGGTTGTTTGGGTAAAAAGGGTCATTACTGAAACCCTTAGATTTACAAAGAACGCTTGAAGAACCCTTTCTTGAGAAAAGGGTTCTTCGAAAGCAATAGGTTCTTGGTAGAGCCTTAGCCCTTCAGGAACAACTCTTTTGGAACTCTTATTTCTAAAAAATCAATAAAAGCAATTTAAAGATGTTGTCTTGGGCTTTGGGAAATTGTGATGTGTGCGTATTTAATTATTTTTTGATATTCCATAAAGCAAAGGAATAATCATAATCAAGAAAATAATTGTTACTTAATCTAATTTACTCTCTGCACATATGACTAAATCAAACACAGTTTAGGTATATGTCGAGACTATTTTATCTGTCTGTTGTCTGGATGCAGCACTAATTGATGTATCTTTGTGTTGTGAATCCAGGATACTGCCCTGGGGAAGCCAAGAGAGGTTTACCGTATAACCTCTGACTCCAGCCAGTGTGAGGATCGTATTTGTGCTTCCCTCAGCCTCACCTCAGCGACCTGGGCGGCTCTCTCTGACGGTGCTGGCCAACTGTACCTTCTCCGCACTGGCAAGAGGGGAGACAGCTCCAATATGAAGTGGGAAGTAAGTATAACTTTTTAACTATTTGAAGTAATACACAAATATATTTCAAACAATTTTGCGTGTTTTCCACTACATCTGTGATAGGGTATGAGGTATAGCAGTTGCAATGTAATCTAATTATGTCATATCAAAGGGCAATAACAAATCCATGGCCTTTTATCGACCTCTTATGGTAACTAAATGGGAGTGCAACAACAGGGAACAAGAACAAGATTGAACAAACTACTTTGTACAAAAATCCCTCGTATCTGCATGAATACGCCTTAAGTTTGAATAATTCTAAATCTGACACAGTTTCACAAAAGACACAAGTAGTTAAGCAGAGATCCTGCATACTGTATGTTAAAGGGGAGATGTAACCTTGTACTACTGTAATACTGCTGCTTCATCATTGTCTATTTTTACATAAAAATGCAGCACAAAAACTGAACTACGAAATAAGGTCACCAGCCCTCTCACATATCCCACTGTCTGAAAGTTAACTAGCTGCTAGCTAGCTAGCATATTATCGTCATCGTCACTTACATTGTACTCACCAGACAAATTCGTTGCGCTGCTCACACAGCTCCATGTGTGTCTCCTCCTGTGTTTGTTCGAGTACTGAGGTGTGCGTGTGTTGTATAATTCTTCAAAATCAAATATTGTCAGGATAAATTTTTCGTCTTCGGATTGCATTGTATTGTTTGTCGCTTGTAACTGCCGTAAACTGCTGTAACTGCCACAACAAAACAGGAAGGAGGAGGATTTGATTGGCTGCCTGGGCCAATGATGACAATCACGAATGGTGCTACTGGCACCTGACGCTCAAAAAGTTGAAAATATTTTAACTTTTCAGTGTCTACGCGCGTCTAAAAACGCGCGTCTATAAAAACACGCGTCTATAAAAACGCGTCTAAAAAGACGTCAGAAAAACGCCCGTCTAAAAAGACACTTGAACGCCGGTCAGATGCACCATATCATAGGAAAACAATGGTTTTACTGCCGTTGCGTTTCTAGCGTCTCATTTCTGTGTGATCGCCCCCTAATAGCGTCCTGAGCAGAGAATTAAGTCACGCTCCCTCTATGTGTGTTCCGAGCTTCTCTGTTCATTGTTGTGGCAGATGGTCTGGTTGTGCATGCATGTCAGTGCATGTGTAAGTCTCTGTGTTTGTGTACCATTGGCTAGCTGCTCACTGCCGCTAGCATAGCGCCCTCCCTCCAGTTTTCCTCTCGGTTAACACTGTTAGCTCTGTCAGCACTGTTGCCGTTGTTAGTGCTGTTAAGGAAATTAGCACTGTTACAGACTCTTAATCATAGATATGCTCTGAATGTTGCATAAAGCTTCTTAGAGCCAAGAGGGCGAGATTGTTGATGTTCTGAATGTCAGGAAAGTGAGTGGTCAAAGCCAGATATCTAAGCAACTAGTGATTTAATGTTTGAGTCACCAAATAACACCATCAAAGTCCCCCAGTAGCTGTATCTATTCCAGCAGGCACTTTTGCTGGTCAGAAGCAAACATTTGATATTTGTCTCAATTCTAGAAGTCTTAGATGGCTGCCTGGTAAAATAGTTGAAGAATAAGACTTGTGATATTTTAAATTTTTCTAAATGTCACATTGTTAATGAGCCACACTGTTGTACTATGTGACATGCTGCTCCTTTATTATGATGAAAACAGGCACTGTCATTTAATACGCGTCCATCATACACATGTGTTACATACTCACCGCCATAAATACTGACCAAATGTGTATTAAAGGTGTGTATGATTATTATATTGGCAGAAATAGAATTTAATGTAATGAGTATGTTGTCTTTTGTGTATATTCACCTCAAAATAAGAGTTGTGGTGTTTTCATTACCTTAGAATGAGCCGTTTAAGGGAGCGGGTCCTTATATGTGGAGGTTGCAATGTTGCATTGCCATGTTTCTACAGTAGCCCAGAATGGACAAACCAAACACTGGCTTTAGATAGGGCCATTTTTTCAGGTTGGCCACCGGAGTTAGCAGCCACTCCGCAGTGAGCAGTATTGGAAACACACATGAGCTCACATGACCAGGTGCTAGGCTAGCGCCCTGTCTGCAACATGCACAACAGCATTGGAGAAACACTGATTTGTAATGTGAAACTGCATTATTTAGTGTTTTCACAAGTTTAAATCACCTGGTCTGTTTGTTTTGGAGAGAAAGAGCCCTCTGCAGATAATTCGGCTTCTGGTTAAAATCTCCTGAAAAGCGAAAAGGGTAGCACACATTCAGTTATCAGAGAAAAAAGAAGAGCACACATTTGTAGGTGCTGGGCTAGCGGCTCATCTCCAAAGAGCTGAACAGAAAAGAGGAAACTCTTATATTAATTCCTTCAGTGAACACTATGGGAATCCTAACTGGGAGAAGTTTCAGCTGGTTGCAATCTGCAGTCCTCACTGCTAGATGCCACTAAATCTTACACACATCTTCATTAATCTATAACTGAAAATAGTCACCAAAGAATGCACTATTAACTCCTGATTGTGTAGCATTTAATAAAGATAACAGTGCTCAGCTGTTTTGGAATAATACTGAGTCTTTTTCCAAAATGAGACCACATATTTAAAGATGAAAGATTAAGTTAACCAGTAAACTTGGGCCTGAGTGCTGCAGACCGGGTAGGTAGGTTGGAAAGTATAAAGAGACAGACTAACAAACTGTTGTTGGTTTTAGTCACATAAAAGAAACCTTATTCTGTGACCTGGCATGTACTATATATTCCTTATCTAGAGAAAAAAGAATAAATAGTAGTTGTATGCAAAATGTAAAGGACTGCATGTGTAGCATATTTTAATGAAGAAGCATTTAAAGGTATTAGAAAAAAAGATACCAAGATGCCAAAAGTCATGTTAAGAAATTAGGAGTGTTCAATGTGATGGGAGTAGCTGAAAGAAGTAGTATAGCCTTTAAAGGCTCGCTTGTCATTATTAAATGTCCTGTTATTCAGCATATAAACTTCTCAAAAGAAGCATTTTTTGAATTGTTATGTAAATTCAAGCTTTCTGTCTAAAAAGCTTAGCTGGCGTTTGGAAATTGGCTTATAGCAGTGAGGGATGAGGTCTTTGAAAAGATGAGTCTTTGTGCACTTTATCCTGTTAACAGGCTGCATTTGGGATTGGCCACAAATGAGAGTTCACTCTCTGAACAAGCACACTTGATGCAATTCTGAAAGCAAAGTTCAAGAGTGGCATTTGTAATGAAGATCTAAGCCCTTGAGTCAGTAACTTCCAATGTTCTAATTTTAAGTTTGAGCACTCAGGGATCCTTGATCCTTGAATCTGTCATTTTGGTTTGTGTGTGTGTTGTGAGGATACTGGTAATAAACAGACTTATTAACCAGGTCATTTTATGCAGTCACAGTAAAGTCAGGCTTCTCAGCATCACATCAGCTTCTTCAACCAGACAACTGAAGACATTGATTTAGAAATACTGGTGTGAATTAGCATTTTATTGATTGAATAAAGACAAATCTCTCTTTTCTAAAGCACAGTGTAGACTAAAGCTCATTTGATGCAACGCGTCAATGCTGAGGCCTTCATTAATGCATCTTTTACAGCATAAAACGATGATGCAGGGATATATCCTAATTTTCTAGTATTGAATTAAAGGCTATTCTAAATTCTGAGTTGTATATCCAGTTGCACTGACACCTCCTCTAAACTTTTCACAAGCTTTAAATTTCATATTTGGGTAACAGTTAGTTATAAAGGGGTAATAAGGAGCGCTCCTTGATGAAGTCAAATTAAGTTTATTTATAACACAGTTTAAGAACAGCCAGACATCTAAAATGCTTCTAACAGTAAAAAAGAGAGAGTACAGAAACTGACAAATGACATAAAGACAATGACAAAACACATACTGGTACCTAAAACTCATAGAAAGAATAAAAAGAAAAAGTAATATGGCACTATATATATATTTTTTTTAGATTTTTGTAGCAGACGTGCAGCTTCATTTTGCACCAGCTCAAGGTGTGACAGAGTCATCTGACTGAGTCTGAAATATAGTGCATTGTGATAGTCCAGACAGGAAGACATTAAAAGCATGGATTTTGACTCTTAAAGTCTTAAAGAAAACATGTGCTTCACCTTTCTTCAAAAACTCTTAGATGGTAAAAAGACTGTTTAACAACAACATTTATGTTTTATTCAAATCCAATTTATTACTAGGTCAAATAAAACCTATGTCAAGATTCTTAGTGAAGCGTTTGACATAACTAGAGAGCTAGTTTCTAAGAATCAGAATGATATTGTTCACTCAGCTGCATCTGGGCCTTTTCTTTAATTTTACTAGCTATATTTACTGTTTTCTGTATTTTAGCTAGATTATTTTAGGTGAGGTGATCCATCACCCTGACATGGTGATCAGCTATCTTATTTCATGCTATATAGCCAGTTTTTCTTCTATTAATTCCAAATGAAGCATTATTAATCTGTCCTATGAACTGATTAATTGCGTTGGCTTTGAAACGTTAAAAAATAGTGAAAAAATTGACATCATCAGACATTTTTTTCTGCGTTGAACAGTGGTTAAAAATCTAAACATACTCATTTTACAACAATATAAAACAGAGAAAAGCAGCAAATCTTGCCATTTAAAAAAATGGAACTCATGACTGGGTTAAGCTTGCCTCATCTCCCCTGCCCCAGGAGCGTTTTCATAATTGTTTTTAAATTTAAATCCTTCATCTGAATGCCTAGTTTCTTTTTTATCTTGACCTTCCAGTCTGCCTAAGCTTTCACCATTCTTCAAGCTGATGCTCCATCACGATGGTCATTCACCTCTTCCTGACCCTTCTAACTCTGTCTGGTTGTCATAAAATGCATAAATTCCGTTGGGCCAGCTCGGGAAAGTCTCCACACACCCTAACTTCAGTATACTGCAAAATACAAAGAGCTTTCTCTGGTGGCGATAGGCTTAATCAACATCGTGTGAACTTGTTTGGCGAGGGCTTAAAATGCAACGAACATTGATTTACGTGTGGAAGTCCCACACTCTAGCTTTATTCATATGTAGAAATTGTTAGTGATATATTGGCTAATCGTTTAGTGAACTTGGTATGAGCTGAATGTCTATTAATTTTTCATTACTTTGTTAAACACTACCACATCTGCCTTTTGCTTGTATGAAAACTAGAATGCCAGCCAACAGATTTTGCCCACTGTTAAGTGTATCCTGTAGAAATGATTGTATTTGTTGATTCTGTGCCCGTAGCCACTGTTCAGTGAAGACATGGGGGAGCCTTTTACCATCCTCCACAGCATCTCACATGTCCAGAATGGAGTCCATACCATGGAGCTCCTGCTGCTCCGCATCCTTAAAGACCCGCAGGAAACCAAAGGAAGTGGATACTCAGTGTCTCTTGAGTGGATCACAGTTGCCAACACAGCAGGACATGGTGGGTGGTGCACTGGCCTATCATAATTTTAGCAATTCAGCATGAAGTAAAATGACACAAGACAAGCGTGCCATACATAATTAGGTTGGAATTAGGATTTGAGTTTCAAGCCTGTTATTTCATTTTCATGTTAATTTTACAGTATTTGAACCCAGCAGACGACTGAAATCCTTGATAATTAAACCATAGTAGGAAGTTAGTCATGGTTTTCCATTAATGCGGTTTAATTATTATATCCCAGATGAGATTAGTGTACTCTAAAGCAAACATTGGCAAGAAGAATTTTCATTAAAGTTCCTGGCAATTGCTGAGAAAGAAAGGCACCCTAACTAATGATTCATAGACAAAAAAAAACTGAAGCAGCCTTTGGAGAGTGCCTCCCTCATTAAGTTGGATTTAAAGATGTAGCTCTTTGATATCCGCAATCTGTAGAATAATCTTTTGTTGTTTGTTTAGTGTCTCAGTGTTTGACTAAATCTACATTTTGTTAACAATAATAAGCTATGCCTTGGCTTCTTTTTTAATCCATTATTACAAATTTATCAGTAAGAATAGTTTGTTATTACTGTAGAGGAGAATCTGAGTCTCCACATCAATTTTATCCTTCGATATGTTTTAATTTAAAGTATCACCAATATTATCATTGTCAATATGCCCATGTAGAGTATTCTTAAGATGTTAAATCAATGTTTGCACACATGAACAACAGAAAATGCTTTTTCCTGTAATATTATGAAAAGCTTTTCCCTTACCAGACACTGAGTTGACAAGGGGTTTTGTGAATGTTTGCATGAAGTTTATGTACCGTTTTTCAGTTGGTATACGCCCAAAAATGTGCTGTCCTGTTACTGTGTGCACTGGTTTTGGAGTGTCAGCTCAGCAGCTGTTAAAGGAACATCAAGAGTCCGATATCTTTTGTGTCTCACATCAGGAGAACATGTCATGGAGTGAACTGAGCTTTATAATGAGAAAGATGTCATTAACTTTCTAAAATATAGAGGATACGGTCTGTGTAATGTGAAGTTATTTAAGGGTAACTTTGGTGTTTTTTTTTCAACCTGGACCCTTTTCCTGTGTTTTTGTGTCTTAAATGACTAATGGAAACAACAATTTTTAAAATTGGTCCAGTACTAAGTGACATTGCTTCAGCAGTGGCCAAACAGGCTGCAGTGTAATCACTTCAGGCAATTATGCTTCATCAATTTATGTCCACTAAAAGTGTTTGATTGTGCCACTGACATTTTCAAAATATTATTCCAACTGTCTGACAACATTATGGAAACGATCTCTACAGAGAAAGACCTTTTTGTTTAAAGGGAAATTTCAGTTTATTTCAACCCGTCTCCTATCGTCCTAAATTTGTTTCAAGTCACTAGTGACATAGAAATAAGTTAGTATGTTAGCCGTTAGCCTAGATGCAGCCGTAGCGTCAGACCTGTTAAAACTTAATTGAACGGGCATCCTTTCAAGTGCAAAGTTAGTCCACTAAACAAGCTTTTTCTCCACAAAGACCGCCTCATATCATTAGGATAAATGTCAGAGAACATATAGAAAACGACATGTAAACGTGTTCTCTTACCTTACTGGTGTAGTGCCATGTTTGTTGTTTACCATTTAGCTAAGGCTGCAACCAGTCCCATTCCTTGCAACAGAGGTATTCCTCTTCTGTGGGCATTGGGGTACAGCATTCACAGGTAACGTTACACCACCGATCTCCAGAGCTAAAGCCTTGCAGCAGCCATTCCTCCTCTGTCGTCCTCTAACGTTACCTGTTGCGCCCCAATGCCCACAGAAGAGGAATACCTCTGTTGCAAGGAATGGGACCGGTTGCAGCCTTAGCTAAATGGTAAACAAACATGGCACCACACCGGTAAGGTAAGACAACACGTTTACATGTCGTTTTCTATATGTTCTCTGACATTTATCCTAACAATATGAGGCGGTCTTTGTGGGGAAAAAGCTTGTTTAGCGGACTAACTTTGCACTTGAAAGGATGCCCGTTCAATTAAGTTTTAACAGGTCTGACGCTACTATGCTATCTAGGCTAATGGCTAACATGCTAACTATTATTTCTATGTCACTAGTGACTTGAAACAAATTTAGGACGATAGGAGACGGGTTGAAATAAACCGAAATTTCCCTTTAAGCGTAAGATCATTTTTGTTAAAAAAAAAATAAGTCCCAAAACTGCCATCACCAAACCCACCAGACTCCATTTAAATAAACAGTAATTTTAGCATGTATAGAGCCAGCATGTATTCACATCTAACTGGGTGAATGAAGCTTTTATTTCAACCAAACCAGAGTTGATGTTTCTTGAAACAGTAGAAACACAAACCAGATGTTTTTTTGTGAGTTTTAGTTTGTTTCTGTTGACTTTATATGGAGTGTGTTTCGCGATGATAAAATTAGTTAATGTAAAAGGAGGTTGGTGGATTTGATTGTGGTCGGGGTTTTTTTTCTCTGATTAAACAAAAAAGGATCTTACTTTTTAAACAAAAAAGTCTTTCTCTGTTGGAATCCTTTCCAGAGGGCAGAGTCTTTGCAGATAAATATAATGCCAACACTTCTAGTGGGTCATAAATGATGACTAAGAAGGTTTACTTTTGTTTAAGCCTATACACTGTTATTTTAGGAAGATCCTGCATAGTATGCCTTAAAAAATTAGTGTAAAAATGAACAAATGCTGATAGTTTTTTAAAGGACATTATAACATCTGACCATGGTAGACAAAATGTACTACTTTTTCAAATTGGATGTCTGTCTGTGGATTAGAAAAAATAAATAGTGAAATTTAGCATGGCAAGACTACAAATGTTCTCAAGTGGTACTTAAATAAATGGCAGATTAAATGATTAGTAAATGGTCAGAACATCAGTAGGTGGTAATTTTGATGGTTGATTAATTATGTAAGTAATTGACAGGTACAAATAAAAAAACTGAGAGGGAAGTGACTGAAGTGGCTCTCAAGTAAACATTGGCTGGTTTTAGACTCTTAAATGTAAAGGTCTCCAAAATCGACTTGCATGGGGATTTTAACATAACGACCAAAACAAGGAGTTTGAAGACATATTTAGACCAAAAGATGAGTTAAAAAACGGCTATTAGTTGCGGCCTAAATATGCAAATATGCAATGCTCTATACTGCCCTCTAGAGCATTGCAGTTTCCCTGTGCATTTCTCTTGAAGCCTTGCTATAATTAGCTATTAGCTACTTCAAACCACATGTTGTTCAAATAGATAATAGCTGATGGAATAAAAGAGTTGATATTTCTGTTGGGAGGTAAAACATCCACCCTGATAGAAGTGACTTGAACTCTTGGGAGTTCAGTAAAATAACCTTAGCTTTCTACATAGCTCCTACATGACACGTTGATGTAACTCCTCTTGGTCTCTGTCAGAGTTTAATGGAAGACAAGATTACTTTTCACCTTTTATCACTGTATCCTTTGGTTTCCACATGCAGGTCAGGAGAAGAAGTATGAGGTGAAGAAGAGGAGGGTCCTCAGAGGGAAGTCAGTGCCTCACTATGCAGCAGTGGAGCCGCAGGGGAAGGGCCTGATGGTGGCCGCGGAAAAACCATTTGCCTTCACACATGTGGACGGTCAGCCTGTGGAGCTGCCTGACCCAGAGTCTATGGAGGTGGACAAGACAGGTGTGTCAGAGGTGCTGCTGAGGAATCATCCAGCACACTTCTAGAAAGTTATTATTGTGCTTAAGGATTTCTCCTCTCTACACCAGAACTCTTACAGATATTTAATACTTTAAAAAACATTATTTAGCCACTTCCTGTTATTGATGTTAGAAAACAAAGTAGGGTTTCTGCAGGTACTTAAAAAGTCTTAAAGTATTAAATTCAGTTACCGGTACATAAATATTAGGCCTTAAAAGTCAAAGTAAAGGCTTAAATTTGACTTTGTAATATCTTAATTTCCACATTTGATGTCATTTCATTTATCTATCTATTTTATTTTTGGCAAAATTAGTCAAGTTCTTTTGTGTGAAGTTCCACATGTCTGATGTTACACATCTTTAAACCTACCTCTGAATCTAAAACTGTCTTTTTACTTAATACTTGCACTTACCTATTGGCAAAATGTGCATTAACCTAACTTACTCTAATAACCATAAAACCTACCTCTGCACAGGACCACATATTAACTAACCACTTACCTTTATACTTTCCTGCAATGCTTGAATAAGAAAAAGAAGATTTGTCATAAATAAAAGAAACAGTTAAATTTAAGAGTCTGATACATGTAGGCATCCTGCAAAGTTCTCCAAAAAACTTAAGTGAATTCATTTTAAAGCTGCTATAATTCTTTTTTGCATCTGGAGCTAACGCATCTCCAAGTTAAAAACACTCGCTCTGACACACTGTCATTTTATAAAGTTGTTATGGGCACTGTGTTTACTATTAACACATTAAAGCAGCTGTGCGGAACTTTTTACCATTAATAAAACTGTCCCTAGTCCGTATCACCCCCCCCCTTGAAGATCCGCATATTTATTTGAACCCAACAGCGACAAAAAAGCCTTTCTCTATATGGCTATTTAGCGTAGCCTTGCTCGGGTCGGACACACAGCGGAAGTCAGCAAACCAGAATATGGCACCCGAGGTGGAAGTGATTCTGCTCGCCTGCAGCGGCCCGCAGCGATTAAACCACAGAGGAAGAAGGAGCCGTGTTTACAGTGTTCTTCAAGTAAGCAGTACGCAACGGGCATTGCTGAACACATAACACCTAACAGTTTTACCAGAGATGTATCTATGAGGACATGGTTGTACTTTTGATGTCATGGCGGATAACGAAGGAGCATCATGTAAAATTATCTGTGATTGTGACCATAAACATAAATATACAGCAGGGAGTTGTCCTCAGTTTATAAGAAATTCAGAGCTACACCAGAACATTTATGAACAGGTCTTACTTTACTACTAATTTGTGTGTAACGTTAGCATGTTAGCATGTTTCCACTAATTACTTGGACTGACCTAACATTTGTAGCGTTAGCTTTGCAAGCGAAGGCTACAGGTAACAGCTTTGCTGTGTTAGGATTATGTTATGTCTTCACTGTGTATCTTCACATAAAAGAATACTCTGACGATTTGAGAGTTATGCCCTTTCGCTATCATTTTCATATTGAGACAACATGATCGATATCTTTTTTGTGTCTGTACGTCCAGTGGCTGGGTCTCAGCGGTTAGCATTGCGCTTATAGGGGGTCAGTACGTCCTGCGCTGTGATCCGCGGAGGGATACACCGGTGAGCAGGCACAGACGTAGCTTGTAGACAAAACTCAGCTGTTTATTTAGCCTAGCGATATCTCCGCACTATAGTAGCTGCAATGGACGACTTTGATTTTGAAGAGTTTCTTGTAGCGGACACAGATCCAGAGCCATACCTGTTTGAGCCGGAGTACAATGATGAGGAACTCCATGTGTTGGATGCTGAGCAGGCGAGAAGAGAGGCTGAATCCTCCACTCCCATTTTGCTGCACAGAATGGGATTCGGTGCTACCATCGTTGGGGAGATATATCATCAGGAGGAAAAGCGCCGCAGAGAGTGCATCACAAGGAGTGAAAACTTTGCAGCAGTCACTAATCCTGGCGTGATTGAAACTTTTTTTCATGTTCCTAAGATGAACTGGAAAAAACGCCCTAGGCCTGCAGGAGCTGATGGACAGCTTTCAGTCGGGTGAGTAATATCATCCGTGTCGTCTCTTTGTTTGCTTTTACTGAGTGACCTAGTACCTGTCCCAGAGCCAGCTGCAGTTGTTGCTCACCGGGTGTACTGACCCCCTACAAGTGCCAAGATATCCATCATGTTGTCTCAATATGAAAATGATAGAGAAAGGGCATAACTCCCAAATCGTATTCGAGTTCGAGTATTCTTTTCACATAATAATGCAGACTCAGCAGATGACTTGTTAACTGTTTATTCCTCCTTACACTGAACGTACACGGCTGCTTCTCATTGTTTCCAGTAGCACAACAACGGTTACTACATTACCCAGAATAACTTGAGGCTCACACTACTACGGTAGCCTTAGTAGCTCAAAATACACAACAGATTAGATTAGATCAGAACAGAAACACGACAGGAGAATTAACTGAGTAATTTTGCTGTTTCCACTAATTACTTGGACTGACCTGACGTTAGTTAATTCTCTCACTCTCCAAAACAAATGCATGCTGTAATTGCCGGCTGCAGTCGGAATTTTAGGACACCAGGCTGTGGGTGTCATACCGCTTCGACCAAAGGGGCGCTATAATCAACGAAAACGAAAAGTTCTGCACAGCTGCTTTAAGCATATGCTGAACAATATTATCATTCATCTAGAATCACGTTTCTTGCCTTCTGACAAAGGCCACCTTTCAATCTCCTGTTAGCTCTATTTTGGTCTCCACCAACTCTTGGAAAAATGTCGGAATCTTTTGCAGCTACATGTTCCACTTCCTTCACCAGCTACATGCTAACTTTGTCTGTCCAGCGTTTGGTTCTGGGTAGCGAGTTGACATCAGGGTTTAAAATTATTTTTATTTTTTTTTCTGACAGCAGCTGGCTGCTTCTGTTAATGGAGTTAATGAAAGCAGAATTTACAGTCAATAAAACCTTGACAATGAGCTAAAAGAGGCCAAAAGGCCTTGTAGAGCTGCAGGGATTGGTGATAATTCCCTGTGGTCGTCACTACAAATGCCCAATTCAATTTTACACATTTTCATTTGAGCCATTGTTATAGAAACACTGATAAGTATGTTGTTAACAAAAACGTTGCAGCAGTTTTTTAACAAGCTGCAGGGGTGTCATAGTAGACTAAAATGCAGTTCTGCTCCTATGCTGTCTTTTCTAATCACACATAGAACGAATCGTCTGTCTTTGTCTTTTTGTCTGTCTGCTTTTTATGCATATGTGTCTAGCAGGAATACTAAGCTATTACTAAGATAATACTAGAGCACTCGGAGAGCGCAGACCTCCGCCAAGCAGCTCGGATTTCCCGCCATTGTATTATTTTATCCACTTCGCTTCAACCGATTACCACCAAATTTTAACATCTGTTCCTTGTCCCGTTATCAACCTTTCCTGAAAATTTCATCAAAATCCGTTCAGAACATTTTGAGTTATTTTGCAGACAAACAGACCAACGCCGGCGAAAACATAACCTCCTTGGCGGAGGTAATAAAACAGAAAATAGACCATACGCTGAAAATATTGTGGCAGGTCGGCATTGCAGCGATAGTTTTATCATGCTGGAAGGCGACAGAGCGGATGCAGAGCTCTGTGACTGGCTTTCCAACTTCAGGGTGCTTCTGTATCCTGTCTAATGATGAATGTGGCAGCTTGGCGGAGCTCAGTTGCTGGTCTCGGAGCTCCGTGGCTGGCTTTCAGGCTTCAGGGTGTTTTGCAGCGCTTACACCTCTTGTCTTAACCTGGCGTTCTTATCCAGATGTGCTCTCAGATACTTACATTTGACACAGTTGAATTTAATGTGAACCAATTCTTTGTAGTAGTACTGACATTATTTGATTGGTACCCTTAAAAGTCCTGAGTTCTGTATCCAACCCTAGGAAGAAATATGCCCTAATCCTGGCACAGGGTGTGGCTTAAAAAAATATCCAATGCCAGGAACTCAAGTGGATGGTTAGAAATAAAAACATTTTAGTAAATATGGGCTACCACATTATAAAAATACACCAACAAGTATTTGCACACCTGCCTTCCCCAGGGTGTCTTGACACATAATGAACCTTGTTCGCTGGCTAAAACCTCTTTGGGAAAAGCAAAAAATTCCTCCATGCAGGTAAAAACCCTGGTACAGATGAAGACAGCCATTTTGGTTGGTTAATACATAATGCATGTAAAAAACTGCAGCTCTTGTGTTTGTAATAATATAGTAATGATAGTTAACAATACGAGGAAATGTATTCCATATTGCATTCAAACTGTTTATTGCAAAATGCAGCAGATTATCACAAAATGCTAGCTTTGAAAATGTTTTTGTTAGGTTATTACTAACCCAAAGTGGTAAGCAGTCCAATTTCACACACCTGTATTACGGTGAACTCTTGTACATGCATATAATATAATGCTATCATGTTAAACATTTTGCCAAGAATAGTTATTTCAGTTGCAGCTTTTTAGGTCTTTAAATCACTGGCACTATTAATTTCAGAGTCTGTCTCTCTGTGTCAAAAGATTTTTTTGCAGAACTCATCTGGAAAAAGTTGTGATGTCACATCAGAAGATTTGACACTGTCTGACTCATGTTTCAGACTTTGAGGAAACCCTAAAAGAGGGTTTGACATATTTGCAGTGAGAAAGTGCCATCTCTCTTTTTCCCTTGTTAAGATCACAGTGTGAAACTGGCCAAAGAGCAAACCAGCCTGTCTGTAAAACTGTTGCTGAAACAAAGTGAAATGCAAACATCATCTGGCCTCCTTCCATGAAAGATATGATATCACCACACCACGCCACATTCCTTGGCATTTCTGTGATGAGACCGCTTCCAGTTAACATTCATCATGCAGTTGCATTGCATCTGGTTGTTTTCAGTAGGGATGTCCCGATCCAGCTTTTTCACTTCCAATCCGATACCGATGTTACAGCCTTGAGTTTTGGCCGATACCGATACCAATCCAATCCAAGCGCGTATTATACATATTCACTTATTTTGATGTCTGTCATGTTAGAAATGGTTTGATCAAGCAATATTACTCTAACAAGAACAACTACTTAATTGGGTTAGTTAGAATGATCCACAACAGTTGGTATGAGAAACTGACCTGTTTATTGTTAACGGGGTTAAATAAACAAACTTTAAATTTGAACATTAACATTAAATAAAAAATATAGCTGGTTTGCTTTGGCCCCTTAATAAATAGAAGATAGATCAACACAAGAAATCTTTAAAATGTCTAACAATGAAATTAAAATAGCAGCAAGACTCCACACACTTGTGCTTTGCTCCCCTAATAAATAAAAAAAGATTAACACCACAAGACATTGTTGGCATTTAACAAACAATGCAGCCTTTCCTTTTCAGTTATTTTAGTAGTGTTTTTGTAGTCCATCCATGGCTCCAATTTCACTAATTGTGCCCAAAACAGTGCCATCAGTGCTCTTTACTTAAACAGTAAGAGTGTAAACTAAATAAAAATATCACTCTCAAAAAACCAGAGCAGAAAACAAATAGTCAGTTAACTAAGTTGACCGCTACTCTTCCTACCCTCCTGTGTCTGCCGTCTGCATGCTGGCCTGTTGGATTGATAGTAAGAGCTGGAGCGGATCACTGGAATGGACTGCTTGACACGCGGAGCACTGGGCTGGCCGGAAAACCTGGAGCGGAGTTCTTGGATCGGCATTTTTCCATGCAGTCCGATCTGATGCCGATGCCCGTTTTTTGCTAGTATCGGCGTATCCCTAGTATCCCTAGTTTTCAGTCAGGCAACGTTTGCTTCTTCTGCTCATTACCTTTTAAGAGGCACAAACTGAATAGTTGGGTTGTAGCCATAGAAACACCTGATCAGGCAGCAGAATATTCCCAATCAGACTTGGGTCTCTTACAGATCTGGTAATCTGTGTCTGCTTACATGGATACGTGTCCAGGCCATTTATGACTGCTTGCACAGATGCTGTGTGTCTGTGAAACAACCACAGCATAATCTTTCTTCCTTCACCAGCAGCGGTGCATTTAAGTGTCTATTTAGTTTAGTCAGTGAAAGGGTGAGAACTGGGACTCTTATATAGGCTTGCAAGTGATAAATAGTATTCATAGCTGTATTTTTTATGTAACCGATAAACTGTTTTGTCCAAACTTTTTTAAAGATAATGGTGCCTGTTCCTTGGACCCAAAGTGATGTTTTCAAATTGCTCGTTGACCAACAGTCAGAAACCCAAAGGTGTGAAAAGCAGCACATTCTCACATTTTAGAGGCTGAAACAAAACAATATTTGGTTTCTATTCTTGCTAAATGACTGTGAAGCAATTATGAAATTGCCAATGTGATATTTTTAATCAATTGAAAAATAGATTGACATTTTGCGAAATGAAATAATTTGCTTTCTTGTCTAGACACACCTAAATCTCAGGATTTAATTCATTTCTCTGAAGAAAACTGAATTAAATTGTTATTTTTAAAGTGTAGATTATTATTCACGATATAAACTTTGAAAAATCCCGTTGTTACAGTGTTCCCGTAAGGGAAAAAGGTTGGGAACCACTGACACTGACTTATGCTTATTGTCAGGTTTATCTTGTATTTAAGGTTTCAACCAGAACATGTTTACATGCTTTAATGGTAATAAAACACTTTATTTTCCTTATACTGTCTGTGCTGGAACACAATCATCCTCTCTCTGAGACTAGCTGTTTTGGTGTCTGTCTCTGAAAGCCCCCCTCCCTAAAATGTCCAGTCTGCTCTGAATGGTCAGCATGTCCAGTTCTTTGGCATCTTAAAAGTTAAAGTTCCACTGATAGTCACACACCTGAGTGTGTAAAATTTGTTCTCCGCATTTGACCCATCCCCTGAGGGAGCGGTGAGCAGCAGCGGTGCGGCACTGCTGCCAAGCAGGGTGGCACTGGGTCCCATTTTTATAGTCTTTGGTATGAAGATGACAGATGACCATATAAAAAAAACAGCACATGATGATGTCATACTATAGCCAGAGTATAAAAACGTTGGAAACAGAGTATTCAGAACAGTCTGAAGCCTGAGGTTTTTGCCCACAGGCATTACTTTTACGTACGTTAACCTCATTATTTGAAACATTGGCCGTGTTTAATAAGAACATTCTCCATTACAACGCTGTATATGAGACCCAAAATACAGAATAGTGAAGTAGTTTCCCTTTAAGGTAAAGTCAGGAAAATGTTGGCTCTGTATAAAGATTTGAAACATGAAGATAAAAATATCAGCCTACCAACAACTGTAAAGATCACTAAACATTGCATTGTATGTTGTTTGTTAATGTGTATTTAAAAAACAAAAAACAAAACAGGTAGTCACTGCACCTGATCAAGAAATAATCTGGCAATTAATGAGATGTTTTTTTTACTTGAGTTTTTGTATGAATTGAGCAAACAAGATATTACATATTAACAGTGCTGGTAGGTGGATTTTATCACCTTTTGACAGAGCCATGCTAGCTGTTTCCCCCATTTCCAGTCTTTATGCTAAGCCAGGCTAACTGCCCTCTTGACTATAGCTTTGTTTTTAACATACAGACATCAGTCAATCAGTCAGTCACTTATTTGTCATATGAAGTCATACAAGGTACACCTCCAGTAAAATGTGATCCTGTCAGCTCCTTCAGCGCTTGCATTGCAGTTAAGTCCTTTGTAGGTCTTTTTGTGGGCTGCTGCTTTATAATTGTCCGTGTGTCCGGATGGTTCCAGTAATGCATTGTTTCTAGTTGTGGAATGATTTAACTGTAGTTTGGGAACAGTGTCTGTTGTTTGACAAATTAAATCCACCACAGACTCAGTTCATGAATTTATTGATGTCAGTGGTGACGTCAAAGGTGGTTTCCTGGAACATGCTCCAGAATCTGATTGGCTCCATCTTTTATGTCACATGGTGCAAACACATGAGAGCGGTAAATAATTGTCTCATCAAACTCCTCACAAAAAACACAAACGATCGAGTTCCCCCCTAAAATGTTGAACTTCTCCTTTAGCTGACTAAATCCATCCATCCGTCTTCTAACCGCTTCATCCTCTTGAGGGTCGCAGGGGGGGCTGGAGCCTATCCCGGCTGACATTGGGCGAGAGGCAAGGTACACCCTGGACAGGTCACCAGACTATCGCAGGGCTGACACATAGAGACAGACAACCATTCACACTCACATTCACACCTACGGGCAATTTAGAGTTATCAATTTACCTAATCCCCAACCTGCATGTCTTTGGACTATGGGAGGAAGCTGGAGTGCCCGGAGAGAACCCACGCTGACACAGGGAGAACATGCAAACTCCGCACAGAAGGGCTCCCACACCCAGGATCGAACCGGGAACCCTCTTGCTGTGAGGCAACAGTGCTAACCACCACACCACCGTGCCACCCGCTGACTAAATCATTCAGCAATAATTACAGTTTCTTTCAAAGTTAGATTCTTTACTTGGCTTTACTTTTGTATTTCATATATACTAACTTTATTATTATAAATGATTGATCAGTGGGGTGGTTTTCACACCACCAGAACACTTCTTAAATTCACACACCTCATGTCAGAACTGACCCAACCGTTCATATCCAACTAATTTTAATTCCATTTTCTGTTTCTACACTCAGTTATACTCACAACCTCTAAACAAGCAGACAAACAGCCACCCTATTTAAAAAAAAATAAAAAATACAAAAATCTCAGCTGACCAAGACAGGGCAAAGTGTGTGTATGTGTGTGTGTTGATGGTGCCGAGGCGGAATAATGGCAGCTTTTTAGCCAATCCTTTTATCAGCGTTCTGCCTTCCTCCTTTCAGAGTGGAACAAGTGAATGAGATGTCAAGAGAGGAAGCATCTTCAAAGAGGCCTGTAAGTGATGATAAGAGAGGAGATACAGAGTGGGGAGGAGAGATGGAGGTGATTTAATGTTGCGCTGACGGAGAAGAGGTGCAGATATGTGTATAGTATATATACTGTAGATAGAGAAGGCCTCCAAATGAATGCTTGGAAAAGTCTGTAATATAATATGATTTGGATCATCACAGGACACCATAAACACTCCTATGATGAATGAATAAATGGCAAAAGTACTGAAGTGTGGATGAATTATAGAAGTTGCTAGTCGCTGTCTTGGGTTGGCATTATATGTGTCTGTTGAGCACTTTGGCCAACAGAGAAGTTCAAATGATGAACATTGAAGAGGTAAGAAGAAGATGGCGAAATACAGAGTAATATTTGGCAGCTCTCCTTTCTCCTCATTAGTTTCTTTGTTGATTCAGTCGACAACAAAAGGTGATAATGAACGTGTCTCAGTTCCTCACATTTCTGCCAGATATAGAGTAAGTCTGTTGGTTTGGAGCATCATAATTGGGCCATTTTCAGTGCTCAGGTTTTGCCAGTAATCACAGAGTGAGTGTTGTGTTTGACAGTTCTGGCACACAGTTCTCTCTATAGGAGTGTCGTATATGAGAAATCTGTCAGTTTTCTGTGTATAAATGAGATTATTGTTATCTTCTTCAGTCTGGTATTATTTCCATTCTGTCTTATCTAAATTTCTTCCATAGTTCTTTTATTGTTTCTTTTTTTATTTACAGTTATAATGTCAGCCTGGACCAAAGCATCTCTGATTTTGTTTAATTCACAGCTGACTGTATTTGAACTCTTTTTTCAGAATAGAGAAACACACTCATGACATTTAAGGACAATATGCTGTGTCTATGATGACCCAGTTACTCAAGATAATCCACAGTCCTTGTTGTGAGTGGTGTCATGTAGGAACTATTTTCTCCCTACCCCACTATACCTGCTAACTGTATCACCATCCAGTAGCAAGGGTGCATCTACTGCTAGCTCGCTTGGCACCCCTGAGCTAGCTAATGTTACAGCTCAGTCATTTCCTTTTGCTCAGGAGGTACAAAACCTACAGCCTCCAGAATGTACTGTGCCTCACTGGACCAGTAAACACACCCACTAGGGGGTGACGAGTCAGTAAACACACCCACTGGGGGGTGGCGAGTCTAGCCGTTTTTTCACAGGAAACGATATGGTGACAGTCTGGTAACAAACAATCTGGAATTACAGCTAAACAGTGCACTAAAATATGTTTCGGGAAACATTTGTGGCGAGAAATAGGCAATGTAGTTACAGAATCTTGGTTCATGTTTGAATAGCACCGCTTAGTTCTACCATTTGATCTCAGTTTTTTTCTGCCTCCATTTTTTTGCAACGCATATAACATAATTGAGCCCACTTCCTTTTCACAAACTCTCGTATCACAGCCAAACAGTGCACTAAAATATGTTTCTGATTTTTTTTCTTTTTTTTTTTCTTAAATATTTTTTTGGGGCATTTTTGCCTTTAAGTGACAGGACAGCTAAGCATGAAGGAGGGGGAGAGAGAGAGACAGGGAATGACATGCAGCAACGGGCCCCAGGCTGGAGTCGAACCAGGGCCGCTGCAGCAACAGCCTTACCATTGCCCAGATCTCTGTGGTCATCTGCCAGCTCAGGCGCAACATGGGGCGCCTGCTCTATCCACAAAGCCACCCACGCCCCTTTCTGATGATATTTTTGGTGAGAAATAGGCAATATAGTAAAAAATCTTGGTTCATATTTGATCAGTTTGAGAAAGAGAGAATGAGGTGCAGGTCTCACTCTCTTTCTCTAAATCCACTTCTACCCTCTTTGTTCCTGTAGTGGCGGGCATACGGATATGTGAAAGAACAACCTATGTACAGTAGTTTGAGCAAAAGCCTTAACGCCAACATCCACTGGATGACGTGAAACGTGACATACAGTGGATTTGAGCTGGCAGATGACCACAGAGATCTGGGCACTTGTAAGACTGAGGAAATTTACCTCAGTTGATGTACACATACTACCCACTTTGTTATGATACATAGCTGGTTGGAAAATGGGCAAATTATCCTTTGCATTGAAGAGATCAATCTTTGGTGGAACTGCTAAAAACAAGACATTTGAAACATGACAAGAGGCTTCAACTATAGACTGACTTTTTTGTGTGACATTACAAGTGAAAAAAAAGCTGGAACCCTGCAATTTCATCAGTTTCAAAATATATATTGCATTTTACAATCCTAAAATATGTTTTTATGTGTAATCTCAATCTGTAAAGTAACCACTCAATTTACTGTCAAGTCAATGTAGAACAGTAAATAGGACAAACTCCTCAAATACTTGGGAAATGCACAGGGCTCCAGACTAACTTTTTTTTAGTATTGTAGGAGCACTGTAGCCCCTTACTGAAAAATTTTAGGGGCACAAGCAGAAAATTTAGGGGCACTCCTTAAATCATCCTGCATCACAATTATTCACATTTTTGGCCATTTTAACTGTATCATAAACTATATGTAGTCTACTGTATATTAACATTGGACTGTTTTAATTATTTAAGTATTTAGCTTCATAGAGACTGGCCGAAAAACAACAAAAGAAGGTCTTCTAATGTCAGTAATGCCCAATTTATTGAGTTAAAGTCCTGTCCTTATTTACAAACATTTCTGTTTTTGAATGCATATAGCCTTTTATATAGAGATGTATTAATACAGTTTTGTTTAGTCACAATAAAGACTATACATGGAATTAATTTCTTGTTATCTGCATGAACAGATGAGTAGGCACTATTCATCAACTTACATGACACATTTATGGAAATGACAGCAGCGGTAGTTGAATGTTCCCACAGCAACAAGTAAAACAGTCTCGAGGGCTGTCTATCAGCCACTTGCAGTCTCTGCCCTATAGACTTTACGTGATGACAGTAAATACTTCACACAACGTACAGCTGAAGTTTGCGAGGACTCAGTCTGCAAGTCCAGAGGATAGACATTTGGACTCTCCCCCTCTCAGAGACTTTGGCCAACATTGATGGACTCGCTCCCTCATTTTACACCATGAAAAAAAAAAAAAACGGCTGCAAATTTGCTGGTCGTACACAAGCGAATAGTTGTAAAAAATACTCGCATTGACTCCAAAATGGCCCCAAAATGAGACCATTTGGTTGCAGTCTGGAGCCCTGTTACTGAGATGCCTATAGACTCTCTGATATCTCCTGTCTGGTGGTTTAGAGAGGTCAACCTTAGAATTAAAACCCCCCATTTTTGAATTAAGTTTGGATTGTTTTTCTGTTTCCTAGCTTGTGAAATGAGGTGGACTGTATTTTCCTCCCTTGTAAATACCTGGCAGCTATGTTACAGGAAGGAGGAAACCTTTCACCTGAGGCAAGAGCTGCAGCCTGAAAGAAGATAATGTATGAATGTCCCTTCAGATTAGCAATGGATGAAAAGGACTTTGTCCATGAAAGAAGGATTCAAAAGGACTTTTATTTTAGAAATATCTATAATCAGTCTGTAACCTCTGACTCTTGTTAAAAATGTGATTCAAGCACAAGACTGCAAAGTAGTTTCCAATTGGATTTAAGATGGGATTGTTTGGTCCATTTATGATTATGTAGTTGGCAGCCAAAGTCATTTTATCAAGCATCTGTGGACTGTTAAAGAAAAGTTAAAGAAGGACACGAGGCCTGCTGTTCATACATTTCCCAACAACGCGTTTAACAGACATGGCCCAGTGACTTCCGCTTCATTCTGGGTATACATCTGTCACCACCGCCAGCATTATTTAGAAGGCAGCTCCCTCTGTGACGACTTATTTTGTGTTTCACTATAGCACACCACACAGTATGGTTGTTGTCATACCCTGCTAAAAAAAACCCTGATTTGATCGTGGATCACATAAGGCTAACAGGCCATTGGAGGTGCTGAGTGAGTCAGAGGCAACAGAAAATTGGCTTCTTAACAATGTGGGCAATGGTGAGAACAGATTTGTTCCTTGTTAAAAAGAAGCGGAAATGCAGCTGTCACGTTTGTGAAAACGAGGCTATGAAAGAAGTAGTAGTGCCAATGCCTGAACTGATTCAGTATTGTTAACACTCATAACTATAACTTACTACACTGTAGTTAATGCTTTAGCTATTAGTCCACAACTAGAGAGCATTCAGAGAGCAGACATTCTCCAGTGCTGCACAACACTCTATTTGAATAATAGGAAAAGAAAGTTTCTGATATACTGATCAGATTTTGGTTGTTATAGATCAAAGGTCAAGATCACTGTAACCTTGTCTTTCTCATTATTGTGAACGCAATATCTTAAGAACGTCCTTTCAGATTTGGCACAAACATCCACTTTGAATTAGAGATAAACTCATTCGAATTTAGTGGTCAAAGGTCAAGGTCACTGCATCCTTGCATCCATCTCATTCTCATGAATGCGAATTCTTAAGGATACCTTGAGGGAGTTTCTTCAAATTTGGCACAAATATCCACTTTGAATCATAGTTAAACTGATTAGAATTTAGTGGTCAACGGTCAAGATCACATCCACATCTGACGCATTCTTGTGAACATGATATCTCAAGAACACCTACAGGGAATTCTTTAAATTTTACACAACCAATCCACTTGGACTCAACAATAAACTGATTAGAATTTAGTGGTCAAAGGTCAAGGTCATTGTAATCTCTCAAGACAGATTCTGCAATTGACATTGTAGAATCTGTCGGCAACCCTGTGTGAAAGACAACTACGGGGGAGGGCTTTGAGGTTGAACGATGCTGCGCTTTAGCCAATCACAATGGAGGGGGCGGGGCCGAGACGTGCAGGTGTCTCCAGGAAATGTGTACCTACAGAAACAGCAAGCTCCACGTCCATGGCGACCGCTCCACCCAAAACGCCGTCTTGTCAACGTGAAAAACATGGGCAACCTGTCCTGTCATCCTCATGCGTGCAATATCTCAAGAAGGCCTTGAATGAGTTTCCTCAAAGTTGGTACAAATGTCCAACTGGACTCAAGAATGGACTGATTAGAATGTGGTGGTCAAAGGTCAAGGTCACTATGACCTCATAAAACTTGTTTTTGGCCATAACTCAAGAATTAATGGTCTAATTATGACAAAATTTCACACAAATGTCTAATAGGATGTAATGATGAGGTGATGACATTTTATATCCAAAAGGTCAAAGGTTGTCTTCACTGTGACATCATAATATTCTGCCCCAACACTTTTCCAGCCATAATTTAATGTCATACCTCAGGAATAGAAGGGGAGACATTTGGCCGGTTCTGAATTGGTGACACTAAACTTGGGTGTCCATCTTGAAAGTGTGCTGAGTGTGTAGATCTTCTGTGCTGCCCTAGCGGAGATGTGTGTCAAGCATCCATGTTTTCACAGACATGGATGAAAACTATTAGAGAAACTGTCAGAGATACTTGTATGGCTATTCGCGTAGGCATACAAGGTGGTAATTCAAGTTTATTCAAGTCAGAGCAGCAGATCATGAGAAAAACCCTTATTACAGAGCGATGCTAAAAACAAACAAAAAAAATCATAATTTAGCACCTGGCTTGGATACACACCAGAGGCAGCTAACGTGTGCCTTGGCCAGTGGCCTCACATCACACAACATTTAATTGAAATCTGTTCACAGGGTTTTGAGGCATTCTCACCAGCAGGTCAAGGTAACAAATGACAGCAATGTGGCGTTTGTGCTTTGCATATCCTTTAAATATTTAGCCCTGAAATAATTTTTAAGATTACCTTTTGACCATGAGTGATGGGGTTCTACGTGAACATAATTATTTTTGCCAGACAGTTTTGGTTATTTTACTGGCGTGATTGTCTGTATTTATATTTTTGTTTGTGCTCTTTTCACTGGTTTGAAGTGGATGTTATGTAGATGCGTGCAGCAAATCTGCCAACAGTTAATATGTTTTCAGACAGAATATGAAGCAAATAGTAGAGGCCGTGTGATTGCATATAAAGTCAATCTAAATCTGTTGGATGAATGTACAAAGATGAGAGGATAGGAGAGAGGCTGCAACAAGAGACAGAACCAGAGTTTCTGGTGAGTTTGTTGTTCAGTTAGAGATTGAGCTAAACACACATAGACATGGTGGTTGTGTCCTTTGCTTGTGGGTTTACAGCTAACCACTGTGTATTTTAGTTTCCTGTCACACACATACAGTCTTTATGAAACAAATTAGTTTGCTAAACTCTAAATACAGTAAATGAAAATAAACCTTCGACTTTTACTGTTTCTTATTTTGTTATGAATATTTAATGACATCAAGAAATACTTAAAGGAACAGTGTTTAAGATTTAGGGGGATTTAGTGGCATCTAGAGGTGAGAATTGCAGATTGCAATCAGCTAAAATTTCTTCCAGCTGAAATGCCTTCAGTGTTCATTATTTAGGAGGGTTTTTTTAATCCAGAGATTCAGGAGGTCGTCACTGGGAGCCAAATTATCTGCAGAGGCAGAGGCAATTTAAACTGGTAAAAAACACTGAATAAAGCAGTTTTACTTAAAGTTTCTAACTTTCTCTTCCTGGAGGGGCTGCTAATTCCAGTGGCTGCTGTGAAAACTAAAAAATGCAAATGGTCCTGTCTAAGCCAGTGTTTTGTTTGGCCATTTTGGGCTACTGTAGAAACATGGGGGTACACCATGGCCATGTCTGTAGCAAAGGACCTACTCCCTATCTAAATATATGTAATGAAAATACAATGATTCTTATTTGTAGGTGACTATACACTAAAAAAAAAAAAAAACATACTCATATTATATTCTTTTTATGCCAATGAATCCCCCTAAATCCTACACACTGGACCTTTAATATTTAAAAACAAATTTTCAGGGGCTGTTAATTAAAGAAAATTAATTAATGTTGTTTGTATGATCTTATCCTCACTAAAATTTAATAAGTTAAATATATGTTCTCTTTCATAGCATTCGTTTCGTGTCTCACATTGGGAACGCCCTCGGCGTGACCTCGTCAGAAGCTCCTTTTACATTACGCCAGCCAGGATTGGCTGGAACTAAGCACGTCAGTGTCAGGATGGGTGGAGACCCTCCCCCTATAAAGGGGCCTGACACTGCGCTGCACGTCATTCAAAAACCTCTTCTCGCTACGAGCAGAAGTTCCAATCTCTCTCGAGCTGACTGTTTCTCCGTCACCTAGCTTAACTGTCCGCAGACACGAGCGAAAACTCGGTCGCCAGGCGCTTTGTTCACGAGGCAGTTATCCGAGAGCTATCGCTATCTGTGGAAAGTAGCAATACTTCGACAGCTAGCATAACCAAGTGGCAACACTCAACCCTACGGTAGCAATACCACACAAGTAGCAATACTTAATCACACTAGCGCTAGCCTCACCCGGCTAACGCACAACGGAGTCGCAACACTCTCGCTGTATTTCATCCGGTGCCCGCTTCTCCTAACCACACCAGGCTAGCAGTTGCATACCATACAGCATAGCTTCACAGCTAACAAATCCCGCTAGCTTCACAGCTAATAAATCCCACTAGCTTCACAGCTGACAAACCCTGCTAGTGACCATGGCTAATGCTAATGCTTCCACTAAAGCAGAGGAGAAAATGCAGGTGCGAGCCTGTCCTTGCGGGAATAAGATTTCGAGCGGAGATACTCACCCGATGTGTGTGATGTGTCCTGCCCAAGCCACCTTTGAGTCCACGGAAGAATGCACACACTGTGAACGCTTCTCCCTCAAAGTGCTCCGTCGATGCTCCGATTCTTCACTGGGACTGTCGGGCCGGGTTGCAAAACTCCAACCCTCAACGACAGCTGTGGCGGGAGACGGCTCGTCTTCCCCCGCTGTGGATTTGGACTTGCAGGACGTGTGCAAACGCGCCGCTGCCAAGCTCAACATCCAGTGGCCCGAAGTCCAAGCTGAGGTGACGCAGTCCCGCTACGACGGGAAAAAGTTGCGAAAAGTGAAGAGAACAGGGAAACAACTCCTGCCTATCTTCCCAGAGTTGCTGGAAGAACTTGCTTTCTCCTGGCGCAACAAGCCATACAGAGAGAAGCATCCTGTGGCGGGCAGTTCCATGCTTGACTGCGAGGGGATGGAGAGCCACGGTCTCCGCAACATTCCTCCAGTGGAGCCCGTGGTGGCGGCTCACCTCCACCCGAAAGCATCCCTGTCATCACTGGGGCCTGCACTCCCATCCAGAGCAGATTGTTTCCAGTCCAGCCTGACAGACAAAGCATACAAGGCGGCTGCACTGTCGGCGCGAGCCCTGAATGCCACCTCCCTTCTGATGGCGTATCAAGCCGAGCTGGAGGAGGAGATGACGGCTTCACCTGACCCCGTGTTGTGGGAGGAAATGTGTGTGATCACTGACCGCTGCCTTCACCTCCACAAGGTGGCCATCCAGTCACAGGGCAGAGCCATCGGGTTGATGGTGCTACAGGAGAGAGCCCGCTGGCTTAATCTCACCACGCTGTCAGCCAAGGAGAAGGAAGATCTCCTCGACAGCCCCATATCACCCAAGGGCCTCTTTGGCGCGGCGGTCACGTCCATGCAAAAGAGGTGCGAGGAGAGAAAGAGGGAAGACGAAGCCCTGAAGCTGTGTCTGCCGAGAAGGGCACCCACTGCCACCCTCCCGGCTCACCGTCAAACCTTTGCCCAGGCTGTGGCATGGCCTCCTCCCACCTTTAAAATCCCCAAGCTGCCTAAATCCCAGGCAGCTCCTCAGGCTCCGCCAAGAGCACAGGCTCCAAAGGGTCCGTGGCAAGAGGGGACTCTGCCCGACCGGCCACCCCCCACCTTTACCCACGGGGTAAGGAGGAGGAAATGGCAGGCCTGATAGTTCCAGATGCGGCCAGCGAGACAGCCCTGTTCCCCCCGGCTGCACTCGCCCCAGCAGCTCCGTTCACGAGCATCGCCACAGAGCCCAGTTCTGTTCAGCGCATGGACAACGGGATGTTCGACCCGGCCCAGCGCCCTGTGAAGAGAAGCAGAGACAGTGTGCAGCAGGTGGAAACCCTCAGCGGGTCCCAAACATGTCTCACAAGCACTTCTCATTGTTGCAAAACATTAAAATTGTCCCAACTGTCGCATCCAGGCCCAGTGCCGAGGGCGCAGTTAAAAACAAGGAAAAACAAAATAAATCCATTGTTGAAAAACAGTTTGGTCACACATTTTACGGAGGGAGTGATCCCTCTCTCAATAAACAACCATGTGGTGAACGGCGCGGCTCTTACTCCATGTGTGACAGACGAGCCTGTCAGCCCGCTGACACTGAGAGCAGAGAGCTGGTCAAAATGCACAGACTCAGAGTGGGTTTTGAGAACATTAAACAGGGGATACAGGCTGCAGTTTGCCGTAACACCTCCACAATTCAGGGGAATAACCCAGTCTCAAGCCCTAGGCGAAGCCGCTCTCTTCCTAAGAGAGGAGATTTCCTCCCTGCTAGAGAAAAGAGCCATAAGAATAATTCCTCCCGAACACACTCGGAGCGGGTTTTATTCAAGATATTTCCTGTTCGCCAAGAAGGGGGGGCACGGCATGCGTGCGATTTTAGATCTCAGAGATCTAAACAAGCACCTCAGGAAATACAAGTTCAGGATGTTAACGCACGTGTCCCTGCTGCGTTTTCTGCATCCGGGCGATTGGTTCACTTCAATCGATCTCAAGGATGCATATTTTCACATCCCAATATACCCACCTCACAGGAAATATCTCAGATTTTCCTTTCAGGGGACATGCTACGAGTATCTAGTTCTCCCCTTTGGTCTCTCACTAAGCCCGAGAGTATTTGTGAAATGCACAGAGGCAGCTGTGGGACCACTCAGGAGGCGGGGGATCCGAGTAGCCACGTACATCGACGACTGGCTTATTGCGGCATCTTCCCGCCAGGAGGCAGCAGATTACACAAGGTTACTCACAGAACACCTGGTGGATCTGGGTTTCAAAATAAATCTGGAAAAGAGCGTTCTGCCTTCTCAGAACATCTCCTTTATAGGCCTGTTTATAGACTCAGCTCAGGCCAGAGTCAGGCTGACTGGAGAAAGAGTGCAGGCACTCAGAGACTGTTTAACCCTTTTTCACAGGGGGAAGTTTGTGTCTCTCAGGCTTTGCCAAAGGTTGTTAGGGCTGATGGCATCATCCCTGGTGATGGTTCCCATGGGAGGCTTGCACATGAAAGGAGTGCAGTGCTGGGTGGCCTCACACAGGTTAGACCCACACCATCATGGCTCTCACAGGGTGAGAGTCTCGGTGTTCTGTACAGCAGCACTGGCTCGCTTGGAAAAAGCTCGCTGGCTCGCTTGGAAAAGCGCAGGCTTCTTGACCCAGGGAGTGCCTATGGGGGTTGTTCAGTGCAGAAAAGTGGTCACAACAGACGCCTCTCTATCAGGCTGGGGAGGCGTGTTCGAAGGGAGAGCAATAAACGGGACCTGGGATCCTCACATGCGCTCATCCCACATAACTTACTTAGAACTGCTGGCTGTTCACCTGTCACTGAAACACTTCCTCCCTCTTCTGAGGGGACATCATGAG
Organism: Epinephelus lanceolatus; assembly: GCF_041903045.1. Taxonomy (NCBI): domain Eukaryota; kingdom Metazoa; phylum Chordata; class Actinopteri; order Perciformes; family Serranidae; genus Epinephelus; species Epinephelus lanceolatus. The sequence goes on along the minus strand of NC_135749.1, from coordinate 29,014,510 downwards.
TTAGTCCGGACGGACAACACCACGGTGGTGGCATATATCAACAGGCAGGGGGGCCTGAGATCCCTTCAGTTACACACACTGGCACACAGACTGATAGTCTGGTGCAGCAGACATTTTCTGTCCCTGAAAGCCACCCATGTGCCAGGGACACTGAACCATGGAGCAGATCTGCTATCCAGGGGAAACCCTCTTTACGCAGAATGGAGACTTCACCCAGACGTAGGGAGTCTGGTTTGGGAGTGTTACGGCCGGCCAGCTGTGGACCTCTTTGCAACACAGGAGAACACCCAGTGTCCTCTGTTTTTCTCACTGCGCGATCAGAGTGCACCACTGGGGGTGGACGCGCTGGCTCATCAGTGGCCTCGGGTTCTGTTGTATGCATTCCCCCCGATAGCATTGATTTCCCCGACCCTAGCCAAGGTGAGGGAGGAGAGTCTGTCAATGATTCTCATAGCTCCCTACTGGCCAACGAAGCACTGGTTAGCAGAGATAACACAGCTCCTCCAGGGGGAGCCGTGGCCCTTGCCAATACACAGGGATCTGCTGTTGCAGGGGCGCGGGGAAATATTTCATCCCCACCCAGAGAGGCTGGCCCTGTGGGCTTGGCCCGTGAATGGCTCAATCTACAGTCTGGAGGCCTTCCCCCAGGCATGATTGAGACTATTCAGAGTGCTAGTCGATCTTTGAGAAATGGTGCTCAAACACACAAGAAATTCCCTTTCAATGTTCTGTAGTGGTGATCTTGGCTTTCCTACAGGACATGGTGGACAAAAGGATGGCCTTTTCCACCATTAAGGTGTATTTGGCGGCCATTTCAGCCTGCCATATCGGCTTTGGGGTAAAACTGTGGGACAGCATCCCCTGGTCTGCTGCTTTATGAAGGGTGCACGTTGCAAGCTTCCTGTTTCTAAACCATTAGCACCGTCCTGGGACCTCCCCATGGTGCTGGATGCCCTTTCAGCCCCACCTTTTGAACCACTAGATCAGGTGGACTTGAAAATGGTGGCTTTAAAGACAGTGTTATTACTGTCTCTGGCCTCAGCTAAACGCGTGGGTGAGATTCATGCTCTTTCAGAACATCAAGAATGTACAAAGTTCTCTGCAGGAAATACAAGGGTGACCTTACAGCCTAACCCAGTGTTTATGCCTAAGGTGTTGGGGTCATGTTCCCCTATTGACCTTGTATCCTTCTATCCCCCGCCTTTCTCCTCAGATGAGCATCGGCGGCTACACATGCTGTGCCCAGTGCGGGCCTTACGCATCTACATGGACAGAACTGAAGGCTGTAGAAAAAGTGACCAGCTTTTTGTGTCTTGGGCAAAGAATCAGGTGGGGAAGCCAGTCTCTAAGCAGCGGCTTTCTCACTGGATTGTGGGGGCTGTTGCTTTAGCTTATAGTGCCAAAGGGGTGCAAGCACCAGAGGGTCTGCGTGCTCACTCTACCAGGGGTCTCTCCACGTCCTGGGCCCTTTTCAGAGGGGTCCCCATTCAGGAAATTTGTGCCGCAGCAAGCTGGGCCTCTCCACACACCTTCGCCAGGTTCTACAGGCTTGATGTTACAGCCCCTTCTCTGGCCCATTCAGTGCTTGGTTTGGCCAAGCCCTAGTGTGGCTTATTTCAGGGCGGTTAGTCTTGACACTCTGACAACATCTGCCCAGCAATCCGGGAGTGAGTATTTTCCCAATGTGAGACACGAAATGAATGCTATGAAAGAGAACTTTAGGTTACTTGCGTAACCCCGGTTCTCTGAGTAGCATGAGTGAGTGTCTCACCAGACCACCCTCCTTGCTCATTTGTAGCGAGGAAGAGGTGATGGGTTTTTTTTGAATGACGTGCAGCGCAGTGTCAGGCTCCTTCATAGGGGGAGGGTCTCCACCCATCCTGACACTGACGTGCTTAGTTCCAGCCAATCCTGGCTGGCGTAATGTAAAAGGAGCTTCTGACGAGGTCACGCCGAGGGCGTTCCCAATGTGAGACACTCACTCATGCTACTCAGAGAACCGGGGTTACGCAAGTAACCTAAAGTTTTCTTTCAGATTAAAAATCATGTGAGCATTTTAAATTCTCTTGACAGTATCCTCAGGTCCATAATACAGAGCGACCTTCATCCATTCTGTAAAAATCACCCAGTGGTTAATATTCAGTATGCAGATCTGAGACCTAAGATTGTCATTTCTATCTTTTGTGATTTAATATCATTTCTCGTCTAGAGGCTCAGCAAATTCCCTCCGTCAATGGCAAACCTCAATCTGAAAATAAATCAATATGATTGCATGTAAATTACTACAAGCAGCACAACAAAATTTGCAGAAAGTTTGGATATTTCTGCACGACACTGTAGGTGAAAGCGTCAAATTGTGCAGGAGAATTGGCTTAACAGCTTCACTGTGAAGTCAGTCTTCGTTGTCCCCCTTACGGGTAGATAATTCATTTATTTTAATAGTCTCCCATCTGCAGTATCGCTGAATATTCAACAGCAATTTCCTTCAACTCCTGCACTGTATTAGATGTTTTATGTATGACTCTGTAACAGCTGGCACAAGACTGTCATTAACTTTAGCACCATACATTTCTCTCCTTTTTGAATTCAGATCCCATTTACTTCTGGCAGCAGACAGCAGAGGACATCACAGTGTGTGTGCGCATGCTCGAGGGAGTCACCAAAGAGGACGTACAGTTCAGGCTGACGGCAGACAACATCAGGATTGGAGTTCAGGGTTTCCCTCCTTTACTGGAGGGCCAGCTGTACGCATCTGTAGACCCTGAGGCAAGCGCCTGGATCATCAAAAATGACAAAAGGTGTGCAAAGGTGTTGCTGTTTCATTTCAGTATTTTAAGGAGCAGGAATAGCTATGAGACAGGAAGTCTCATGTTACATTACAACACTGTTTCAGTTTTTTTTTTTTTTTTCAACTCCAAGGAACAGTTTGCATCTTCTGTCTTGTTTATTCTCCAGTGTGTTTGCTTTCTTTCACAACCTTATATCAAAACTATAGATTTCACAAACCGTATAGTCAGCACCCCATGAATCTCAGAACAGAGAGTTGTTTCACTTTTATATGAATGTATGGAATATTGACTATGTGCAGTATTCATGCACCATTCCAGGGATTTTAAGGTCCACTGTGTAGGATTTAGCGGCATCTATTGGCAGAAATGATTAAAAATATTCTTGACTAAGTTTTTATTAGTTTATATTCACCTGAAAATAAGAATGATCATTTTTTCATTACCTTAGAATGAGCCATTTATATCTACATAGGGAGCGGGTCCTCTTCATGGAGTTCACCATGTTGCACTACCATGTTTCTACAGCAGCCCAGAATGGACAAACTAAACACTAGCTCTAGATAGGGCCATTCGCATTTCAATGTTGGCTACTGCAGTTCTCCTACACCAGGCATATCTAAAGTCTGGCCCATTGTGGCCTGCGGACCACTTCCAACTGCCCTCGACTTGACTTTAAAAGAAACACTGTATGTGACCCGCCACGCAATATTCGTTAATCAAGCAAGAGCCCTTTTTTCCCTTCACTTCACAATGGCAGACCTACTGTATCAAACAGTTTGAAGACATGCATTATGCTGATTGTATAGATCCTCTGAGTTGCTGGGTTAACGATGTGTGTGAAGCATACACATTGTGCCAAAAATTACACTAAATATCTTTTATAAAATGTCTTCAAAGTCTTCACTACATGTATTACATGAATCTGGACAGACATTGATGTAAACTGCAACTTAACTGGTAAGCAGAGGCATGCAACTGCAGGAAAGTAATTCTATGTTTTTTCCCAACACTGAATCACAGCGTGTGTGGCTAGGTAACAAGACCTCTCTGTAAATTGACACTTTTCTTGTGTACCCTGTGACCATGGTAGCAAGCAGTGTCCTTGCAGGGTCTCTCAAGGCAAATTGGTCCCAGGTAATGAGCCAGACCCAGAGCATTTCAAGAAGTCTTATACATTAAATCAGCCACACTGGGAACGAGTCACCTCGCCTTGGAACAGGGAGATTAGGACAAACTCCTGTAGCAGGCTCCAAGTGGAGCTTTCAGGTAGCTCTCTCGCTGAAGCCCATTTTCTGTTTACAGAGAGTATGTCGGTCGGTTTCAGAGGTTTCCCAAATTTCTTCTTTTACTGACTGACGATAACAAGACAGGGCTTCGCTCAGGCTTTGTTCAGGAGGTGAGGAGATTTGCTGACTTTGACTTCCTGAAAACAGTCTAAGTGAGGCCCTGCCGTGTTATAGTCGGTCAGTAAAGGAATAAAATAGGGAAACCTTTGAAACCTACCAGCATGCCCTGTTGGTAGGTTCTGTAGACAGAAGATGGGCTTCAGCGAGAGAGCTAGTAGCTGGTGTCAGGGTTAGCTCCACCCTCTTGTCTAAATATGGTCACTACTTGCTCCAAAAATCCAATAATGTGATGGCAAAAAATGCTAAACTCAAGGCTTCAAAACAAGAGGCCACAAACCAATGGATGGCATCATTGTGGCCACATTCATTATTTTATTCAGTCTGTGGGTGGCTCACTTTTTTTTAAAATGTGACTAAGGTTTGTGTTCCAATTATTGCAGTGTACTGCTGAACTGGAACTCAGAGCTGAAAACCAGCTTCAGGTGGATTCATGCTGTCCTAGTTGTGGAACAGTGGACCAGCTCTTTTTCTATTTTTTTTTTAATTACATCCACCATGATTCAGTGTTACAAAACAATAAAACATAGGCCAAGGGATGGAGGGTTGAATACCTTTTCATAAGCATGGAATCTGTTAATCCAGTAGGTAATGTAAGTTGAGTCATATCCTCTACTTTAAGACCTTTTATCTGTCTCTGTCAGCTCTCCATCTCTGCTTCCTGTTTCTTCAACACGAGACCTTCAGTGCTCTATGCAGCATAAAAACATGTTACATAGCCTGTTTGTACGTTCTCTGATAATCCTTGATACGTTTAAAGGTTGTGTGTGTGTGTGTGTGTGTGTGTGTGTGTGTGTGTGTGTGTGTGTGTGTGTGTGTGTGAGGGAACAAGAGTATGTCTGCGTCTGTGACTTGTGTGCAGAAAAGAAAATTCTAAAAATAATGTGGTTCAGTTGAGGAACTATGAGGTGGACATGGGTGTTAATCTTCCGCATTTTGTTTATTTTTTATTTTGCATTCTTTAAGCTTATTCCTACTTACGTACCAAAGATAAACTTTACTTACATTTGGCACTTGGTGGATCAGAAGTCCGCATAGTGACCCTCTCTCTTTGCCTGCTGTTTGGGTGCTGTGTGCATCTAGATGCCCTTTAAAAAGCTTTGAATATCTCAGAAAATCTGTTTTACCGTACATACACAAAGGGCATCATGGCAGCCAACAAAATGTAAAACGGATGTTTTGATGTGTTTCTTAGATGGAAATCTAGCTGGGAGAAGCCCATATGTTTTTTGTTTTTGTGTTTATGCATCCAGACTGCCGTGTAAATGCAGAGGAAAACAATACTCCAGTTGTTTTTATTGAGCATGTTTTTCCATTCCAGTGGGTTATGCTCTTTATAGACAGGCAGCTGAGCACCATCCTGCTTTCCTCTGTCTCAAAACTGAATTAAGAAGCTGCCCATTGTTCCTCTTTCATATCTTGTCATTGTTTCCCAAATATAGAGCTGCTTGATAACATCCAGCAGCAAAATAGAGTATGAGTGATATTTACTTCTCAAGGCCCATGGTCACATTATTAAATTGAGGCTGCAACATGTGCACAAGATGTCATCATGAAGTAGTTGACTTTTTCATGCCTAAAAATATTGTTGGAATCAGAATTTTCTACAGAGTAAGAGGTAGAACTGAAACCCTAAGTATTACATTTCTGAGATGTAATGTTGATTGATTGATTACGTTTATTACCAGAATTCATTCTGAAATGTGTCTTGCATCCAATACACTTGTTTCTCATCACAAAATGCATTACAAATTACAAAAATATAACATTAAACATCCATCAGACAAGAAAATATACCATCAGACATGTGACATGTGCTATATCAAACATCAAAGCAGCTGTGGTGCCTCCAAGTCTCTGCACTAACAACTATTCAACATTTTAATAGACTGAGGAATAAAAGTGTTCCTCAGTCTGTTCAATCTAACTTTGGGGACTCTGTATCTCCTGCTGAATGGCAACAACTGATACTCTTCAAATAAAACATGCGATGATCAGACAAAATTTTGCCTGCCAAGGACAATATTCTTCTAGTACATGCGGCTTTAAAGAATGGCTCAAGTGTTTGACCTACAATCTTAGAGCAGATATTTAGCAGTCTCCCCAGTCGAGCTTTAAGTTGTACTGAGACAGAACTATACCATACACTAACTCCCTTGGTTGTGTAATGTCATACATTACATTTAATCGTGATGCCAGCAATTCTGCGTATTAGACCTTTCATCTTTCCTCACTCTTTTTCATTGGCAAAGAGCAATTTGGAAAATATTTAGGTAAAAAACGTTTAATTTGTCTCTAACCACAGCTGTTGTTGGTCAAAATGACGAACATCATAATCATCTGGAGCTAATTAACTGTAATTCCATAATGGCAGAAAGAAACTTTTGTCTGTTGTCTGATTGCCTGAGAACAGAATGAATCATGAAAAATACAGTTTAAAATTAAGCAGGTACCACCTGTTATTTTGGTGTCTAATGGCCGGATAACACTGTGCGATTTTGGGCTGTCCTAGACGAAAGATAACCATCGTGGGAGAAACATAGCAATATCTTTGGTCGTGGCTCTAAACGGTGGTCTTACGTCGCACTGTGAGACAGGTTCAAGGATGGCCATTGTCAACGTCTTGCAACCAAAGAAAATCTGAGATAAAATTCTGACGGTGTCAGAAATTTAGGATGGCTGTCTCACAGTGTGACAGCTGCTACGACCTACATCTACTAATCAACCAATAGAAATGCAGCACGAAATGACACAATGGTCACTGCGACACCGGCGCTAAACCCAAACAAATGATCACTTGCCATGGAGGTAAAACGAACAAAAAGAAGTCTGTGCAACTCCCAGAAAGAGCAAAGTTTGGTGGAGCTGTGGCAGCAGAAGCCTTGTTTATTTGATGTTTCCTTCAACTGCTGTCATGACCGCGAGAAAAAAGACGCTGCATGGAAGGAAATTGCGGAGGAACTGCAACTTCCAGGTGAGGAAGCTACGTATGGTGGCGCAAATGGATGACGTACGCTGATGTGGTGCATGCTGATGACGTTGCATATTGACGTATGTCGTAACCTGCGATTCAGTAGTAAACAGCCATCGTACAATCTGCACACATCAAACTTGACATCGTACCAAAGTTTATTAGATCCACGTCTCACAGTGTGTCATGCAATGGTCTTATAAGATTGCTAAAATCGCACAGTGTATAGAGGGCATAAGAGACATTTAAGATATTATGCTACTTAAAACTAAACTGTTCCTGCCTTCTCAGCCAGCAAAAGGTGATACGAGATCTTTGAGTTTTAGGTGTTTATAACTTAGTTACCTGCAAATGTTGCTAATAAAAGCTAAGCCTAAGTAAATTTGTAGGGCTGACACCTTCTGGTTAGTTGGTCCATTGGTCGATCATTGCGCTCTGGACAACCAAATTTTCAGTGATCAGCTGGTGTTACTTTCATAAGGCTATGCATCCGTTCTCACCACCGTGCGTATGTTAGTAAATCAGAACCATTCTAAATTGACAGGCGCGTGTCCGCGATCTGCAATCAGCATACTACCACGCCCCCATTTCTCCATATAAGGAAACCGCTTGCTTAGAGTTGATTCATGAATGAAGGAAGCGGTTACGCGAGGAGAGAAGTAGTAAATTTCAGTTTGTTAGAAGCGATGGCGCCGTGCCATGGGTCATTGTAAGATTGTGGAGGACACAGCATGCCAGGATGATCTTGCACACCTTCTCAGGGGTATAAAGTAGTTTGCCACCGGCCGTATCTGATCCAAACACATCCAACGGCCCTTAAGCACGCCAAAAGTGCACTCTACGGCACGTGTGTGGGCATGTATGTTATTATAGCGCACCTCTTGAGGGGTTTCAGGGTTTGCGTATGGTGTCATCAGCCATGTTTTAAGGCCATATGCCCAGTCACCCAAACAATATAACATTTTAACATTAACGGAATAGAGACTTACTGAAAATACTAAATTAAAACAATTGAAATAAAAGACTAGAACAAAAGATGCTCACCAACAAGCCATCCACTTCTCACAGCCCCTGCCTCCAAACGCATTCCCACTGTACTGTTTTGCAAAATAAATGAGTCGTGGGTGTCTCCTGGCCAGCGGGCCACAGCCTTAAGGATATGGCAGTCGGCATTACAGATCATCTGCACGCTGATGGAGTGATAGTTTTTCTGTTCATGTTATTGTTAATATTTTAATTGTCACAATGATGAGGGTGAACGTGTGTCAATTTCATGGTAATTTAATCCATTTGGCCAATATATTAGTAAATTAATTATTTTAAAAAATGTTAATTAAATCTCTTTTTCATGAATGTGGTTTTATAGACTCTGCATGTACTTAAAAGGTATGTTTGCATTTTCTAAGTCAGTTCGGCCTTCCTCATTTGTGCGTACGCATGGTCTGAGGCAGTTCTAAATTTGTTCACAGAGTAAGAACAAATTCGGGTAAGAAAATATTGATGAATCCCGGATTTGTGCGTCAAACGATCGTATGCACAGTTTAAGCACAGATTTGTGCGTACGCACTGTTTGTGAATGAGGCCCAATGTCTGGAAGAAGATCGGTTCCAAACTAGGGATCTCTGGTGAGTAGGCTATGACACAGTGCTGGTTATGATCGCCCAGCAACCGCAGGCGCAACCTCTCTCCGTGTCCTTGACAGGCACAGAGTAGGCACACGAGTAGCACCCAACACTTGACTTCCTGTTTTCCAGGTGGTCAAAGGTGGCATGTGTCTCAGCCCTAAGCCCTTTACAGGTGCAACATTTTTTCAGTTGACAAGCTTCGGTTGTGTCTGGATGCTATGATATGGAATATCTGCAGGAAAAAAAATGTCAGCACAAGATACAACTGTAAGTACTTGCTCTGGCTCTTGCTCTGGATAAAGGGAAGGCTAAAGCACATAGCAGTATTCCTTTCTTATCTATTAATCCTCTCCTCTGTTGTTTTTGTTGTTTAGCAGTTGTGCATGAGGTTATGGTTTGTCTTTGTGGTATTTGTCCTGCCCTTCTACCATTATGGTTGGATGGCTGGCTAAGATTTGACAGTGACTACCATAGTGCACTACCCAGAGTTGAGCATTTTTAACTCTACATGGCACTACCAAGTCCCATTTCAGCGCTGGCCTTTGGAAAAATGTGTGCAAATCCAATGCATGCAGAATTATTTTCTCCACTGACCAATCAATTGGTTGAAAAGTGGATAGAATTTCAGTCAACCAAGATTTTCTTTAGTTAACTACAGCCCTATACATTTGATTAGGTATTCAAGACTTGATAAAATGTTTTCAAACTATAGATTAGACAAAACTGATTTCAGGAATCACTGGCATGTTCCTGGACCATTTTGAATCAGACATGTAGCGCCTCTTTAAAATTTAGATGAAAGCCTACTGTATGAAAACTTGTATTGTGAGCAGATGTTCAGCTACAGAGAAGACAGAACATAAAACAAGGGAAATAGTGTATAACCATAAAGTAAAAGTTAACCTTTTTTACTGTTTTAAAACCATTATTCTGCTAAATGATGCAGTAAAGTTAAAAAAACAAAGTGATTTTTATTGTTTTTGTTCTGATTTTTGTCACTAACAAATGTAAAAATGTCAGGTCACATGCTTCTAATAATTGCACATGGTGCTGCAAACTGCGATGCAGTTCATCCATTCTGCCTCATCACCATTCAGACCATAATGCATTGGAGAGTACATGATGCATTCAGTACCAGAAAACATGATAAAGCACCAACATCCAGTAGTTTATTATACTGTCCTTGCTTAATGGAAAACTGCAAATGGTGCACTATGACTAAATATAGTCAGAATCTCAGCTGACAGAAAAAATATAAGATGAAATCACTCTGGGCAAAATACACACATGAAAACATATGCATAGCAGAGGAGAAATGAAAATGTAATTCTGATTTTATTCTAATTTATTCACATTCCCCTGAATCCATAAAGACTGATCGTCATTGCCATAATTTAGTGAAAAAGTGAGAGTGAATGAATAGGCTCAGCTGTCCTTGTATTCATTGTGAAACAGCATTCAGTGTATAGATTTAATGCGCAGAAAGACGTAACATTATGCAGACTTCACAGCTGCAACCTATGAGAAGCGTATCATTTGAAATACTTGTGTAGGCATTTATTTTCAGTAGTGAATCTAACTAATGGTCAATTGTCACAATAAGCCATGAAGAAACAATGACTGATGTTTGCATTTATTTGATTTTCAACACAAAAGTAAGGAATTCTGTGATTTTTTTATGTCATTGTTAACATTTTTGAAAACTTTGGCAACAAATCTAAATCTCAAAACTAGCTATGCACCTAACAATTATTTTTGCTATAGATTAATCTGCCCGTATTTATCAGATGATTAATTGAGATTTTTTTTTTGTTAAAACTGTTAAACATTCTAAATACAGTTAAAAATGCCCATTACAGTAATGTTGAGCCCAAGCTGATGTCATCACTGTTTGAACAACAGTGTTGTTCAAAATGTTACATACAATATTACATCCTTAATGTAAAGTTATGTACGTAATGTAAATTTACATTGGTTAGGTTTAGGAAAGTAAGCCTACGTAGGCTAGACTTAGGAAAGAAACATGGTGACAACATACGTTAACTAGCTCAAAGTTCAATATGTTCCTTATTGGACACGATCACCGGTCTCCTGGTGGCAAGTCCTCTGTTTGTTTGACCCAAACACAACCCTACCCTCATTCCTTATATAGACTTTCACTCTGTCTATTATTTCCTTCTCTACTCCCGTCAGGACATTGGTCACATGTTTGCAGCCCTCCCAGTTCAGTGTAACTCAATTCACTTTTATTTAGCCCTGGTTGGCTCTGGGAGGTGCGGTGGCAGAGCCAATCAACTGAAGATTAACAACGGCCAAGAGTTGGGTGGTGGTCAGCAGGAGCAGATCCAGGACGCTGGATCTGCTGCTGAGCCCTTCCGAGGTGTCGTGGGCTTAAATTAACGAAACACCAATGAAGGGGGGTGCCCACCTGCGGACCCACTGTAGCCACACAACTCTTGCCCAGCTGAGTTATGGGGCCAAGTCCTCCAGTTGGTGCCTTGTAGGGAAAAGAAGAGGAGAGAGCGATGCTGCTGGTCCACAGATGGTGCAGGGCGGAGTACCTGTGAAGGTGGGCCAGGTGCGATAACCCATTGTATTTTGCATATAAAGCCCAATATCACAAATCAATATTTACCTTTAACAGGGGACAAAATGGTAAAAATCTCAGGAAGAGCAGCTGAGGAGAGATCCCTGCTCCAGGATGGATAGATGTGCAATAGATGATGCGTGTACAAAACAGATCAACATAATAAGTTTATAGAAATCCATCCATATATGACTCATTGATGATCAGCAGTTTGAATGAGAATCAGCGTGTTTTTATTTGTATCTGTGTTCATTTGAATGTGTCCTCAGCCTGGAGGTGACCCTGCAGAAACGTAGTGAGGGACCAATGTGGTCGGAGTTGGTGATGGGGGACAAGAGAGGGGAGTACATGATGAGTGATGAGCAGGCTGCCCTCATCCATGAGAGACTGACATTCCTCACCTCTGAAGACTTGGTAGGCTATTTTAATAGCATTTTACTGCTTTTCTGAATTTGATTAAAAAACAACAACATTTTTTGCACTTTTATTTATTTCTGCAAAAAAACCCGAGACTATAAATTTATTAGAATTCTTTTTACATTGTTTAGTATTAGATTGAAATTGTAAGGTTTTTTTCTAGCCAGTAACAAATGCTTTTAATCTTGTTTCAATCATATTTTAGCAATTGTCAGAATATCACATTAAATAATTCAATAGCAATTATGATTTTTTTTAAATAACACTTTTACAGGTCTGTCATTTCTAATAATTAATATATAATTTACTTGGAAGTTTTGTGGAAAGAACAATGTAATTTGATGCAAATTATAGGGGTAATACAAGTGCCCTTTAAAGTTGCTGTTCCATCTAAAGGAAAACAGTAATGCCTACATACAAATAGAGACAATGTTTTTATCCTACTTGAATCTTCATCAGGTTAAAATGTTTGAAAAGTTAAAATCACACCTATGTTTATACAGAATGCACACTGGTAGGCTGACGTGCTCTATGCTGACAGGCACCATTCAGAGTTCATTCATTCATTCATTTTATTTTATTTCAAGCAGTACAGCATTTTTACAACATAAATGACCTGCATACAACAAAAACCAACAAGGCAAACACCTTGAACAGGAAATATGCAGGTTCAATATTCAAATTAAACTCGAAAAGGAGTGGGAAGAAGAAAACTTATTTAATCCCACCCCCGTTTCTCATCAACAGCTTAACACATTGAGTTAAATACTTCCTCTTGTCTTTTAACATCAAACCAGGAAAATGAACAAAAAGGCCTATACCAGATTCTAATAAACTTATTCCACAGTATTTGTATTATATAACCAGAATGTGTGTGAAAAAAGGAACAATGTACATTCATGATGGTATTACCACGAGTGACAGTTAACCGTTAACTTACATTATATAATAATTACATACCAGCAATGGTAAGAAAACTACAATACCACTAATGGTAAAGAACAGCACATACCAGCAATGGTAAGAACAACAATACCAGAAAGGTAATGGACAATACATACCAACTTAGTGAGGAACAACAAGCACACAAAAACATTTTAAGGCAGAAAATTTATTTAACATAAGTATTAAGACCCGCTCTCTTTATACTGTGACCAGACCATATGTTTATATAACAGTTTAAATCTGTGGATATTTTGGCATTGCTTGTGTTGGATATCCAGACTGTTCCAAAGTTTCACTCCACATACAGACACACAAAAACTTTTACGAGTGGTTCGAACTTTAGTAATGTGAAATCTCCATATCCTCTCAAATTATGAATTCTCTCCCGAATTGTGAAAAAATGTTGTATATTACTTGGTAGTAATTTGTTGAATGCTTTGAATAAGATTATTGATGTATAATATTTTACAAGATCATGGATTTTTAATAGTTTTGACTGAATAAACAGATTATGAGTGCGTTCTAGAAATCAAACCTTGTGAATGATCCGCACTGCTCGTTTCTGTAATGTGACTAATGGATTAATTGTGCATTGGTAACTGTTTCCCCACACTTCAACACAATACATGAAGTATGGGAGTACCAAGGAGCAGAATAAAGTACGGAGTGCATTTTCATCAAGGAATAGTTTCACTTTATTTATAATTGAAAGGCCTTTGGAGATTTTTGTTTTTATGTGTCTGACATGGGCTTTCCATGATAATTTACTGTCTATTATAACTCCTAAAAATTTATTCTCATCTACATTTTCAATATGGACACCTTCAATCATTATCTGTAGTTCTGAATTGGTTTTAGAATTTCCAAACATCATTGCCTTGGTCTTATTTAAATTTAATGATAATTTATTATTGTCCATCCACTTCTTCAGTTTATTTAATTCCTCATTTACCGTGTTTACAAGTCCATTATAATTATTACTACTAAAGAATATGTTGGTGTTGTCTGCAAAGAGTATGAGTTTTAGCGATCGAGATACATCAATTATGTCATTAATATAAACATTGAATAGTTTTGGTCCCAGAACGGACCCCTGGACCACAAGAAATGCCAACATTTTTAGATGAATATAGTCCCATTTTAACATATTGTACCCTTCCTGTTAAGTAACTTCTTAACCACTCCCCGGCAACCCCCCTAATACCATATAGTTTAACTTTGTTGAGTAGGATTGAGTGGTAAAACAGTTGACCAAAAAAGTTGAATAAACTACAAGGAAAAAAGTACGTAGGGACAAAATAGTAATACAAAGCCCATGGTACCAAATATCAAACTTATCTTAATTTATAGAACATTATATCAAAATTCAGCATCTATATATTATATTATATAGTCTACATAACTTGCATTCAAAACTGTATTGAGTGAGAGGCAAAACAGAAGAAATCTTTAAAACATGTAGAGAACTCTAGACTCTAAAATGTCCTTGTTAAAAATAGATAGGTCAAATTCAAATACGGAAAAAACACACCTGTTAGATTAATAAACAAATGTAAATTTTTACAGATACGTGTGTCAGGGTCTAGAAAAACATAAAAACATGTACACTGGGAGAGCCATCATGACACAACCACCATTATTTATTGTAGAGAAAATGTTTAATCTCATACTCTTGATTCAGAGCTCTGTGTGGGTACAAGAATCTGGAGAGTGAAAATATATGACAAATACATTTGTTATCAAATAAATATTAATTTACCATTCATTTAGTATTGGTACATGGTAAGTTACACTAGCAGTTAACTCATAAATTCATTGAAAGCATACTGATTAAAGACTATGGCCATTTTCACTATTAGTACCAAGTTAAAGCTGCAGTAGGTAGAAAGCCTGAAAACAGTTAATTTTTGAGTCTCATCTGAGTTAGGTTTCGTTCGTCTCCGCCCTGAGCCCCTCCTACCAGATGAGCACACGAGTATTTTATCCTACTTGGTTCTATTTCTCCCTCTCTGGGAGCCTCGGCTCTCCCTCACCGCGCAGCAGCCCTCCCCATCCCTCCCTCGCGGCCCCGCACATACTCCCGAGCCTCGCTCTCCCTCACCACGCAGCAGCCTGCCAAAACAATGTTGCCTACTGGAGCTTTAAACAATTATTTTTTAGTGAACTTCAGAAGAAAATTATCAGGAAATAATTTTGAAATTATACACCTAATACAAAGCATTACCACATTTTGTTATGGATAAAATTTACAAACTCTACAATGCATAGTTTATTTAATTTTAATCCGCACTATCAACATACATTGTGATCAAGGCCATTTTGTAGAAACTCAGTAGGAAACGGTTGATGAATGAAATGAGATGGAAACTAGGGATGTCCCGATCCAGCTTTTTCACTTCCGATCCGATACCGATATTACAGCCTGGAGTTTTGGCTGATATCGATACCAATCCGATCCAAGCGCGTATTATACATATTCACTTATTTTGTTGTCTGTCATGTTAGAAAAGGTTTGATCAAGCAATATTACTCTAACAAGAACAACTACTTAATTGGGTTAGTTAGAATGATCCACAACAGTTGGTATGAGAAACTGACCTGTTTATTGTTAACAGGGTTAAATAAACAAACTTTAAATTTGAACATTAACATTAAATAAAAAATATAGCTGGTTTGCTTTGGCCCCTTAATAAATAGAAAATAGATCAACACAAGAAATCTTTAAAATGTCTAACAATGAAATTAAAATAGCAGCAAGACTCCACACACTTGTGCTTTGCTCCCCTAATAAATAAAAAAGATTAACACCACAAGACATTGTTGGCATTTAACAAACAATGCAGCCTTTCCTTTTCAGTTATTTTAGTAGTGTTTTTGTAGTCCATCCATGGCTCCAATTTCACTAATTGTGCCCAGAACAGTGCCATCAGTGCTCTTTACTTAAACAGTAAGAGTGTAAACCAAATAAAAATATCACTCTCAAAAAACCAGAGCAGAAAACAAATAGTCAGTTAACTAAGTTGACCGCTACTCTTCCTACCCTCCTGTGTCTGCCGTCTGCATGCTGGCCTGTTGGATTGATAGTAAGAGCTGGAGCGGATCACTGGAATGGACTGCTTGACTTGCGGAGCGCTGGGCTGGCCGGAAAATTCCGTGAAAAACTGGATCGGCATTTTTCCATGCAGTCCGATCCGATGCCGATGCCCGTTTTTTGCTAGTATCGGCGGCCGATACATCCCTAATGGAAACGTCTGTTTATTACGAAAGCCGAGATTGGCTATGCTTTCATTTATTTTTTTTCTATACTTTATTAATCCCCCTGAGGGGAAATTCAATTTTTTCACTCTGCTGTCATTAACACACAGGTCCAAAATACACACACATGCACAAACAGGACCTATACATGCACAAAGTGGAGAGATGTCAGAGTGAGGGGGCTGCCTTGGTCAGGCGCCCCGAGCCGTTGGGGGCTTGGGGCACCCCGGCAGTGCCCAGGAGGTGAACTGGCACCTCTCCAGCCACCAGTCCACGCTCCGCATTTGGTCCAGACAGGGACTTGAACCGGCGACCCTCCGGTTCCCAACCCAAGTCCCTATGGACTGAATTATTTTTTATTAATGCTGTTCGTCTCGAGATCATGAGTTAATTATTTTATTATCTAGAGAAAATGAACTTGGTTATCTCACGATAATGAGATAATCAACCCCTGATAATGAGAAAGCAAAAGGTTGTTTATTTCAATATGTTGACAACTCTATGAACTATTATATGCTGAAAATCTCAGATCAAGGAGTACCTATTATTGATTTATTGATTGTATTAGATTGTAATGTGAATGAAGGGGTATAGTCCTCCGAAGGCACAAAATAATGGTAATGTAGTCAAAAGGCTGTGTCCTTTTGTGCGCACAGAGGCTCTGTGCCCACTTCATCACCATTACCATCTGACGCAATCAATAATATCAATAGTGGGTTCACCTTGATTGGACATTTTTGGCTTAAATCGGTTGCTACAGTTGTCAAGATGCCATCTAGGCTATGCATTGTGGCGTGGCACTCCTGATCTCTGATATACATTATAAATAACCTAATAAGAGGAAACAACCTTTTTTGTTATTACCTCGTTATCTCAAGAAAACAACATTGGTTTACTCGAGATGACGATTTTTCTTGAGGGGTTGATTATCTCATTTTCTCAAGATACCGCATTAAAAAATGATTTGTGGCACAGCCGTTTTCGGCTTGTGTAGTTTTCCTTATCCAATGAATTAGATACAAATGATTAAAACAACAATCCTGTACACCCAGTATTGTCATAAAACAAACCTGCTAACTGAGTTGAAACATTGTCTGCAATGGATGAATACATCCAGAAATATTACAGCGATACATATCTTGGTATAAACAGTGTGGCAAAATGTTTGACAGTTAATTTTCCCAGTATATATCGTCATAGCTCCCAGAACTATTGATGAATTACTGCCATATTAAATCAGTCAGCAGGATGTGTTTGAAAATATTACTCAAACATAAAACTTTCATGAAGCAAAGCTTGGTTTTGGCTTTGTTTTCTCGGGAGGGCTTCTTATGACCTCACAAACATTTACACAAGCTTTTAGCCTCCCTCGCTCCTTGGAGGCCTCTCATCTCTGTCCTTTCCCTCCTCAGCTGCTCTGAGCCCTCCTCTGTCTGACGTCTTGTACACATCATCACACTCGGGTCACCAGAGTCACCGTCAGGCTCATGTTCGACAGCATTTTTAGACACATCCTCTCTCGCCCTCACACTTCACTGGTATCATCTGGGTACACTTGAGGTCCTCAATGCAAATCAAGCCTTTTACATGTTAATAAATGCAAAACAAGTGTAACTGTAGCCTCTGTCTTGTTTCCCTGTTCCTCCTTTTTTTTAAATCCAGAATGGAAACCCTGACAGAGACAAGCCCCCTTGTAACTCTCAGGAGCTGGAGGACTGTGATGGGTTCCCAGAAGACAGCTCCAGCCTCACACACTTTGATGGAGAATCACTTAAGCCCACTCAGGTGGTGAGTAACACCTACCTCCTTCACTAAACACTTTGATACTCCGATCCTTTAAGCCTTCAGTCATTTCTGTCGGCTGCTTCCATCATCATTCTCCTCAAATACACTGTTGGTTACCTGGTGCTCACTGCCTTTATAAGAGCATGCTGTTATTCAGCTCTGCCCCCAGTGAGCGAGCCAGCGCCAGCCTTGTCCTTTAACAAGCCACTTGACCAAAGAGCTCAACAAAGGCCCAGTAAAGAAGAAACAGGCACACCCGCTCCATTTCCATCACCCCTGCTTGTGACTCGAATAGTAAGAAGCTGAACCATTGTAGCTGACATGTGTTTTCATAAATGCTCATTCTGAGAATGTATTCGTCAAGGCACAACATGCCACATGGTTTCGATCAATTCTGGGGCCTTTTTGCACCTGAATGGCCGAACCAAGGTCTAAACAAGGTTTGCATTTTCGTGATATGGTACACATTTGATCCGGTTAGTTTTGGTTTCACATTGCAGTTATGCAAGAACTATAGATGATGTACCTATGTTCTACAGTCATCACCTACATGAGCTGCATCACCCTTTACTTGACATTGATTGGTTTTTAGACAGGCTCTCCTGTGCTCTTGTATTTCCTCTCTCTCATCCTCCCAGCAAATAATTAAAAAGAGACTTTGTGAGTTTTTCCAACTGACTCTTCACAAAGTCATTTCCTCCTCTCCCCATGTGCTACTGCAGCTCATTTTGTTATGTTGTGCCCTTCCTGGACAAACTGAAACCTACACTGTAAATTTACTACCAGTTTACTAATTTCTCCTCTCTCTGATTGCTAACACCTGTCTGCTCTTGAGTGGAGCCACCCTCACTCTCTCTGTCGCTGAACAACACACACACACACACACAGACACACACACTATGCCTGAGGTGCTATGCTACTCTCACTTGACACTGGCCTGCTAAAACTTCCTAGCTGTAATTGGTCCAAAAGTCTGAACCATCCAAAAAATGTTTTCACACCAGAAATGAATTAAACCATGATTCATTAAGATCTGGACATCCTTTTTTTTGTCAGCCAAACGTTGGGCTGTTTTGTCTGGACAGAGGTCCATTGGAGGTTTCACACCTGTAATTTTTGGTTCAGATCAAACCAAAAGTCTAAAAGTCTGGACCAAACAAGGTAGGTGTGAAAGGGCCCTTAGTTTCATATGAAGGTTAACACAAGGTCAGTGGTACTTTGAAATGTATTGGACAAGAGAAGAGAAATCAGCTCAGCAATAAAAGCACTAGTTGCAATAAAAGATAAAATAAGATAAAATAACAATAAGATGTAAGATAAAATGGGATGAATAGATAAAATATACAATAAAATATCAAATATAGCACTATATACATACATGAAAAGGTTGTGTGAATTGATAAGCGACTAGTTTATTTAACAGCATTGCACAGATGCAGTGAGATAAAAGGAATGAGATATGAGAGAATAGAATGAGTACCATGTACATGCTATATACACCGATCAGCCACATTAGCCATTAAAACTACTTACACACGAAGCGAATAACATCGATCATCTTGTTACAATACAATATTCCAATGGGTGTCCTTTGGTCCTGGCATTCATGTGGATGCCAACTGAAATGCCACACCCGCCCGAACCCAATTCCGGACCAAGTACACCCCTTTATGTCAGTGGCACTCCCTGATGGCAGTAACACCTCAAAAACTGTTCAGGAGTGAACCTAGGAATGTGACAAAGAGCTCAAGGCCTCTGAATTCCCCAGATCCATATCTGATTGAGCATCCATAAGACATGCTGGTACCCCACCACACAACCCACAGGACTCAAATGACCCGCTGCCAACACACCAGTGCCAGACACCAAAGGACATCCCCAGAGGTCCTGTGTCCATGCCTCAACAGGTCAGAGCCAAGTCTGATCCAAGGAGGCCCCATCATGGATCGGGGGTACCTCTGGGGTACTGGCACATCCTGCAAATGCTCGATCAGTTGGGATCTGGGGAATTTTGAGCCCAGGTTAATGCCTTGAGCTCTGTGTCATGTTCCTCAGGCGATTTCTGAACAATTTTTATTGAGTGGCATGGTGCGTTGCTCTGCTGGGTGGCACTGCCTTTGAGGAATGCCACTGACAAGAAGGTTGCACTTTATCTGCAGTGGTGTTTTGGTGGGTGGACTGTGTTGAGTGGCATCCACATTAATGCCAGAATCCAAGGTTTTGCAGCAGAACATTACATTGTAATAAGGCAATCAATGTTACTCACTTAACTTGCCAGTGGTTTTAATGTTTGGCTGATTGGTGTATATATGTACCATATTTACTTTATTCATACATAAAAAAGAGAAGAATTTCTGTATGAGTGACGAGTGTATACAACAGTATTGCCCATAGGATTTGTTGCAGTCCAGGCTTAAAAGCAGCAGTGATGTTAAAAGTGCATTCTTTTGTAAACTGTAGATAGTGCAGTAGTTAAGCAGATAAATGATTTGGCATATATAGGTTTATGATTCGAGAAGCCTGATGGCCTGGTGGTAAAACTGTTCTAAAGTCTGGTGGAATGTGCAGTCAGACTCCTGTATTGTCTACCAGGTGGTAACAAGGAGAATAGTTTGTGTGCTGGATGGCTGCTTTGATTGATGATGATGTGCATTTTCTGCAGGCACTGCTTGCAAAAAATATCCTGAATGGATGGAAGACAGTTGCCAGTGATGTGCTGTGCTGCCTACAATACTATCTGTAGTGATTCTGCTCTCTGCAGAGTTCTGCTGTGGGCAGACCAGTACCTGTACCAGACTGATGCAGCCCATCAGCAAACTCTCAGTGGTGCACCTTTAGAAGTTTTTAAGGATGCTGGCATTCATGCCAAACTTCTTTAGGTTCCTGGGGAAATAGAGTTTGCTATTTGATATCCAGATACTTGTTTTTCCCCCCTTAATTTTTCATGTTATCTCCAGGTTTTGCTATTGTCGCACAGGTCACAGCTGAGTCACATATCGACTCTTTGCTTTGTGTGGAGAAAGGCGTGGATGTGTTGACCTTTACCAGATGGCATCATTCCATCAGATAAAAAATGCTCTGCATGAGAGGAGGCTTTTACTCATTATCAAAGTGTTGAAATAGATATTTTTCTGCCACGCTCTGATCAAAGACTCTGATGAGCTGTCTGTTTCAGCTGCAGTGGGTGTTAGTCTCTTAAGCAAAAGGTCACAGTGAATTTTATCAACTCCAGTGCTGGCATTCATAATAGTGTTACAGTCTGTCCTCAGCATATACTCCAACAATAACTATTATCTTTAGTTGTCAACAAGACTCTGACAGCTCTGTGAGGCTGTACCAAGCAGCACTGTCTGGGCCTGAAAAATGAAGTCACAACGGAAGTGCCAAACAGTGCAGCTCATCGAATGGCCACTTGAGGCTGGCTCCAAAAGCCAGTCAGTCCCCATAGACCTCCATGTTAAAATGCCCAACATTACAGCAGAAATAAACATGTTACAGCCTGATAGAAAAAAATAGATTTGGTCTTTATAGCTAATTTCAATATTAATGGCAGCTGTATAGGGGGTGAATTTTTGTATAACTCACCAATTTAAATGTTATCAAGGCTTAAAGTTTTGCATTATTAAAGGCATGACCGCTTTGAGTGACAGACTTTCTGCAAGGCGTCACCACACTCTGCGAGTCCACCCCTTGCTCTTTCACACCTCCACCCCTCATCCAAATATGGTCACCCCTGGTTCCAAAAATCCAAGATGGGGACAGCCAAAATGCCAAAATTGAAGCTTCAAACCAAGAGTCCACAAATCAATGGGAGATGTCATGGAGACTACATCCATTATTGTACTGTATACAGTCCATGGGCTATACTTTGGTACAGTGGTGCTTTGAGCTAAATGCTTCAGTCAGCATGCTTACATGCCCACAGTGACAATGCTTGCTGATTTTTAGCTTGTGTAATGTTATTAATGCTATTTCAATCTGGACCAAAGTGGTGGACCGACTGACAGAAGGTCAGTGGTTTTCAGAATGGACATAGTCTCAAGGTAGCAGATAAGGAACTTAACTTTTCCATTACTCAGCAAGGGATATGCAGTTGAGTTATGTAAGGCACATCCGTTTTTACAGCAGTAGCCTTCAGGAAAAGCTGTAGTATGAAGGAGTTTTGCAGACATTTATTGTGGAATGCTGCACAGTGAAATCTCAGCCTTGTATTATTTGTTAGTTTTCAACTTACCTAAGGCATTGAGAGGATTTTGCTCAAAAACAGCAATTGCTGAGGAAGATGGGAGCCTGTCTTTTCACTCTGTCCATAATGTGTGAGGAAAAGCAATCTCTCTCTTGCCATTATTTGTCTCAAGGTGAAAAACACACGTGACATGTTGCAGCCGTCCTTGAAGACAAGGTGATCTATTTTAGAGGAGAAATCAGGCTCATGATTGTTAAGGAAATATGGATATATTAACAGTTCTTTTGGCTTAAAAGTTTGTTTTCCACTCATCTTTCTATGAAGAAAGTGACATGTATGCATTTTGCATAAAAATTCAAGTAAGAATAATCTGTTACATAACAATTTTTTATGCGGCTTTAACCTTTCCTCCATATTTTGGAAATACAGAATAATGGTAATGATAAGTGAATGTTTTTCTTTTCCCAAAGCAGATATGTGGCAGTTTGTAAAAGCTCTATTCATTTATGAACATTAGTGAATGTCTGTCACTGATGCTCCTCGGTTTCATTTGCACAAAATAATTTCTGTGTTTATGGTTCAGAATTCCCCATGACAAAACTTTCACGGTGATCAAAAATAAACCCTTTCACTGTGCAATGAAAGGCTAATGATGAATATTGAATATAAGGTACAGTGTTTCTGAGGGGCTTGATGTGAACACAAGCCCTTTAATGTTTCTCCCTCCATTAACTCTGCAAATAGTGCAGCCACACAATGTGCTAGCTTAAATAAGGTGAATTTAAATCGTACCATCAGCCAGTTGGGTCTGGTTGTTCCATATGTGTTTAACCATGTGAGTACTTCCAGGTGTGTTTGTGTTGTGCATGTGTGGATGTGTTTATCTGCATCTCGTCCAGGGAGCCTTACCTCTCTATTCTTCGCTTCCTTCCCTCATTGTATCCACATTAATGCTTCAGTGGCTTGTCTGCCCACTAGGACAGATGCTGACCTTTTTTTTTATAAAACCTTTCAGCTCAAAATTGTGGCACCGCCTATTAATTTGGCACCTTTTGTCGACATGCTTCTCTTTGGATCTGATCCCAGTTGAAAAGATGAAGAATGGTTTTTATGTGTGTTACTCAGAGGGAGGCTGTGAGTCATATACCCGTCCATATCTGTAATACCTTTTTACAATGGAGGGTATCTTTACATCTAGTTACTATATTTACTGCAGGCTTTGGCTATCACAGATTAAGGAAGCTCTGAAGATGTAGTTTCCTATGATTACCGATAATGCTACTGAAAGATAGAGACAGAGATAATGTACACTGAAAACCAGAAAATGCAGATGTCACTTGAAAGTGATGTTGTGTGTTAGTGAATGAATTTGTTGCAAACTTATGCATTGTTTGAATATTTTTAGCCAACGTAGCAGCATTGATCTAGGGATATAAATGATGGTCAGTTGGTCCACCAGACTACAATATCTTCACAGTTATTTGATGGGTTGCATTAAACATTAATGTTTCCCAAGGTTTTTCTGCAACCCATTGCAGTATTTTTTTTCTTTATCTTTTTATCCCAAGAGAGCATTCGCAATCAGATAACTAGTGGACAATCTCCCCTTGCTCTACCTTGACCATTTTTGTGCCCCCCTGTAATGCCAACCCTTTCTGCCAGCTACCACCACAAGTGTATTTCAGACCTGTGTGAAACACGAATGCAGACATGCGTGGTGTCCTGACAATGAATCCTAATGCCTGTACTGATCACATGTATTATATACAGTACAGGCCAAAAGTTTGGACACACCTTCTCATTCAATGTGTTTTCTTTATTTTCATGACTATTTACATTGTAGATTCTCACTGAAGGCATCAAAACTATGAATGAACACATGTGGAGTTATGTACTTAACAAAAAAAGGTGAAATAACTGAAAACACGTTTTATATTCTAGTTTCTTCAAAATAGCCACCCTTTGCTCTGATTACTGCTTTGCAAACTCTTGGCATTCTCTCCATGAGCTTCAAGAGGTAGTCACCTGAAATGGTTTCCACTTCACAGGTGTGCCTTATCAGGGTTAATTAGTGGAATTTCTTGCTTTATCAATGGGGTTGGGACCATCAGTTGTGTTGTGCAGAAGTCAGGTTAATACACAGCCGACAGCCCTATTGGACAACTGTTAAAATTCATATTATGGCAAGAACCAATCAGCTAACTAAAGAAAAACGATTGGCCATCATTACTTTAAGAAATGAAGGTCAGTCAGTCCGGAAAATTGCAAAAACTTTAAATGTGTCCCCAAGTGGAGTCGCAAAAACCATCAAGCGCTACAACGAAACTGGCACACATGAGGACCGACCCAGGAAAGGAAGACCAAGAGTCACCTCTGCTTCTGAGGATAAGTTCATCCGAGTCACCAGCCTCAGAAATGGCAAGTTAACAGCAGCTCAGATCAGAGACCAGATGAATGCCACACAGAGTTCTAGCAGCAGACCCATCTCTAGAACAACTGTTAAGAGGAGACTGCGCGAATCAGGCCTTCATGGTCAAATAGCTGCTAGGAAACCACTGCTAAGGAGAGGCAACAAGCAGAAGAGATTTGTTTGGGCCAAGAAACACAAGGAATGGACATTAGACCAGTGGAAATCTGTGCTTTGGTCTGATGAGTCCAAATTTGAGATCTTTGGTTCCAACCGCCGTGTCTTTGTGAGACGCAGAAAAGGTGAACGGATGGATTCCACATGCCTGGTTCCCACTGTGAAGCATGGAGGAGGAGGTGTGATGGTGTGGGGGTGTTTTGCTGGTGACACTGTTGGGGATTTATTCAAAATTGAAGGCACACTGAACCAGCATGGCTACCACAGCATCCTGCAGCGACATGCCATCCCATCCGGTTTGCGTTTAGTTGGACGATCATTTATTTTTCAACAGGACAATGACCCCAAACACACCTCCAGGCTGTGTAAGGGCTATTTGACCAAGAAGGAGAGTGATGGAGTGCTGCGGCAGATGACCTGGCCTCCACAGTCACCGGACCTGAACCCAATCCAGATGGTTTGGGGTGAGCTGGACCGCAGAGTGAAGGCAAAGGGGCCAACAAGTGCTAAACACCTCTGGGAACTCCTTCAAGACTGTTGGAAAACCATTTCAGGTGACTACCTCTTGAAGCTCATGGAGAGAATGCCAAGAGTGTGCAAAG
Source organism: Epinephelus lanceolatus (assembly GCF_041903045.1). Lineage (NCBI taxonomy): Eukaryota > Metazoa > Chordata > Actinopteri > Perciformes > Serranidae > Epinephelus > Epinephelus lanceolatus. The sequence continues at coordinate 28,989,361 of NC_135749.1, read as the reverse complement.
CAGTAATCAGAGCAAAGGGTGGCTATTTTGAAGAAACTAGAATATAAAACATGTTTTCAGTTATTTCACCTTTTTTTGTTAAGTACATAACTCCACATGTGTTCATTCATAGTTTTGATGCCTTCAGTGAGAATCTACAATGTAAATAGTCATGAAAATAAAGAAAACGCATTGAATGAGAAGGTGTGTCCAAACTTTTGGCCTGTACTGTATATATATATATATATATGTAAGGGATAATGTATAATGAGCCGGTGAATACTGGGAAAATAACTCCCGCTGCGCGTCGGGGTTCTATTCCTGCTTATTACACGGCTAATTATCAGTTAAATAAATAATTTGAGACAGAATATTGATTAATTATACGATTTTTATTGATTTATAAATTAAATCGGGAGGAGAGAAAAAAAACTGCTGGCAACGGCTGAATCTGCGCTACAATAGCTACAGGGAATCAAGATCAACGATCAACCTCCCTGTCATCCACAATCTTGTGTCTCCTCTCTTTTCCGTGCACCTCTGAGCATCCCTCTTCTCCAGCATTCTTCTCATCTTCAGCCAGTAACCATGACTCAAGATTTTCACGCTCACCAAATATGTTAAAAGTTATATCATGAAAATACTCCATCTTTGTATCTTGTAAATTATTATTTTGAAGCGGTAACGGCTACGTTAGCCCGATAAAAAAGTAACTGCTGTCAGGGCAGCGTCCCTAGCAACGCTGGGTTACATAGCAACGGTCATTACACAGTAATATCAGACCTCTGAATGCCGCGACTGACCAATCAGAATACAGCATTTAATAGAGCCGTGTAATAAACATAACTTCAATACCTTGTTGAATGGGGTGCCTTGAAATTTGGTACAGCCATTCCATCAAGATGACTTGAAATAGTTCTGGTGATCCTCTTTTTAATTTTTTCACCTGGCATTCTTACCAGGTCAAAATTATAATTTTGGCAATATTTAAAAAAAAACAACAAAACAAATATCTGCAAAAATAATGGCATTCCCGCAGCCTCTGCTGTACTTTGTGTTTAGTGCTTATAAGAAAATGTTAGCATGCTAACACTAAACTAAGATGGTGAACATGGTAAACTACCTGCTGAACATTGGTGTCTTAACAGTGTCATTTTGAGCATATTAGCATGCTGATGTTAGCATTTAGATCAAAGTAACACTTTGCCTTAGTACAGCCTGACAGAGGAGAGACTGTTGAGATATTCAAAGCAAAAATTCTTAACCTTCTCCACTTTCTAGGGCTCAACATTAACTTTTTGAGGCACTTGTAAATTTCTTTCACCTTTCCAGACACTAAAGTCACTCATCCGGGAAAAAGACAATAATTCACTTTCTTCGTTTTGTTGAGAGGCACCTAAAGTCGCTGTCAACTGGGAAAGAACTGTGCATGGTTTGTTGTCACAACAGGTCAGCAACCTTAAATCTGTTTTAGGATGGTCATTGAGTAACCTTGTACTACTTTTTTGTTTTTCATGTTGTGTAATTACTTGATTACATGATTTTGCCTGTTTTGAAGTAAAAATATATATGTAAAAAAAAGTTCTCCTCTGTGCTGGTAATAGCCATGGCCGGAGGAATAATGTTTTTGTGGTGTTTGTCTGTCCGTCTGTCCATCCGTCCCATTCTTGTGAAAGTGATATCACAAGAACACCTTGAGGGGTTTTCTTCAAATTTGGTACAAACATCCACTTTGAGTCAACGATTAACTTTTTTTAATTTTTTTAATTTTTTTTTTTTCGGGCTTTTGCCTTTAATGAACAGGACAGAGTGAGATGGGGTGAGAGAGAGAGCAGGGGGTGACACGCAGCAAATGGTTGCAAGCCGGAATCGAACCTGTGACCGCTGCAGCGAGGCGTCGCCTCTGTACATGGGGCGTCGGCACTATCCACTACTCTACCCACGCCCCAGTCAACGATTAACTGATCAGAATTTGGTGGTCACAGGTCGAAGTCACTGTGACCTTGCCCATTGCATTCTCGTAAACATGGTATCTCAAGAACACCTTGAGGGAATTTCTTCAAATTTGGTACAAATGGCCACTTGGACTCAACAAATAGCTGATTAGAATTTGGTAGTAAAAGGTCAAGTCATTGTGACCTTGCGTCATCTCATTCTCTTGAGCACAATATCTCAAAAAGGCCTTGAGGGCATTTCCCCAAATTTGGCACAAACGTCAACTTGGACTCAAGAATTAACTGATTATAACGTGGTGGTCAAAGGGTCAAAGGTCACTGTGATTGCACAAAACATGTTTATGACAAAACTCAGGTCTAGTTTTGTTTATGACTTCCAAATTTTCCAGTGGGGCAAGAAAATTTCTCTTCCACTTGCCTTACAAAAATCTACACTTGTCCCAGACAAGCCTTAATGTTGAGCCCTACTTTTAATTGTTTGAATTACAAGAAAGATCTTTTTTGCAGTTTTTGTGGAAGCTAATTGTTTATTTGAATCATCCTGGGTGACAACGTGGCAGTGCTGAACTTACTCTGTTAATTCCAGTGTGATAAAACACGATGTGAAACGTGTTTCTTTCATGGTGTTGGCACTGTCAACCAGGACAGGTGTGACCCCACAAGCCAATCAATATCTTACAATAGCAGAGCACAGACAGCATCTCTGAGCACAGTGAATGCACTGTGCAGTGTTTGTGTTAAACACTTAATTATACCTGCTTTAAAAAAGTGTGGTTTCTTCCCCTTTGATTCAAGAGAGTAAACTAAATATCAAATCAGAGATTGACACGGTGAGGGAAAGTGAATTTAATATCATATTTATGATCACAAACCAGACTGAATGATATCAAAGGCAATCATATCACAGTGCTGTTTGATTCAACTAGTGTCTTTATAGTCAAACAAAACACAAAGTTCAGTGTCTCAGGCAGGAAAGAGTGTAAATAAACAACAATCTGTCTGCTTGCTTGAAAGGCGAGTGAGCAGCAGCCTTACAGGAACGTGACGGAAGAGATGATGACAGATAGTTGGCATTTCAGCTGTTATTACAGACATCTGGCCTCTGTGTACACATGCATTTGCTCCTGCCTTCATAATGCCAATGCCTCACTTCCTGTCCTCTACCTACAAAGCCTATAAACCCTTTGATTAAAAAAATAAGAGTATCCACTAAAAGCTTTTTTTCTGACTGAGAACAGGCCATTTATTCTGAGTACTTGCCTATACAGAGTCCACCTGTAGTACTTCATGTTGTGTGCATCAGTCATGCAACCAGTACAAGACAATGGACTGTATTGTATGACAAAAAAAAATTGTCAGCACAAGATTCAAATTCCCTGTTGTTTCTGAAGTTTTCAACCACATCATGTGACCATACAGTTGTGCACGACAACAGAGCAGCTCCATCTGTGGGAGTTGGCGGTGGGACATGGTTGAAAGAAGAAAATTACTTCTAGGGATGGGTACACTGGTACCAACACCAGTACTGCTAAAGTTATACTAATACCAGTAAAGTACTTAATTTGATACCCTTTTTGTTTCCTTCATTCAGTACCTCTGCGAATGAAAGAAATTGCCACCAGATGCTACATGTGTCTAGTATGGCCATACTTTGAAACGTTTTGATGATATCTTGGCACATGAACTACCAACTCCCTCAAATACAACATGCTTGACTTCCCCCTCTCTGTCTCAAAAGAGATACACCTTGGAGAGCACCGTGGCACTTAGGTCTAACAGTCTCTGTCCTTGTCTCAGTCCTCAGGTCTGACACTTGTGCTACTGTAAGGCATAAAGTTGGCAGTTTGTGGGTTGGGTCTGGGTGGTTGATTTTTGCGCCCCGCCCCCCAAACAACGATGTCATCATCAATTGGGTTTCACTGTGGATGTTATAATATGCCTTAGCAGACTTTGCCTAACACTACTACAGACTAAGCTACTGCAGCCCTGAAATTCCTGATTCCCATAATGAGAGTTGAAGTTTTGCTGCCTGGGTGAAAACCAGAAAGACCCATTGAAATTTCTGATTAGATTACTGCAGATTTGTACGGCGATTCAGAGATATTATTCTGTCTAAAAATGTAAAATAATGGAGACATGGAAACTTTTCTATTTGAGTAACAACTTTAGACATTGTCCTAGTTAGCAAAACAAAATGCAAAATATTTTCGATAAAGGGGACTTGAATAGCAGGTACACTAAAACATGATACCTTTAAATAATTGCAAATTGAGTTGGTATACAGAAACTATGGCTGTCAAATAATTAATTTTTTTAATCGCAAAATTTCCATAGTTAATTGCATTTTGAATTGCATGTTTAAAATTCTGTTATTTTGCATTTCAAGGCAGTTTTAAGCCTATAATGCAAAGCATTTCTTACCAGAGTGTCTTAATTGGGAATCAAATGAACACAAAGAAAGAATTTCCTTTTTGACCTTTTGTATTTTCTTTCAAAAAAGTGCCATGTAGACCAACTTAATACAATACCTGAGTCTTCTACGATGTTGACTGGTCGCATTTAGCGATCGCTTTAGTTAACTTCTTCGACGTACTTTCATCCACGGGTCTGCGGCGACTCCCACATTCCAAAATGGTACTTTGGCGGAGCTGAGGCTCGCTTTTGACTTGTCAACTGAATCGTCTGGAAGTTTTTTAACGTTAAACAAGCCGTTCAAAAGTCCAGTAGCACTCTTTCTTTCCATCACCGCAGTAAGTTTACTGCAGGAAGCCGCTTTGAAGCATGACGCTGCAGCTAGAGGAGCCGACTGTGGGTGAGTAGAAGAGACAAAAAGGCTTGCAAAATTAAAATGCGATTTAAAAAAAATAAATGCGTTATGGATTGCATTAATCTAATCGCGATTAACGCGTTAACGCTGACAGCCCTAAGAAAAACATTTCAATAGAGTTAAGCAAACTTCATGTTTTACCACAAAGTGTTAAACAGATATAAAAGACCCAAATGGCAAAACAGGTTAACCCCATTCTGTTTCTGCCAAGCATTAAAAACATTTAGCAGTCTTTCAGTATACAGGAGAACACCTGAAAGGGTTTTTGCTGTGCCCTTTAATAAAAACCCCATGCCCCCCAAAAACTGAGCTTGCCTTTCATGTTTTTTATCGCTCTCTATTTTGAATAGCATATCTCGGTTTAGCAGGTAACATAGGAATTAGGAGGAATTTAGATTCTTTATTCAAGAGTTTAATCCGATGCTTTGTTCTGCTGCTGGCAGTTAAATCCTCCTCATTCAATGATGGCTTTGTTAGAAAAGAAAAAAACCAAAAGCAGAATACAAGAGATGTACAAGATATGTTTGCCTTGTTAGTTTGGCTTGGATTAACTTTTTTATAGAGGTTTTGATTCTTCTGGTTGCTATCGTTTGTAAGTGAAAGACATGAATCTGCGGAAAGCAGGCTAGAGGCTGTTGGAAGATATATGTATGCTGTAAAATAACAAGATAAAAGCCTCACGATTGGATTTTCCCTTTTTTAAAATGTGAGCATTAACAAGCTGCAGTGTATCAGAAGAAATTGTTTCATTTTCAAAGAATCTAGATTTATTTTTCTGGCTAATGTCATTCTTAATAAATGTGGCAGAGAGTTTCCAGCTCCCAATGATCTTTATCAAATAAAAACTGTAATACCTGAAAATATCCACTCCCACCCAGCATCAGCAACCACGAGTAAGAGCAAAGGATATTATTATATTTCAGGTGTAAGATATTGACAGATCGATTTTCTGAAAGTAGAAAAGCTTATCAACAATTTGTTTTTTTGTTACATATGGGACTGAGTGTCAAGTTCTTCAGCCCCATATTTTGGTGCCCTCTTCTGTCTTTCAGTGCATCAGAATAAAGGCTTCTTTTTAGATGGAAAACAATGTTGGGCTTAATAGTTTCAAAATGTCACTGGAGACTCCCACAATAAGTAAGAATGGTGGTAGTTGTAGTATTTAAAGCCACCATGTGTAGAGCTTTTTCATGACCATAGCATTTTTAAATAATTCTAGTGACAGATATATATCAGTGTCAGTGAGCATTGGTGGAAGCTAGCTTGTAGCTGCATACTGAAGTAAGACAACAGTAATAGTTGAAATTACCAAAAACTTCTGCATATTTGGACAATTTACCAGTCATTTTAAGTTTGGTGAAAATGTTATAGGTATTTAGACACCAGTATTATCAGCTCCTCCATCTTGTCATCTTTTCCTCTTTCTGCTTCAGAGATGCCTACTGTTTGATTGACCAAAGCCAGGCAGCAACTGCCAGAAGTTCAACATGGTCAGCTCTGCACGGCAGAGCAAAAATCTGTGCGCATTCATGTAGCTGTCAACCACTTCATACCGCTACTGTTGTGTTTGCACCAGCTTTCCCTCTGCCCCATTCCCCTCATTTCGCTGATTGATTAGCAGGTCTCAGTGCAGAGAGAGGAACTAATCATTGACATCACTTGCAGGAAGCTTAGAGTTTATGAAACATGTATACACTCTGCCTTCATGACAGATAAATCTTCTGATTTGAATCATCAGTGTAGTCATTTTTTGTTTTTATTTTTTTAGTGCTTACAAATCATGACCGGGGCCCTCACTGGCGTCATTGTCAGTCAACTCTCACAAGAAGGCTCTACCAAAGCATGAGTGAACGTCTGCCTCACTCTCAAAGTCGAAACACAAGTGGCAAGAAAATGAGTTTTAGAGTGGAGGAGTGATAGCCTGCTAAAAAGGCTTGTCATTGCGTGCAACCATCAACCACCAACATATGTGCTGATTTGTGCTGAATTTTCAATGCCTGTCAAGTGTGTATTGAGATGGGGAGGACAGCGCTGCCTGACAGCCTCTGAGACATGTTGGCAGTTGGCTGGATGTGGGTTGACTCCAAGTGAGGGATCAGTGTGAACAGTCAGATGTCAAGGAGCGATTATGTCACAGCAACGGTCATTTCAGCTCCAAAACAAATGGAGTCAGACCAGAATATATTTAGACTGCACACATGTAATTTCGTCAGGCACATCCATCAAAGTAAAGTGAATGTGGGACAAATACATGGACTTTTATGGCTGTTATCACAAACCGTTCAGCTTCTCACCCATAAAAGCCACACTAAATTGCAAGAAGGAGATCTGTGACCAACAGTGACCGAAATCTCTCTATTTAATTATATCGTTAACCACGTGGGAACAAACGTCTAGAGAAACCTTTATTTACTAACTAGTTGTTTTTTTAAACAGTCAGGAAACATAAAAATTACTAGGGCGTAAAGAGGGAGTGTAGAGGGAGTAAACTTATCCCAACACATGACCAAACAGAAGTTGGTCTGTTTCTACAGAGCATAACACATGTTTATAGCCCCATATGTCCATAAATGTGTTCACATCTCTCACAGCACAATAATAACTGTAGTTCAGTTGTATTCTGGCTTTGAGCATTCGAATGAAAATGGCTTTTGTGTCGCAGTCTAAGGAGAGCTCTATTTTATTTTTTTCTGCTCACATAAACAGACATTTTTGCCTGACCCAATAAAAAGTTGAACAGCTGACACTGTGCGATGTTTCTGATTGTATTTAAACCCAAGAATAAAAGCCTGCTGAGAGAAGACCTCACCAAACACTCTGAATAAATTCTTTAAAAGACCAAACAGAGAACTGAGCCTGCAACAATCTAAAAAACAGTGAAAAACAGTCTCTCTTGTGGTGCAAAAAGGACAGTTGTCATTAACATTAGGATTTAAGACATACACAAAAGCATTGACAGCCACAACTCTGTGCAACACTCTCCCCTGTAGGTCTCCAACCCTCTTTGTTAATGGTGGTTTGTACAAAGCTCCACACACAGGCTTCACCTCATCACTCAAAGACAGGTGAGCTCTCCACAGAGTGCCAATACAACCACTCAGTTTACCTTTGTTTAACAATTTGACCATCAGTCTGTACATTGTTTTCCCTGTTAGAACACTGAAACCTTGGACATGTGACTCACTGAGATTTAACAAACATCCAGAAAAGTTTTTAAATCACGCACAATCTTCAGGAATGGAAAAGGATCATTATTATCAGGACAAAGGGAACCATTACAATAGTCAGTTAACAGAGATTGTTCCTTTGGTGTCAGCTGATGTTTCCAGGACCTGAGCATGTGACTGACGCACCAGAAAGAAAGAAAGATAAAGAAAAAGAAGTAAAGAAACAGATAGAAAGCAAGGAGAAAAGGAAGGGAGGATGAAAAAACACAGACAAAGAGGAAAGAAAAGGAAGATGGAAGGAATGAAGAAAGAAAGAAAGCAAGGAGAAAGGGAGGAAAGAAGAAAGGACAAAAAAGGGACGGAAAAAAGGAATAAAGAAAGTAGAAAGTAATGACGAAAGAAGGAAAGATAAGAATGAGACAAAGTAAGGACAAAAGGAAGGAGGAAGAATGAAAGAATTGAGGAAGGAAGGAAGGAGGGAAGGGAAGGGAAGAAACAGAAAGAAACAGAAGAACTAAAGGATGGTGGACAGAGTAAAGAAAGGAAGGAAGTAAGGAAGGGGAAATTGAGGAAAGAGGGAATGAAGAAACAAGGAAAGAAAGGAAGAAGGAGGAAAGGAAGAATGAATTAGGAATGAAAGAAAGAAGGAAAGAAAAGGAAACAGAACAAACAAAAGAATGAAAGAAAGAATAGAAATAGATGGAACATTGATCAGAGTGTGCTCCACACAACTGATTATGGCAGGGTCCATCAGAAAATCAGTCCTTCCCATGTTACTCAAAAATGTTCAGTAATTTGCATTTTTGTAAAATTTCTGTCTGTGTCTCTCCAGGTGAATCTCGGCAGCCATCAGTACCTGTTCACAGTCAATGTGAACCCGTCTGAAATGCCATGTTTCTGCCTCAGACACGATGTGGACGCTCTGGTGTGGCAGCCTCGTCCCAACCAACCCAGTAACATGTGGGAGCACATTGCTACATTCAACGCATTGGGTATGAGTTTCAACAACAAACACATGCAAACACAAACAGCCAGGTGAACTCCTGCTACAGTGGATCTAGATGTAAGAGCACATTGTTGAAGCCTTTAGACATGTTTTGTTATGTCTCTTTTGTTAAGGGTTACTCAGAGAATCGTATCGTCCCCAAAGAGTCCCAGTCCCTGAGATTGCCATTTCATTACTGTGAAATGCCACAAAAGACTCTTAAAGTCTCATGGATAAAGACTTGTCTTCTTGTGCAGTTGGTAGAAATGTCTGTCGCATCACCTACATGCGCATCCTTGTGCTGGTAGAACACATAATGCCAATATGAGAAACACTTGGCAGTGATCCTTTAAGTCATGTGAAATGTTATATCAGCCACAGTATATGGGAGTGGTTTGAATGAAGGCAGCAAAGTCCCAGCAGAGGTCTACCTTAATTTCCATTTCTGATGAATCATGACAGCCTTGAGTTGAATTATTCATTCTTACAGCTATTAACTTTGTTTACATCCGCTGTCATGCTGCTGTGCCTCTAGTGGGTAGACGACAGAACGTGTTAAATGGCGGCAATAAAACTGCAGTTAACGACAAGGGGGAGTTCACTGATACAGCTCAAAGTCTACAAGGACACACAATAAGAAATATATGGAAACAGGACCATTAACAGATCTCTCTTCTTCTCTGCAAATAAACCATTCAAAGAGGTCTGAATGATTAAATGTAACTGGATAATATTGTGCCTCCTAGCTTAGGCACAGACTGATGTGTTGAAACTGTTATTTTAATTTAACTCCACATCTCAAATCAGATACTAAGGCCATCCGCCAGTGTTCTCATTTCTAGAGCCGCTTCTGTTTCCATCTCTGTCTTCATTTAATTTATCTGCTGGTCTGTTTCTCCTCAACGATGGCATCTCCAACAAGTTATTTATTTATTTTTTTTCAATTTTCCACTTTTACAGGTATGACATCTTCATTTGTCTTTTTTTTTAATACCATAGAGTTTTAACAATCTGCTTAGTCTGCACATCTCTCGGGGTACATCATCCAATCTGAGAGTGCAGATGGATCCCTAGTGATATCTTCAGAAATTATCTCAGTGAGGCTCAGAGGAAAATAGGCTGAATACATGCATGGTTGAACACCAATATAAGACTTTATACGACGCAATAGAAAGATGAGTGAGGAAATATTAAACCAGTGTCTGAAGCTTCTATATTCTCATATAGAAAATATAAGTTCTACACTGTTGAAATGAACAATAGGTTCATTGTGTAGAGTAATAACGGGTTTGGTATTGATTGTGCTGGTTGAGGTGCTAGGAGGCGACATTATTTTGTGAAACTAACCTTATCAGTCTTAATGACAGAGTTCAGCAACTGTAGAGAAAAACGTCTTTTCTTCTGTTATTGAAAAACTGGTGTCAGATGGGAAATCTCAGTGCACAAGAAGTATAGCTTATCAGATCAGTAGAGTGAAAGATAGTTTGTCTTTCAGCAGTGATGGAGACCTCCGTCCAACAAAAGCTCAGTTCACCTCAAGTCTTTTGTCCTCTCTCTTGTTGTCATGGTGTGAAGTCACCTTCAGATTTAGCAAATACCAATGTGTTGTGCGCATCTCACTGAAGGCAAATGATTGAAGATTAAGGGATTTTCAAATACCTTAAAGGGACAGTTCACCCTAAAATAAGAATTACATATTTTTTCTCTTACCTGTCGTGCTATTTATTAATCTAGATTATCTACAATCTAGATTATTATTTATTAATCAAAAAACAAAAGCCAGAGACTGTGTTGTATTCAGTATCTGTAAGCTGTAAATTTACCACTTCTAGGCAAAAGAGAGGAGATAACATTAGTCTGAGCCTTACAGTGCAAAGCCTCTCCTTCTCTGTGCTGCTGCATCTTGTCCGTTGCTGACTGTACCAAAGAGTATTGTGAAAGTCAAGAGTGCTCACTCTGCAGCAAAATCTGGGACCAAAACATCCTCAGAAGTACACAGCGCACAGACTAGTGGGGAAAAAAACAACCTTGAAGCAATGTCAGTTTACTGAGCAGACTCTAACTGATGATTCAAATCTCCGACTTTCAAGGGGCCGCCCTAATTGAACGCATTTCAGGTATAGGGTGAACTGTCCCTTTAACCTGAAGAACTGAACAAAAAGATTGAAAGACTATGTCAGTGTTGCAGATTTTAATGTGATTTTTTTTTTAGGGTGGAAGTTAAACTAATGGTTATTGTTTAATTATCCAGAGCCTAAGGTGATGTTGTCAAATAACTTGTTTTGTCAGTTGTTAAAGCAACACTTACCTTTCTGGAAATTTTATGCTTTTCTTTGTTTAGGCTAAAATGTTATTAATAAGCTGATGGCACACTAAAAATAGAATTCCACCAGAGATAAAAACTCATAACTGTACCATTCTCATATGGTTCTAAGAAAACTCCGACCGAATGCAATGATTGGCCGAGCGTTATGTCTGTCTTCCCCACATGGAGGCCTCTGACTGACATAACCGCCGGCGTAACATCTCTTCCCCTAATGCTAATGGCTAACGTTAGCCTACTGTAGCGTAGCCTCTGAAACATTAACGTTATGATCCTTGTGCGTTTCCACTTACTAGTAACGTTAACGCTGCTGTCTAACGTTAGCACTGTAACCTTATTCTAAAACTCATCAGTCATCAGTGACTCCGGTTGAGTTTTAAAACTCCGGGGTTGCGTTTGACTATCTTTCGTTCAGCAATCAGCAGTGTGTTTTACTCCTCTTCTCTTCTACTCTTCTCTTGGCGTGTTACACTCGCTCTCCTCTCCGTGTATCTAACGTTGCCTTGCCAACGCCCACGTCTATCATAAAGGTAATGAGGATGTAATGGAGTGCTGTGTGAACTGCAAGAAAGGTAAGAGTAGCTTTAAGTCAAAAAACAAAAAATAATTAATTCACACTGATGTGAAACAGAAAAAAAATCACATCATCAGGTCTGCAGAACTGGAAACAGCATTCTTGCTAGTTTTTTTTACTTAATTTTCAGTATATATGAATATATTTCAGCTACCTTAGCACCTCTGCTGTCTAACTGAATTTACTGTCTCATTAATGGGCCTTCTGTATTTAAAGCTCCTAAAATCGTAAATCCGTAAACACTAATGATTTTGAGGGACTGAAGCATTTGCTGCTGATTTTAACCCCATCTTTACTACACTAACTCACTCGTCCCTGTGTGCTAAAGCTTTTTTTTGTATTTCAGCCACTTGGCTTTTTTTATTTATTTTTTTTTTAGAGCACTTTAGCTGCCTGGGTAGCTTTCAGTAGTTCAGATCTTCTCTTCCCTGTGCACCAAAGACAAGGGATATGAATCTGTTAACATGGTACCCACTCTGTTTTAAGTACTGCAATTCAAGGCTTCCACTGTAACTATGCACCAGATATCACATTGTACACTTTGTTCAACCAATCAGAAGGAACCCAAAGATTTCAGAAATTAACTTGTTACCGGACAGTTGCTCCAATAACAATCGAACTTTAGTTACTGGATTGGTAGGATATTATGGGTGCAAAAGAGCACTGTTTCCCCTTGTCTCATTACCATTAAGGGGCCCATGAGCCAGTCCCCAGCTAGGCATGATTACAAGTAATAGATTAATTGATTACTAATCAGACACACACATGACTGACCTTTTATTACCTTGGTAGCATGTGTACACAAATCATAGACTGTGTAAGTAATGGACATAACAACTGTGAAGTCACCCATTGGTTTGTGGACTCCCGTTTTGTCGATGCTGTCGCCATCTCGCTTTTTTGGAGCCAGAATTGACCATATGTGGGTGAGAGGTTGATGCTGTGGAGGAGCGAGGGGTGGATCTGACTGAGAAGCAGAGGACACAGCGGACAGCCTGTTACTTAAAGTGGTCATGCTGAATAGTAGACAAGGGCCGACGGGGCCAAAAGTGCAGGACATATTGCAAAGCCTGGCGTGACACACACCTACCGACAGCCCAACATTGGCTTGGTGTGTCAAGGCCTTTAGTTGATGTTGGCAAAGGAGGGATGGGCAGTTTTTTTTTTCATTGCTGGTGGGTTGTTGTTTTTTTCTTAGCGGTTGTGTTTGTAAAGCTCTGAAACGTTGTTTTTGTTCAGGTGCGGTGGATTCTTGCAAATGCAATTAGGAGTACTAAAAGGAGTCAGAGGAACCAGATTTTTTCAAACGTTACCTGTCTCATGTACTCCTATTAGAATATAGTGACAGTTTCAGGAAATAACAAAAACTTTTTAAAATTTACCTACTGTAGTTTTAAAGTGTCTCTCTTGGAGTCAGTCAGGTATAATAGTTTTGGGAGTCCAGTTCAACCTACTGGAGAGTACGGCGCTTTGTGCTATTAATTTTACTGCCCTGGAGGAAATAAATTCAGCAGCAAAAACAAATGGAAAGCACATTTACAACATCTTTACTGCAGAAACAAACCTGAGATGGTCAGCTGTCAGACGGCCATGAATTACCACTTCAAAGAGCCTGACTGGAGGATGTGTGAGTGTGTTACTCATAGACAGGCTACAAAAATGTCTGATATACTTAATGCTTTAATGGCTTTATTTGTTGTCGTACTTTTATGTTGATAATCAGGACCAGTTGGATAGTTTTCTTCTCTATGCGATTAATTGATCTTGAATCAGGTGTATTAGATGACTCCTCGTTCTGTGAACAAAAGTGAGTACCAACATCCCTAACGCCAACTTATCTAGTGGAACTGCATCATTACTCTTCTAGGCAGCTTTTAATTGTGGATGTGTATATAAGTGAAAGTATGAACAGGTTGATCCTGTTGAAGGTCCTCTCTGCTCTGTGCATGTCTCTGATCTCACCACTCTGTTTTCACAGGCTACGTCCAGGCATCCAAACGGGATAAAAAGTTTGCGACCTGTGCTCCAAACTTCTCCTATGCTTCACTGTGCGAGTGTCTTCGCAGAGCGTTCATCTATCGACAGCCGACACCGGTGGAGACCGTCCTCTTCAACAGGAAGCAGGGGCGTCAGGTGGGACAGGTTGCCAAGCAACAGGTGGCCAGCCTGGACTCTGATAAACCAATCCTGGGCTTCAGAGCAACCAATGAGAGACTTTACATCTTGACCTCCAGTAACCTCTTTGTTCTAAAGGTCAATAATAATTAGATTTGGGACTCTTTGGTATTTTTATCCTATTTCCCCCTCAGAGCGCCATCATTCCAAACTGAGGATCTGTCAAAAACATCCTCATGTGTAAACTTGTGCTTCATGTGTCTGTACTGAATTCTGTTGTTCAGTCCTCCTTGTGTTTCAACTCCCACGTCTTTTGTGTTGTGAAGTGTCAAAAAGTAAGGAACCATGCTCTGAAAGACAAATTATAATAATAAACATTCTCTAGAGCTGAATGTTTCCAGGATATTCATTAAGAAAATGAATGTAAATCATTTAATAATCATCACATCTTTGAATGCTTTAATTGAACAGTTGTCTTTATGATACTGGATGTTACATGAAGATAAATTTCATATCTGTGGTGCCCTGTCAATGCTTGCTGCATAATTAGAGATATTTGTAATGCCATAAATTCCAATTCATAAATAAAATGTTATACATTTCTCTTGAAGGAGCTGTGACATTCAAAGCATATCGATGATTCGGAGTCTAGGTAGGGATTGTCTACATACCGCTCTTAATATAGAGGTTGAGGCTGACCGGCAGCTAGCAGCTAATGGTTCTAACTGTGCATTCCCACCAAAAGATTCATGAGCGTCATAAGCAGCCAGCAGCCATTCATTTTCAATGAACACTCATGACGAAGAGCGTCACTTGCGCCGGCTGCAGCGAGCGACCGCGAGCAGCGAGATGCCAGCGACCTGAGCGTCAAGCTGAAGTTGAGAGAAGCTGAACTTTATGCAAATGAGCAGCGCTGCCGCCGAAGCAGCAGCGAGCAGCAGCCAGTTGCAGACCGTGAATATTCTCAAGGCGGGACAGTGAAAGAAAGAAAGAAAGAAAGAAAGAGATCTTCTGCAGCGCAGCTTGAAAGCCCCGCCCCTTGGCAGCCTTCTGCAAGCCCTGCCAGAGCTGCCAGGCATGAATCTTTTGGTGTGAATGCACAGTTACTGTGCATTCACACCAAAAGCGTCATGAGCGTCATAAGCGGGCAACAGCCATTCATTTTCAATGTACGCTTGCTACGAAGGGTGTCAGGGGCGTCAGCTGCAGCGAATGGCGCGATGCAAGCTATCAGAGCGTCAATTAGAAGTTGAGAGAAGCTGAACTTTATGCAAATGAGCAGCGCCGCTGCTGAAGCAGCAGCCAATTGTAGACCGAGATTCGGGTAGAGGTCTGGGCTCTCTCGGAGCTGTACAAGCCAGTGAAATTCACCGTGGAGTTGCCGGGTTTGCAGGAGTCTGTGGACCCAGACGGCCCGACGGCTCCGGGCCCTGTGTTTCCTCAGCAAATAGGCCGATGCAGTACAAAGGAGGCTTCCGAAAGTGCGATTAATGAGCTCCTGCTTATTTACCACCAATTACATTTCTCAGTGGTCCTACGTGCCAACAGCAGGGTAAAATCGTAATTATAAAGGACTCTATATTGACTGTGTTTATTAGCGTTATTTTAATTGTGCAATGAAAGTCATGGATAATACAAAGTGAAGACATAAATGATATATTTGTTCATCCTTGTAAAGTGAACAGCCGTGTCAGCCTTGATGGACACATCTGCAGCAGCCAGCCCCGCCCCTTTGGCCGCTACAAGCGCCTGCTGGAGCTGCTGCCAGGCAGCGCGATGCCAGCGACCTGACGCTTTTGCTGTGAATGCACAGTAACAGCGCAAACAGTGTGAACAACAGCAACAGTGCTGACAGAGCTAACTTTTGCCCTTTAGGAACAGAGATCCCACTACAGGGCAGCTACAAAGTCCCTTTGTTATTCCGCCTTTGCATGTTTATACAGAAGAAAATAACAGCAGCATCCTGCTGCATCAATGTGTGATTTTAAGAGCTTGCTGGCATCCTGGAAGCAAACAAGGCATGACAGTTGTGATGTGTAACACAGCATCGTCAGCCTCTTGTGCAACGGCAGCTCCTTCTAAACAATAACAAAGGCAAAACACGGCAATAACAGTATTTTAAAGTCCTTGTAATATGGCGGTTGATCTCATCCTCTGCTCTGAAAGGTAAGGAGCTCCTTGATTTCATTGCCTTGAGAACTTTTTCAGCTGTAGTTTTTCTTCTTTGAGATTGCTGTTTTTAAATCTCCCAGCAATGGGTCACACACATAACATGTCGTGAAAACTTTGCACCCATCCCATCCGTGGTCCCTTCTTACTGGCTGTCGCTTTCACACAGACATCAATTTGCCGCTGTTTCTACCTCATCTGTCGGCTCAAAGTCGAGACAACTCTGTCCCCCCAGTCAGTGATCATGTGTTTTGTAAAGAACGGTGAGGTGGAATAACGAAGTGATATTCCTGCCTCGAACAGGCAGTGTAAAAGGGGCCATTGGTAACTTGTTTGCTGCTATAAAACAATAATAATAAACAACAAATAATAAGAGAATACATTATGTATATTTTCTCTTCTAATGCTCTCCTCATACACTCCATTCTACCATTACCATTATGTTTGATTTTTTTTTTTGACTGTCAAATTTAAAGATTAGAAGATTTTTTTTCCTTTTCAGTTGCCTATGGCCAATAGGAAGATCTGGCCCTGGCAGTAATGACCACAAGTGCTGTACAGAGTGGTGGCAATTAGCTAGCCATTGGGATACACACACAGGGACTAACATGCATGAACCGTCTATCACAACAACAAACAGAGAAGCTTGGATTACAACAAACACAGAGGGAGTGTGTCTGATGAGGATGCATTTTCTCCACTATGCTTTTACATGGCAAATAGCTGTTTGCTGCTCCGAATGTCTCATACAGCTCCTTTAATTAATGGCTGATTTGCTGATTGCTGGCTGTGTTGTACTGATAGTGGGTATTTTGTCCGATGGTCAGTGGGGAGGAGGGCACTGAGGAAATCCCTCTCCTTGGCTCATTTTGCCATCAGTACTGCAGAAGTATGAAAGAAGAGAGCCATTTCCATAAATTTACATAAACATGTTTCTCACATCACACTGGCTCCTGTTGCATTTGCTTCAATCATCGACAGATTAGATGGACTTGAAGCCTAAAATTCAATCACGTCTAACGTCTAATTTTGTTTTGTTTTTTCCCTTCTCTTTGGGTTGTGAAGGTTGAAATGGAAACGCTACACTTCTCATACTTGCTAGAGGTATGTTTATAAATACTGCAGATGCATTTTTCCTCTGTCCTATTAAACTAGCATACATGTTTCCTAGGAACCAGATAATGGGGGAAGGTTCATACTACTTTTGAACATTTCTTCTAGCATTAAACACGGGAAGAGCTGCATCTTGCATTGGCTACATTTTCACATCTTTGTGCCAAATCCTGTAAGTAAACAAACATTTCTGTCTTGATGGTCAGCAGACATTTTCTTTTGCCATTTTAAGAAACCCAGAGAAAACCCACTCATCCAATCGACCAACTAGAAACGAATAGATTCAAGAGAGACACTAATGGGCTTTTTTGCAAAAAGAAAAGAGGGTCCACTTCTTCTTTTTTGTTGTGTTTTCTTTGATTGCAATGCAAGAAAAAAAGGCGAGAGGGACACACGCAGGGGAGATGCAGGGATGAAGGTTTTTTCACAGGATTAGATCCAAAAAGCAAAAGGCTTAAACACAACATCACCTTCGACTCCTGCTAGAAATAGATCCATATCAGTGTCTTTTCATGTTCGGCTTGAGGCAACAATAAACAGAAGCCAGCCAGTCTGTGTTTGCTCTCAGGTGAAACTTGCAGATATTCAGAAATTAGAGTAGAAGTTCTTTAACCAATTTATTGATCAAGCTTGAAATTGCCTGTGTTGTGTGGACTGTAACAACCAGGGAACAGTGCATCAGTGTGAAAAGCAGTTTGGCTTCACAATTCAATAGTCTTCATCAGGAGGAGCAATTTTCTGAAGACTATCTGCAATTTGTGTCCTCAGCTCCCCCGAGTGCTGCCAGTTTCCGAGGTGATTTGTTTTCCTCAGCTAAGCCACACTATAGGCCGCGGGTAATCACCCTTTTCTCTTTTCTCTGTCATTGTTTTGCTCGGGAAAATCCACTTTTACTCAGTTTCTTTATTTAATTATCTGTGTGCAACTGAATTAGATTGCCCCGCTTGTTTTTATTAGCTGAACCAACATCCCTTGAGTACTTGAAGGCAGCCTGTCAAAACCACTAATGTCTCCGAGGATGGCCTCTGTCTTTACTCTGACACACAAAAAAAGCCACTTTATCAAGCCATCTGACCACAGAGAATTGAGTAATGGAAGATAGTTACCGCTCGCCGTCTGCATTTCCCAAACCTCCATATTGCTGCGATCAGGTAAACACCACATGCCTTTTAAAAGCTGGCTTTTTGAGGACTTTATTAAAAGAGCATTTTCAAGATTGACAGCCATGTTTTTTTTTTCTAATCAGCCTCTGTGAGTGAGTTTTATTGGCTGCAGGGTCAGGAAACTTGATCTGGCTCTACATTAAAATCTAGTTTCGTGAGATGATGGCGACATGCAGCTGGCTCCCATTTCACCTCCAATGTTTCAATAACAGCATGTAATACAGGTACACAGTCACGTATTCAGTCTCAGACAGAGTACTTTAACTGATGCATGAATCATAATAAGATAATGAAAGTATTGATGATGCAGTGCTGACTCAGGCAACCAAGTAAGTCATGACATTTAATAAAAAATAAAAAGGCATTTTTGATTAAGCTGATTAAATTCCATTAATTTACTTTTATAAATGTGTTAATTATAATTAGAGACTGGCTGATGAAGATGTATGCCCATGTGCTGCATATTTTAAAACATTACATATGGCAGAAGATAACATTAAAACAATGCCACCATCAAAGAGGAGATTTGAGTGGATCTATATTCTGTATTCTGAAATACAAACAGTAAAATCTTCCCTCACCCTGATCACTGATGTCATTTCATGTTTTCTTTTCTCTTCATCTCTATTTTTAATTATTGTAAAAATTGATCTTAAGTTTAATTTCGAGTGGCATTAAAAAAGTCTTTGAAAGCCCTAAATGTAACTTGCTTTAAGTTGTAGGAACCCTGATGTTTATTCTGTTTATTTTATATCAAGAGGTACAGTTCATCACAAGGACAGCACAATAAAATAATTAAACAATACAAGGACCAAGTGATTTTTGGAGTTTTATCACATTAAGAATTCAAGACAAGGGAAGAGACAAAGGAGGTAAAATACTATTTCTCACAGTTAAAAGCTGATGTAATGAGGGGTCAGCTCTGCATGCTCTATATCAGTGGTTCCTAACTGTTTTCCTTGAGGCACCCCTTTATTATCATTGGGTAAACTGATGACCCCTGACCAAGTGACATATTTTATGGATATTTCACATTATATTTAATTTATAACAATATCCACACAGAACAACTTAACCCAAACGGTAACTGCAAAAACTGCAGGAAGTTTGTGTGAAATGAGGAATCTGGATGAATTTAAAGCAGATTATTTTCATCAGAGATTAGTTTCCAGATATTTGCAGGAACTTTTTATAGGATTCTCTGTTAAGTTTTTTTTTTTTTAAACAATCTTACATACTGAAAAAATCTTCTTTTTTGAGATAGTCTGTTGTTTCCTCTTCCTTTGGCTCAGCCATTGTTCTATTAGCTCTTTGGCTGTTTTAACTGCGTACTTTTCTAATGCAGGAAGAGGTTGTTTGAGAGTGAAGTCTCTCATCAATGATCTAAACTAAGACATTTAACAAAAAAAACAATTTCATATAGTTTTCTTGACAGAAATGAACAACATGCTTGAATATATGCCTACTGTGAATATTTTATTAAAAGTTTTCTTACACCTTAATATCAGAAAGACCTTGTGACCCCCATGAAGCTTTGACGACCCGGAGTGGGGGTCCAGACCACCAGGTTAGGAACCAGTGCTCTATACAACTTACCTTTATTCAGGGTGCAAAACATGGGTTGGTTGCGAGGGGTCCGAGACCCAAAAATTGAAACTTGAGACCCCCTGAAAGCCTCATCAGCACAAGGTGGGTGTGTATCCAGAAAAATCTTTAAAAAATTGTCATTGCAATTGTCATTAAAAAATATACTTACTTTATTACTTTACTTTATTCAAACAGTATACACTACTCAAATTGCAAAACATTTATTCACATGTTGTGCTGTAGTGTTTCCTTGTATGTTGCCTTTAAATACTCGGTTGTTTCTGGTCGGGTTTCAGTATGTCTTCTATGAGTGGCGTCACTGCTTTTCCATCAAGCACTCTGCCTCCCAAACAAGGTATTTTAAGCCAAAACATTTTCCTCTCCTAACTATAACCAAGTTGTTTTTGTGCCCAAACCGAACCACATGTTTACCACAGTGTTGTTGAGTCATCAAGTTTATGTGTCTGCTACGTAATAAGGTACAAACATGAAAATATATAATGGCAACATATTTTCTGGCGATTGGGTCAAAATCACAGCCTACTGGAATTTGGGTTATCCCAATTATGTGTATTCACATGTAAATAATCATATCCTGGTTTCAGAAACCTGGATAGTTTAGATGGAATATTTTGATACTACAGGGATCCTCTGCCCAAACAGTCCTGCTGTCCATACCGTACCAACTACAATAACAATTAATATTTCTTTACAGTACATTCCTTTTCTCTTTGTCATAAAATTCAATATTTTCAGTTACATTTATGCATTTTATTTCGAAAGATTTCCGCACAGTGAAGCATGTAGTTAATTTGATAAAATAGCAAATACCCTCAGTTACAGTCTCTCTCCTGTTTCAGGAGAGGAAAAGGTGGATTGATGTATCCCTAATAGAAACTGGGATGTTCTGACGTGTGAACATCTTTTATCTTTAACAATGTTCGTGATCAGTGTTTTTCAGCGGATCAGGGCATTTCCTAAACTCAGATGATATAGTAGTTAATCAGTGAAGCAACTGATATAATGATAAACAGTGTGATTATGCTGACATGGAAGTGACTGCAGTAATGGGGAGGAAGCAGAGGACAAATATTGTATTATTGTTCTGCTGAGTACAGGAGTGGATGTAGAGAACAGTTTCTAAATCATGTGTACAGAAAGCTGAATAACCAGGTTTCTCTGTGTTCCATATACATGAAAATATAATAAATGTTGAATATGATGAAAACTGGGATACAAGCGTGCATGGTGGAGTAAATACATAAAGTCAGATTTAACATAATACATTACTTATTCATTTTATTCAGTGTGTTGCTCAGATTGGTGTTTTATTCTTGTTAAAATAAGGACTGGTCATGAATAATACTTTAGTTTAGTGTTGGAATATCTTTATCAAATGCAGTAGCTGTATATAACTGTGTCAACTGTAAAGAGAAGAGCAGCCTTAAAAACAATTGGTTTGTGATTAAAGCTCCACTCCTCATGATGAGACTACTTTTCCCTGCAGGTTGTAATTAGCACCTTTTTAAGTGATTAAAACTATTAAAGTAAACAAACCCACATATTTCTCCAGTAAGAGAATCATTATTGAGTTGATTGCACATTCTTTGTTAATGAATAGGGATGCATCAGTAGAAAGAGGGAAAGTAATTAGATGTAATAGATGTCATACTTGCACGGCTGTCCCGCTACAGGCGGTAAAGGTTAGGACATCATGGAAAGTGGCAACTTTGAAACAAGGCAGGTTTTGAAACTTTATTTTAAGTGACAGATTCATGTTGCCAGTGTTTTCATGTTTTCAGGTTAGGCTATATATTGTTCATAATACATTACAGAAAATTCACAGTCTACTGCCAGCTTATGCCAGATTTGGTATATGGAAGTGGCGTTCGACTGTGGAGCACATTGGTGAATGTAGTCAGTCTGATTGGCACGAGAAGAGAAACGGAAGTAAAGTAAGTACACAAAGAGCTTAAATCAACAGGAAGTGAGACCAAAACAAACTTGTTACATTTAGCCAGGAGAAACGTTTTCTGTGTTATTGTGTCATTTCTTTCTGTTATTGTTCACTGGCGCACAATAGATATGCTTTGTTCTTTCAATATTGGGTCATGTTGATTATGTGCTAATTTGCTAACAAGCATCAAGATGGTCGTCCGTTTTCTCTTTTTGAAAGATGCATACAGGCAACTGCCGTCTGCAGTTTGGAGAGTTATCTTCTCTCATGCAGGCACAGAACACATGTGCTGGTTGGTCATAGGTTGTAGTCTTTGCTGAGTGCTCATGTGCAACTTTTTGGCCAAAGCACAGGTGATGAGAGGGGAAGCAGCAGGGGGCTTTTTTCAGCGCTAGTCCTCTGAAGTCGGTTTGGTGCGCCTGAGCTTTAAGACTCTGAATGTCGCATGCAGCTCCTTTAAACTTTGGAGATGTCGGTCTCCAACAGCTTTAAAGAATAAGGCTGATGATACTTTATATTTTTCTTACTGCCAACAACATGGAAACACCAAAACAAACCAGGCGTCGGTCTCTCATAACGTTTTGACAAAAATATGTTATTACATTTCTTTTAAAAAAACAAGTAATTTTTGAAAGAGGCTGGGAACTGTAGTTTTTCACAAAGTTAATAGGAACTACTTTGATCTGTGGATTAATACATGATTAGGGCTGTGGTGCATTTTTATGGCTACAGTGAATGTATGATGGACTCAAAATAGACTCCAGTAGCCACCTTCATTGTTATGAAGGAACATGTCACACAGTGTGGCTCATGTTTGTGTTGTCAGTACAACAGCACAGTATATCAGGCTTTAGACACACAGACAGTACTTAGCAGTAAACTCACTTCACTGTTGTTCTCTAAATGGATTTTTTTGTCAATAATAGAAATACAGAATATTGCCAGCCTTATCCTTCAAACATACAGCCACATATACCCTTGACTGAAGGCTTTACAGCTCATGGTTGATTACTGTGGCTGGATATGAAATGAAAAACTGTTGTTTAGGAAAAGCGACTTCTCTCCAACAGCCACTCGACGGACACGGTGCATTTTCTTCCACGTGTAATTATTCATAAAAGCTGAGGCTGCTCTCTTGTCGCAGGAGAGCTGTAATTACACCACCCTTTGTCTTTGTTGCTGTCTCTGTCCAGGGTGTCATAACGAACATTACAGTCCCATTATCAGAGAACAACCCTCTTTTCATTGTGCTGAAACACTTTTATTTCAGAGTTAATGAGCCAGAAAGTTTCTTATCTCTGCTTCTCTGCATCTACCTGAATAATTCCTCCCTCATTTTCTTTTTTTGTCTACCTACTTGTACTGTACTCCTCTCTCTCAACTTTGCTCTCACTTCATCAGAGCCTGGCTTGCTCCTTGTCTGTTTTGACACTTTATTAAGCCTAATTCTGACTATTAATATTATAGCGAGGATGCCCTGTTATTTAACCTCCAGAGAGGCAGTAATGTGATTCATCTTATTCAAGGCCTGCATCCTGCAGACTCTCTGCTAATTACAGCCTGTCGTACAGGAACATAATTTTAAGTGGTAATCTACAGTTTTTTTGTGTTTTGATTTTGTCCTTGTTGTTAATGGATAATTGCTGTGGTGTTTCTGCTCTGCAATTGCCAGAAATCACCTGTCAATCAAACAGTGTTGGTGGCACAGCTGTGTCTTTTATATTTTTTTCTTTTTTTAAGATGAAGTTTTCTGTAAGTAATGAGTACCGTTTAAGCTGAAGAGGGTTTAGTTAAAGGTCCAGAGTTTAAGGTTTAGAGGCATCTATTGGCAGAAATTGTATAAAATATTCACAGGTTTTAATTAGTGTATAACTACCTGAAAATAAGATTCCTTGTGTTTTTGTTAGCTTGGAATGAGCTGTATATATCTACACACTGAGAAGATCCTCTGAGATGGCCATGTTGTTCTACAGTAGCCCAGGATGGGCAAACCAAGCACTGGCATAGTGGTCACTACAGTGGGCAGCTATTTAAAAGCCATTTTCTTGTATGTGGGAGGGAGGGCGACCAGGAGTGAGGAGTCAAAAGAGAGAGAGGGGTATTACTAGTAGAATATGTTAAAAAACACACAAGTTAAACAGCATTGAAAATATTTGCTTATAGCTTCACATATACATTTCAGTGGTTTATATTTCTTCTGTTGACTGAAAAATCTTGACTGAGGTAGTCACACATCATACGTGAAAGGTCATGTTTTTGCGTTGGTGGCCGTTGTAGCTCTCCTCCATGCTTAGCACACGGGAGATGTTTCAGTAGATGCTACTAAATACAAAGACTGCAAAAATAATGGACGTAGCTTCCATGAAAACACCCATTTATTTATGGACTCCTGTTTTGAAGCCTCAAGTTTGGCATTTAGGCTTTTGCCATCTTGTTTTTTTTGGAGCAAGGAGTGACCATATTTAGGCGAGAGGCTGGCGATGCGGAGGAGTGAGAGGCATATCTGACTGAGACAGCCTGTCATTGAAAATGGCTCTGCCCTTAATTATGCATAACTTTAAGTCTTACAATAAAATGTAAATGGATGAGTTAACTAAAAATTCACCCCTTGTACAATTGTCATGAATGTTGAAATTAGCTACACAGACCAAAACTATTTCTGTACCAGGCTGTAAACATGTTCATTTCTGCTGTAAAGTTGGGCATTTTAGCATGGGGGTCTATGGGGATTGGCTGGCTTCTGGATCCAGCCTCAAGCAGCCATTCAAAAAACTGTAGTTTTTGGCAACTCTGTGTTGGCTTCATTTTTCAGCCCTGGAGGTTGCTGCTTGACTAAATCCTACACACTGGACCTCTAACCTAAAGGAAACCAAAAACTGTCTACATCAGGGAGCGTTATTTACACTCCAGAGATATTGTATGGAGCCTTTTGAAATTCCACTCAGGCAGTTTAGTCCTGGCAATGGCAGTAATTTAGAAATGAACTGAAACTGCTCTCAGGTTGAGTTGAGTAGTAGATGATTCTGGAAGTGTCTTCACATATTCCTTTTAAGGTAAATGCCATATGGTTTCGATTTGAATGCAAATGAGTGTTACTGTTGTGTCTAATTTAAAGTGATGGATTGGATACCAGCTGTGTTTTGACACATTTACATATTAAACATCAGTAAATTTCCGTTGTGTCAAAGTTAGATGTCAAAGGAGCTGTCTGTCAACAAAACACTACATGAGTATGATTTGTTGTCTGTAAAATAAAAAAACAAACTGTAAAAATGATTAAATCTATAATGAAATCATGCATAGTTTAGGGATATACATGAAAGATAAAATAACCATTACATATATTATTCTTTAAGGCAGTATTAATTATTATTTTTTGGTCATTTGGGGGCAGCACAACAATCTGTCAATACAACACACTGACATATTATTGCATAATACCACTTGTAACATCATACAGCAGATATTGAGCAACATTAGCATTTATTTGGAGTCGTGTGTCTGGCCACCTGATGAATCTAAGTGGTATCTGTGATGAATCTATTCACTCTATTTTGGTCTACACCAACTCCTGAGGGAAACACCTGGCTCTTTAGCTGTTAAACCGCTGTGTTGAGCTGAGGGGAACTGCAGAGTTGAGTGATAATGAAGGTCTGTCACTATGAGTGACGACTTTCACATTACAGTCATTTAAACTATTGTTAATACAAAGATATTAATTAGTGCAGATTTAAAGCAAGATTATGAACATATTCTCATTCCCAACTTGTCACATATCACCACTTGGTTAGTAGGCTGAGAC
This sequence comes from Epinephelus lanceolatus, assembly GCF_041903045.1. Taxonomy (NCBI): domain Eukaryota; kingdom Metazoa; phylum Chordata; class Actinopteri; order Perciformes; family Serranidae; genus Epinephelus; species Epinephelus lanceolatus. The sequence continues at coordinate 28,963,645 of NC_135749.1, read as the reverse complement.
ATCTACAAAGGTATCCTGGGTGTGTCTGCATTGTGTTTTTTCAAAATAAAATTTTCCATTTTCTCAGGAAATGTACAGTCCCTGTTTGTTAAATGCATACAGTCTTTTTCAAAATAAACTTAGATCATTGGTAAAACACCTCATACTTATGTTTATTTCCTTGTGCAACAAACGCACGTGGTAAGGTTTTTAACAAAACATCATGGTTGGGCTCAACATTCATACAGGAAGCAAACACAGGGCTCCTGGGTAAAAGTACTGTGTTCTTGGCCCCATCCACCCCCCTCCTGCCTGCCCTATGGGGACTTTCCAGCTCCTTATATTACTTTTTTTTTTTTGTTAACTAATGCCATCTAGCAGACTTCACATGTAGCACACTGTTGAGTTAAACATAGAGACCACTAAACACTAAATTGAGCATTTATGGTTTCATGTGCAGTTGAAGCCACTAAAGTCCTAAGCAATAATGACAAGGATAAGATGATGACAAATTTTTATTGTGTTTTTTTCGTGGAGCAATGGCTGCTACAGAGGTGTGTGTGGAAGTGGAGTAGGAGCCAAGAGTGGTGGAGTCGTGACATGCGTGGCTTCACTGAAACTGATTTCATCCACAATTTCAGGATGTCAAGGGCAACTTTTGACTACATTTGTTAGCATCCCTCCACTGAGAGATTCCTGCCAGCAGAGAATTGTGATGAGTGTCAATCTAAAGGGACGTAACAGTCACATGAATTCCAATATGACTGTTCTGACTGAGGTTGCATTGCAGAAAATCAGACCTGTATCTGATTAAGGACCACATGTGAGTGGGCTATGTTGAAATTGTAAAAAAAAAAAAAAAAAAAAACCTGAGTCACTCACGAGTAAAAAAATCAGATTTGGCCACTCCTGCCTGCAGTCGTAATGTAACCCTTTTGTTACTTTTACATAGTGGTCACTTGGGCCACAAATAATGACTACACTAATCTAAACAGTAAAAGTGGTACAAGTACAGAACAATCAAAACTCAGTAATGTCAGTCAAACAAAAAATATTTAGTGACAGTTTGCTAACATTAACAATGGGCCTTTCCCAAACGACCCCCTCTCCCTATACCTGCTTCCACTCCATGTCTGTGGTCACTATGTTCATTGAGTGCCATCCCAAACCAACTAGTGGAGAGTGGAAGTGGGATATAAAATCCTCCAGTAGTGAGCTTGCATCAATGTCGACTAACTGACCATATGCAGCGCCGTATTGTATTTGTCATGGAAAATGCTCTGTACAAAGTTCCGCTGCTAGCCCTACAAATGAAAACCTCTCAATCTAAGATAGACATTTAAAGTCTATTGTCATTACAGACGTTGACATTTTAAAGGTTACATGGTATTTAGGATAAGATATACCTTCCTCTAGTCTCTAGGAAACAGTTGTGTAAGTTGTGTAATTGTAAATGGTTATATAGGCTATTCTGTATTTAAACCAAGCAGCTTTTCATCAGCGCCAAAATGAGAAAATGTTTACAAAAAAAAAGTAACCCAAAGAAGCTTAGGAGCAAGTTTTATTGCTATTCATTCTAATCAATTTATCAAGTTATTTATTACTTTTAATGATAAAAGTATAATATACAAAAACACAGGTAAACAATAGCCACACATACAAATCAAATTTAAGTGCCACATATATAAATGAAGAACATTAAATGGGATTAAGCTTTATTTTTTTTCTATGGTTATGAAAAGTAACAACAGTTGCTCTTTCCGCCGCAGAGACTGAAGTTTGTCCCAGAGCCTGCTTGTGTATTTACCCCCATACCTTAATGAAGGGTGCTTCCTTTACCTGTGTAGGTGATTACAAACGGAGTAACACTTTGTGACAGAGAGGGGGTGGGTAGGGTACAGTTTTGGAAAGGCCCTACAATTAGTCACATGAAGCTGAGTAAGGCTGTAGCAGCATAGTGTTTCATTAAAGGATAACTTCCGTATTTTTCAACCTGGGCCCTATTTCCCCATGTGTATGTGTGCGTATGATTCATAGGTACAACTCAAATTGGTTCAGTATTGAGGGAGGCGGATGGAGCCGGGAGCCGCGAAATGAGCTAAAACAGTAACAGGGGCAAATGCGTCCCGTATAAGTTTGCGCATTAAAAGTGCTTTTTTTCGACACTGACCGGTTCAGATCGCCAGTGCTATCTCTGTAAATAGCATACTAAGCGTTTCCCTTACCTCTGGGCTGTGTGACGTCATCTCACGAGAGCTTTGCTCCACTGTGTCTGTAGCTCTCTCTACTCATGGGACAGCTGTTTTCTTGAGGAAGAGGTGTTTCGGGATTGGATGTCTTCTCTTCTTCGGCTGGCAGTAGTCATCTTGGGAGAGGTGAGCACTGCAGACCCGATGGTCTGCAAGGCGCAGTGTCTGGAGAGGAGTGTTAGCATCCATTTGTAGCACAACTAGCCACAACTTCAGCATCTCACCGTCCGACAAAGGCAGCCTATGAAAGCTGTACGGGGTGTTGCGCGACATCCTGTTCTTGCAATTCGGATAAGCACAAACACAAACCATTGTTTTCAATCGATGCAGTAAAACTCTCAACTGTACTCTGGAACAACCAGCGCCACTCAGAGCGGCGCTCAGCATGGCTCTGTTTTCTTCCGGCAACAAGCAAAGCTCTGGCGAGATGACGTCACAGCCCAGAGGTAAGGGAAACCCTTAGTATGCTATTTACAGAGATAGCACTGGCGATCTCAACCGGTGAGTGGCGAAAAAAGCACTTTTAATGTGCAAACTTATACAGGACGCATTTGTCCCTGTTACCGTTTTAACTCGCGGCTGGCAGCTGCATCTGCCTCCCTCAATACTGATCCAATTTTAAAATGAGCTGTACCTATGAATCATACGCACACATACACATGGGGACATAGGGCGCAGGTTGAAAAATACCAAAGTTATCCTTTAAGCAAGGGTGTGATTTATGTATTCAACTTTTAATTTGAAAGAGATAGAATGTTTTATCACTTCTTTAACATGTGCATTATGATTTTTAGGGCTTTATATAAACCCCAAGAAAAACAAGTTTGGAGTGACAGATCTAAGGTCAGTTTAACCTTCCAGTAGGATATAATGAGCAGGATGGCTCTTCTTGGTTTCTAGGACTTTTTTGATCCACTGAATTTTCAAGACAGACATTTAATTTCCCTGCTGTCCTTTGACTATAGCCCTATCCTGCTAAGTGTGGGAGGCGAGTGAGGAGATGTTATGAACAGGAGGAATGGTTAAAAGAAATGACACTGATGACAAGATTTTTTAGAAAAATGTTGCAAACTGAAAACTAAAGAAGGATTGACGCCCCCTAATGTGCATTTCTGAACTTTAAACTGAGCAAAAATTAAAAGAAAAAAATTATAATCATCTACTGTGATTTTAGAACCAACTTTATTTGCAGCATAAAGATAAAACGTACAAATTAGCAATTTCTACATAACCATCAAACATACTCACAGGATCATGTTATTCTAAAAAGCAAGACCAAGGCAGCAGCTTCCAAGTTGCACATCACAAAATAATATTTATAATGTTTTAATGGCCAATTGTGAAAGCAAGAGTGGCATAAAGATATACAGATAACTTCTGCCTGACAAACAGAAGTCACCATAAATAACAATCACTTTAAATACACAGGGAACATACACGAGGACATGAATCTACTGATACACAATGCATGTACAGTATTGGTACAATCATTAAAAAGAAGCTGTAGCTGTTATTTGACATTTCCCTCACACAGTAGTGAATGAAACCACTGTTTGAGAGTGAGAGCTTCATCGTCTTCTTCTGCTGCTGCCCAATTATATTCCCGTTTGGCAGACTGTGCTTGGAAATTCATAAACAGCCACTGATCTTGCAGAAAACACCACACAACACCAGCAAGTTGAAACATCACACATCCATCCAGCCATGTTCACCGGCTTGCTGACGGCTTCCACAACTACAGAGCGAGACAAGCAAAGCGACAGGTTTTACACATCCACAGTTCACATGATACGAAACACGGACGAACACATTCACTTCACTATGCTTTCACTCAAACACTGATGCTTGGATGGACATTTTAGTGCTGCAGCTGAAATATATCATCATGTTCTTACATTCAATCTCTGTAACACTATATACAGTCTTTTACAGTGTGAAACATTCCGGGTTACAACCTCTGCTCAAACAAAAAAGAGAAACCTTTTTTGAATGTATAGGAGAGTCGTAGAATAATAATTAAAGAGGGAAGAAGGTACCGTTGTCTACAAGGCATATTTCATAAAGGGTTTATAAGCTGTGACAAGTCTGTATTATAATGTGTTTAGTTAATGAACATTTATAACTGTAGACTATTTGAAAACTCAGAAAATCGTCAAGAAAAGGTTGCAACTTCGGTCCTTTCTAAATAAAGTCGTTAACAGCAGGAAAAGTCTCGGTTGTGGTTTCACTTGTCGTCTCTCACCTCACTGCTGTGATGTCGGAGTGTACTGGTTCCAGCAAACATGCTCTATAACAAAAGATGACAATTACGAACTGTACTAATGGTAAGAAATGGCAAACTCTCAAAAGCCCCTTTCCCGATGGGAAGTGGTCAGATTGCCTTTCTTTTTTTTGTTTGGCAATATTGTTTTTTCCTCTAACCAATTAGTAGTGATTGTTTTTCATATAGACTTTGGGAGTTTGAACAGGTTTCAGTGGGATTTTCGGGGTGACTGTGACATTCATGGATATAGTAACCAAGCTAACTGTGCAAAAGACGGATCTGAAATGGTTAACATTTTTCCAACACTCGATATCAAACAAAAGCCTGACACTGTGTTGTATTAAGCTCCAGTGAGCTGTGAGAAGATAATGTTATTTGGGATCCTTACAGTGCAAAGTCTCTCCTCCTCTTTGCTGCTGCATCTCGTCTGCAGCTGTCTGAATAAATACTGCACAGCACACTGACTACCAAAAAACCCCTCCCAAAAAACAAACAAAAACAACAACTGCTTGACTTGAAGTATTTCAGCTGACTGAGGTGTGTCCGACTGATGATTCAAACTGCAACTTATAGGGGGCAGCCCTTAATCAATCAATCAATACGGAGTTATTTTATCTGTGAGTCGGCTTACACCAACCCAGTTGCATCCATCTTATTCACGCCTACAGTGCCAATTTTTTATAGATTCTGGCACTGTTGCAGGAAAATTGCATCTCTCTTCTCAATCCCACTTGCAGAGCGTTGGTTGTTTTTCCAGGCTGATATCAACTGTTATTAAAAATTTTCATACATGCGTCGTTTCCTGTGAATCCCTTGTGTGCAGGAGGACACAATGAAAACTAACATAAAATGTGAAATACTGAATGCCGATACATAAATAGTATTGAAAACAGGGTTTGATTCCATGAAAATCATAAAGAATATTCTTTGAAAGAGCAACATAAAAAGACATATTAATTTTTGCTTGTAAATGGCAACCAAAAGGGACACCTGACAACCCACAACATATCTTATTAATCTGTAAAGGGTTATAAAATGATTTCTTGCCTATAAATATAGCAGTTAGTGACCAGTTATAAATATGCCTTATTAGAAACAGGGTGATGCTGGGGGTGCTGCAACAGCACATAATACATTTCATTATGGCCCTTCTTGAATTAAAAAAGTGCTGTCCTTATGTACAGTCTGTCAGCGAACACTTTGCAGTGGAGACACTCAACATGCCATCAAGCGATCTTTATAAAGACTGAACCCCGGCCTCCAGAACACACTCAGCACAGTCTGTCTTGGTTCTCACATTGTGCTCGAGGCCGCATACGTGTCCTTCACAATAAAAAATAGAGCCTGTTTTCTCTGTGAAGGTTCAGGTGTGACTCACCCTTTAATGGACCGCCTGCCCTGAAAACATCAGGGGGGCAGGATGGCATACAGTTATTAAAGCTGCACAGGTTGAGGCTTTTTTTGGTGTGAGAATCTATCCTTTTTCTCAGCCTAAATCAGCCTCATCTCAAATACTGGCTGCTACCCTAGCACTTGCTAATGTGTGCTCATCAGTTCTCTCTGATAACTTAAGATTCAGACAGTCAGGAGATTTTTATTGGGAGCTGAATTATTCCTCTCCAAAACAAACAGACCCAGTGAGTTAAACCAGTAAAAACCTCCCAAATAAAGCAGTTTTATGTAAAAAAAAAAAATATATAAATATAAAAAGTCTGTTTTTCTGTTACTTTTGTCATGGAGGGGCTGCTAACTACAGTGGCAGACACGAAAATACAAAAATGCTAATGGTTCTTTCTAGAGCCAGTGTTTGGTTTTCCATTCTGGGCTATGATAAAAACATGGCGGTACAACATGGCGATATCTGTAGACAGGGACCCATTCCCTATGTAGATATAAACAGATCATTCTAAGGTAACAAACAAAAACAATGATTCTTTTTTTCAGTTAATTATACACTGAAGAAAACATACTTATCATATTATATTCTATTTCTGCCAGTATATATCCCCCTAAATGCTACACACTGGCCCTTTAAAGGGCTAACTGTCAACAGATGAAGCTAACCAACCAGTTGTGGGGTGCTAGTTTTTATCTAGATTTCTTCACCACAGAAACTGAGGGTTTCAAGGAGAAGTGTTACACTACTGTTACTGCCCCCATACAGCTAACTACCATATGCTAACACCAAGCACTTAACAAGCATTAACTAAGCCTTCTTTCACATTAGTTAAGGGACTAGCTATAGAGCATCATCATCATCATCATTTGTATTAACGTTCAGTGTTAACAATTTTTTTTGCCGACAGTGAGAGTAATCATGAACTCTAATGAAAGTAGCTAACACTAGCTCTAAAAGTAAACAGATGATGTCACATGCTTATTTGCATATTGGTGACATCATTATGTATTAATGGAAGCCTTAAAACTAAATTAGATTTAATAGAAAAATCCTTAATTCCCACAGTAAGCAGCGTCTCTTCTTCTGCTGCCTGTCCCACACTGACTGCACAGCACAAGAGGAGACGGGGGAGACCCTGTGCTGATACCAGTAGAGCAGTGGTGTGATTACTAAGAGCAGCACGCATTGCAATGAATTACAATGTAATATATTTCTTGCCTTTTCCCTGATGGTCTGCTTAAGTCACTAAGTTTGTTGCTAGTTAGTTGGAAACACTGATTACAAAAACACTGTCGACATTTGCTTTGTGACGTTAAGCTGACTGGCTGGTCTCACACAGGCAGCTCCGCCGACAATGTTAGTGCAAATTTCCAAAAATTTGATTTGGAATTTGGATAAACTGATCAGATATTGGGAATCTAAATGGTTATGTCATCTGAAAAACTATTAAAACTCAATACCAGCTTTTTTTAGTTAAAAAAGCTTTTGCCGAGAAAAGGATGAGGCTAAGCTACGCTAAGCAAAGTAATTGCACGTACGCTCTTACACAGAGGCAAGAGCACAAAATCATGCAATGCAGCAGGCCCTAGTTCAGGCAAAGAACAGGGTGAATTCTGTTTGCTTTTGTCATCTCTTTGGTATCCTTAAATAAACATGAATATGTCCAGGGAGTTCACCTCACCCCAGACAATTACCTCTCGCTGTCCTGTGCAGCTTTAATGATCTGAAGTGAGTCTGTGCTGATCTGGATTGTGGCACAACATTATACATCTGAAGTAGGAACGGTGTCTTTGTTCACATTCATGTTTTGTTGACTCATTCACTGTAATATACGTGGGTAGGTCCAAGATAAGATGACAGCTAGAGTGTTTATCTGACAATGTTTGTTGCTCTACAATGTCTGGGATCAGTTTCGGCTTTGTGCCTCAAAGACTGTCATTACACATCAGTGGCTGTAATCTGTGTTTACATCTCCAGCTAAAACCGCCTGGTTTTAGAAAGGTCAGCATGCACTCAGGAAACAATATTCCCACTTAACAGACCGCAATAAACAACACTGTCAAACTCTTTCATCCTCGCTGGCATACAGAACCGTCCAGCCGGCCTCAGACCACCAACCTCAGGCTTCGCTAAAGTTCACCTTTCCATACACACAAGGGTCTGGGAACATCATTTTCTGATCAGACAGCAGCTCGTCTGTGACGGTGAGTTCCTCCAGCTCTGTCGTGAAGTGATCGGTGCTCTCCACCATTGACGTATCCTTGACTGCGCTGTATGTGAGGGCCACGCTGTAGGCGGCAGGTTTATCCGAGCCTTTCCTCCCACAGCCGCAGATCTTGCGGAAAGCAGCACGAAACTTCTGAGACATGGCATTGTAGATGACTGGGTTGATGGCACTGTTGAGGTAGATGCAGATACGGCAGAAAAGCAGAAACCAGCTGTCCAGGTAGGCCCGGTCCAGGAAGGAGTTGACCACCACCAGAGTGCGGTATGGCATCCAGAGCGCAGCAAACAGGATCACCACCACAGCCAGCATCTTAGTCACCTGTAGTGGGTGAGAAGAAGGAATATATTAACTCTGCCAGAAGAGTAACCTAATTATTTTGTTCCAATACCCATTTTCTGCAGTATTGATTGACTGGTAGCAGCTTTGGGCTCTTGCCCTCTCTTGTTAATGTTCACTGCAGCCACTCTGTTGTTCTCAGCTACTAACCAAGGAAAGAAATGCTGTTGTTGTCATGTTATAGCAATGCTTTATTTATCTTTTTATAAAAATTTCAACTTGTGTGCCCTGTAGGTCAATTTTGCCCCCTGGTACCAAAAATAGTATCGACTATCTAAGGTTTTCGAGGTATTGTATCGAAATTAAAACTTCCAGTATTGTGGCAACACTACAAATCCAAACTGTTGATAAAAAAATAAAAATAGCACGTGAATATTTTCTACCATTTCAGTATTTCTCTAGCCTACAGGATTTTGAGTTCCTAGACATTTGTAAAGAGGCTTATTTTTTTAAAGTTGACAATAGGGAAGCTCTGCCCACTGGCCTTCACACTTTGGTGATGCATTCGCGTGTGAACAGTATTTTATATACAGTTGGGAAACTGGTAATAAATTCTATAGTCTCATATGTTGTGTATGTGAAATCTTAATTTGTCAAGCTTATAGCTATCAAGTGGCATAAAATGAAAATACTTGAGTAAAGAACGACATATTTGTACTTGAATGAATGAATTGAATGAATTTGTAAATTGCGGTGCAAACAGAACATAACACTTTGGAGTGACAGCTCGGGCTCACACACACCACCCACCTGCCTGCGGGAGGTCGCGGTGGAGCTGGAGTGACGGGAGTTTTTGCAGCTGGTCCTCTTATTGTTGGTGTGGTTATTCTGTCCGTTCTTCTTCTTGTCCTTAGGGTCGGAAGGCAGCGGGTTGAGGAAGAGGATCCTTGCGATGAGTCCGTACAGGACCGCGGAGAGCAGCAGCGGCAACACGAAGAAAACGCCGAAATCAAAGAAGTAAATGGGTAAATAAAACTTCCTGGGGACTCTGTAGCCGCACGTGATGATGGTAATGTTGTCGTACACCTGCTCCTGGATGTCTGACAGGTAGAACCACATCACACAGTACAGAGAAGTAAAAGCCCAAACGAACAAAATGATCTTTTTGGCCCTGGAGAGGGTGCACAGGAACTGAGCTTTAATCGGATGACAGATGGCGATGTATCTCTCTATGGTGAACGCTGTTATAGAGCAAGACGAGGCGTTGATCCCGAGGTACTGGAAGTAGGTGATGCACAGGCACCCATAGCGGCCAAACACCCAAGATCCAAAGATACTGTCGGTAATTGTGGGTAAACCAGCTGCTGTCAGAACCATCAAATCAGCTACTGCCAAACTTACCAGATAGCAGTTTGTCGGAGTCCTCATGTGTTTGGTTGTGAGCACCACCAGGATCACCATCACGTTGCCAACGATTCCTAAAGCGCAAATCACGAAAAGCAGCAAACTACTTATCATTTTGTACTGGATACTGTAGTCCGTCCAAACACCCAAAGTGTGGTTGAGCTCCGGAGCCGCTGTAAAGTTTTCCATCGTGTTGTTTTAGCTCAAATATCCGAGAGACTTTGCGGTGGGATTGTTTCTCCCTGACGCGCCAAACAGGTTTTACGCGCGACAGAAGCAAGAGATGAATCAACTCTGCAGCTCCGGAGAAATGTGTATCGATCTCAGACAGCTAAAGATTGCACCCAGCCGCGTGCTGCACATGAAATCGTCATAATGTGACAAAGAGCTGCTCGGACCCTAGTGTAATTCCGCGGTCGGTAGTGTCGTGCGTAAAAAGCGAAGTGCCTCCGTGTTCCTGTCAGAGCAAACTGTCTGTCGGGCAGATGGCGGTTTGGTTTTGAGCCCTGCTCTTGGCACGAGCGCTCATTACGCATGCGAGGGGATTAGCCCATCATTACATTTTCGACACCAGACTTCCCCCATCAGCAAAGCTGCTCAATGCCAAAAAATGCAGCAACATATTTGTGTCTTTCTGTTCATCTTGATATGAAGAGTTTATGACTCAAAGAAGGCTGCGGAAATCACTGTTAGTGCTGCTGATTTAAACATCCTCTTACTCTGCCACTCTTCATGGATGTAGTCTCTGGACTATTGATCTGAATCTTAAAAGCAATTTGAACCTTAAAATCAGAATTCAGTTTGTAAAATTTGTGTGTTTTTGTAGGGCAGGTTACCTATGATGACCAGCTCAGCTCAACAGGCTCAAGCACGCATGAACTACAGTCTCTGTAAGATGAAGCAGATCAATTGCATGCTTTAGGCGAACCTACAGGCAATTTTTTTTAAAAATCCACCTGCCTGTGCCTGTGCACACTCTTTTGCAGGACTGGAATCTTAAATTACTTACTATTAATTTGGCTTGATCTTAAGTATGTTTCCAAGCTGATGAATGAATGTTTGGCATTAATCCGGGATTTAGATAGAAAATGCTGACCAGCCTTTAAGCAAAGTGTCTACATCATCACTATAAAACCTTTTTTTTCTTTCCAGTCGCAGTTAAGATCATGACCTTAGCCGGTGCTTTTGACCAGACACCAAAAAAGTTTTTATATTTAATCATTTCATTCTATTTAAGGTTTAAAGTTTCCTTAAAATGAACTCTAAAGAAAACACATTCTGCTGGAGGAATATTGAATCATTATCATCCAAGCCAAATGTTACTGTCTTAAAAGCAGTCTGATATAAACATATGGGCATGCAGATTAATACTACTTAACTGGAAGCAGGCAACACCCCCTACACATGCAATTTGGACGTGAGAAGTGATAACACCTTTAGAGGTAGAGAAAAAAAAGTGCCTACAAAGTTACTTCCACTAGACCAGAAACTGAGATATTAGCGAATAGGAATACTACCATCTTACCTTTTAGTTTCCCACTTACACTTTAGTACACTTGATCACACTGATTATATTTGACTATAGAAATAGAGTTCAAACAGACCCTCTATAGATACACCAGTGGCCTCAGTAAAAAAGGGTTATAGAAATCCACCTCTTTTTATTTTCATTTATTCTTTATTTTATTCTGTATCAGTTCTTACCATTTTTTAAAATTAATTATTTCTTTTTCTCTGCTGGTAAGACAATATACTCTTCTGCATACTGTATGTTTGTATTATAAGACATATAGTTTCAAGTAAACACAGTGTTAACAGTATTCTAAACATATGGGGCCTAAAAATACTGGATTAAGCCTATAAAATACCATCGATGTACAAGTGTTTGACATGTAGTTCAAAGACTCAGATTCCCTGAAAATGAGGATATAACCTCAGTGACGTCAATAATACTACAGCCCTGATCTAGAAAACAAAGAGGATGTTGATCTATGAAAGACAGACTCAAGTACAGACACACGTCTTCATGATACCTTACTTTGCAGCAACTTTATGCACTTTGTAAAAAAGTTGAAAAAAACATATTTAGTTAACTAGTAAAGAAAATCCCCTGATGCATAATGCACTTAAAGGAATACTTCAGCACCCCAAAGACCATTTGAATATAAATGATTAACAGTGTGTTAAGTTTATATATGAAAAAAAAGTTATTCTCACATGCCCCTGTGAACAAGGAATAGAAAAATGAAGAAAATTCTTGATGAATTGAAGTCATTGTCAACTATATCAAAACATCAGTTCACAAATTCTTCTCCAGTTGTATGCTCAGTACTTCCCAAATGCATGCATTTTTACTAAAACTTTTCTATTTATTACTGACCTGAAAGTGAAATTTTTCTTTGCTCTCTTCAAAGCCAGACTCCGTTGACAAAAGCAGTCATTTTACCTCCCTGAATGTGGGAGCTGCTGGTCTACGACTGCCTCAATCAGTACATTTTTTGTTATTGCGTGACTTTGATGAATCTGAATGAACCTTTTAAAACGCCATACCTTTGAATCCTTCCACTGAGTCTGAGTTGGCAAATTCTTCTGGCATCACGACGTGATGAAAATAGCAGTTTCTTAGCTTAAGTAATAACAACATTGACGAGTGCTGTAAACAAGATAGACTGTCAAGGGTGTTTGAAATCTACATGTATTCTCAATATCGCCCGACATCTTATTTTGTTTTACTTCACTCTGCTCCACTAATAAAACCCCAGCAAAACTAGTATGTTGTCATGGCTACACATAAGTGTGGACGTAAAATGATGTTAGCTTCAGATGATCTCAAATTAATGTTGTTGTAAGCTTTTGTCATTACTGTCTGTCCTGCATCTCTCTTTGTCTCTGTCTCTCTTAATGTATCATTTTGTCATATGGATTACTGTTTATTTGTCATGTTGATCTGTTTTGTACGACATCTATTGCACGTCTGTCCGTCCTGGAAGAGGGATCCCTCCTCAGTTGCTCTTCCTGAGGTTTCTACCATTTTTTTTCCCCGTTAAAGGGTTTTTTTTTCCAGGGAGTTTTCCCTTATCTGTTGCGAGGGTCCTAAGGACAGAGGGATGTCGTATGCTGTAAAAACCTCCAAGGCAAATTGTGATTTGTGATATTGGGCTTTATAAATAAAATTGATTGATTGATTGAGATGGTTACACTGGTCTCTAGTGATTGGTTAGGGAAAATTGAATCCCCTCCCCCATAAAAATCAGAGTGGATGCAATATCAGACTGAGGATGGAAACGGATATCAGACAAAAAGGTCTTTTTCTCAGACTGGATAAATGAGACTTGGGTTATACTACAGGAGTTGTGTGAGGGTTTGTAAATGGATGTCTTGATCATGTTTTGCCGTTATTAAACGTGGACCCCTATAAGAATTTTCCCCATTTTTGGATTCTTCATTCACCGTGAAGGCATGCAAGAAAAACAAAGTTTTCTCCATTACGTAACGTAACACGAGTCGAGTAAGTGATATACAAATGATAATTTGTGGGGTGAGGAGTTCCTTCAAAGCAACTTTGTGTACTAACTGCTGCTAAAGTGTGAACCCTCAAGACACTGAACTGACAGGTTTGGTTTATTTAAGTACTAATTAGAGTTTCACCACTTCATGACATGCCAACACTGCCTGCTATACTGCACACTTCATCAGCTTATTTCTCCAAACAGGAAGCTGATACAGTGTCTTTTTATGCGTGAGGTCTTAAAGCTGAGATATAAAGCAGTACTCTATTGTGCAGCCAACATGAGAAGCACAGAAAGACAGATCTGCAGTGACCTGTATTGGCTGCAAAGCTGTCCAACAACATGGGAATCTGCAGTTGCTTGTTCTCTGCACAACAGTGTGGAGGTGGGAATCTCTCCTCCACACCAACTGTGCACATTCTCGGAGCTGAGAACAGTGACGACCACGCACACAAACACACACACACACACACACACACACACACATACACATACACAAATGCAAAAACACACACACGCACACACTTTGATCACGCGATTGAGCTGCGAGCACTGAAGCTGCTAGCCATCCATCCCAAGCAACAGGTGGACCAGGACGACAGGGAATTACATAATAGTTACGCCCCCCATGTTCTCCCATGATTCCCATTATCTCTCAGCCATGAAGAAAGAGTCAGTTTTAGTTCAGTTTCTTGTTTCCATCTTTGTTCATCTGCTTTTTCATCCTGGGTGAAGTTAGCAGACACAAAGCTGCTGTGGTTAATTAGGCTGATTTGTTTACTGTGGCACGATTTTATGGGGTTCTTATTCCCAAATTATTCCTAATTAAGAGTCTGCTGTCTCTACTTCAGAGTAGAAAGGTTAACAGTGTGAATTTAAGAAGCTGTTTTTGTGCCAACTTGTGAAGTAAAATGACACAAATTAGGACTTTAGGCGTAATGCTGAAATCACTGGTAATTGTCAGACACTCATTATTATGGTTTACATATACAGTTCAATTGGGCCATCATATACAATAATTTTGCTTGATTACAGAATTAAAATCACAGCAGAGCAGAAAGAGCAAGCAGAGGAAAATAATTGAAAGAGTTTTACTGCCACCCAAAGGACACACCTGACCAGCACCCGAGATTCAGAGGAACCAGAGACATTTTTAGTACCTTAGTCACTTCATCCTAAATTTATATTTCTAATGTTCAGTCCATAACCTTGAACCCAAAGAACCATTTTCAAAAATGAGGGGAGAGGGATAATAAATGACATGCATTAGACATCATTATTGAGCGAGCAGCTCCACAAACATGCTGTGTGCAGAGGGGAATGTGGCCCCGCATGTTTTCTCAAAAGCTTTGAATCTTTTGAGATTTTAAAATATTTTCAACTCTGTGTCATTCACATATTAAATATATGCCCATGTTGTTAATCCTACTTTGCTATTCCCTAAATAAATCTGATATAGTTGTGTAAATGTACTGTTGTTGGCCTAATATTTAGAATTTTGAAGACCACATTTACTTTACATTGCTGGAGATACTTGATTTAGAGTATAGCTGAGCTTATTATAGGATGGGTTGATATGTAGCAGATTTGTCAGCTAAACATTCATCCTGTGAACTCTGGAATAATGTGACAAAAATACATTTCAAGATTAGTAATGCTGTTTACACTGAATTCCTACCCTACCTATGTTATGTAACTCAAAAATAATAACATCAGTCAATTTTTACCTCGTTTTAGGTGGCAGGAGTGAAAATTAGTCATCCTCAACATTTGTTGTGTTATGGTTTCTGATTGATGAAGACAGCTGGAGAACAATTACACTAGTTTTTCGACACAATGTCCAATTTCTTTGGCATTCTGTAATCTCAAATAGCTTGACTAGTGGTGTAGTGGTAGGTGATGAGGTGGGTGTACTACTTTGTAGATGGGTAAATTACAAAGAAGGAAGTGGATACACTCTAATATATTCCAATGGCTTTTTGGTAGGTGGGTATTCCGTAAATGGCCAGAAAAAGAGGTGGGTAAACCCTGTATACCAGTGTATACCGTCCACTACACCACTGGGCTTGAAAAATATTTCATATAGCTGTCATAAAAGAAATCTCTACAGAGGAGCAAATGTTAAATGTTTACAACTTCTGACACTGAGATGTCGTGTTTGGCCTTATACTAACATTAGGAAAGACATGCAGACAAATAAAGATTGCATGTTACAAACTGATTGAGATTACTATTATATATATATCTCTTTCCAGAAATCATAACCTGGTTACTCAAGATAATCCACAGACCGTGTTGTGAGCAGTTTCATGTGGGAACTATTTTCTTTCTACCAACTGTATCACCGCTCACATGGAAGCATGCATCTACTGCTAGCTCACCTAGCATCACTGAGCTAGCTAACGTTACAGCTCAGCTGAGGTAGGTTCCATTTTCATGTTTACATTTTGTGCTGTCATGAGCACGAGCCTCTCATCCATGAGTAGATGCACGCCTCCTTCTGCACAGTGATATGGTTGGCTCACAACAAGGTCTGTGGATTATCTTGAGTAACAGGGTCATGATTTCTGTAAGGAGACATTGCAGTTGAGTTTTTTTATTTCTTTCGGCGCTAGGCACCACAAACCAAGTGCTGTCTAGTTCTCTTATATTGGAGAGAAAGCAGACTTCTCTATGGCTGATCACTTGGCAACTAACACCCAAATAGAGCTGTTATTCTCTGCCCAAACCCAATTGGACCTGAACCCGCCCACTGTGTTTGGCCAGGCTGTAATTTCTCAACACTCATGCAGACATGAATGTAGTCGGGTTGGCGCTCATGTCTCTATTTTTTATATGAAATAACGAACTCTTAAGTGTCACTCTCCCTATGATTGGCCCTCTGCTGCTCCCTCTCCTCAGATAGAGGGCATGCTCTGGGTGTGCTCTAGTGCTCAGAATGTCTGCCAACAAACTCTATGTCACAAAACTTATGTTACCACTCTGAAAAGACTTTAGTTGACTTCAAATTGTAAGTATATATTTATACATATATTTTTTTTACAGTAGAATTTATTTTTTTTAAAAAGACTGTGGTTTAAAACTGCTACTGTGGTTCGAGTTTGGGTTGGGCTTGGACAGAAACTGTGCTGGTTTTTGTCAGGTCAGGACTGATTTTTTTGGGCCTGACCAAAGCTCTACTTCACCAAAACAAAAAAGACTGATAAACAGCACAACAGGTAAGAAGATAAATTTATTTTTGGGGTGAACTGCCCCGTTAAAGGGATATTCCAGTGAATTAGTGTAGCACTTATACTGGAGGACCTGTGAGAGACAGATCTTAAAAAAAAAGAAAAAGAAAAAAAAAAAATGGCCGAAATCGATGCAGCAGAGGGTGATATATCATGATTTTTGGTCACTAGTATGAATCAGCCTCTGAAAATGAGGCCCTTTCTGTTTGGTCTTTCGCACTGCACTCCCCAAGTCTGCTTTCTGTATGTGCATAATTTTGTTCCTGTCAGATTTACATTTAGAAAGAGGGAAATAAACAGGGGAGACAAATCTGCAGATTAAGCTGCGCCTGGTTTCAACCTGAAGCCAGCAGGGGGAACATGTGTCACTTCAGAGCAGGAGGACTGGATGATGCCTGCGCCCCACAGACCATTACCTTCTGACAATAACAAAAACAGTCAGTGCCATGTTTCTGCTGTGGTTCACTAACATTCAACACAAGTACTGCTTAGCTGTGACAAATAAAGAAAACAACACCATAAAAGATGGCAGCAGAGGAAAGATTATGATACCCTCTGCAGGTACTTCATGAATATGGATAGACTGAGCCTGATGATATTGTGCTCCATTTATGCCCATAACATATATATCAGCGTGCGTGTATCTCTTCCCAAAGAGCTTTAAACCGTAAAATGTGTCACTTCCTTTGAGTTATACTGCTGTTACACAATGTGCACAGCAATTGAACACATAAGCTTACTCCTACACTGTGCGGTAAATCAAAAAATAATTATTTGTTTGAAAAAAAGATTGGTTTCGCATGTCTCTAGACATTTACTGTTATGCATAATAACTCACCAGAAGCATAACAGGACTTTAGAATGAGAAAGGACCTTTGGCCACTCTGATTTACTGCGACGGTGGCAGGTCATTTTACAGGAAGTCAGTCTAAGTCAACTGAGACCCATATGGCTGTCAATAACCTCACACACACACACACACACACACACACTACAGACCCATGACTCAGTGTCGGTCATAAAGACGCTGCCCACTGCTCCGACCCTGACCTCCTTCTATTAATGCTAAGTACACTGTGGGGTCCAGTCTATAACCTCCACTGACAGAAAGCATCACTCCTGCTGATAAGACAGCTCTCTGTCTCCTTCACCTCCCACCGCCTGTTTCCTCACACTCTTGCAGGGTGTTCCCGCACACTGACACACACCGACGGCCACTGCGCAAACATTAGGGAAGCCTGATTGTGCTCACAACAACAGCAGAAGGCTGAGTTTGTTCAGGGCAGCTTCCAGTTCCAGGTGTAACGGTGTGGAGGTGTGTTGGCGTGAAGGTGAATTTATGAGTGAAATTCACATTCATAATTAATAAAAAACAGTAGTATGTACTGAAATGTAACCAAAAGAGAACATTTAAAACTAAGATTTGTTTTCACTGTTTTAGTGTTTCATGCTCACTGTTTGCAGAAACACATTATGAGAACGTGACTTGCAGAAATTCCTTTCAGAAAGGTTCAGAATTTAAAGTCTGTTCTCCTCTGTAAGTCTGCTTTGTGTTCCTAGCACTGTTTTCACAGGAGAAAACAAAACAAAACAAAAAAACTACAGAATACAATGGTGTGTGTTCAATGGAAACACAGTGCGTTACTTTGTTAGATGGAAACTGAATCAGTAGAAGTTCACCTTCAAAAGATAGAGTCATGAAAAGACCTATGGCTGTGGAAAGCTTGATTTAAATATCGGAAATTGAGAGTTTTATTTTTCTTCCCATTGAAAAAGATGGAAGACAGAAAACAGACAGAGACACCTTTTCTTTTCTGTGTGCAGCCTTCAGTCACCGCCAGGCTGAGATGCCACGGTGCAGAAATGTGGTGCTTTGACCTGTGAGAGGGAACCCTAATTGTTACTGTTATGAGTGGATTAAAATTCAAATATCTGAGGTCGACTTAGAGTGTCTGTAACTATCTTAGAATTCTGTAACACTTTCAGTCATTTATGAGTTTTCATCTGCTGTTTTCAAGGTAAGAACTTTGAAACTGCAGCTTTTAGTAGAATATGAATGAGAACAAATCAGACAAAAACATGCAAATTTGATGATTTGACATGATTGTAAGTTCCAGAACAGCTACTTAAAGGAGGAATCTGGTATTTTTCTTGGATCCTGGTTTCCTATGTTGTGTAAGTGACTCGTGGGAACAATATTTTTTGATACTGGTCCAGTTTTGAGAGACAGTGCTGCAATATAACCACTCAGGGCAGGTGCGCCCTGTCACTTTACATCCAGTAAGGGTCTTTTTTTTTGTTTTTTACCACTAAAGGTGGTTATAATGTTATTATGAGTGTCTTTCAACATTACAAAAAGACCCTACAAAGAAGTGAAAGGTGTGTTCCAGTCTATTTTGGATTCAAGTTTCATTAGTAAAGAAGTGTCCACTCACTCGGTCAGGCGAAGAGTTCCTTTATTTATTAGTTTAGTAGAATATTTTATTTTGGTTAATTAATTTGATTAATGCATTTGCTTCATTGAGTGTGTTTTCATTCAAGTACTTGTTTTATTGTTCAGTGTTTCATTTCTAATTATTGTTCTTTCTGAGACCCACTTTCTGGTTGAGGATGGTGCTCTTAGGTATGCCCACACATGAAGGCCATTTGATCCACCGGGATTTGATAATGTGGACTCTACGATGTGGGACCTTGGGGAGGAAGTGATGTGCTTTCTATTTGTATTTTGTTACTTATCAAGTAAAATTAACACTAAAGACTAATGTTAGTCATATTAGTAATAGCTTTAATTGTCTGTTTAATTTGGCCCATGCTAGCAGCAAAAGTCTGCAGGGACAAGCACTTGTTTGATTCATTTCACATATTGTCTGTGGGCTGTGGACCCCTCCTTCACCTTGTTCTTGTATTGATGACATGTATTTTATGTATACTGGTGTTGAGAAAAGTAACAAACAGAGCTCTGAACCAAGCTCCTGTACTGTTGTGCTCACTGTGGTTCTCAAAAACCTCTCAGAACTGCCGGCTGACATCCTGATCAACAGGGTTTGACATTTGCACCCAAACAAAGTCTCGCTCTGAAATCTCACAAGAGTGACTTGTTACAGGAATAAAATGGTGTCAATGCGACTGAGTGTTGGAGATTGCTGTATCGGAGTACAGAGAGTGTATCTTACTCTTATCTGCATGATTTTCAATGTCATGGCTAATTATTTAGCTGATTGTGACAATGTGAAAAAGAATGTGAGATTTCGGAGCGAGACTTACGGAACGTAAGACTTGGACACAAAAAAGACTCCGGGGTTGCGTTTGACTGTCTTGGTTGTAACGTTACACTCGCTCTCCACAAGTTTGAAGGACTGCCAAAAGACAAAAATCAGCTGGAATAGTTTTCCTTTTGGTTGATGTATTATTTTGGGATGGTGAAGCACAGTAAAGTTGTTGTGTTGTTTTAGACGCTTCACACTTTGCTGGAGAAACAAAAAGAGGTTACAGTAAAACTTTCACATTATTTTTCATAACATACTGTAGATGACAATGTGACTACAGGGTTAATGTAAATTTCAATATGAAACAAAATGTCATAAACCTACGAGATTAATGGAATACTTCATCCACAAAACAATCACTGTATATCAGTTATTCACCTTGTGTTACATTGGATTGCGAAGAAAACTGTGCTCATCACGCAGGCCTCCACAGTGTTCGACGAATCCAAAAACTATGAATATTCTTGATGAATTTAGGTCATAGAGGTCTACATTTAACAACAGCAAAACTGACCTTCTAACTTAGAAGCCCCCCATCAGACCTCTAACTTTTTTTTCTAAATGATTTTTATATTGGAATGTAGCTAACTCTCAACTTACTCAAATACTGTACTCATGCACAAATTCAAGGTACTTGTACTTTACCAACCAGGTTTCACTCCTAACTCATCCAGTACCAATGCTTAGTTAGTGGCCTGCACTGTCAGATACTGACACACAGAGGCACCTTTTAGTGGTGGTATGAGATGACCTAGGCGGCAGCTTTTGCTCATTTTCTGGGCAACTACTGTTGTATAAAGAGTGAAAGTCTGCACAGGAACAAGCCATCTTTCACAGCAATATGATGCATCAATAGGCGGCATCAGTTAATAATGTGGCCTTTTGTGGTGTTATGATACGCCGCCGGTTGGCCGGACAGCAACTGTTGTAGTAGTATGATACACGAACGAGCGATGTAAGTTCATAATGTTGCCAGACAGCATTTGTCATGGCAGTTGATGGGTACAACAAACCCCCGACTGTCACTGGGGTGCCCAGTCTGCACTTCCCATATAAATGCATGAAGGGGTTTTTTCTAACATGCGTTTTAAGTTTATTTTGAAAAAGACTGTATGCATTTGAGCAGAATGAGCAGAAACTGTATAGTTCCTGTGAAAACTGAAGTTTATTTTGAAAAGAGACTATCCATGTAACGAGTATAATTTGCCAGGCCGTCTCTGGGCGTCCAAACTGGACATAGGAGGGGCACTGTGTGCATCATATTTTGTTTGTTGCAATGTGTTGGTAGTTAATGTTGGGAAGAAGAATGTGTTAAATTTATCCGAGTATTCCATTTTATGCAATGTTATACCTCTACTTCATTAAATGTCAGAGGGAAGTATTGTACTTTTTGATGCAATACACTTGTCTGGCAGGAAATTCTCTTCCTTCTTAAGCTAAATAAACTCTTTAAAAACCTTCTTGGATCAGCAGGAAAATGCACTGCACAAAGCTGATAACAGGGCTGGTTTGAGAAGTTGACTTTTTAGGGATGCTTGGTTCTCACAGGATAGTCACGCTATAAATGTATGATGACCTTATAGAATATGATGCATTGATATAGATTAAACTACCCAACAGTATATAAAAGAGTTAAAATTAACACAATCTTAAACAACTACAGCAGTAAAAGGCAACATACACATTACTGCAGTAGTAATATTAATCCACATATATGATATATAATTGGAAAACGCTGACAGGGATCATTTTACTGCACAATGAGTTCTTTTACTTTGATACTTTAAGTACATCTTGCTGATAATACTTACATACTTTTACATATGTATGGTTTTGAATGCATAATTTGTAGTGGAGAAATAATAATTAATTTATTATCCATTCTTAAAACAACCCGTTTTGACATGTTTCACACTCATCATAACCCACTGTAAGCTGTTACTAACACTTTAATTTCACACCGTCCTGGTTTTGAAACAGGATTTGTCTGAATTCTACAAAAACTGCAAGCCAATAAAAACTTCTCAGAAATGTGAAGCAGCAACTGTTTAGACAATCTGGCGCAAGAAAACACACACACACACACACACACACACACACACACACACACACACACACACACACAACCTGGCCCTGTTTCTCCTGTGCAAGCTGAAACAAAACTTACCTCCCTCGACAGATTTTGAACAAGCAACTGCAGCAGAAAGTTCAGTTATGTTGCTCCAAAAACCCAGAATTTGAATTGGGAATGTGTCCAATAATTGATACTTGACCTCATATGTGTTTGTTTCTTTGTTTGAGGATGGAGATGTGTGTTCTCGATGGATTGTCAGTGAAGTGTGGATGAGAAGAAGTGAACGGGAGCATTCAGTCTCCTCTTGTGCTCACAGGGAGACATCTAAACTAATAGATATCACCATGAAACTTCCCAAGTTCATCTCTTACATTAAAGGTCCAGTGTGTGTAGGATTCAGTGCCATCTAGTGGTGTGGTTGCAGAACTGAAACTTCTCCTGTGTGCCATGCTGGTAGGAGAACTTCAGCAGCCAACACAAAAGCATGAAAATGTGAGTGGTGCTATCAAGAGCCAGAGTTTGGTTTGTCTGTTCTGGGCCACTGTAGACACATGACAAACTCTGTGCAAGAGGAGTTTACCATATGTAGATATAAGTTGCTCACTCTGAGATAACAAAAACATAGCAATTCTTATTTTCAGGTCATTATAAACTAATGAAAGCATAGTTATGAATATTATATTCCATTTCTGCCAATATGTCCCCCTAAATCCTTCACATTGGACTTTTAAGACAATTATTTTTGAATCAGAAGTTTTTTTAATTTAGGTTTATTTATTTATTTTGTTTCACAAGTTATTTAAATTCATGTTTCAATATAAAAATGAGGCATTTTATAATATATATGCACATTTTGCATGAAAATCCAGGAAAAAGATAAATAAATGAAACATCTCAGTGGCGTAAGGTAGTTACAACGGGCCCCAGTGCAAGCTGTTGTGCACATATCGTCTCGTCACATGATCAGAGACCTGACATTGGATAACATCAACATACATATTACCCAGCAATCATCATTGCATATCTGTATGTCAAATTAAGAAATTATTAATTTCATGAGAGTTCTTATTTGAACACAGGCATATTTCCAAGGTGGCAATCATTCATAAGGGCCCATTCTTCACTCCCTATGGGCCCCCACCTCATGGGCCCCCGTGCAACCGCACTGCCTGCACTGTCTATATTTACGCCCCTGGAAAACCTTAATGTGTTTCTCTGACGTTGTCTTTCCACTAGTCTGAAAGAAAAAGCTAAAATTCAAAATTGACCAGTGCATAAAAAAACTGTGTGTGGTGTCTCCCCTTTAGCTGCACTTCTGCTGTCAGGGCAAATGTTGGTTTGATGTTGTTTTATGATTTACTGTTTGAACCTCATCCAAAAACTCCTTTAAGTTGTGCTGAGTGACACCATAAAGAGAAATGAGACCACTCAGCTCAGCTTTGCATTGCAGCTTGACTCAGCTCTTATGATTAGTGACCACAGGACACAAACCATCCAGCAGATATAAGTGTGTGTATGCGTGTGTTCATCACTACAGTCAAAGACGTCCTCCCTCCCCTGCTGAAAGGCCGTCTGACTCAGTTGTGTCTTCCTGAACGCCTGCTTCGTTGTGTCCTAGTCTAACCTTGGACCTGCGTCTTTGCCTCCGCTGCTTCTGGCTTCCCATCAGCTATTCTTAGCTTTACTTGAGCTCCGGCTTCACAGCGGATCCATCAGTGTAAAATGCCACACATCGCCGGATGGCGTAAATAAAACGGACCCTGCTGGTTGGGAGCATCTCTGGAGGAAATGACAAATCACTTTAGATCATAAACAACAGAGCAGCAGTGTTACTAGAAAAAACATCTCATGAGAATAGTCTGGTGGTTTCCTCCGACTGTGATGGAGCAGAATATTTCCAGGCGCTCATCTCAGTACATCTCTCTACATGGTTAGTTTTTATTTCACTGCAGTGCTGCACTTAAAGTCGTAGTTAGACAGATGAATTTTCTCTTTTTCTGTTTACTGCCCGGGGGACTGTGGTTGCAGGGGGAGATTAGGTAACACACACTCACGTCTCAGGAGAACACATCACCACCAACACCATGCTGTCAGACACTGAGAGGCTCCTGTTAAATAACCGTTTGCTGCTTTGCTCAAAGGCACTGATGGCAGTTTGTCTTTATTCCCCCTCTCAGTTTTTCTTTTAGATCAGATAACTACAGTATACAAATATGTATATGCTCAAAACTGATGCATAATTATAATAAGCGCAATCCAACATATACCTACCTTTCTACAACTCTGGTTTCACATTGGTCTAATGAACCATCATTTTGTCCTCAACCTCCAGCTGCAGTTTGACATGTGGACCATGTTACGTGCCATGCTTAGCATTGGACTGATGACAGCGGCCCCCTCAGGCCCTTCTGTGTGAGTGTGCACGTGTGTGTGTGTGTGTGTGTGTGTGTGTGTGTGTGCTTGTGTGTAGAGGTTATGAAAGTATGCGTGACTCTTTCTGACATGGCACAATCATGGTCGTATATTAAAGGCTGCTGTAGGCATAACAGCAGAAACTATGGTGGCATTAATGCTGCAGCATTGTGTTCATATTATGAGTCAGTGTTTCAAATTTAAAGTGGAAATAGTTTTTCTTTTGATTCAACTTATCATTATGAAATAAATGTTGATTGCACAGTGTAATGGTTATACAATAATGTTACCAACGGCTTTTAGATTGGTTCCCTATTAGCCTCACTTTTAACTATGCAGTTTTGTCTGCACTGGGTACGATCTCCTGGGAAAATGAAGCCACGGTTTCAAGCATAAAGGAAGTGCGTTAACCACAAAAACACTTCTGTTTATGTTCAACAATGTTATCAAACACAACGGAGCTAGCTCGCCTTTTAGCCTTATTGTAGCCTGTAGCTCTAACTGCCTCTCTGGGCACCGCGTTCTCGTGTGCGCGCTTGTGAGAGACCATGAGACATGGGCACCACGTTCATGTGTGTGTGCTTGCTTTTGCTGGTCTCGCGCTGGCTGGTTGGTGCAGCCTGGACCACAATGTTTTTGTTGCCATTTGTGGAGCCTGGGCTGCCTACAGAGACCGGACTTTTTCACAGCATATTCAGAGGACATGTAGCTAGCGGATCGTGAGGAGAAGTTTACTGTATGTGACAAAAACTTTTCAGGCTTAGGAAGACTTAGAGAGCCTTTAAGAAGTACATCATGAAATCTCAACACTGACTTTTTGCAACACAAATACAACTAATACAACTTAACACTTACAGTGAGGACTGTCTTCAGTAGGTTATCAGTGTTGCACCACACTGTTCTGTATGCAGAATTATTTGCTGAAATATACACAGACTGCTGGAGGTTTGCCTTTAACACACAACTATAAAACAGTTTATTTTTCCAAACACTGCATCGTAAAGACTTACAACTACTGTACCACACACAATGCTGTAGGACAAATGTATTGTAAACAATAAACAGACTGTAGGCTGCGTGTACACTACAGCAAAGAGAGCGAGAGAAACTTTAACCGTATCAGTGAAATACTGCCTGAAGTGGCGTATCAAACCTTGGTTATCGGCCACATTAGTATGACCATGTCTCCTGCACTCCCTGCAGAGAAGGGTGCATGGAGCTGAAGGTCGTACACCCTCCATTGCTGGGCTGAGAAGAACTTTTCTACAGGACCCAAAGGTAGAGAGAATGGAAAATATGTTAGGGGATAAAGAACCATTCATTCAAAACCTGCAAAAGTCTCAATTTAGCATCTTTTGTTTAATATTGAATTAG
Organism: Epinephelus lanceolatus; assembly: GCF_041903045.1. Classification (NCBI taxonomy): domain Eukaryota; kingdom Metazoa; phylum Chordata; class Actinopteri; order Perciformes; family Serranidae; genus Epinephelus; species Epinephelus lanceolatus. The sequence continues at coordinate 28,937,983 of NC_135749.1, read as the reverse complement.
ATTCATCTTTGTCATTACATAGAGCACAGATAGTGAGACAACAAAATGCAGTCAAATTAAGAGTGCAAAAAGCAGTTAAGTGCGGAGTAATGTACAATTTTATAGTGGTAATTTACAGCTCAGTCACCAGAGGAAAATGTTGGCATTGTACATTTCTGCAAACCATGGATACCTCTCACTTGTATTATATCAACATTTCTAAAGTGACGTAGTGTATGAGCTGACTTTTGTCATCTGGAGGCAGAGGGAATGGTGGATGGCATGACACCTAGGCTACAGACTACTGCTCAAGATCAACAGACATCAAAACCACTTGTTCATTAGTTTCTCTAGCAGAGTTTGAGCCACCCAACCTGGGTGTTTTCTGGTTATACATTTCCAGCAGTGTTTGCACCACTGAACCCAGGTATTTGTTAGCGATTCATCATCGTGTGTCCAGGTGCATTTCTTGCAGCATTTCTAGCAGTGTCTCCAGTGGCCCTTTCAGAAGCATTTCCAGTGACATTTCCAGCAGCATTTGAGCCAAAGAGATCGGGTATTTTTGAGTGACACATTGTGACATTTCCAGCAGTGTTTTCAGCGGCATTTGAGACACTGATTGTGCATGTTTTTTGGTGACACATCACAGCAGTTTCAGCAGTGTTTGCACCACTGGGTATTTTTGAGCAGCACACTGTGGCATTCCCAGCGGCGTTTGAGCCAGTGAACCCAAGCATTTGTTAGCTACACATCATGGTCTGTCCAGCTGTGTTTTAGTGGTGTTTCCAGAAGCATTTTGAGTGGCATTTCCAGCAACATTCCCAGTAGTGTTTGCGCCACTGAATCTGGGTGTTTTTGAGCGACACATTGTGACATTTCCAGCAACATTTCCAGCAGCGTTTGAGCCACTGAACCTGGGGTGGTTTTTTTAGCAACACATGGCAGTGTTTCCAGTGGCAATTTTGCAGGTATTTTAAGTCAAAACATTATCTTTTCATAACCATAATTAAGTGGATTTTGTACCAAAATATAACCACAAAGAAATATAGTTTCAACCTATCTGCTATTTAATGATAATGTACAATTGTAATGTATCCGTAGTTTGCATAAGTGTACAATGCCAACATTTATTCTGCCTATTGGGTTGCAATATAAATAATACATGATAAAGAACAGGAGATAGATATGAACATGCTAGATATATACAGTATAAGCAGTATAAACAGTTAAGACATTGTATGCTTTAGAATTAAGGTTTCCCTTTGATGAATCAAATGTGCTAACACAGCCCATGACCAAAAGCATATGGACAGGGGTGTCCACATACTTTCATTGATGTAATGCATTTTCCCTGCACTGCAATGATACTGACATTAGCCAAAGAAAATGCTGTCTTCCTTTTTTCTTACCTTTTTTTCCTGGTTTGCTTACTTGAGGTGTATTTGTGGTGCTGGAGCTTTGATTTGAAAATATGAAAAGCCATTAAAATTTTAGTGTTTGCAAATGAGAGGAGTGTGAGGCCCGTAGTTGATTCATGTGCCTCCACAATGACCCAAGGAGACATTTTTGCATGTCTGATGTGGAGAACAGTGTGTTCTTTCTACCAAAAAGTCTTATTTAGAGTAGTAAACTGACTCATTCATTCATTCATTTTCCGTAACTGTTTATCCTTTTAGAGGGTTGTGGGGGGGCTGGAGCCTATCCCAGCTGACATTGGGTGAGTGGCATGGTACACACTGGACACGTCGCCAGACTATCACAGGGCTGAAACATAGAGACAGACAACCATTCACGCTCACATTCACACCTACAGTCAATTTAGAGTCACCAATTAACTTAACCTGACCATCTAGATGCCAAATATAATAATATAAGTGCCTCTCATACAATTCTTCTGCAGAGGTTTCTGAACATTCCCAGCTTGGACCCTCTGCAGACTGTAGGTCTGTATGTTGTGTTGAACAGCTGTAAAATCTGGTGTTTTACAAATGCCTCTCTTCCTCTTTGTCCATCAGAAATGTTAAAGCCACCCTGAAGCGTGTTGCCTTCAGATTCTTCTTCCTCTGAAAAGGTCCTGACCGCTAAATGTACAGCAAGTGGAGTATACAGTATGTGTTGAGTACCCACAAGCATCAGGGGGGTTGATCCTAGCAAACAGAAGAACTGACCTTGAATGGTGGAGCATTGAAGCGCTTTGTAATTATAACCTTTGGCTACCTATAGCCTTCATATGCTCCAGTGCTCTGCATGCAGAGACAAGTGCAAGCTGAAGGATTTCTATAAGGGGCTCGGGAAGTGGGTAATCTCTTCTCCTGCATATTGTGGCTGTCATTTAAAAACCTTGTGACTCCACTTTTTTCTTATTTTAATCTTTTAAATCCATAAAATAAAAGGTCCTTGATGTTTCCCTCTGTCAGTACATGGTGATGGTGTCAGTGAAGCTGATGTGTGTGTTAGTTCCTGAAAAGCTGCCAGTTTGGAGATATGAGCTTTTCACTCTGCACTGACTGTACAGGATTTGACATGGTTTTGATTGAATATCAAAGTAGAGTTTTCTTCTGGCTGCACAGTGCTCCTCTGAAAATGGGCTAGTCAGGAAAATGATTTGCTCGTTTCAAAGGAGGAGAATCCCTTTTTCTGGACTTAGATCAGTTTCTTTGTTGCAATAATATTGTTTGAATGCATATTATACTGATAATGATGTTGAATATGCTCCCAGGAGGAGGGCTGCTCTAGTGATTAATGAGACTGTTCGTCGACTAGAGAAAACTGTCTTGCTTAAGTGCTGTTGAGCACATCAAGGATATTGAGATCACATCATCTGTACTTATTTATTTAGTTATTTTTCTGGGAATCAGGGAGGGGGTAACAAACTGGTGGTGGAGTGATTCTTCTATTGTATACCCATTATATATTTAAATGAATGGGTAGTAATAGACAGCTTGGGAAATGCTGAGGTTGATACCACTCTTGTTTCTGTTCATTAGAAGCTGGAGCCAGCAGCTGGTTTTCTTAGCTTAGCATTAAGAATGAAAATGGGGGAAACAGCTAGCCTGGCTCTGTCCAAAGGAAACAAAATCAACTTACCAGCAGCATTTTTTTGTACCATTAAAACAAATGAGATATAATATGTCAGCTAGAGAGCTTTGGACAGAGCCAGGCTAGCTGTTTCCAGTTTTTGTGCAAGCTTAGCTAACTAGCTGCTGGGTGTAGCTTCATATTTACTGTAGAGACATGAGTGCTGCATCAATCCTCTTGTCGACCTCTTGGCAAGAAAACAAATAGGTGTATTTATTTTCATAAATGCAAGAAAGGAAGAAAGGATTCAGTCTTTCTCACAAGAATCTGAAACTGCATTTACAAATTTGTGTTGTTAAATATAATTTCAAACATTTAACTGAGCAAAAAAAATGAGTAACTTCAAAAAATAAATAAATAAAGATAAGTTGTGGAGGTGGGTGCATTAAGGGAGACTTGGTCTTATGACTTTGGTATTTCTAAAATCCTGGCTGCAGCTATAGGGCAAGACACTGCTTTTGTTCAGCCAGGTCACCAGAGGAAAATGTTGGTATTGTACGTTTCTGCAAACCACAGACACATTACATTTGTACGTTTCATATGTATCACATCAGTATTTCTAAAGTGATGTAGCTCTGATTGCATGTACATGAGCCAATATTGTCATCAGGAGGTAGAGAGGATGGTGAATAGCATGACACCTAGGCCAGAGAACTGCCAAGCATGGCTGTGCTGGTAATCAATTGTGCTACTTGCGATTGGGTAGGACAGGTGTAAGAGCTGGAACTTTATCTTTCTTCAGGTTTTTTTTTTTATAAATTAAACCTTACTGAATACATTCATTTCATGGACTATGTATGTTCCAGCTTTTCATTATAAACGTTGTAGAAAATAAACTTCACAATGTAAAAACAATGAAAAAATAATTTTGAGTTTTAAAATGTTCAATAATATTCAATATTGGCAGGAACCATAGATGTATGAAAATAACTAGATACTGCTGGCTTTGCCCACAAGTTCCCACTCAGCTCATAGACTTTAAATTGTGAAGATGTCACAGAATTTTAAATCACTTTTTCTCAACTCCAGGAAAGCTTTACAATCTTATTTTATTTTTTATTTTTTTTTGCTGCAATACCTCAAGTGGCCACTGGGAAAAATTAGAGGCAAGGCTGCATTGCTTTTTCTGGGGGCCTGGATGGACTCAAGCTCCACCTTCAAATTGCCATTGCTCAGAGTCTGTGCAATTGCCATTGCACAGACTCTGAGTCACAGAGACAGCTGCCAAGCAACAGACCACTGCAGACCACTGTTTGAGAGCAGTGACTGTATATAAAGATGGACGGCATGACAGCCCCCCAGAAGTAAAGCCAAAACGTCTTGATTGCCCTGTAGTGGCTGGCTGCAGAATAGGTCATAATCCCTGCCTCCTCCATGTTAGTGGATGGGACATTAGCTAAACTGGGGTAAGAGCCCCTTTATACCCCTGTTTTTACAGCACAGAGCTGCTGACATGGCTGTAGACTATTAATTTTACAGGCTCATTGCAAATTACTTTTGCTGGAGGTTTATTAGAAAGTTAGAAACTTGTAATAATTTATTAATGGTGTTATTACAGGGGAACTATTATGCTTTTCCTCATTTTCTATCATATATTAATATCATAGTGAGAGAGAATTAAACATATATGTATTAAACATGGCCAAAACTTCAAATAATGAGGTGAATGTATGTAAAAGTAATCCCTGTGAGGAGAAACTGCAGGCTTCAGACTGTTCTGTACACTCTGTTTCCAACGAGACAAGCTGACATCAGCTTGCGATGGATTTCTTTATATGGTCAGCTGCTCCAGACACGTTTTTACATTACATGCAGTGCTACATGTAACTAGATTGAGGAAACATATAATCTTGTTTGTTGATGTTATTAATTTCTGCTCGATTTTGGATCATATTCCTGGTGGAACATGTCTAGTTATGTTTAGAAGCTTTTATTGGTCATTATTAATGAGAGAAAGTGTCGCCATACACAGTCATTCCCAGGTTGCCACTAGTCTACATTGCTACATGTAGCTACATGCTAATGTTAGGGAAACATGTAATCTTGGTTGTTGATGTTGTAAATTTCTGCCTGATTTTGGATCATGTTCCTGCTGGAACATATCCGGTTGTGTTAAGAGGCTTTTATTAGTCATTATTAATGAGAGAAAGTGTCTCCATACACAGTCATTCCCAGGTTGCCACTAGCCTACATTGCTACATGTAGCTACATGCTAATGTTGGGGAAACATATAAACTTGGTTGCTGATGTTGTTCATTTCTCCCCGATTTCAGATCATATTCCTGCTGAAACATGTCTGGTTGTATTCAGAAGCTTTTATTAGTCATTATTAATGAGAGAAAGTGTCTCCATACACAGTCATTCCCAGGTTGCCACTAGCCTACACTGCTACATGTAGCTACATGCTAATGTCAGGGAAACATGTAATCTTGGTTGTTGATGTTATTAATTTCTGCCTGATGTCGGATCATATTCCTGCTGGAACATGTCTTGTTGTGTTTAGAAGCTTTTATCGGTGATTTTTCACAGTAGAAACTTCTGCTATTCTCTGTTATAATTACCGTGGAAGACCTGGGCACACTGACCAGTCCAGGCTTTTTTGAAGGGGAGCTTCAAGAGACAGGTGCTAAAATCGAGTACTTTAGACAGAGAATGAATACAGACAACACAGACAGTATGAGGAAAAATACAGTGTTTTATTGAATAGTTAAGCATGTAAACATGTTCCCAGAGACCCAAAATACAGGTATGAACCTGGAAATTAGCATAAAAGATCCCCTTTAACATGAGTAGCTGCAGAATTCATTTTTTAAACCTGTACAACTTACTTGTATTTAACTGTTGTCTTGCTGTTTAGTGAAAAAAATCATGACTTGGCAGGACGTATTTCTCACGACCAGACAACCCAAGTTGCTCTTTCTATGGCTTATAGCTGATGTATATAACATTTATTAGGTATTAATTAAGCCATTAGTAACCCCTTTATATAAAGTGTCTTGTGAGGAGGTGGTACAGTAATGTGAAATATCTCCACTCATTTGCCCACAGAGTCTGCCGCCTGCAGGCTCTCATCTGATTAGTGTGCATGTGCCGGGGAACACTGAAGTTGGCTCGGTAATAAGCATTATAAGGCGGTCTGCCGGAGCTCAGTCCGTGGGAGGGGTCTGCCAAACCTTTCCCTCTAATTGACCAGGGAGCAGACGCAGCCGGGGATGCGAGCAGCCACAGACGGAGAGAGAGGTACTCAGCACACCGCATTTTGTTGCTTAATAACCGATTATTGAAGCACATTAGGTGGAATAAGATTCATTAGCGTGTCGCATGGTTACTAAGTGTTTTTGAAGCTGCGATTTGAGAGCTTTGCGGAAGCCAGAAAAGGCAAAAGATAAAGTGTTACTGAGCAGAGGAAATGGCATTATGGCACTGGGAATTAATTTAAGACTTGTTTCGCTGTACTTTAAAATGCTTGCGGTGCACCCAGGAGAAAGATGCGTGTAGGTCTTGCTTGTGCAAATACTTGAGGCGCAGATATAAAGTGGCTTGCAGCGACAAGGAATGCAAGAAATATTCATTCCAGGTAGTTTAAACATCTTATTTTGTGTCTTTTTGCAGTGACAGAGACGGACGCATGGGCTTAACAAAAAGGGAAACCCAGCCCTGTGCTCAAATGGCTGATCTAGAACTGTTTTACTTTGATCACTCCGATCCGAGAGACACCTCCCTGGTTTTAAATAAGCACAGTATCAGCGAGCTCAGCAGCGCAAAGTCACTTCATCCCGGCGGAGGAGATGGTTCAGCACCATGGACAGAGACCCGGAGAGCTGCGCGGCCGGAGGAGGAAACAGAAACATCTTTCGCCTGCAAGCACCAAGATGATGAAGAAGATGATGATGACCATCTCATAGGGACAAGTCCACAAACCTGCAGACTGAGTCAGAGCTCTTCAAGTGAACTATATGAGGAGGAGGTGGTGGTGGAGGAGGAGGAGGAGGAGGACATCCCGGAACTTTACTTGCTGTCCGACGACGACCTCTCCTCTGACGGCTCGGGAAAGTCTGTGGATTACGGCTTCATCATCGCCGTGACATGCCTGGTGACTGGCATCTCTTTGGTCGCCATATCCTACACCGTCCCCAGGGACGTCCGGGTGGACCCGGACAGCGTGTCCGCCCGGGAGATGGAGCGGCTGGAGAGGGAGAAAGCCAGGGTGGGGGCCCATCTAGACCGGTGTGTCATAGCAGGACTGTGCTTGCTCACCCTCGGGGGCGTGCTGCTCTCCACTCTGCTCATGATCTCCATGTGGAAAGGGGAGATGATGAGAAGGAAAGCTTTTGCTTATTCGAAACACGCAGCAAAGTTGTATGGCTCGATCAATTTGAGAGCAGGCTGCAGCCCGACTCGGGAATCCTTCTCACATTTGTCAGTGGCTGATGAGGATTTAGAAGTGCTCAGCTGAATTTATGGACGGGACAAGCGGAAAATACTCAGAAAAGTGCTTAGGAAATCCTACTAGTGCTGTCCTATAATCGGGGATGTAGTGGGGGTTTAATGCTCTTTTTATTTCCAACAGCTGAGGCTACGTTTTTGGTTGATGTCGACATGTTTTAAAGGATAGTTTCACTTTTGTCTCTCTCTGCCCTAATACAATACTCACATGCCCTTAAGTACACTGACAGAGTTTTTCGTTGCTATAATTTTCCCCTCTGTCCATATTGGCCCTGATAAGATCCAGTCCTAATCCAATTCCAATGTAAGTAACCGGGGACAAAATCCACAGCCCTCTTTTGAGTCAAAATGCATTTTAAAGTGCGGCTGAAGCTAATATGAGGGTTTAGCATTTGGATTTGCAGGAGTTCAGTGAAAAACAGACCTGTAACACAAAGGGCTGCATCAGTGGGGGTTTGTTGTTTCAGGTACCAATGAAAAATACAACCCAGGAAATCCAGATCGAGTAACCAACACATTTTTACTCCCAAATACTGACACTTGGTCAGTAGCCCTACATGTCAAATTATAATGCTCTGGTTATAGCTTGATTGACTTTTGGTTTTACACAGAAAAAGAACAGCCATCTCCCAGGTGAAAGTCCAGACCCTGTGTGGACTTTCTTGCTCTTCATACTACAGCATTAGTTCTGAGTGTCAAAAAAAGCTGCCGCCTGGTGGGTCTCATATCACTGCTTAAGGATGCCTTGGTGCATCAGTATCTGATGCTGAGGACCTCTGACCAAGCGTTGGTATCTGGCGAGTTGGGGGTAAGATCAGGTTGGAGTAACAGATTTATGAGTTTGAAGGTTTATCAGATGCAGATCCCTACAGAGAGGTTTATAATACTCAGAGACAGGATTTTACAACACTGGAAGATTATCTCGGTCATAATTTATCATTTGTTGTGCCCATTGTAAGGAAACAGTAGAAGTACACTCATTAATATTTTTCCACGCAAGACTTAAGTCAGTCTGCAGGCGTCCTCAGTCATGACAGTTACAGTCTTTTCAGTACAAGATTTGGTACAAACACCATCTGGGAAAACACAAGGAGGTAATTTTGTTCTAAAAATACTGTCATTTTGGGAGATACCAACTGATATGACTAACTCAGACTCCAAAAGCTTCATGTTAACTTCAGATAAATGTAGAAATACATTACTTACACAGAAAGAGGACTGTGGCTTTTGTTCCGCATCACTTACATATATCTCTTCACAGCTAGTATGAACAACAAGAGCTGTTACAGCGACCCAACCTCTTGTTTGCACAAATGAGCATGTTAGTATGGTATTAAGATTTTAAGCTACATTCAGTTCATGGTAAACCTCACATGATGATGAACTGTACAAAATTATTAGAAGTTTTTTTCTTTCAAAGGTAAAACATGAAATATGCTTTCTTGAAATCTATATTTTGTTTATATGGTTGGATGGTGGTTTGCCTTATGATGATCTCTGACCCAGCTTTTTGTTTACCCCAGCGTCACTGCTTCTAATGATGCTGCTGCTTCAGTGAATTTGTGTCTTTGTGCTGGTGCAGAATCATATGTTTGAAGGCCTGTGTGTATACTGTGGCTGCGAGGGAAATCAAACCTGAACCGGGAGCGGTGTCATTGTTAATGCCTTCATTTTCCACCTTGTTAGAAACAGCAACTAACAAAGCTGTGCAGATGTGGTTTACAAAAAAAGAAAGAAAGAAAAAAAAAACCCAACAACAATTGCATGAAATTGTATTGAACTCCAGAAAAATTCTGTTTAATATAATTGTGACATGCTGAAGAAATGCTTGTGTTTGCTTGTTGAAACGCAAATAGAAATACCACAGGAGGTGTAATTAGATTTTGTGGTTGAGTACCGATGTCGGGGAAGCTCAGTTTACGCCAAATACACTCGGGGGTTTTGACTGCAGATGTTCAAAAGCATACACAGAGAGAGACAGGGTAAGACTCAACAAACCCCTGGGAGGGGGGAGCTCTCCTGGTAATTGGTGTTATACTTAATTGCTCGTGGGAGGCTTGTGAATCAGTGAAAAAAAAATCCCAGAGCATTTTAACAACTGCCTCAATCAAGCTCACTTAACTTGCTTATCAAAACCCAAAGCGTTCCAGCTGCAATACTGGAGTGAAATGTTGCATTGCATTCAAGGGGGTGGGAAGTAATGGATTGCCTGCTCTGACAGAAGATGCTGTGAATGAACAATTGTATCCCCTGCTTACGGTGTGCAGAGAGCTGTGCTGTGCAGCCTCTGTAATTGGAAGTGCTTATGGCCAGCAGGATCACATTATCCTCCACATGACCTTCGCTCACTCCTGCCTTGTTAATGTAATTAAATAGGTAGGAATCGGCTGACCTCTTGATGAAATATTAAGTTGATTTCTAATGCTAATCCGCCCTCATTTAATGTCATGGAATAACAGTTTACATCACAGGTGCCTGGTGTTTTCCTCTGCTTGTGTGAGAGGAAAAGTTATTTTGTGAAGTGTTGAGAATTACCCACTTCTCTCCAGCCTGACTCATCTGCTTCAGTCAGTGATTTCCTACATTTCCCAGATTGACTTTTTCAACAGCTATCAGAGAGAACGGCTGTGAGCTTGTTGCATTAAGCATGCGGGATTGGAGTGAGTGGTTTGGCATAGTAAGAGCAGGAAAGTGGCTAACATGAAAGTCAGATTTCTAACTCAAAACACAACCTGCAGTGCACTCTGGCCTATTGAGGTTACTGTCTGCGGGGATACCAGTGTCCTCAGCTCTTGTTCAGATTTCTTTCAGTTGATGTTAATTCAAAATTATTCAGTCCAGAGAGAAAATGTTACTCTTCAGCTCTGAGGGATTGACACCAACACTTGACATTTACTGCTGAGGAGTTACATAATTGGAGATTTGTCTGGAACCATCCTGGAAATGTCTAATTTTGACATCATGTTTATGGGGATTAGTGCCAACATAATGGCCCTGAAAATAAAATAATGACTTTTTAACAACATGGCATAGCTTCAAGGTCTATTTTCTTTATTAAAGCAAGTAAAAACTTGGTTTAAAGTCCATTTAATCTCACTTTTTTGTGCTGAGACTGTTTTTTTTTTCACAAATTCTGTTTCCAACAATCAATTTTATTTTCAACCCAGGTTTCAAATCAAATAATTTGTGACTCTGTAAGCAAAAAAAAAAGGTTAAGATCAGGGGGGAAAATCATCCCTTTATATAGAATAATTATAGTCTAAAACATCTGCATACCATGAAAATGTAACATTTGTACGTTTCATATGTAGCAGATATGTTGACACTTTATGTTTCTTTACATTTCCATTTTCAGTTTTATGTTTGGACAAAGAAACACCATGGCTAGGAAAACATCATGTTGGCAAATCTGCTTGGTTGCTCCAGCTACTGAACAACAAAGAAATTAAATTTCATTTAAATTTGTTAATTTGTTTTGCTAGCTATGGAGGAGCGAGGGGTGGATTTGACTGAGAAGTCGGGGGCACTATTGGCAGACAATCTGTCACTCAAAGTGGCCCGCCCTTAATAATGCTTAACCTTCATAGAATGTAAATGGGTGAGTTAAATAAAAATGAACCTCCCCCCATACAGCTGTCATGAAGGGAGACATTAGCTATATAGACCAAATCCATTTTTTTACCAGGCTGTAAACATGTTTATTTGTGCTGTTAAGTTGAACATGGGTGTGTTAAGGGATTGACTGGCTTCAGGAGCCAGCCTTAAACGGCCATTCAAAGAACTGCAGTTTTTGGTACCTCCATGTTGGCTTCAGTTTTCAGCCGGCTTGTTGCCGCGTGTTTCAAACTAGTTAATTTCCAGCTGGCTAGCACAGACTTCAGTATTGTGTAACTTAAAATCTCAGTTTGGAAATGAACTGCGGGCTCCCAGGTGAAAGTCTGGAGTTTGTTTGATCCCCTTTCCTCCCACCCATGAATTGCCGTTTCCTAGGATAGCGGAAGAATGGCCCACCTTGCTCTGCCTCTGACTGGCTTACCCTGACATCCTTACCCTAACCCTAGTCAAGCTCACTCTTCCTGTCTAAACCTAACCAATCCAACCAATGAAGGCTATGAGCCTAGCCAGTCATAGGGAGAGTAGGGCAGTTCATTCCTTCCTAATCCTAGGAAACGCAAATTTGCCTCCTGCCCACCCTATACGGACTTTCTTGCTCTATATACTATCGTAGTTTCTGGTGGCATCAGAAATAGCTGACACCAACATCCACTGATAAAGTGACAGTACATGATGGGTTTGGTTGTTGCCTACAGTGTCAGAAATCGCCCCGCCTAGAATGTATCATACCACCATAGAAGATGCCTCTGTGTGTCAGTATCTGACACAGAGATCACTGACAAAGCAGCAGTATTTGATGAGTCAGGAGTGAGAAGAAGCGGACATTATCTCTTTTTCCCTTCATTTTATAGGGGTTGTATATTAGCAAGCTTCATTTTAGCGCTGCATCAGTAACACCTGGCAGTTAGGAGGTGTAAATATTTAGTCACAGCTAAATAGGAGCTAGTTTGTGTGGTGCAACTTGTTTAAAGTTAGTGAAATGTAAATCCAGCCCAGTCACCTGAATAAAATGTTGGCATTGTACATTTCTGCAAACCATGGATATGTAACATTTGTACATTTCATATCTATCATATAGCCAAAATATTTCTAAAGTGATGTAGTTTAGATCACATGTGTATGAGGTGAGTGTCTCTGCAGCAGGAGGTGGAGGCGATGGTGGTTGGTGTGACACCAGGCGAGACAGCTGCCAAGCAGCAGACAGCAGCAGGTATTTTTAATGACACAATCTTTAACATGATCTTTTTCTAACCTTAACCAAGTGGCTTTTGTGTCTGAACACAACCAAATGTTAACCACAGTGCTGTCAGAATATAAAATTGAAAATTAAAATGTAATGTTGTAACATATCTGCTAAATATGAATACAAATGTATGCATTTGCAGAAATGTACAAGGCCAACATTAATTCTGGGTTGTGTTAGGTTGGATAATTGGATTGTGTAAATCTACATTTAGCAAACATTTTAACAAGGCTAAGTTTAAACTTATGAAGCGCTGTAGCAGCTGGAAGGACTGGGTGTGATTAACAGAAGCGTTTCCGTGGTAACGAGAGCAAACAATCCAACAATTTTTATCAGATTCTGATCCTTTCTTATATTGCTAAAATCAAAGCTCAAATACAGACCCCTCTCATGTGAAATCTCCAGTCTGGTTAGATTTTGGCAGATAACAGTGTGTTCGTGTAAGGCCTCATTGTTTGTAGCTGATTGAGGAAAAAAATGGAGGTGTGGATGAGAGGGGTTAGGGTGCCTTGTTTCTTCTACAGGCACATTGTTAGTGATGTAAAGGGGGCTGGGACACTGCAGCAGCTTTAATTGGTGTCTGTGTTTGTTTTGCCAGGGGACTCGTCCCAGACACAAAATCAAAACCTGTAATAAAAAACGACACACACACACACACACACTGCCAAAACACCCAACAGAATCCCACGCATACGAACTCACCGCAAATCGCTTAGGCTTGTGCACAAATTGTTGTTCTCTTGCACCTCGACAGACGGACAGGCACACACTCAAACACTCTCTCAGCTGACGCACACACATGCACACTCATAGCTGGCGGCCCCCACCTCTTCCCCCCTCTCTTCCATGAATGGAGTTAGTCAGAGTAATCATTCAGGGCAGCTGGCAGCAGGAAATGGAATTGGATTGCTGAAGGGGTCACTCAGGGTCAAGAGCTTGGGTGTGGCTGTGGACACCGGGGACCTAGAAGAAGAAAAGCCTTTGCAGCGGTGCTTTACATCAGCGTCTGGCAGCCACTTATTATCAGCTGTCATAACCACTCATCACACTGAGTGACAGAGTACCAACTGCACACTGCATGGAAAATCTTTGTCACACAATCTTGCATACTTTGTTCCGTGGGCTTGATGAATTAGGAGTAAGATCATGCCTCCAGGTCTGAAATGCCTCTCTTGAACTATTGCCTTAAGTTAATGACTTATTCAATAATGATTCTCGTTACACCGATTGTTGCATAGCAACGGCAGGCAGTCACAGCTCCGAGAAAGAAGGGACTGAGCAGAGCTTCAGCTAAGAAGAGAGAAGAAAAAAAGAGGAGGGGAAGTAGAGGAACAAGTTGGAAATAAAATCACCATCCACATCATTTATCAGCTTTATTCATTCAGCTCAGAGGTTTTAAAACCAAAATCCTGCACAGACTGACATCCCCCCTTTCAAGCTGTCTTTCAGGAGGTTTTCAGAGCTGAAAGCCGTTGATGCTGATATACCTGTAGGCTGCATCTTAACTTGGCACTCTGGGGGAGAAAGAAAAGTCAACTACCAGGAGCTGTTCAGTGATCAGTTCAAAAGCTGAATCATTTTAACTTACTATGACCTCTTAACTCAGTTAGAGGAGATGTGAACTGTACTGTAGGTGCAGGATCCACTCTGGACTCAGATTTATTAACTACAAGTGTCTTTTTTTCCTTTGTTTGTGGTGATTAAATGAACCTCCTGCCGTAGGTTGTGCCCACATACTCATGTGCCTTTTTTTTTTCTTTTGCCATCGTTGTCCTGGAAGAAACGTAGAAGGGACACCATAACCATAGAAACGGGGTCAGCCTGTTGCTACGGAGAAATGCCTGTGTGCCATGGTGGCTCAGTGTAAGGGAGTTAAAGATGCTCTTCTTTTGATTTGCCACTCTAATGGCAGCTGTGGTGGTGTGCGGAAACTGACACATTCTCCCCATTATACTATGAGGTATACAGAGGCTTTTTGAACTACACATCTCGTTTGAGTAGGCGTGTCAGGTGCTGTCACCGTTTGTCTCCTGTCAAACATCCCCTGCTTCAGATATGAAAAAAAAAATACTTCCTCTGCAAAACCTGCACTCTGTTTAGATCAAACATGAAGCTGGAGTCTGGATTGCTGAATAGACGACTTACAGTGGTGTTTCACTGCACAGCATTTTCAGCTATAGATTTTTTTTATGCATACAGACATAGTAGACCTGGGTCAGGACTCCTAAGAGTAGAGAACTGCACAGAGTCTCTTACCTTCTTATTCTTCACTTTTATTGTTCGCTGATGTACATTGGGTATTTATTTATTTTCTTGGTTGTGTGTCTCCTCCCTGGGTATGTGGGTCATTGTTGGTATGTAGGGAAGAATTAGAGCCCGATGCCCGATCTTGTGTTAACATTGTTTCCTGCTGTTGAACAACAAAATGATGTGAAACCACCAACAGCCTTCAGAATCATTTCTGACTCATTTGCAGCTCTGGGTGTATCTAATTTGAGCTTGATCTTGCAGAAAAGCTTTTGTCGTGTTTGTCTGCAAAATGATGGAGTCAACCAATCAGCCAGGTTTCCTTTGTTTAGGGAAATGAAGCGAAACCTTCAATACACTTTCTTTTTAAATTAAGATTTTTTTTATCTTAAAACAGAGCAGAATGTCTCCTTTTGTTCCACAACAGTACATCGTCACACCAATAATGCACATTCCCTTATATATACTGTCCGTCTTCAATGTTTAGTCAAAACAAGTGAAGATGAGTATCAGGAACACAAATTAATACATACAGACACATTGCAAGTGAAAGAAATACAGAATAAAAATACAATGCAGCAAGCATGTGTGCAAGGAAATACTATTTGCCTAACCAGAAGATTCCCATGTATGAAATGTTCCTGGCTTTGCCATTCGAGCAAAATGAGGAACCGGGGGACCGAAGTAATTTTGATTTCCAAAACACTGAACAGCAATTTAACTTATAATTAACCAAAAGAAAGATAGATACAAAAATTGGAATTCTAAAAAATATTTTTAAATAATATAAAACATTATTCATTTTCTGACATGTACTGTGGCATTTTTTAACACATACTGTAATATGAAATTTCATACTCAGTGCCACACCTATGGCACATTTGGCGCCCTGGGCAAGCTTCCCCCCTTTTCATCTCTCTTCCCCTTCTCTCTCTCTCTCTCTCTCTCTATCTCTCTCTCACAGACACACAGACACACGCACACACACTATACCCCCACCTTCCCGGGTGGCGCCCTATGCAGCTGCCTTAGGAAGATCACACTGCACACACTTGCACCTATATAACAGTGGTTAAGAAAACAACAGGCAGCAAGATTTTACCAAAATCTTACCTCAAGGTCCCCTGACTGACTTTTTCTGCAGCTGTCAGTGAGTGTTGAGGGTCAGGGTTTGGGTTTGTCTAGACAGAATTTTCTCTTTAGACAACCCAGTCGTTACGATGTGACTTCATTATGGACCATGATGACAACTTCCGCTGAGGAATAACTGCAGTTTCTATGATCAAGAATGAATTTTCACACAGAGGTGATTTTAGAAAGTCAATCCACTAAAGGTTCTGCATGTCACTTTAACCAAATCCTTGTTATTATTGACACCTCTCTCTGAGGCAGTTAGTGAACTGCAGTCAGCATCCTGTTGCTCGTGTTTGTACTCTGTTGACAGCAGTAAGAATTTTTTCAGTGTCTAGGGGGCACTACCTTTTTATGAAGTTACTGTTTATCACACAATAAATGAGACAAGATTTAGCCAGCACATCCTGCGGCCCTTCCAGCTCACTTCGGCAGGAGGAGAGCAAACTGCAGCTCCGGAGACAGACCTTCAGTCAGTTCGGGCAACCGTAGCAGCTCCAATTCAGTCAGTGCAAATGCCATAAATGAATGTCTGTCCCCGAATAGCCTCTGCAAAATGTATAGAATGGAAACACAGCATGTGGAGACTCTGCTGGGGTGGATACTGGTTGTTTGTTGACTTTAGTGGACTTCATTTCTAAGCTAACGTTAGCTACTGTTGTATTCTTTTAGTGCTGTAGCAGAGCTGAAGAGAAGCAAGGCGCTCTGGAGCCCGCAAAAGATCACACCATTTGAATTTTCATGGAAAGTTTGTCCTTGAGAGAGTTCTTAACGTAGAAGGTAGTCCACAAACTGTTATAGGCAACTGAGAAAGTCAGGAAAGTCTTTAAAGTTAAGTTTTTAAGTCATGTCACAATCTGTTCACATTAATACATGAAAAAGGTACATATAAAACCTTTAAGTGATAGAATAATTTCTGCAATATACATAGCGTACACTGTGCACTATATGCAAAAATGCAAACTGTGACAAATCTGTTAGGTGATGGCTTGCTCTAATATTGAAGTTGCGTGTATGAGATTTGCTATAGAGTGAAGAATTATGAAAAAGCTCAGAAGCATAAAATGTCCACAGGGGTACTGCTGACATCGATGAACTATGTGGAAGAATGTGCAATAAAAAGGATAAAATGTTTTAAATACTGTTGAAATAACTGATTAAACTATGAATCAAAATGATAGAGGACACTGGATGTTAATGTTTAAATTAAGGCCAGTGTTATTCACAAGTTTCACAGTTTAAGACAGATCAATTGGTCTTAGAAAAACACTGGTCCATCAAATTCAGATGCATCAACATGACATGTGAGCTTTTACAAGTATCTCACAGAGTAAAGAAATGATGAAGCCTTTGTGTAATTCCACTGAATAGATATTTCAGCACTTTGGGGGGTGAAGTGAAGGGAGGAGGGTAAATTAATCTCGCAGCAGGACAGTTTTGCTCACCTTGTCTCTGATTTATGCTGCAATTTATGCTGTGTGCCAGGTTTTTGTATCTGTACAAATCGTACCTGAGCGAGAACGTTAAAGGTTTCTACAGAATACTAATTCTATTTAAGTTTTTCTATAACATTAAATCTAAATCTTTAGGAGGGTTTGACGTCACTCTCCTGGCTCTGACTGACTCAGAGGTGGTTTTTCTCAGAAGCGGGCTCAGTAGGACAAAAGCCATGGATGGCTTTATTTGGAGTGAATCAATTGAGTGCAATATTTCTGTATCAAACGCTACAAGAGTGTTTTTTTTTGTAACATCGATTCTTTTTTTTCGCTGCTCTATCAGAATCAATATTTTTATATTTCTGACTGAGGAGGCCACAGCGTCTGAGTTGTGGCTTTTCTTGTCATCTGATGCAACACTGTACAATTACGTGGAAGTTTAAAAGTCTACTCTCTCTCTGGTGCTTTGATTTGTGCTTTTAAAAGTGCACTGCCAGGAAGCTACATTTGTGTCTAAAACTTAAATTAATCTGTAATTTGGAAATGCTGGCTTCGCAGTTTAGTTCCATGCCTGCAAGAGGTAATTCATTACAGAAATGTGCAAAAATGAACTATCTTCTAACATCACTTAATTTCAAAAAGATCAGTGGTTGTGGTTTCTCACTTTGCCCTGGCATAACTGAGCCAAAGATAGTGGTGGAATTCAATAAAGAACATTTACTCAAGTACTTTACTTTTGTACAGTTTTGCAGTACTTGTTGATTTGGCTATTTCTATTTTCTGCTTTTTTCTCTAATAAAACTCAGAGTGACATATTGTACTTTTTACGTCACTACATTTGTTAGGCATTACTGGTTACATACAAATGAGGAATTTAAATACTACATGATATGATAATGGGATGAGCTTATGAGGATATGATGCATTGTTACAGCTATAGCAAGCAAAACATACCAAAGGTGTGGACTTGAGTCAAATGACTTGAACTTGAAGCTAGAGTCACAGATTTGATGACTTCAACTTGATTTCACAAAATCAAAAAAGACTTGCAACTCAACTTGGACCTAAACACCAGTGACCCGTGACTTAACATGGACTTGAGACTTTGGACATGAAAATACTTGGTACCCTCCCCCAAGTCCAAAGATTTAAAAATCTGTTTAAAAAAAAAAAAATGCCACAAATCCATTCCTTTCCCTTCATTTCCTGAATGAACTAACAATAACACTATTCATTCTCAGCATAATTCCCCAGATCCACTTTGTTTGAACCAAGATGACAGCATCCTCACAAGTTGCAGGAGAGAGCCATGAAGAACTAACGTTATGTTCTCTATCGTATCGAGATTATCTCCCCACCCAGTAGTCATATCATAACTTTGGAAATTATCCCCATCTGGGGTAATCGACATGGAAATCAATAATCTTTAAGACACACCACTATACGTGGCTGGCATGCACCAGGCTATAAAAGCGCCACCTTGCGCATTCACACACCGATTCATTGATTTCCACCTGTTGGAGTCGACGTGACAGCAGAAAGAAAAGGAGAGACGAGTTTGGCGTTTTTATCCATTTACCTTGGTTTAGGTTGGCGAGCTGGCCTTCACAGGTCCCTCTCGAGGATAGTTCAACACCATTTCTTCTTTTGGGGCTAAATAAGTTCCTCATCCCTGTGAAGTGCAGAATGTTGACCATGCCTAGGGTCAAGCAGGCTGTTCGGGTAGGCGACTGGTTTGCAACCATCGACCTCAAGGACACCTATTTTCAAATTCCATTCTGGGAGGAGCACAGGAGATTTCTCAGGTTTGCCTTCAAGGGAAAAACCTTTGAGTTCTGTGTCCTCCCTTCCGGCATCTCACTGGCACCCCGCACCTTCACCAGGTGCATGGATGCGGTCTTGGGACCTCTGCGGCAGCAGGGTCTCAGGATACTGAATTATTTGGAGGACTGGCTAATATGTGCACAGACAGAGGAGCAGAGCTGGGTTGGTGATCTTGTCACAGGAAAGGCAGGTTTCAATCAGGACCTGCCTCTCTCATTTTTGGCTGGGTGCAAGGGTCACGTGGCGGCTATGTCTACACCTCTTGGGTCTTATGGCAGCCTTGGTACGGGTGGTGCCTTTGGCTCTTCTACACATGCGTCCAGTCCAGAGGCGTCTCTCTCTCAGCCTGGAGCTCTGTCCACAGAGACAAGTGCAGGCAGGACCTCAGGCGGTGGCAGGACCCAGTCAACATCTTGAGAGGAAGTATGCTTGGTCCAGCACTGCGTCGCCAGGTGCTCTCTACAGATGCATTCCTGGAGGGGTGGGGCGCACTCCATGAGGGCAGGGGCACCAGTGCTCTGTCTCCTGGGGCCCCTCGGGGTGTGTCTTAAAGGGTTCCCATAGTTATGATATAACTATTGGGTGGGGAGAAAATCTCGAAAAGATAGATAATGTTCGGTTGCATTGTGACCTTGGTTCTCTGAGTGAGGAGATTATCTCCTCAGGCTAAAGGCTGCTCGGTACCCATTCCAATCAATGTTCATCAGTGGGTGCATGCACAAGGTGGGGCTTTTATAGCCTGGCGCATGCAGGCCACATAAAGTGGTGTATCTTAAAGATATAACTACTGGGTGGGGAGATAATCTCCTCACTCGGAGAACCAAGGTTACAATATAACCAAGTGTTACTTAGCAGTAGTTGAAAAAAGGCAGGGCTATTCACCTTTTTGTGTCGGCCACTGTAGTTAGCAGCCCTTCCAAGACGAGCAGCGTCAGAAAAAATTGAATTTTTTGACATGAAACTGTTTTATTCAGGGTTTTTTTTTTTTGTTTTTTTTGTATTTTTGGTTCATTTGTTATGGAGAGGAAGAGACTCCTGTGGATAATTAAGCAAAAACCTCTTAAATGAGAAAACACGTGAGCACACAATTGCAGGTGTTGAGCATGCGGGCCAAACAGGGTGGGAGAAACATTACTTTATGATGTGAAACCTCTTTACTGAGTGTTTTTTTCTTTTGTTTTATTCACCTGGTTCATTTGTTTTGTAGAGGAAGAGACCTCTGTGCATAACTCAGCTCCCAACAGAGACCTTCTGAACAATAAACACTCAAGGATTTCTAACCCGAACATGTTTCAGCTGGTTGCAATCTGAATCCTCACTGCTAGATTCCACTGAATTCCCCAAATTCTTACACACTGGACCTTTAAGAAATAAATAGGCTACAAATTATAAAAAACATCCATGACTTTTGCAGATTTAATACATTATTACTCTGTCAGTAAAACTGCATTACATTTAATGAAGAGCACATTATGACTTGGTTAGGATTTAAAACTCAATGTTTAAGACTTGGGGACTTGACTTGCGGCTTATTTGGGACTTACAAATCAATGACTTGGTCCCAACTCTAAGAAATATTAAAATTATTGCTACCTTGATACATTAGTAATAGTAATTCAGTGATATATTTTGTAACACTCACGGGCAGCCTATGCTGCCAGGACCCTATTGTTTTGCTGCATGTTCTTCTTCTTCTTCTTCTTCTTCTTCTTCTTCTTCCAAGGAAATCCTACTTCCCATGTGCGAAAAATCACCAAACTTTGCACAAAGGTCCAGTCCCATGCCAGATTGCCTCAGCTGCAAAAACAGGCCAATAGTCCTGATGGTGGCGCTACAGCAAGCCTCTTCAAAATTTTGAAAATTCACAACAAATCAACCATACGTGCAGATTTGCAACTTTCACCAAAATGTAGCCCCAATACTGAAAAAACTTTTGTACATTTAAACCTATTGCAAATTATGAAGTCCATCAACACACTTTTTTTTTCAAAAACTGTAAAACTTCTTAAACCTATCTCCTCCCACAATTTTTGCTCAATTGACACCAAACTTGCTACAGAGCATCTTCAGACTGTTCTACACAAACCATCCACACAGATTTTTGATTTATCGAAAATTGAGCCTACAGTGCATCAAAATGTTTGACTGTAAACAGTATTGTAAACATAAACTTGCAAATTCTTGCTAAATACATTGTCAGTGTTCACTGAAAAAAATGACAAAATTTTGGAGTCATGGTAGATGATGTTTGGAAAATATCAGAATTTTATCTCAAAAACTGAATTTTTTACAGCATTTTGAATTCCACTCTCATGTTAACAATTGGAGTCAATGCAAAAATGACATTTTTAAACATCAGTTTTTCACTTATGGAGCCAATAAATCATTGTTAAAAATAAATTACCAACATCTCCATGCTGTCTAGATGCAATTTGTGTATTTTTGGATTTTTGTCTTAATAACTGAATTTTTGACAGCCGTTTGAATTCTGCCTTTACACACTAACAGCTGCTGTCTTGCACACAGGTGACTGGCTTAGTCAATTTGTGAAACTACATGTTCTGTTTGCCAATTAGCTCAGTGAGATAGAGGATGGTTCTTGGTGTTGAAGATTGTGCGTTCAAGCCTCAGCTCATGCAACATTTCCATATGAGAAATCTACCCAACTTTTCATAAAGGTCCAGTCTCATGCCAGATGTCCTCAACTGGAAACACAAGACAATAGTCCTGATGGTGGCGCTACAGCAAGCCTCTAAATTTCAAAACTTTGAAAATTCATAACAAATCAACCATATGTGCTACAGCTTTGGAACTTTCACTTTGAAATTTGTTTTTCCATGGCATGGATGGCTACTGTCTGGCACCCTGATGCTTGGCTTAGTCAGTTTGTGAAGCCACACAGGAGCTGTCACTTGCCAATTAGCTCAGTGAGATAGAAGACAGACCTCAGTCTCAGAAGTTGTGAGTTCAAGCCTCAGCTAAGGCAAAATGGACATGTGTGAGTAATGTGAAAGTCCTATGTTCAGACATCATGCTATGTGGATTAGAGACTACCAAGGTTAAAATAATTATGATCCAGGCAGTTTCGCAGAGAGACAAATACTCTTTATCAGCACTTTTCCCTGTTATCCCTTGTCTCTTTTGATTTTTCTTTACATGCTGGCAGATGTTTGCTGAGCAGTGCAGCTCTGCGGAGTTCAGGATGTGTCAACTGACTCATGAGCTTGTCAGTGACTCGTCGTGACAACATATCCATCACTGTGCCGGAGACAAAATAGAACACATGATATGGGATCACTTTTATTTGAGAGAAATCTCTTGCACAATCTCTACAATACTGGTTTGGTTTTTACCTTAAAAAACACAATGAAATGATGCACACTATTAAAATCCTTCTCATCTCTGACTTTATATTTTACTGGCCACATGCAGGCAGCGATGGCATTCTCTTAATGAAGAATGCGAGTCCTGATGAAATGTTGCAAATTGCAAATTCACAAACAATGATTCTTTGTTCTTTTTCAGCTGGTACACCCGACCTCATCTTATCCCCTGGGTGATTTATGCAGCCTGTCATTCAAACCACATCAAACTGAGGTGATTCACATCTGTAATGTGAGCAAACACATGGCAAATGATGCGAAGATACACGTGCTTACAAACACTACACTCTGTTTCTCCTCCTTTACGCACAAAAAATAATGAGCCTGCACACCGAGCAGGGAACTTCACAGACCTCATTCAGTCGAAGGTTCCTGTCTTTAAATCCCTTGTACTGGAGATGACATCGCTCGCCTCTTCACTCTGATGTGCATCCTGCAGCTGCATAATTGCAAAATATATATTTTTACAACCCAGGCAAGATGAATTTCTCCTCTGCATATATTAAGTATTCTCCATAATGATTTCTGTCAAGTTTATCAGAATAATTAGCCATTAGCTGAATAGAGTTATTTATTTCAGATATGTCAGCAAGCTGTGTTTTGGTTTTTGTTGCCTCCTTCAGGTTGTATTCTGATGGAGAAATCAATATTCTTTCTCTCACTGAAGGGTTAATTTTAGGTTGTTATTTTGTCTTAGTCATTGACACAGTCACTCTGCCGTGTAAATGGTGACACATGTCATGTGAGTCAGAAAAACATCCTTGAAGTTGAAGGTTATTCTTGGAAAAAGACACACACACACACACACACACACACACACACACGCAAATCTCACACTTATTCATAATGAAGCCAAAGCTTGTTTGTGTGTTTTAGATTTTTTAAATGTTAAAAGAGACCTCTAAACATCTCAGAGGGTTGTGAGACAAAAAAGAATGGGGTCTTAAAATGGGATGAGTAAGCCTTTACTTTTTAAGGGTCTGAAGCCCAAATTCATTAAAAGCTCCATTCATTAAAACCTTCATTAAGCACTTGTGCTTTCACTCGGAACGAAACACATTTCTACATTGCAATCTTGATGCAACAACTTTAAACAGGAAAAGAAGCTGGGGGCAGACTTGAGGGGGAAATAACTTTTTAAACTGATTTATGTTTGGTAGAAATAGTGAAATCTGACATTAGCCTACTTATAAAGTGCCATAAATAATGTTTTTAAATAATGAAATACTTCACCCACTCCCAAATGATTATAATTACTTACCCTGTGTGATGCTGAATTCAGGAAGAAAACTTTATTTTTCTTGCATGCCTCTACAGTGAACGAAAAATGCATAGATGAATTCTTGATGAATATAGGAGAAGCAAAACTATATTAACATATCTGTTTACAAATTCTCACACAATTCGTGCTGTAAAATCAAAGCAGTACTACTAAACAACATTTTTACTACACTGTAATATTTAAAACACTGGATTAAATAGGTAGGTATAGAGGGAAAGTGAGACAAACCCACAGATGAATATAACATAAGAGGCGCCCTATTTAAGGGTCATCCTCACTGCCACAATACGGAAATGTGGGACAGATTTCTCAAACCATACACACAGGCGCGGTACGGACGCGGTGCGAAATTTCCCATTGTTGTGTTCCAAGTCCGCGCTGCGTGAATGGGTGTGGGTGAACATGGACGAGAGTAGCCGCAGCAGCAGCGAGCTAGCAAGCTAACGTTTAGCAAGCGTCAACATCAACTTTCTTTAGTACTTACCACTCTCACCGCAGCCACCAAGCTGGACAATGGACTGCCTGACGTCCTTTAATTCATTGTTCATAAAATCATCCCATCTTTTATCAAAAAGGACGGGGTGTTGTGAAACGAGGTTTATCAACCTTTCTCCCATACTGTCCTGCCTGACTGGATTTCGGACCCTCCCGGCTCTGCGCGACTATAAACAAATAGTTTCATTGGCCCAGCTAGTAGTTCCACCGGCGAATTCTGCAGGGGGTCAAAGTCTGGGCGGAAACTTTTTTCACCGCATGAAAGTTCCGCCACGGTGTGCAAACTTCCATAAGAACCCATGAAATCAACTTTTATATTTTTCCGCGAGAATAATCCGCACAGATATTCGCCCTCAGTGAGAATGGACTTTTAAACTGCTGCTTGCTGCTTCCTCTGCAAGCCGCTTTGCAACCCGCCTACACCCCAGCTCCTCCTTTTCATTTTGCGTCTGACTCATCAATGTCATTTCTGTTCTGTTCTGTTTGTCATTGATGCTCACTCTGCTCTGTTCCTGGGGGGGTCTTTACTTTTTTTTTTTTTTTCTACCTGTCTGCATTGGTCTTCGTAGCTTAGCGCCACGAAAGGGTGTAAGCTTCTTATGAAGATTGATGCACTGTTAATCTTGCAGTCAAGTATTTTATACCCATACTGTGCGTGGTTGTGACCGTCACCCACCCTCCCTGGAGACTAGCCTATCAGCCTTTATTGGAAAAACTTCCTAATATGAGCCAGAGAGGGCCGTGATACACCACAAGTGTGTCAAGGGGAAAGTAAGGAACAAGCAGGGGGGATTGAGGGGCAGGTGCTTAAGTCCTGAGTTATATAGCGACAGTGCATGCAGAGAGGAAGGAGGAAAAAACAAACAAACAAACAAAACAAACAAACAAAAAAACAGAGGAGAAACAGGCAGTGTAGCTGATGTATTGTGGCCTTGAGGTGGTTGTGCTCCATACAGATTATCAAAAATAAACATATACACCTCTACTATACTGTACTGAAAAACAAAAACAAAAGAGAAGTCTATGCTGAACACCAAAAATGTGAGAGTCCTGGTGGAGGAGGAAAGCCCGATTGTGGAGAAGAGTTGCCAGCGCAGTGTGGTAGGTTCGAGAAGCAAGTGGGCCCCTTTTAAGTGATCCCATTGGTTCTTTGCGATGCGTCACGGAGCTGAAGTATCGAACATGCATGCGTGTATTTGAACCCTCCCAGTGTGTTTATGAAAACCATCACCAGGGTCCAGGGCCAGCCCTGCGGGGGAAGGCAGGCGGTATGGCACCCCAAGACCGCAGGAGTGCCCAGACCCCATGCCCAGGGAGCCGCAGAGGCCGCAGGACACCACGCAGGCCCAAGGACCCGGGGCGGCAATGGCCAGCACCCCCAAGGAGCCAGAGACACACCCCAGACGGGCGGGACAGGAGGGCCCGCCTACCCACCGGCCGACGCGGACACCCCCTTGCCCCCCCCCCAGCCACCACCCACCCCTCTATGATTCTCCAATCCCTGACGGAGAAACATTAACTCTACACCGTGAGTGTGAATGTGAGTGCCCATAAATGTGATGTGGTGCATTAAAATTGAGGGACATAGGAGACAGGTGGGGGCAAGGCTGATGGCTACAGCACACTGCTGTCCTGCAGCCCGTGCGGCCTTAAGGCACCTGGAACCTGTTCCCATCTGTCCCCCAAGATGTAGGTGTGTGTGGTGCTTTAAAATTGGAAGACAGATAAGGATGGGCCGGGGGGCAGTATGGAGGGCTACAGGACACCACTGTCCCATAGCCTACCCCATCATGAAGCCCCCCAATCCATCAGTGGTCTGCACCTCGAAGAGTGACTGTATGTGGTGCGTTAAAACTGTGGAATGTGTGGTGGGTGAACTAAATGTGGTTTAGAAGGCCAGGCCAGTGTAGGCCTGGGGGGGTCTTTACAACTGCTCTCCATGCTTTAGGCTTTCCATTTAAGAGCATGGAAAGGCAAGGAGGTTTGCTCTCTTTGCCTCGGGCTTTCCTCGTATGCACATGGAAGGGCAGGTAGGCATGCTCTCTCTGCCCTTGGCTTTCTGCGTAGGCCTGAGGGAAGGCAGAGAGGCCCCAGAGCAGAGCCATACCTCCAAATATAATACTGCAAAATGAAATGAAGTTTTCTTTGACAAAAGTTGTCCTGACTGAACTGTGTTTTAAGTTATTGAAAACAGCGCTTTTATAAAACTCATCCAGGTTAAAACATTTCAGAAACTCTGTTTTCAGTGTTAACGTGTCAAAAGGGAAAACTGAGATTTTGGTTCAGGATGTCAGAGTGTGCGCTCTTATTTCCTTTGCGAGGCATCCCAAATGAGGTGACTTTTCATGCAATGGCAGATGTGACTAAAATAGTGCTTGTTCTAACTTTTCTGGCATGTTAACACATAAATGTACAGTTACTCCTCCACTACATAGAGGAACAAAGGCATCAGAATGCACTATGAAGATCTATGGGTAGCCTTCCCATAATACCTTTTTAGTCAGGCTTTTGATTGGCCAAAATCTTCCTCTTTGCATGGACTCAGGTTTGGGGTTTTATTGCCAGCCGTTGATATGGAATTCCATTGACAATGCCTCAACTGTGTTTTATGTGAACAAACATGTTTTTAAAACAGTGCTTGTGTGGACCATAGACTGTAAAAATACCGGACATACGTAGCTACTGTGATGTCATCCAATGGTTTGTCGACGCTCATTTTTAGGCCTCGAGTTTAGCATTTCAACCGCCGTGAGAGGTTTGGCGGAGTGAGGGGGGATCTGACTCATAGACTGTAGCAACTCCTCCCAGACAGCCTGTCAGTCAAAGTGGCCCAGCCTTTATGTAAACAAGTAAGTTATGTACAGTTGTCATGAAGGGGAAAATTGGCTTTAGAAACAAAATCATTTTTGTACCAGTCTGCAAACATGTTTATTTCTGCTGTAAGGTTGGGCATTTTAACATGGGGGTCTGTGGGGATTGACTGGCTTCTGGAGCCTGCCCCAAGTGGCCATTCAAGGCACTGCAGTTTTTGGCACTGTGTGTTGGCTTCATTTTTCAGCTCTAGAGGTTGCCGCTTATTGAAGACAAGATTTTTTTTTTTTCTCACAAAAGCAAAGAGGGAAAAAACTTGTTCTTAAAAATTCATGTGGACTAGGCCTTATATTTGTTGGGTGGCCAGAAACATGGCCCCATAAAAACCCTGATGTTGCTCCGTGTCTGCTAAATGTGTAAACTGTTTGCTAACATGCATCAGCTTCACACCCTACATTGTTGTGTTTACGGCTTGCTCTGCAGTAAAAAAGAAGACTGCTACTGCTTTAAAGTCATTAAAGCAAAGAAGTAATTTGAGAATGCGGCTGTGATCTCTGTGATCTGATGATTCTGCATGCTGAGCTGAGTTTTCTGTTTGCAATTGGAGATGTAGGAGCAATTTCAATTTTTGTGTTCAGTGCAAAATGCTCTGCACCTCAGGCTAGCGCTGCACATTACCATGTTCACATCTTTCAGAAAATTGCAGTGGGATTGACAGCACAATAGTGAGTGGAATGAATAAGCTATATGTTTCTCCACCGTACATATAAGCATCTAACTACTAGCATGCAAATAACGTTCATAGATTGTACGCCCATTTTACAGTACAACATATTCTGTAGCTGTCACTCTCAGTGACTGCAGTTCATTTACAGTCAAGACCACGAGTCAGTTTGCATTTTCCCTACTGTCGGCGACACAGAGTTACTTTTATTTGATTATATGCATATAGACTCCCCTTGGGTCACCACCGCCCTCCCCTTTGCATGTTTTGTAATAGAAAGCAAACATTTAATCGAATCTGGAGTTGTGTGTGTGTGTGTGTGTGTGTGTGTGTGTTTGGTGGCAGAGGGCAGAGCAAAGTCACCAGGTTGGTAGAGTGTTTGGGATCAAAGCAGTGAGGACTTGTTTTCCCACTGCAGTAACACTCAACCTTAGAGATAAATTACTTAGAAAATGACAAAGTGCCTGAACTCCAGTCTCACTGTGTGTGTGTGTGTGTGTGTGTGTGTGTGTGTGTGTTGGGGGGGGGGTGCAGACACCTCAAGGAGTTCAGTTCACTTAATTCAGCTTAGAACATGTGAGGGCAAAATGTCTCGGCCCAGGGCACATAAAAACATGTCAGCTGTGTCTTCTCTTTCTCAAGTCTAATAACATTTTCTGCTCTCTTTTCTACACACGCTGGCGGTGTTGAATATGGCCAGTCAGCCTTCTTTATAAAAGCTAAAACCATTGCAACTTGAGACATGTGTGTTGGTTTCTAGTCTATACATAACTCTGTCGTTCAGCCAAAACCAATGACGTGATCTCAATCAATTCCTCTGAAGCCAGTACAGATATCATATTCAGTGTTTTGTTCTGTGCCGACACACTCATCTACACATGCTCCTATGGAAATGCACATACACTCATTTTGTCTAAATGTTGTGTATTTCTGTCGAGTTTAGTGTTACAAATGAACTTGGAGATTCATTTGAATGTCCTTGTTTTGCAGTAAATCTCTAACTGTGACACACTTCTACACAGCCAGATTCATAGTGTGAGAATTTCATTCTGTCTTCTTTATTTATGTTTTCTCTTTCATTTCTCTTGCCCTTTTTTCTTTCACACCATAGACTGTATCTTCATTGTGCCTTTTCTGTCTCCTGGGCTCTGATGGTGATAATGTATGATTCTAAGTGAGAGCACCAACCGTCTAAGGTTTAATGCCTTTCATACCACACGTGTGTATATATGTACATGCAATATTCATACATAGAGTATGGACATGCACAGTAAATGTCTACATACAGTACATTAGCATTACCGTATTGATTTTACATATCAGCGTAATTAACAAACTGCCCATCAATGAGAAGACTGGCAGCGTTTTATGGCCTCTGCACTGCAGTCTACTTTGTCTCCATCTGGTTCAGATTTTACAGGAAAATTTTCTTCTAACACAATGAAGTCAAAGCTGTCAGAGTTCACAAGGTTCTCAGAGTAAGATTCACTACCAGTGTGTTTGTCTTCTTCAGTGAAGGAAAAGAGAAAACGACAGTAAAGTAGCAGCTTTGTGTTCGAGCTGACAAGAAGCAACAACAACTAGCAACATTGTCTTTGTGACAGGAGAAAATTTAATTATGTGAAATGTTTGCACTTTGCTGCGACCAGCTGCCTCAGTCATAGTTTCATTTGTAACAATATGACAGTGTCCACATATAGAGGCTACTGTATCATGGATAGATTACTGGGCACAGGCCCAGGGGCTCAAAATGTCAGGGCCTCCCCCCGCCCTTCACCTATAAAATGTTACTGGAATGATCATGTACCGATCAGGAGGAGACACACAAAGACCACAAAAAGATGCAAAGGAACAGCAACAATACACAAAATAAGTACAAAAAGGGGAAAACAACCACAAAGAGACCCAAAATGACTACAGGGAGACACAAAACACGAGTAAAGACACAGATACAGACCTCAGAGAGACTCCAAATAACTACATAAAGGTACAAAACAACCAAAAAGAGACACACACTCATTACAAAGAGATGTAAGACAACCAAGAAAGACAAAAAGTTACCTCTAAGAGACAGAAAATAACTACAAAATGGGCAAAACAACCACAACGTAGCATAAAATGATTGCAAGGAGACACAAAACAACCAAAAAAGACACAAAATGACCTCAAAGACACTCAAAAAAACCTACATAAAGGAACAAAAAAAAACCCAAAATAGACACAAACTCATTACAAAGAGACAGAACAAACAAAGAAGACAAAAATAACATCAAACATAAACAAAACAACTACAAAGAGACCCCAAATAATATAAAAAAATGGGGCAAAACAATCAAAAAGAGGATCAAAATGACTACAAGGGGACAAAGAATGAACATAAAGACATAAAATGACCTCAGAGAGACTCAAAATAACTACAAAAAGGGACAAAACAACTAAACAGAGACACAAAATGAAGACACTCAAATGAAAAAAGAAAGGCACAATCCCCACAGAGTGTGTATATGATTTTCCAGAGGTGGTGGGGCCTTTCACATGTCTGTCTCATAATCCGCCCATGTAGGCCTACTGTATAACCCCACATACCCCCCTTACCTAATGCATACAACACTGGTGTATTTTTTTGTCTTGAGGAGCATCTCAGGCAAATTTCCAACTTACATAAGTCAGACGTTTTTATTTTTGCAAAGCAGTCATAATCTGAGGTCGCACAAATGGCTTCAGTGAAAGTGCCTTTTATCAGCACAGAGACTGGCAAAACAAGCCTCTTTCTATACTTCCGTCCTTGATCTTGGAACAGCAATCGGCAGGTCAATTTCTTTAAGTGATTTTAAACTTAGAATAAGGGAAGTTGTCACTGCTAGCTGTAATTGCTTCAATTATCTAACAAGCAAAGGGCTAAATATTTTTTTGCTGTATCTATACCTGCTGGTGCTGTTGGGATTTGATGTTGTTGTCGTGTTTGTTTTGGATGCTGCTGCTTGGCCCTGTCTTGGCCAGGTCTCAGGTTTAATTCTCAGTTGACTATCTAGTTAAATACAGCTTATACATTTAAAGAATCTGAATCAACTTTATTTACTGAGGATCTTATCACATACAGGAATATAGCTCTCCCTATGCTGACAGTATATACACAGTGCTGTCAACAAATTTGCAGGACATAAACACAGACAGCCAAACAAAGATACTGTATATACAGGCGGGAGCTAGACAACAAACAGTATATACAAGGTCAGATTGCTGCAGAGTCATTACAGATGGCAGTGCAAAGAATGCTAGGAATAAATAGAATAAGATATAGATAATAATTTACTCTGTATGCAGTCAGCATTTTTATGTGCATATATTGCGGGAGTTTGTATAGTATATACTACGGTCAGCTTATACCTACGTATGATAATAGAATTATATATCACATATGCTGTTGACAGTGGTGGAAAGTAACTACAAACATTTACTCAAGTAAATGTTTGTAGTTTGTAGTTTTTTCCTCCACTGCATTTATTACTTTGTGGATTCAGATTAATAATCAACGAATAAAATATAATGTAGCCTGCTGTCATGGAAAAAAACTATATTGATCCCATGGTGAAAATCACTAGCCACCCAGCAGTATATGTAGTAAAATAAGCCGCACCTCCACCAGCTGCAAAATTGAAATACTGTGTCATTGCATCAATAATCATAATTCAGTAATACACATTGTTCTGAAATGGGCCATTCTGTGTAATGTGTATTTTTATTTTTAATTTTTTACTTTAAGTATATTTTTATATTAATACTTGTGCACTTTAACTTAGGTCAAATTTAGAATGCAAAACCTTCACTTGTATTTCGACACTGTGGGATTACTGATAGGTTACAGTTTAATAGAAGGTCTCATCAATCTGATGACTTGACAAATTAAAAAAAAGAATTGCTATATGACTCTTACATCAATGACTTTGTTTGGACTTTGGCTGAAGGAATCTTGTAAAAAAGCAACAGAGGAGGAAGACTATCACACACTCAATCCAACAGTCAAAATTATGATTTTACAAGCACAAAGTCCTGTGGATCTGGGGTATACAGTAATCAAAACTGAGTGACACTTGAGATATACAGTTTTTATTCATGTTTACAAAATGGTATGGCCATGTGTTAGTCAGGCTTGTGACTACAGCCTCCCTCAGACTCATTTTATAAGTGCTGTGTGTGGCAGCATAGCAGATGGATGCTCTGCAAGGTTCAATAGACAGGTTGATAGACAGAATCTCATCTAGAGTGAATTTAGCAGGCAGTTGGAGCAAATTATTTATTTATTTGCCTATTTATTGGACTTATTGCAATTCACAGTTTAGTTCATCATTATTGTCTCTCAGATCAGTTTTCAGGGTGTAGCTGTTCAATTTTTTTCCCATCCAGGTAAACTCTCTGTCAGAGAAACCAGAGGGACACTAACAGTAGGCTATATTTGGTATGTCATGGGGAAATTCTTTAATCACTACAGGAATCATATGCAAACGACAATTTGTATATCAGTTACTTACCCCGTGTTCCGTTGAATTCATGAAGAAAACCTCTGGTGAACGAAGGATTCAAAAACTGAACTAGTACTGGTCCGGTTTTAACAACAGCAAAACTATATAAAAACATCTGTTTACAAACTCTCACGCAACTCGTGCAGTATAATCCAAGTCTCCGCTCTGTCAGTGGACCTTGGCGACAGACACTGATGCAAAGAGGCACCCTTAGCAGTGATATTACTTGCACTGGGCGGCAGCTTTTTCTGATGCAGTGGGCAACTATCGTAGTATGAAGAGCATGAAAGTCCACATAGAGTAGGTGTGAGTTAAGGTGGATGGGACAAACATTCACCATTCGTCCAGACATTCACCTGGAGGCCTGCTGTTTGTTTCCAATGTGAAACCAAACTCAGTGGAGTTATTTAACAGCAATGTTGTGTGATAGTATGTGTAGCATGCTACGCTAGTTAAATATTTCACATGACATGACATTACATTCATAGCAACCTTACTTGTTTTGTACTCAACTATGATGTTTTTTAAATAACCACATGCTTTTGTTGCCTAAAGTTAAGAAATAAACCTAACAATGAAGTGCTGTACTTGCGTTGTAAGTTTATTGTAAGAGAGACTGTATGCATTTAACGAGCAGAAACTGTACATTTCCTGTGACAGCGGAAGTGCACTTTGAAAAGAGACAATGCATGTACAGTAATTAACATAAATTGACACTCCCGCCCTGAACTTCCAAAACTGATGCAGGAAGATCCCTACATGAAGGACCACTGACTACCTGTTGGCATTTGATGAGTTGGGATGAGAGCGTGTTGTCTCTTCAAAGCCAGATTCCATTATCAAAAGCAGTAATTTTACCTCACTGAACACAGAGCCTACTGCTGCCTTGATCAGTTAGTTTGTCTTATTGTGTGACTTGAAGGGTGAGTTTGGATTCAGTTAAGTCACACAGAAATACAAACAATCTACTGATCGAGTCAGTGTTAGACCAGCGGCCCTCACGTTCAGCGAGGCAAAATGTAATTTTTTATCAGTGGAGTCTGGCTTTGAAGAGAGAATAGGTAAGTTTCGCTTTCAGTTCAGTTCCTCATCAGAGAGCTGTCTGTTTGGGAAGTACTGAGCATATGACTGGATAAATGAGGTTTGGGTTTTAGTGCACAAGTAACACAAGGATGTTTTAATATAGCTTTGTTAAATGTGGACCCCTTTGACTTCAGTTCTTTAAGAATTTCTCTGTTTGTGGATTCTTTGTTTACCATGGAGGCATGTGAGAAAAACCATGGTTTCTTCGCAATTCAACATAACAGGGGGCGAGTAACTGATATATAAATGGTCATGGGGGGGGGGGGCTTCATCTTCAATGGTGGCAATCAAGCACCATTTTATCTTTAGTGTCACATGTATTCACAGGGCTGGGCAGTGTGAGAAAGTGTCTCGCCACCGTTGCCTGGTGACTGCAGCACAGCCAGCACACCTAACAAGCCACAAACCACCGCTGGTCTTGTTTTCTACCAATGCATAAGTAAACATCGCCCAGCAGACTGTGAGAGCAGGGAAACTGTGTGGAAACTGCATTGGAAGTTGATGTTCAGGGAAGGGTAGGAGTCCCCAGGATATGCTGTTGTTCCCGCTGTTTTATTTCCTTCGCTTTACAGTCATAGCTTAGAAATTTGACACGTGATCCTCGGTGGCTCCAGAGAGCAGTGGTACAGCATACCACCTGGTAGAAAGCATAGCAATATCACAAGAAGGCACTGGATTTGAATAATCATCCAAGGGAGGATATCACATGCAGTATTACATTTTTTATAGTATGCCATTCTTTGTCCGTAATTAATCAGTGTAATTTGTGTCTCTTGCTCTTATGTCTTTATTAAATCCTTGGCTTCCTCTCTAAAGCGCTTCACATCCAGCTGGCTCTTGTTCTCATAAAAAAGAAGTGGAAGTGGAAAGCAGCCAGCCGCTGAGATTGAGTCCAGGATATGTCCTGGCCTCGAGGATGGACAAGGAGAGAGAGAGAGGGAAATGGGGAGGGATGGGGATGTGTGCCAGCCAGAACAACATTACACTTACTCAAGTCGAGGTTTCTTTGTGTGATGGGAAGGCACGAGTGAGCTCTTCCATGAAGATTTCATGTGAGAATTCATCATCTCAGTGTCTGCGCTCAACTGCAGCCTTTGAGAGAACAGAGAGAACTGCAAAGTGATGAGAGAGCAGTTTTTTTAAGTTACACTATGCCGTCCTTGTATAAGCTACTGCTTTTATTTAACTCTTAAATGCTTCTGTACAGACACACCGAGAAATGATACAGCTCACAGTCATGTACTGCAGGCCAGGAGGATCACCTCCATGACCATGATGCTTCCTGTATGATGAGCAAATTAGTCTCATTTTGATTGCAGATTCCTATGAACCAGCCTCTCACATGGGAGAACAAAGCTAACCTTGGACCTTGAAGGAGCTCCAAGACGTTATTCCCTGGTAGCTGAAGTTGATCAGAGACACATTTACCCCCAGCATCTTAACCACTTTGGCAATGTGGTTGCTGCTAAGGTTAAGAACCCAATGTTGTAGTGCTCAAGACTGATTTTTGGTCTTGAGACCATTCTCAAGACCACTTTTTAGCCTCAATCTCCTCTCAGATTCAACTGCATTTTTACTCTGTCTTGTCTCGGACTCTGACAAAGAGCCGTCTGGATTCTACTTAAAGCCTATTATTTCTAATAGGTATTTCTAAAATGCCTGCAAAAAAAGGAGCATCAAATAAAGCTGGTTACATTGATGTCAGCTCCTTAGTGTCTGTCTGTATTTGTTTGCTCATAGAAAGCAAAGGAAAGTTCTCACACATAAAATTCATCTCATTCATCTGCAGTGCCTTTTAATATTTTATCAAGACATTTCTCATGGTACACACATACAGTATATATGGCAATAAAAGAGGTGAATGAAGAGGAATCATCATTTGTTCTTTGTGGGTGGTTATATGGAAATGTGGATCTTTCAGATCAAGTTGAGGAGTGTGTATGGTTTGGATGTTCCATATGTTATCGTAGGTGTGTTATACACAGGGGCATCGTAGGAGGGGGAAGCATGGGATTGATCACCAAGGGCCGCAATGGGAGGGGCCGTCAAAAAGCCTGGAATGAAAAGTTTTGTTTACGTTCACTTTTTTATGTCTATGAGTGCAATAATTAAACAGAAATGGGCTGAATAAATCAGATGAAAGACTGACCTTTGCCAGTCCTCAGGATTTGTCACTATGCAACCAGAGCTGAGTGAGTAACCACTTATGATGCTGGAACGCTAAAGTACACTCTAATGTCTTCCCTCAAGAAAGGGAAATTTAGGTTCCAAAAAAAGGAAAAAAAGACAGGAGAGTGAAAGATAGCAAACTGACCTTGTAAAAAAATATAAAAATTTGAAAGATGTGTGAGAGAGACATGGGTCAAAAGAGGAGTGGTGGGAGGCCTACAGAGACTGCTTATGAATACCGACCTTCACCCAAGAGAGTGGTGTTCGTGTCCCATAAGATTTTAAAGCAAAACCCTGTTCTTTTTTCCCAAACTTAACCACATGCTTTTGTTGCCTAAACCTAACCACATGTTTTTGTCGCTTAAACCCAATTATGTGTGTTTGCTGTTGAAGGAACAAAAACATCATTGTACTGGCATAGTGCATTTATCTCCTGTGAAAACAGAAGTGTATATTGAAAGAAGACAGTGCATGTAACAGATTGAACTTGACACAGTGTCCCAGAATGTCAACAACCAACGCACCCAGGGTACCTTGCATGTCGTATGTGGACGTGGAATGCCCGTGACCAAAATGTCAATATGGACAGAGTGAGAATGTGTTGGAATCCAACTCTGGCAATTCTCTGACTTTTCCTCTACTGACACAAGAAGGTTAAAAATTCCAATTTGTACAATTGATTTATGATCAAATATCTGCATCTTTCTCATGTACATTGTGTTTAGTGCTAATTAGCAAATGTAGCCTGGAGCCTATCCAAGCTGACATTGGGCGAGAGGCAGGGTACATCCTGGACAGGTCGCCAGACTATCACATAGAGAAAGACAACCATTCACACCTACAGCCAATTTAGTGTCACCAATGAACCATGTCTTTGGACTGTGGGAGGAAGCTGTAATACCTGGAGAAAACCCATGCTGACACAGGGAGAACATGCAAACTCTGCACAGAAGGGCTCCCACACCTGGGATCAAACCAGGAACCCTCTTGCTGTGAGGCGACAGTGCTAACCACCACACCACTTAACCCTGCGGCTAAGATGCTACATTAATATGGTGAGCAATGTCTGCTAAACATCAGTATGTCACTATTGTCACTGTAAACATTATATCATGCAAACTTTAGCATTTATAGCTCAAGGCACCACTGTGCTTGAGCACAGCCTCACAGAGGTGTTGTTGTTTCTTCTTGCAAGCTGGTATTGGGAGTCTTATCTGAGAGTTTCATGGTGAGAAGTCAAGACTGGACGGTAGCATAGCTTGTAGCGTACAGTAGCTTATTGTATTATTTGTTTTTGATCAATTATTGACTGGGTAGATTTGACTTATAGCTGACTTCCACTCTTTAAGTCTTTTAGATTCTTCTGGCTTTAGTCATGAAATATTGTAGAAACAAATTTCCCACTGAACTACTGGTACTGTATATTTCTCTTAGCATTGACTTTCTGGCAGCCACAATAGCTTAGAGGTGTTTGATCATTCCTTCCTGTACCAATAAAAAATTAGACTCAGGATACAACCGAGCTTTCCTCCCTAAACAGAATGGATCTTTCCCATTGACTCTGTGACGTGATTCAAGCTGGTAACATCCCTGGCAGGCTGAGGAGTGCTTTTTCCTCTTCATGGACTGATGAGTGTCCCATATCCCTGATCACAGTCCCTGCTGTGGTGACAGCTGCCACTTGTCTGATCGGTCTCTTGTCTGACCTAAAGGAGGTCATTTAAACAGCATATAGTCTCATTTAGGTTGGTCACAGAGCCCACAGTCTCCCTCTGTCCATATGTTAAATTATTTTTGAGACATTAATACTCTCATGTGGTGATTTATGAAGCCTTTCTTGGATGTGAGATGCCTGTCTAACAACTTGTAAGACAATTATAATAACAATGAATCCATTCAAACGTTTATGTGTCTTACTATCTATGTATTTCTACTTATTTGTGTGGTATATTCGTATGCCATTGTGCCAAGATAGATATATTTTTTGCACCCAATTCCTGGCTGTCTGGAGCTCTTGTAATAGCTACAGGGGATAATTATCTAAATCTGTACTAATGTGGACAAAACCACAGCTTGAGCTCAAATACCAATTGTTACATTCATGGGGCTCGAGCAATTACAGAGGCATGCTGACATTTTCAGAGCTTTTTGAGTTTCATGCTTTGATGGTACTGGTTCTTAAAAACATTTTCCAATTTCCAAATAAAAAAAAAATCAGTTTACCAGACAGGGTCAGCAAGGACTTGAATCCAATAAAACAGCCATTGGTGATTCATCTATCTGTCTACCTATCTAGAAAGGATCATAATCTATTCAAATAGACCTAGCTGTACTAGTTTGATGCTAAATGTGAAAACCGTTTTATCTGTGATGAATCTGATGTAAATCACTCAACATTATTGTGGGTATATATTGACATTATGAAAAGAAGAAGAAGAAGAAGAAGAAGCTAGATCAATTTATTTGTCTTTTTAGCATTTGCTTTTAGTTGCATCAGTTGGGATGCTATTGACAGAGAGGCCAAGACATTGTAGTAACCTGATATTACAAGCTTTGTATCTTTCTTGCAAGTTTAAGTTGTCCAAGCATTTTGTTTGTTTGTGATTCTCCTTTCCCTTTTTATTTTATCACTTATCCTTTATTATATCATTTTATATTGTCTGTGCAATTTGCCTTGTCATGTTTGTTGTATTCCTAATATATTGTTTTTTTTCCCTTTTCAGTGAAGTCGGGAAAATGCTATGACGTAGTTTTGCCAGTTTCCGTGTGTAGTGTTTGTCAATAAAGTATTTTTTTCAGCTAGCCAAGATGGCGGACTACGACTTGACAACCAAGATAGCTCATTTTCTGGATCGGCATTTGGTTTTTCCTCTGTTGGAATTCCTGTCTGTGAAAGAGGTACAACAGAGTTTGCATCTGAAAACGCCGACATGTAATGTAGCTGTTTATTAGCGGCTATTTATACATGAAAACACGGTTATAGCGAGCACCGACTCACCCCGAACCGGCAAGCTGTCTAGCATTCACGTCCGATAGATAGCTTATCGGCTAACAGCTAAACTACAAATTTATCTTAGTCTGCTAAAGCTAGGCGGATGCTGTATTGCTAGTTGTGATAGCAGTATTGCTACGGATCTGGAAACTGCAGTTGTTGTTGTTTTGGGCTTTTGGCTAACGAGCTTATCATCGTTACCTGGCTTGTTAGCCTTTAGCTTAACTATTACAGCGGATTAACGTTGGCTACAACCGGCTGAGTGGGATGGTCAGCATCCATGATGGCGTTGTCCTGGCGTTGTCTCCTCTTTTTCTTTTGTACCGTTGTGTGTAAATGCGATGCGGTGTCCCAACATAAACTAAATATTTTGGTTTTTAACAGATCTACAATGAAAAGGAACTTCTTCAGGGAAAGCTGGACCTCCTCAGCGACACAAACATGGTGGATTTCGCCATGGATGTGTACAAAAACCTGTACCCGGACAAGGAAATCCCACACTGTAAGAAACACCACATTTTAATAATTTGTTCTGATTCCATAGCATTTTATCCCGTCATAATATCTAGCACAGTTCAAGATTCATATTGGGCACTAACAATATAGAAGAGCTTTTAGGCAGGTTTGGAAATTAACACTAGCCACTGGTAGTAACATGTTCAAGTGGCTGCTGCCCAGAATGAATGGTAGTCTCTTAAGTGTTTGGTAGACTTTGGAGTCCACTAGCCACAGTTACTGGTGAACACAAAGGTTATTTTTCAACTCAGCTCATAGATGGCAATGGTTTGTTTCATACATTGTGTTAACCTAATATTCAAGTGCACACAGATGATAAGTCATGTATGAAACCACACCATTAAAGGGAATAATACAAGACCGCCTGGTGTGTAGCCACAGTGACTGTGATGCCCCAGTGCTGACCAGCCTCCTAAATGGTATATTGATAGGAATGGGAATGGAGAACTGGTTCCAAATTGCCTGATCAATTACAAGCTTATCAGTTCCTTTTATTTATGCCGGTGTGTTATTCCGACAGATGCATATTTCAAAACAACGACAACAAACTCGTGTCTACGCTGCTGAACATTTGCAACTAGAAATAATCATGGTAGAGGGGAGGTAACACTCCAGAGTGTGGTTTTATTTTACAAAGAAAGATGATAACAGATCCTGTAAAGTCTGTAAAATTATAATGTCAAATAAGAGTGGAAACTCCAGTAACATGCTAAAACCTGTTTCTAGACAACATGGCCTTAAATTCCAGGAATGTCATGTATCTGACACTAAACGCATGAGTGCCACAGCTTCTCAGCTGAGCAGCACATCCGCTACTGAGAGTCAAAAACCTGTTATACTAACATTAGCGCCACACAGGCAGGCTTATCTGTTTTTTTTTCTTTGACTAAATAAACTCAAATAAAAACAAATGCTGTACAAATATTCTTTCATTTCATCCACACTGTGTTCAGACTCAGAGATAATAAAACATTTGCACTGATGCTGAAAACCTGTGTACAGGTGTACACACACACACACACACACACACACACACACACACACAGTATATTGATCAAGAATAGAGAAAGAATCTAACCTAAAGGTAGCATCAGTACTGGCACTGGTATCAATAAAATCTAACCAATTCCCATCCCTGTTCATTGATCATATACATCATAACATAACAGTACTTTAATCTGGAATGTGTTTGGTTACTTGTCAGAAATGTTTGATAGAAAACATCTTGCTTGTGTTTTTCTGTTTTGTACTGTTAA
Source organism: Epinephelus lanceolatus (assembly GCF_041903045.1). Lineage (NCBI taxonomy): Eukaryota > Metazoa > Chordata > Actinopteri > Perciformes > Serranidae > Epinephelus > Epinephelus lanceolatus. Next base: position 28,897,753 of record NC_135749.1, on the reverse strand, counting down.
TTTTACAATCAGATGCGTAAACATGAAGTCACTGGGGTTAGCATCATTGTTATTGACATAATTAACCCTTAGCCACCACCGATGTAACAACATTGGGTTAATGTGAGAACTGTTTTTGTTTCAGCTCTGAGGGAGAAAAGGAGTACTGTGGTCGCCCAGTTGAAGCAGCTGCAGTCAGAGACGGAGCCAATTGTCAAGATGTTTGAAGACCCAGAGACAACTCGGCAGATGCAGTCCACAAGGTCAGATCATCATGCCAAAGAAATAAATCTCTTAAATACTTTAGTCATTCTTAACTGTAGTACTGAAAGCATTATAATACTGATGAAAGTTTGTCTGAAGACTGTAAGAGGCTCATCTAACATCCACTAATCTATTTTGTTAAATTCTTCATCAGAGACGGGAGGATGCTCTTTGACTATCTTTCAGAGAAACACAATGTAAGTTTTGAAACCTTAAACGGTGCATTCACACACCTCTTGTTGTATAAGGAGTGCAGTGCAAATCTTTTAAGGTGGGTTGCACAATGTGTTTTTGTTTCCATAACAACAAGCTGCCACTGCGAGCCAACAGGACTATTATCCAAATCTCAGAATCTTCAAACATCCAACACCACCCACCAATGTGCTCATTATTTACTCAGTGATCAGAGTCACTGCTTGCAACTTTTCTTCCAGTCATGTCTTTGTTTTACCTTTTTTATATCATCTACAGATAAAATACACTTACATAAAAATATTGTCGACATCATGTACAGGACTTTTTGTCAGAGTGAAAAAGAAGAGGCTTTGTTTTGGCTGAAAAGATGAAAGAAGCCGGCACATTCTCTAATCAGCCTTGCTGACTCTTACAGTTATCTTTCTTTGAGAGAACAAAAAAGCGAAGGCACTAGATGTTTGAAAAACAGTGGATTAGCATGACTGCACTCGAGGGCCAGAGACCGTTTAAAGCCACATTCATTATAGCCTTAATAGTTTTTCGCAGCTTTTATAATGAGTCTTTACCAGCTAAATTACAAGTCATAATGGCAAACCTTTCAGCTAAAGCCAAACTGCATACTTCCATGTAATTGGTTTCTTGTCAGTTTTCAACCTTGTTCAATGGGCTTTAAGTTTATTTATCCCTTGTTTTATAATTTCTCAGTTTCGACAAGAATACCTGGACACACTTTACAGGTACGCCAAATTCCAGTACGAGTGCGGTAACTACTCTGGGGCTGCAGAGTACCTCTACTTCTTCCGTGTTCTGGTAAGAATAAACGCATAAAAATAAATAAAAGTTAAATACAAGCCAAAGTAGATTAAATAGTTATTTTTGTCAACATTATTATTATTATTTGTAAAATGCTGCTCAATTTGTTTTGATTGTGATACACTGATATTGTGCTCTCTGCTCAGGTTCCATCAACAGACAGGAATGCATTAAGCTCTCTGTGGGGCAAACTGGCCTCTGAGATCCTTATGCAGAACTGGGAGGCAGCCATGGAGGATCTCACGCGACTAAGAGAGACGATTGATAACAATGTAAGTGGATAATGAAACACCATTTAATGTTTCATGTTATCTAGAGATGGGCAACTAATATCGACGCTCCAAAGCTTGTTTCACTCCTGTGAAGTGCCTTGTTTCAATACATTGTGAGGAAGCTTGTATCAAATGAGGAATGCCACATAATTTATGTCTTCTCAAGCTTCAAGCATCACTGGTGCTTAAGGAAATGTTTCATTCAGTTTGACAGCTTTGAAATGTTTGTAGCTAAACTTTGTTACTATGCAAAGGAGAATAACATAGAAATATGGCAATGTACACCAGAAAGACATAATCACAAGTATGAGAACGTGTTGATGGAGTGGAGGAGCTGCTTCAGAGGCAAGTTAAGGCTAGTTCACATTACATGATTTTCACCCTGATTTTGCATCGTGGAGACTATCATAATCTTTTGAGTGTTCATACCTGGCGACGTGTGTTTCCGTCAGTGGGAGTCTCGCCAACTACGTTACGACGTGTGTGCACACTGCAAGATTTCTCCGCCGAGCCCTCGTCAACAGAGCCTCAGATAACGCGGTGACGTCACCAAACTTGGAGACGACACATCGTAAAGGCATGGATATTCTTCCCAGTGTTGAATCAGATCTGCCTCCAGGGCCTGTGTCCAAACGCAACGTCCTCCCCGTGATCCTGTGGACGCTGCTATTGTTGTTGTTGCTTGCTGGCTTGACTGTCCTCCTCACATTTCTTCCGTTCTCCTGCATGCTGATGTGGGGCGTATCCCGCCTCTCATTGGCTTATGCTCTTTGTCAGTCGTGTCTAGGGCTGTCAAAATTGCTCAAAAATGACGTTTGAATATTCCTTCTAAAAATAACTCATAGGTTCGAACCATTCGAATATTTTTTTTCCCGCATTATGTCCACAATAGGGCAAACTAATACAAGGAAACATACTTGTATATGTATTAATACAAGGAAACATAACTACTTGTAGGTATTTTTATTTCAACATAAACGTCTTTGAAAACATTTACATACCTACACATTAAAACACATAAAACAATTATCTATAGCATTACGTTATAAACCCCCCCCCCCCCCCCCCCCGGCCGATCGGTGGCCACACTGCCCGCGGAAGCGCTGCAAATAGCCTAGAAGCACCGGACCGTGACCGGCTCGCGCCCTGCAGCGATCATTTCGGCGTCTGGTCTATTTTCTGCGCGAGCCGCGAGCGAATGTGTCAAGCCGGGTGACGGAGACAACAGCTGGAGGCAGAACCGCTTGTCGACCAGCGTGGAGAAATGCGCGTCTGATGCCAACGCCCACTCGCAAAGAGGACAGCTGCTGTGGTGTTTTTTTTTCTCCCTCCACAATCGAATATCAATTTTCATATTCGAAGGTCCATTTTTTTTTTCAAATTCGAATTTGAATTCGAATTTAAATTCGAATTTAGAATATTCGTTGACAGCCCTAGTCGTGTCATACTTCTCCAGTTTTCTAGCATGCCAGATATCCAGTCCCAGTCACAGACGAGGGGGCGACTTACTCGTAGGCTTGTTCACACATGAGGACTCGTCGTGGCAGACTATCTGCCGACTCACCTCCGACCCAAGGTGGCTCTCAAGATCCTCTGCGACGTCAAAATTGCGGTGAAAATCGTGCAATGTGAACTAGGCTTTAGACCCAGTTTAGACCCAGCAGAATGACCCAAAGTTTCACTTTCAGTACGTCTGAAATTCTGTGGCTCTGTACCTAAGCTTTGCTTTGCCATCCGACAGTATGGTGCTGTAAATAACTGAGTGGTATATATATTTCAACAGAGCTCCTAAAAATCTACTTGTGTTAAATGAGTGTTTGCGAAACCCTGGGTGTTGTGGTGTTTCAGCCAGTCTTAAAGGGCTGCTTTACATTTTAGAAACCACCAGACCTCACTATGTTTACTGTTTACTGCTTTTGATAAGATAACACTGGGGATATTCACTTGTTGCAACATAAAGAATGCTGAAAACCTGCTATTTATAAGCCATTTAACTCAATACTTACTGCGTGAACCGTTTTTTCTGCACTTTGGCAGGAATGCCATTAAACATTGGTCTGAATTGGGTTCTTGTTGCCTGATAGAACATTTCATAACATCTTCCATTTGTGTCCTTTCAGTCTGTGAGCTCTCCTCTGCAGTCACTCCAGCAGAGAACCTGGCTCATCCACTGGTCCCTCTTTGTGTTCTTCAACCACCCTAAAGGCAGGGACAACATCATCGAGCTCTTCCTCTATCAGCCTCAGTGAGTCTGTGTATTTTCAATATAGCAAAGAACTGTCACCTTGTAGATACAGTACAAGACATGTACTGTACATAAAATTGATGCTGCTGTCATCAAGGCTTTATATCGAAATATTTATTTTGCTCAGAAACATGTGACTGAGGGACACACTTTTTTTTCACAGCTTAAACCTGAGACCATTGATGAAAAGGTCCTTTTAGTTTGAAGGCCGCCTTACAGTTGTATTGTCAGTGTATTTTCTCCACTTAAATATAATTCACAACATGAATTAAAGCTTTGTCTGCACAGCTTTTGTGCACAAAAATGTGTTGTTCCTGTCACTTTCAGAGTAAAATGACCGATAGTAGCCAAATTTGTTGTGATGGCAACTAGTGATACAATAACTTGTGTTGCCTCTGTGTTTTTCAGGTACCTGAATGCCATCCAGACAATGTGCCCACATATTCTAAGATACCTTACAACTGCAGTCATCACCAACAAAGACGTGCGAAAGCGCAGACAAGTGCTCAAGGACTTGGTGAAAGTCATTCAACAGGTTAGGTCGATAAAGGTTTTAGATAGATTTTTTTTTAATCTAATGTGGCTCAAGGATTTAGTCAAGGATTTATATGAATGGTGCTTTCTCTCTCACTCCCACAGGAGTCGTACACATATAAAGACCCAATCACAGAGTTTGTGGAGTGTCTCTATGTGAATTTTGACTTTGACAGCGCCCAGAAGAAGCTGCGGGAGTGCGAGTCGGTAAGGATGGTTTCCCAAAGTTTCTCCTTCACTTCTCCTGCTTGACAGTGTGTGTTTGCCACGGTGCACAGGCCTAAATCGGCCCGTTAAAGTCAGCTGTCTGCTGGGACTGAGGGGTAATATGAAGCTTCCCCTTAGCTATGGTGCTCTGATCTCCTGAGTCCCAGACATTTAACTTTGCAGCTATTCAGCCTCAGCAAATCCATGTCTGGCCTGATTTGCTGGCTCTTACTTTTATTCAGTTTGATTTTCAAAGCGGAACAGCTGTCAGATTTGGGGCTCGGTTGCCTTCTCTTTAGAAACCCTTGACTGCGGTTTTGTAGTTGTGTTGAGGGACCACTTTGCACATTCTCTAAGCACTCTCATCAGTTGGCTTTTACCCCTGTTGAATAAATTATGCAGTGATTGCGAAGGCCTCAACTATTGTGTCAGATACGGAGTGTGAGCATTGTGACAGAAGAATGAAGATAGTTCATTAAGTCATTCTGTTGTCATGGATTCTGTTGTCTTGTAATGGTCAGGGGAATTAAAATTGAAATGCTTATATTAATTTTCCCTCTCGAGATCTTCTTAATTACTGTCTAAACATCACATGGTGTTTTTGTTTTGCTGTTTGCAGTTTTTTTTGTTAGAATTAAAGTTTTCTATTGTGCAGGGGAACTTTTTGATTGATGTCAAATATTAATGTTAGCAGTGGACCTCGATTGTCTCAATCACAAGATAAGAATCAGAGAATTGGTAATCTAATTGAATATTTATGGTGGACTAGGGCACCTTAGTTGTTGTTTACTTAAGCAGAGCATTGAATAATTGGATTTGTCACACAATAACGGCTCCGTGTGAAATAATGGTGCCACATCCCCTTTCAAAATCCCAGACACTAATATATTCATAAATTTAAGCTCCTCTGGAGATGTGAGGTGGCCAAACATCCCATTTGATGTTTCTGTGATCGTTGCTTTAAAACCACAGATAGAGATGTCACAACATAATCTCCTACAAAACACTCTGTACGGCTCATTTTGGGTGACGGGGCTGGTTCCATGTTTTCTTTAAAACAAACTTGGCGACAATGATGGAGGAATGTGTTAACATCTTGTTATATAACAGTAGATATATCACCTTAATGAACATGCCTGGCATATACATTAAATATTTAAAGGTGTGAGCATTAGCATTTTGGTTCCTTTTTCATATTGGCAGAATCTCGGCCCTGTTTACACGTGTCTTAGGTGATCAGATCACAAGTGGTCTGTTAGATTGCATCTCCACATTTGTTTTGAGTGATTGGATCCAGCTTCCATTCTTTACATGCACATAAACACATACATCATTTCCATTTGCAGAGGCCAAATGCGTAGTTGTTTTTAACTGGCAGTAGGCATGAATGCACTTCCTGTAGCAAGTGTGCTAGAAATCAAAAGGAGAGGAAGAGGTGCACTTCCTGTGAAGATTCTTCGGCCCAAATGGAAATCAGAAAGTGTGTTTTATGTACTCCATCCACAAGAATCCATTTTGCCTGTTGTTGTGGCTTCTTCCTTTTCTTCTTCCGCTACTTCCTCTATAACTTCTTTTTCTACTACTTTTTCTTCTACTTCTGCATCTTCTTATTCTACTTCTTTTTCCTTAAACTTCTACTTCTTCCTCTACTACATTTTTTTGCTTCTACCTATTGCTCTACTTCTAATTTCTCTTCTTTTTCTACTTCTTTTTCTGCTGCTTGTTCTTCTCTTTTTCTACTCCTGCTTCTAATTCTTCGTCTTCTTCTTCTTCTCTTACTCCTTCTTCCTCCTCTTTCTCTAGTACTTCTTTTTCTTCTATTTTTTCTACTTCATCTACTTCTACATTTTCTACTTCTACTACCTCCTTTCCGACTACTTCTTCTACTTCAACTACGTCTTCTTTTATTACTATTCCTTCTAAAATAGCAGTTTTTAATTTTAATTTAATTTAACCTTTTCTTTTCCTGGTTAAATAAAGGTTAAATTAAATTAAAATTAAAAACTGCTATTTTTCTTCTACTAATTTTTCATCTACTAGTACTACTTCTTCACCTTTCTCTTTTTCTTCTTCTTCTACTATTGTTGTGGCTTAACTCATGTGGTTGCCCTTTAAAACGACACCATTGGTACACGAAAGAGTACTTACTTCTGCCTATGCAGAGGATGTCAGTTGAAAAGCTGGTCCTTCAGCCTGGTCTAAGACATATTAGCATACACACTGCTGAAACACTGTGGTCTTATGTGGCCCAGACCACTTCCAACAGTGGTCTAAGTGATCAGATCTGATTGAGGATGCATGGCGTGCATTCACACTTGTAGTTAGAGCTGTCCACTTGTGATCCAATCACCCAAGATGCATGTTAGTACCTGGTGTAAACAGGGCCATTGTCTTGTGATTTTCTCTAAACACTCTATTGAACAGTAGTATAACTCAAAATGCATTAATGTGCATTTTAGTAAGGAAAATTATATATTACTTTGTGATTTTTTTAAAGGTGTGATATCATCTTCTTTTTGTTTTGGAATTGGTAGTTTGGATTTAAAAAAATTCTCATTATCCAAAACACATACCCAATACAGCACTGTCATATGTATATATATGTTGTCTACATTGTGAGGTTGGAAAAGTTTTGAACAGGATATTTTAATGTATGGGTGGATAAACAAACAGCTGGAAATTCTGCCAAAACAGCCAGACCACAGGAAATAGTTTCCAGCACTTCGTATGTGGTTGTCCTGTGGGGCTATTATGCACTTTAGGGTACTTTAAGTATACTTATCATAAACTAAAGCAGTTGTACAGTTAGAAATTATAGCTGCACCCTCTGATGTAGAAACGTAGACTGTTACATCATCACGTTTTAAATATGACTCTGCATATATGCATATATTTTGAAATGTGCTGGCCGACATACAAGAATTTACTAACTTAAGGAACATTTGGTCTTTTTCAGATTCTTTCTATACATGAATGCTTTGTATGTGTATACAGTGATCTATGCTTACAGCTCTGTGGTCTTTTTCTTTCAGGTTCTGGTGAATGACTTCTTCCTGGTCGCTTGCCTTGAGGATTTTATTGAGAATGCCCGTCTCTTCATCTTTGAGACTTTTTGTCGGATCCATCAGTGTATCAGCATCAGGTATGCTTTGAAATAGGTGTACTTGTCAGAAACCGTGTGTGCAGGGCCTTTTATCTGTGTCACTGAGAAAAAACGATGAAAAGATCTTTTCAACATCTGTACCCAGATGATTGATTTTCTGCAGTAATTTCTTTTCTCAATGTTCCCAAATTGTAGCCATTATTCATGTCCTGCTAGTTTTTCAAGTATATCCAACAGTGGAGAGTAAAATGTGAGTACTTTTCATTCCCCCAAGGGATATTTATTTAACTGAAATGCCCCCTCCTCCTTCGCTCTCTCCACTCAGCATGCTGGCAGACAAGCTCAACATGACGCCGGAGGAGGCGGAGAGGTGGATCGTCAACCTCATCCGTAATGCCAGACTTGATGCCAAGATCGACTCCAAACTGGTGAGGCTCTGCATTCACTGATCCACCTTCAGCCAGATGAGCTTCAAATCACAGAGCCCAGCACAAACAGCCTGGTCTAGACTACTAATTTAGGCAGCAATATAGTCATGACAACTTATTTATTTTTGCTCTTGACTGAGGCAGCATCGAAGGATTTAACTGGTGGTGCTCTTACCACTTTTGTAGTACTTAAAAGGAAAAACGTGGAACATTTCCACAGTAAAATGTCTAAAAGTGACTAGACCTCTGTTATATATATTTTGTTGAGCTGTGTACTTACATTATTCCAGGTGTTTCCAACAATAAAACCCAAATAAATCTGTATTTGTATTTAAGGTAATGGTGCATGTCGTTTAATCGCCTGTCAGTGGCGTCATATTCCCTTCACCCCCTCTAGTAGCTCTAACTTCCAGATTGAACAGTAGATGATACATCAGAGAGTGAGGACGGAATAAAACAATGTAACAGAATTATACTCAGTAACAGTTATACAGCTTTTTTTTGAAACACAGAATATTTTTTTAAATTAATTTCATGCCGTTTTACAAAGCAGTGATCCAGTAAAGACCTCATTTATTAATATGGCGTCTCAATGTCAATATAGTTTACTACAATGTGTTACTATGACAGTTGGCTCTTGCCAAATACAAAGCTAATGCATACCGTAACGTTATAATATTACAACAACCTTTTACATGTCCATAAAGCTATTTTTAGCAAGCTTGTTTTGACCACGGCTAACAGCGCAGGGCCACCCAGTGATTGAATTCAACACCTATCGTTAGCTACAGTAGCTGCATGTGTGGTCGACTTATCTAATGCTAGTGGTAAGTTAGCAAGTTAACGTTATGTTAGCTAATGTTACTTTCAGCTATTTCATTGTAATGAAATAACAACATGACTAAACGTAAAACAACAACGATTTCTGCCCGAGTCATGTCAGATAGATTTTTTATTGGCAGTGGTGGTTATTCAACAATAAAGACAACTCCCATGATCCCATGCTACCTCACAAAGTCATCTAAGTCTCTTTTGTTATTGCATTTGAAATCAGTTCTTCAGAGATATAATTTTTTGTGAATCTGTTTGTCAGGGTCATGTGGTGATGGGCAACAACGCAGTGTCGCCGTACCAGCAGGTGATCGAGAAGACCAAGAGCCTGTCCTTCCGTAGCCAGATGCTGGCTATGAACATAGAGAAGAAGGTGGCCCACAGCAACAGGAATGAGGTAGACTGAGCACTAACATTGTGTAGGGATAAAGGGGTAATTTTTCATGTTAGCATGCTTGCTTGCTTTAAATGTCACATCACTCACATTCTTATTGTTCACCTGTCATGTCGATATGTGCAGACCACTTTCCTCTGTTCTTAAGAATGTATGCAAAAGAACTACATTGTCAGATAACTCTGAATCTTTCCTCTTAGTTGATTGTGCAACACATCATTTCATTGTGGGTTTAAAAAAAAACTATATATTTTTTGGCATCTCAAATGACTTCAACAAAAGAGGAGGTAGTCTGTCATTATTTTGTCACAACAAAGTTTGTGTTTGTCCTGTCAGTCATTTTGAGAAAGAAGCTGGCAGGTGTTTTCAGTTGAGGGATATCTAATTTTGGAACAAATCTTCATTGCCTTTTTGGAAAATAGTTGGAGCATTTCTTTAATGTTTTTTTTTTTGTGTGTGTTTGTGTTTGTGCTCTTTTCTCAGACACCGAATTGGGCTGCTCAAGACTCTGGCTTCTATTAAAATGGAAATCAGCTTCAAGAGGATGCAGATGGCTCTCACAACATTATTTAGGCTTTTTATTGAAATCATTAATCTATCATTTTTGCTACTATTGTTATGGAACTGGCTGCTTAACTTCTGAGGTAAAAAAAAAATATCCAAGAGGAGGCAGCAAGTCTTGATGAAGACATTGCCATTTGAAGTGTTATTTATTAAGTGGATACTCTCTTCATCAGAACTTAATTGAAATCTGGTATTAAAGAGGAACACTACCTAAGTTATGAATTACAATGTGTTATTTTCATGGTCTCGGCCAATATTTATAAACATAAGCTACTCTGTTAATGCCAGAAACCAGAGATGGAAGTCTCAAACTTGTGATGTTCATAGACAGTTGGCTGAAATCAGACAGAATTGTTAACTTTTTACACTCTGTTTCCATCTTCAGTCGCACATCTCATCCATTTTAACCGATTTTCGTAGGGGAGGGGGATTCAATTTTCCCTAACCAATCACTAGTGAGAGCTGTTTGTGTTTACTTATATTCTTGGACTGACTTAGACGATAGGAATAACATGAATGCATTTTGAAAATGGGCGTAGTTCCACTTGAAGTTTTAAAGGTATACTATGAAGGATTGTCAGGTACTATTTGCAAACTCACTCACCAATGGAAATAAATTCCAATTCTAGGTTCATTGTCATTTGGTGTTTAGCCTTGCTATATTTGCACGGGGAAATAAGAAACTTCTAGGGGTTCATAAATAACAATTGAGAGGGATTACTTGGATAGTATGAGTCTATACACTGATTTTTAGGAAAGTCCTGCATACTATATCTGAGTCTCTCAATTATTCACCAGACTTTGGAAGTAACAACCTAACCCAACCAGAGAATTGACATTAAACATTTTTTGGCTCCACACATTTTGTTTTCCTTCCTCTGTTAATATTTGGCCACTAGATGGCACAGTTGGCTCATTTTTGTTTCTTGCTGTCTGCAGACAGACTGACACTCTGCCAGACTCAAGTTTCTACTTCAGTGTCTGAATTTAATATTTGTATGATTTATAATAACATTAAAAACAGACAGATGCAACATTGATGTAAATTAAATTAATAACACTCCTGCAGCCAGCCTTAATTTGCAACTTAAATAGAAAAATTTGGGAGATGCTGTTGGTGTGGAGATCAAATTTGATTGAAAGCACAGCAACAGCAGCTCACAAGACAGATAAAGCATCAGTCACACTTCTTCTAAAAGCTCCTTTGTTTATTGTCGGTTACAGTCGGTTGTTTCTGCCCATTCAGTAAATGTTTAACCACACCTTATTTCTGAATATTGAATAACGCTGCCAAGCTTACTCCACTTCAGCATATCTAAACAAATATTTGACTTGTGTAAATGTACTGTAAAACCAGTCTTCAGTACACTTTAATACATTAACATGCAGCATAATAGAACAGGGCTTATTCAAAACCTTGTAGGTGAAAAGCTTTGGTCAGTTAAAGTGTGCACTCTTTGTTAACTCTTTGTCTGTGAATGTAATCAGGACCTGAATGTGCAATTGGTGTGTTTGTCACTTTAATCTACTAACATGGTTAATGACTGTAAAGACATGACAGCTCCAGCACCAGATCACCGTATGCATGCAGTTATGTGTTAGGAGACAATCACACCTCTGCTCTGTCATTGTATAAAACATGCTGGCAGGTGTTCAGGTAGAGAGTGGAGTACCCCAGGTGCATTTCGGAGTCGCCCCTCAGCTTTACAACCCTCTTGGTCCATGTGAGAACTACTTCTGATGTTCAGCCTGGGATTGGCTGACAGTTACGCCTGCTGCTGTAACCTCTAGCCACTCCTCCAAACTGTTTTCCTTGTGCACACACTCGCACATTTCCAGGACTCAGTAAAACACAACAGACACACACACGAGCTAACACACATGCTTGCACACACACACACTAACTCAGAGCTGACGTGGGCTGAGGTCTGTGCACGGCTCCTTCTGGAACAGCTGGTATCCATCTGTGGTTGCCGTTGCTCTGGCTGCTGCTTCTTCCTGCTGCTGTAGGCACTGTGGCTGCCCCGAGAGGACACAAACCGGCCCACTGCAACCCATTCATGAGCTCTGCTGCAGTCACACTCGGGGAATCAGACTGAGTAGATAGTGAGGCTCAACTGGTGACAGTGTGCAGTGTGTTAAACAGTCGTCAGGATGGATATCCCAACAGCCTGGGCTGTCACTAATCCAGCTGTGGCCCGGCTCCTCTGGGTCCTAGTTCTGGTGCTGGCCACCCTCCTGGTCTGGCTCTTCTTCTTCTGCTGCTACAGTTGGAACCAGAGATCCTCGCCCAACCTGGAGAGGTACCTGGCAGGTAGGTGCCCCCCCCTCCTTCTCAGTATGTGTGTGGAGGCCTGTGACAGGCTTACAACCGAACTGATGCTGCTTACTGTGAAGTTTGCACTTCTCAAGTCAGGCTCGATTTTACGAGGAGGAGCACATTTTTTTCCAAGCCTGGTAATTGTAAATTGTTAGTGATTCCTTTCCAAGACTGCAGTATCCACATTTTCCATAAATCGCCAGCCCGTGTTGGCTCTGCCTCCATTTTGTGGTTGGAGCTGTTCTGATTACTGTTTAAATGTGCTTGTACGCCATGTGAGAGAGGACACAATGGGTCTTTCATACTTTTTAGTACAATAAAATACGTTTATTTTTAGGACACTGCTGTGAGCCATCACATGCATACTTTTCTTTTAGCTGGGAATGTGAAACTACACTTTAGTGTTGTACCACACTTCAGAATGTGAGCCTAATGATACAGTATAAAGTTGACATGATGTAAGGCAATGGATCAGCATGCAGCTAAAGCCTACAGTGATCTGCAGAGTCATGATAACCTGCATGTCACTGCAAGCACCATGTGAATACTTGCAGCAAACAATGACTCAGGACTTTTCTGTCTTTCTACTGTACTATAGATATTTAAAGCAAAGTCACTTCATTATCGTAGTTGAAATAATGATTGACCAACATTTTTGTTCCATCCAAGGTAATATTTGTTGTTTCTTTTCCATACAGTGTTGGCAAAGCACTCCAAATCTAAAGCTGCAACTCAGGTGAGAAAAATCTCTCATAAGAGCAACATTGTTCTGTCTGTTTTAAAGAACACCTTCCTCATTTACACCAAAAATGTGAGCACCTCATGCCTTACATTCCTGCATAATCACGATGAAGTCTTCAAAGTGGCGCCTGCTTTCATTATCACAGTAGTGTGTCAGCTTGTAATGCCTCCTTCAGACTTCAGAGGTCCTCGTTCACTTGCAGTTTGCTCAGTTTCATACAACCAGCCTGCACAGGAGAGGAACACATGAGACCAGCAAGACTGACAAGTTCATTACTACTTGTTCAGTGTGCTGTACTATTATTATGTAGAGGTATGACATGATTATATGTCTCTGCGAATGTCTGACAGACACTTCAAGCTTGTCACAATTGTTGCTCCAACATTATGCAGTGTGAGTAGTTTAAATGTCATGCTTGTGTGCCTCAATGCATCAGAGAGATCATACTGGAGGATTTTAACAAGGTTTCATCAAGGCTGTTAATGAAGTCACTGTCAAATATTTTAATTTGAGCATCTAAACATAAAATTAACATCTTTTGAGAGGCCTCGTAGGTTTTTAAAAACAAAGATCAAATCAAAAAAGCACTGCTGGATCTGGCCTTGATTGGTACCTTTTTGGAACCCTACCTTTTTGTCGCGTGCTTCAGTTTTCAATAAACCTACCTTGCAGCATTTAAATAGTCCATCAGGGATACCTCGTTTTAACTGGGTCTGATGTTTTGAAATAAGCACACAGCCTGGAATGAGTTCTTAAAGGCAATCAGCAGCATTTCAATTGGTAGACTGCCTGCACATCATTGTCAAGCACTGACAATAGGGAGCACATAGGTGTAGATGTTGGAGGGGGGATGCAGGGGAAATATGCCCCCCTAATATTTAGAACATATATTTGCCCACCTCCCCTTTCATTTTGATGAAATCTAAGATATTTCCACCCCTGATGCAGGAAAAGCAGAAAGTGGTGCAAGAAAATTCACCAAAATACAGGAAATTAAGCGTTTCCGGGGTGAGGACCCAACTTCCTCCATTTCATATGTACTATTAAAATGAAATCTACGCCCTCGGGGGAGGGTATTTATATTATCCCACGCTCCCCTGTTCAGTATTCTGTTAACACACGCTTCTTGTGTGCGTACCACTTTCTTATCACTCTCTGTGCCTAAAGTAGCTTCTGTTTGCTCTGCATATCGATAGACATGAGATGAAGATGTAACAGACGAAGAGCCACAAACAGATAAATGTTAATTTAATTAAAATTGACAAGAAAGTTTACTTAAGGTTTTGAACCTCCTTTCCAGGTCTTCTTCCCTAATCTTACCCTCTTTGTTATAGGGAATAGTTAGTTGTTATGGATATCTCACCTTGACCTGACCTTTGACCTCTTTCCTAACCTTAACCTGTTTAGAAATGGGAATTAAACCTGGCCCCAGACCTCTTTACTATCCCATAGTTTGCCCCTTTTTTCATTCCTAAATTGGTCAGGTTTTTTTCTCAGTTAATTCATTCTTATATTAGTTTTTCTCCCTTAGGCTGCAATAATTTTGGAACTGTTCTCCTTAAAGAGGAGCAACCTTATTTAGATAAAGACCTGTCCCATTACAATTTCATTACTCTCAGACATTCTCACTCTCAACTCATCAAATACTGATGCTCAGTCAGTGGCCCTACATGTCAAAATATGACACTCTAGCTACCCCTCCTGCATCAGTTTTGGATACTCGGTACAGCGTGTCAATTTACACTAGTTTCATGCATTGTCTCTTTTCAAAACAAACTTCCTTTTTCACAGGAAATGAATGGCCTCTGCTCGTTAAATACATAAAGTCTTCTTCAAAATAAACTTACAACGCTAGCAACATAGAACTTTGTTTTTAGTTTTACTTTTGTAGGTTTAGGCAACAAAAGCACTTGATTAAGTTTAGAAAAAAACCATTATAGTTTGGCTTAAAATAAGTACAGTTGTTACTAATGTAATATATTGTCATGTTACACATGGTAATAGCATAGTATGCTACACATATTAGCTCACTACATTGTTATAAGAACAGTCCATCTTCTTTTGGTTTCAAATGGGCTTCCAAGTCTGGAGTTTGTTTGTCTCATCCATCTCCCCTCCTGCCCACCCTATGTGGATTTCCATGCTCTTTATACTACGGTAGTTGCCTGACGCTTTAAAAAATACTGCTGCCCGGTGTTTCTCTTACTGCCACTAAGGGGTGCCTCTGTGGGTCGGTGTCTGATGCTGAAGGCCTCTGACAAAGTGTCAGAATTTGACAAGCTGGGAGTGAGACCGGGTTCCCATTATGTGCTGTATAAATCTGGGGAACACAGGACCCTGGGAACATAGGAGTGACCCTCTCTTATGGCTGTGTGCTAATTGCTAACATGTTGATGTTTAGGTCTGTAGTGTTTGCCATGGTCACCATCTTAGTACGTATTAGCATGCTAACAGTATAAGCAAAGTACAGCTGAGGCTGCTGGGAATGCCAGTTTTGGAGGTAAACAATAAAAACCTGACCTGATGATGGCACTGGATGAAAATTTAAGGAATAACCAAAGTTATTACAAGTCATTATGAGGTGAAGACAAATGTATGAACCAAATATTATGCCAATCCAATAGTTGCAGAGGAGAAGTCAGGGGGTCACCAAAGTTACTACAGTTCATCCTCTGGGGAACATGAATGTCTGAACCCAATTTCATGGTGATCCATCCAATAGCTGTGGAGCTATTTCACCCAAAATCACAAATATCAACCTCATAGTGGTGCTACATGAAAAATCAGGGGATCACCAGACTCATGAGGATTCATCCTCTGGAGAGTGTACCAAAGTTTGTATCAAGCCATGTCAGCCTGGACTGACTGAGAGTCACACTGCTAACTAGCTGGGCTAAAAACATTTATGTTACTCTGCAGTGATTCAGCCTGCAGCATGTCCTGTTTTTACATTTGATATTATGTCTTTGTAATAAGGGGAAGTGATGGATTTAATGTTTCCAGCATGAGCCAGTTCCTCTATAAATATAAGGGGAACTGGCATTTGCTGAACCATAAAACAAAGTACATTGTTCTCCCTCAAAGACTTTTGAAAGACATGCAACAATGGTGCATCTATGACAGTCTGTTTTGTTACAAGTCATACAACATGAATGCAGTACACCTATTTAAAGGACCCTCTTAAACTTTAACCCTCTGTTATCCCACCTTACTGTTTATATCATTCCTATATAATCTGTGTACTGTAATAAAGCCTCTCAGCTGCTGCAGCTTTATCACGCAGCAATTCCATTAAGTGTCCTGCAAGTGGGCTCATGTTATACTGAGAGATCTGCAACTGTACTGGCCTCACTCAGTGTGTTTTGGCGCAGTCATTATGAGTGTTGTTACAGAGTGGAGAAGCACTGTGCAGTCATTGTGTGCGATAAGTTTGAGAGGCTCTCTGAAACGGCTCCATGAGTGAAGCCCTTTGTCTGTTTGGCACTAACACGCCAACAGAGGTCCGTTTCCTTCTGTAGCAGCCAGTGTATGAACAAAGAGGCATGTGAGGTCTCTGTCTAAAGAACAGAGCTACACACAGCAACGAATGTAGTGTGACCATAAAATATTAGGCTGTCAGTCTCTGTCTTGAATCAAATAAAAAAAAAATACAACTATGGAGAACACATGGCCCCATTGTGGCAAAAGCTAAATACTGTATAAGCATGTTCTGTATGTCTTAGAAAAGTGCCAAGAGTGTTAAAGGTAATCTATTTATTGCAAAAACATCTCAAAACGACGAATATGAAGCTATGGACGGGGTCCATGAATATTCCATCATGATCTGTATCTGTTGGTGGGTCAGAGGATACAGCAGAGCTTCATTTCTATATGCAATATGTGAATGATTTCATGAGGACTGCATGTGATTTCCAACGAGTGAATGAAAGAAAGGCTTGTTCATTGTTCGACAATGGAAATGTCACTCATGCATTCTGTTGATTTAATTAACAGCAAGAAGGGTACGGTGGTCCTGAGAGCTCAGCACACTGCAACTTGAAAACACATGCATATAGACAAAATATGAAGAAAACATCTTCATCAATCTGACAGCACATGTGCAGCATTTAGAAAAAAACGTTATGATACTCCGCCAGGCAGTGTAAGTTTGTAACGCTGCAGGCAACAACATACTATAAAGAGCTGGAAATTCTCAATAGGGTGGGCCAGAAGGGAGGTGGATGGGTCTGATGAACCCCGGCCTTTCACTCACGAGCCTGCTGTTCTCTTCCTGTGTGAATGTTAAACCAATCCAAGATGTTTTTTTCTAAACCTAACCACTTGCTTTTGTTGCACAAGGAAATAAACGTAAAAACAACAAGTTTACATTTCCTGGGAAAATATAAGTGTATTTTTAAAAGACAATACATGTGACAAGCGTAAATTGACATGCCCTCCTGGAACGTCAACAACAGATGCAGGAGGGCAGCTGACACGTCATATTTAGAGGTGAAAGTCCACTGACAAAGCGGTGATATTTGACAAGTTGGGATGAGAACGTGTTGGACACACAGGCTCTTAAGTAACTCCGGTATAAACTCAGATTGCAGCAAGAACAACTCAGAACAACTGCCATAGTATTAAGGGTGAGAAAGTTTGTCTACGGTGGGTGGGAGGGGAGGTGGATGGGTCTAACAAACACCCAGGACACCACTGCTTGTATGAAGTCAGTGCTATTTTAACGTGATCTTATGTAACTTGCGTCCATCTGTCATGAACTGACGAAAGCCCTGTGACATGTTTGTCTCTTACAGATTTATGCCAACCCAAAACATGAGGTTTTTTCTAAACTTAACCAAGTAATTTTGTTGCCAAAACCTAACCACAACAACTTCAACCACATGGTACAAGTTTCACTTAGGACACAACTGTGCTTCACATAAGTGCATCTTCTAGAGACACCAAAGGGTGCCTTAGACATTGGTATCTACACCAACGGCACGAGACGACCTGGGCTGAGAACGCATCGTAGACTACCAGCAAAATATCTGAAAGTCTGGAAAATGGTCTGTTGTGCTCTATACCAGTTGCAGCATTTCTGTGTTAGGTTGTTTTCTCACTTTCACACTTGAAATACTTAACTACTTTGCACGCATTTTCAAATTAATGATGATGTTTTCTATATTTTATTGTGTTCTTTCTATTTGCATGGGTTTTTTTAAGATGCAGTGTGTTGAGCTCTCAGAGCCACTGTACAGGAAGAGCTATAAAATGACCAGTTACCAGAATGCTGCATGCCTCAAAACTCTTAACTAAAGATTATTGCAGGAGTTAGACAGAATCAAAATTTATAACTCCTCCAAAAGCCTGCTGGCAGATGACCAACACAAATAGCTATGGATAAAAGAGCAAAGGTGATTTGACAAATACTAGTGTGGACTATAGTGTCTTATTTATCCACGTTATCATGATGTCAAGTAAAAACGTAACTTACTTCACTTTCAAATGTTGCACAGTTTCCATTTAATTACTCTATATGATTTTTCACTTGGATGAAAACTCTCATTCAGTGTAGTTTTATTCCTCTTCAGGGAATTTCAGCAGCAGGAAAAACAAAACCCCATTTGTTTACCTGACAGCATTAATCACAATCAATGGGCTCTGAATAAGAAGTCTTTTGTCTGGCTCAGTCGAGGCATGCCAAATATCAAGAGCTGCTGTTTTCCAATGGTGAGATCTGTAATTGGAGAGTGGACTTTCCTCAAAGCAAACATTAAAAACAAGCCTTAATTTGGAAATAAAAACTGAACTTGGCTCTATGTCAGATGTTATGTTACAGTGATTTGAGGTTTTTGTCCCTAAACTGTGTGTTTGCCTCTGAAACATCATGCTGTAGCCAAAAGTCTAAACTGAAACCTTGACAAATTAAAATCTGTATGTCAGAGAGGCAGCAGCAGCTGATACAGTAGGAACAACTCTGCTCTGATGATCAGGTAGATAATCATGCTTAAAAAAATAAATGCATCTTGTAATTTCAGAGGAAGAAAAAGCCCAAAGAGAAGCCAGCTGCTTCTGTCCAGTCAGAGGAAGTTGTGGTGAAGGAGTCTGTGGCCCTTGGACAGGAGCCACCGTGTCCGGCAGTCAGGAAAAGGAAGAGACGACCTCTTAAAGTACACATGGAAACTGTGACTGCAGTGAGATCACAGAAGGTGAGGAACGTTTCTCCACTGTGCGTCATCAAAGGCCTTGTTTCCTGGCATTTCAGAATCACTCTCTCCATCCACTGTGTTTGGTTTAATAAGTCAGTCTTTGGACCTTTCTAAAACAATGATTTGAATTTGAGCTGTTTGTTCACTGGGCTCTGATGACTCAGAGTCAGCTGCTCTACACTTGAAGTACAGAAACAATTAATGCATGTTCATTTTAATCCTTTTAGTTCGACTAACAGTTTTGCTTTGCATTGTATCAGTGGATGCCTGAGGAAACACAAATGACTGTTTCCTCTGTCAGATGTTAATGTGACTATGAAGGCAGTGGACTATAATATTGATTTTTACCCAGTTGAGAGACAATATACGTATACGACATATGTGAATTATAGCATACTAAGTACTAAATGAATACTTTGGAACAACTTTAGGTTTAAGTGATTTTTTTAGAGATGTTTCAGCTCAATTTAAGGTGATTACAATACATTTTTGTGCACTACGTCATATTGAATCTTCAAGTGCCTTTATTGTCATTAAAATGTACTATTTAAAATTTATTTAAATTCCTTTTAAGTTGTATTTGAGGGAGCAGTTAACCCCCAAATCAAAACTACATATTTTTCCTCTTAACCGTAGTGCTGTTTGGACTGAATTGGTGGAGATATTGGCTGTAGAGATGTCTGCCTTCTCGCCAATATAATGGAACTAGATGGAACTCTGTTTGTGGTGCTTAAAGTGCCAAAAAATACATTTAAAAAACTCAACAGCAATATCTCTTTCCAGAAATCATGACCCGGTTAATCCACAGACCTTGTTGTGAGCAGTATCATGTGGGAAATACTTAACTGAACTTGACCCGCCAACCGTGTCACCACACAGAAGGAAGCGTGCTAGCTCACCTAGCACCACTGAGCTAGCTAACGTTACAGCTCAGCTGAGGAGAACACCATTAATGTTAACATCTTGCATTACCACAAGCATAAACCTCTTGTTCATAAGTAGATGATGCTTCTTTCTGCACCATGTTTCTGTTTGTGGGTGTAGGTCAGTTGCAAGAAAAAAGTTCTGACATGAAACTGCTCACAACAAGTTCTGTGGATTATCTTTAGTAACCAGGTCATGATTTATGGAAAGGGACATTGCTGTTGAATTTTTTTTCTTGAGCACCACAAGCTGAGTGCCATCTAGTTCCATTATATTGGAGAGAAGGCAGACATCTCTATCGCCGATATCTCCAACACCCTAAATGTCCAGTGTGGCATCTCATGGTGTGGACTGCAGATTGAAACCAGCTGAAACTTCTCTTGGTTAGGAATCCCTCTGTGTCCATTGTTCAGGAGGTTTTTACCAGGAGCTGAATTATCTGCAGACGTCTCCTCTCCAAAACAACCAGTCCCAGTGACTTAATCCGCTAAAAACACTAAATGAAGTTGTTTCACATTTAAAAAATCTGTGTTTTCCCCATGTTTTCGTAATGAAGGGGCTGTACTACGCTAGCCAACGTGAAAACCCCAAAAAATGTGAATGGCCCTATCTAGAGCCAGTGTTTGTTTTGTCTGTTCCAGGCTACTGTAGAAACATGGTGGTGCAACATGGTGATCTCCATAAGGACTGGCTGTCTATGTAGATATAAACAGCTCATTCTTAGGTAATGAAAACACAATGATTCTTATTTTCAGGTAATTATACACTAAAAAAAAACATACATATTATGTTATATTTTATTTCTGCCAATATATCCCCCTAAATCCGACACACTGGACCTTTAATACATCTCAAGCACCATATAAATGTGTCCTATGGACACTTACAACAAAATATCAGCTCATTAGTTGTATGTTACTAAAATACTGCAAGATCAAACTTCAGGCACTCACACAGAGAAGCAGGAGTATTTGGAAATAAGATAAAAGCCTTAATTAGTCACCTGGCTTGTTCATGACTGAATGATTTACCACAATAATTATAACACATTTAAACTGACCTGGAGCATCCTTCGCCTTCTCCTGAGCTCCTCTGCTCTCTGGCTTCATGGAGCACTTGGTTGATCATGTTGACCCGTCAGCACAATGGCTACAGAGCTGGCAAAGAGACGCTGGCATTCAGAACTGATAGCATGCATCATTTATGAATACAAGAATGGGCTCAGAACGGGACTGAGCCAGCGCTTCCCCTCCCCCTGCCCCCGACTCCTCCATGCCCATTGATTCATTCTACAAGAACTAATAATGTAGTAGGGCCACACAAACAAGCAGTCTATCATTCATGGTGTTGTAGTTACGTAATTGCTCAGCATGATAGTTTTTAATTCAGCTCAGTACAACTTGGCCCCATTTGGAGTGAAAAGAAACTTGAAAAAAATGATGCAGAACAAACAACTCACAAGGCAACAGAAGAGTAAATGGAACAGTTTTCCTGATTAAAAGCATTTCTATCAGGCATCGTTTGCATTTTTATGACTTTAAAGTGCAGGCAGAGGTCAGCTAGCAGACACAGCGAACACATACAGTGTACAGTAGATGTGATGAGCTGGATTTCATAAACATTAGACTGCAGTTTTCACATTTACTGTCATTTTTACATCATTATACATTTAAGGGTCACAAGAGAAATTGAATGCTAATAGGTATGTAATCATTAAATTAACAACTGGAATTATTTAGGAAGAATTTGGTGAGCTAAGACTTTTAGGGAGAACTTTCAGTTTTGTTTTGTTTGTTTGTTTGTTTTTTACTTTTTCTGGTTTGTTTTCATACATCATAATGACATAACATAAAAAATCTCAACGTAAGTTCAAATCACAGTGTATATTCCAGAGCTTTTACCATTTCATGGCCTTTTTCATTGGATGGAGTTACTCAGTTGACATGGAGATGGTTTATTTGTCTTAACTTTACTTATTATCTTGTTATACTTTAAAGGTCCAGTGTGTAGGAATTAGGGGCATCTATTGGCAGAAATGTTATATAATATTCATAACTATTTTTATTAGTTTATAATCACCTGAAACGATCATTGTATATATTTTTTTTTACCTTAGAATGAGCCATTGAGATCTAAATATGGAGCAAGTCCTCTTCATGCATTTACAAAGAGAACTGGATACAGCTTTGGAGGCAGGGCCCTGGTCATTTCTATGAACTTTGCTCAGTAGTGCATGAGGCCAAAAAAACCCTCAATTTCCATGGTATGAAACTTTCAGTTTAGCCCTCCGCTAACTTGAACGGGGATAAAAATTATTTAATTGTGCATCTGTTCTAGACTTTCTAACTGTCAGGGGCCGAATCAATCAAATCCTGATAGTGAAATGAGTCCTTTCATGGGGTTGTGTGGGGTCAAAAAATATATCCACTGATTAACAGTCATCTCTTTCACAATGTAAGTCCATGGGATAAAGTGTTTTTGGGCTCATTGGCATTATGTGATGAACCCAGAAACTGTATTTCCATATTTGGCCACACTGTCGAATTGGCATTTGAATTACTATTGCAACAACACATCATCAGTAGGTTAAAACTAACCAGTCTAATCGCAGCTTGCATTCCCTAAGTTTGGCATTTTGGCTGTCTTGTCTTTTTGGAGCCAGAAGTGACCATATTTGGGGTAGACGCTGGAGCTGTGGAGGAGCAAGGGGTGGATCTGACTGAGAAACCGCGGACACTGTCAGCAGACAGCCTGTCACTCAGAGCAGTCCGCCCTTAATTATGCATTACTGTGAGGCTTGATAAAATTTAAAAGGGTGAGTTATATAAAAAAATCAACCCCATACAGTTGTCATGAACAGGGAAATTAGATATTGAGACCACAATTGTTTTTTGTACCAGGCTGTATACATGTTTCTTTCTGCTGTAAAGTTGGCCATTTTAACATGGGGTCTATGAGGACTGACTTGTTTCTGGAGCCAGCCTGAAGTGGCCAGTAGAAGGACTTGCAATTTTTTGGCACTTCCGTGTTAGCTTCATTTTTCAGTCCCGGAGGTTGCTGTGTTGTTCCTGGGAGCTTGATCTTCCACAGAATACGCCATGTTCTTTCTACAGCAGTCCAGAATGGACAAATCAAGCACTGGCTCCAGATAGAGCCATTCACATTTTCGCGTTGGCCACCGTAGTTCTACATGCTTGGCACAAAGGACAATTTCAGATCTACAATTTCAACACTAGATGACGCTAAATCCTACACGCTGGACCTTTAGGACAACCACCTTTGAACTTGGAATAACAAGTTTCTGCATTTGTCCAAAACCAGCCTGCATAATTATTGTCATTTTTGCTTTGTGCCCCATTTAGATCCTTTTAAAATGTTATATACTGTATGATATAGCCTACTGTTGACTTCAAGCTTAAGTGAAAAACTATACCCAGGTATGGCCAGAGCATACACATAGATGACAGATCCCATATGTAAGTGTAAATGGAATCAGTATATTCAGTTATATGTTTACTATCACAGCAGCCATCTGTTTCCACATACAGAAAATATGCTGAGCTCAGCAGTAGTGTCCTCTGTTGTAACAACTGAAGGTGTGAAGTTCAAGGAAAGAGAAGAACCCCCAGAGTGGAGGCATGAGGTCTCCATAAAATATTATGGATTTATGCTCGTTTATTCACCTAACATGAGCACAATATGAAATACAGTAGGTTGATATGACTGTTTGAATATTTCTCCAACGAACTTTACGTGAAATCACTTGGGTGTAACGTGTGAAGAAGCCCCTGCCTCCGCACGCTGCAATCGACCTGATCTGAGCTCAGTTTTCACATGCGCACCGGCCGAGCATGAAATCAGAACTCTCCTCTCATCTTCATCCTAATGCGTGCCTGCTGTTGAGCGACAACTTCGCCCGTGTCGTTGTACTAGCAGGGAGGTATGCAGGCTGCAGGCTGAGGGAGCAGATTCGTCCTCTCGGCTCACCCTACAGCTCGGATCAGTCCAGGTCTGAGCGGCTCAACATCCCACCACACAGCCAGGACAGCCAGGATACCGCAGGACGCAGGCGCGACTCTCGCTGCGGCTGAGGAAGATGCTCCTGTAACTTTGAGCGGATCTAACTGGGACCTATCCGCCGACGGTGCTGCTGCGATAACCAGATTGTTGCGATTGTTCATCCGGGACCACAAACAGCTGTCATCCTGGATATTTTTGGCGTGAGTAAACCAGGGATACAGATTATTCATAATTCATGTTTTGCCGCATCGCCGACGCTGTTCATCACATGATTTAGTGTCATTAAACCCCCCCCCCCCCCCCCCCCCCCGCAGATTAGACATAACTCGACCTGTCACCACTGTGAGAAAATGCGAGGGTGTTTTTTTTTTTTGCATCATGCTAACCTGTCAGCCAGCAGGTGCTCCTCTCAGGTCTCCCATCACTGCAGCTGAATTCAGGTGTGGCGATGCAGTGCCTGAAGAGGTGAGTTTTTCTGGGAAGGATCCAGACTTGACAGCTTTATCTGTCACCTGATGATCAACAGATCCAGTCCTAATGAAGTCCATCAGCTTCAAGGGGGGAAGACACAGAGAGAGAGAGAGGGGGGAGCCTCACTCAGCTGTCAGTGTGATTCAGCCTCTGTCAGACTCTATTCATACCAGCACACACCACTTAACTTTCTTCCACTTCCAAGTCCGGGGAGTTTCAGGAGCATACTCTCTACAGCTCCTCAGGGTTGCCTGGTAACTACGGTTCACCCTGATGCTTTCAGCTTGCTTGGGCAAAGGCCATACAAGAAGGCAAAGCCGCTCTGAATAGCAGTGTGTTACAGGAGGATAAAAGTAATGTTTTCATCAGAAATGTGTAGTCATGGGCGGATTATGAGACAATGGGCCACTGGGCACAGATATGCAAAGGGTCCCACCAGGTCTCCTACACAGGAACAAGAACCACAGACTTTAAAGTGGATTTGAATCTCTTTGTAGTCATTTCACATCTGTTTGTGGTTGTTTTGTGTATCGATGAAGTCTTGTTATGTCTCGTTGTTTTGTGTGTCCTTGTGGTTGTTTTGTATCTCATTGTAGTCATTTTGTGTCTCTGTGTGTTTGTTTTGTGTCACTGTGATTATGTTGTGTCTCAGTGAAGTCATTTTGTGTCTCTTCGTGGTTGTTTTGTGTCCCAATGAAGTCATGTTATGTCTCCTTGTTGTCGTCTGGTGTCTTCTTGCGGTTGTTTTGCCCACTTTTTTAATTAGTTTGTGTCTCTTTGCAGTTCCTTTGCATCTCTTTGTGGTCATGTGCGTCTCTTTGTGTTCATTTTGAGTCTCTTCGTGGTCAATACATATTCAATTGAATGACATTTTGCAAGTGAAGGCCACAGGGCTCCCTGTCACTTTGGGCCCCTGGGCTTGTGCCTGGTAGGACCCTTCAGCTACCCATCCATGTGTAATATTGTCTCAAAGTCAAAGCAGCAGATGATTGCTTGTGATTATTGAATAGATCAGTGCTCTGCGGTACAGTGATGATCCATTTACAGCTTCAAACATGAAAAGGGCTCACACTCTGCTGCCTGAATCCTGAGGGATTCTGTATATTGAGGCTATACATATGCACATATGCTACACACATGCATGTGCTAACTTTCAGTGGTGCCTCTAGGCAGTCTTATCTACTGTGTGTGGGCTATTTTTAAAGTTATGAATTTTTAACATAACTCTTTGACTAGATGCAGCTCTAGTCTTTCATGAAATCCATTCTGCATTTTCCTGAAGTATCTTTTATTGCATATTAAAGACTGAATCCTGGAAGCCAAGCTGAACCTGTAAAGCCCCAGTATTAGCTGACTGGTCAGATAGTGGCAAAATGCCCATGTCTCCATTAGGTTACACCAGTGAACTGCCACAGGAAAGTATTATGTGTTACTGCTCTACTTTCAGAGGCAAACACTGTTAGTTTGCTCATGAAATATTGGGGTATGGTGTGATAGGCTGACTGGCAGAACATGAGTTTTCCTGAAAAGGAAACTTCCACATAGGTTGATTAATAATGTGTTATGTCAGTATCACTTCTCCTAATGATAATATAAGAAATAAATAGTGTTGCAGTACTGCAGCCCTAACAACAAACAACAAGTAGCCAGGAATAGCATTGAGCTAAATCATAACCTGAATGTGAACTGTATCTAATGCACTGTAGACATTATTCCTGGGACTTTGGTCCTGTCTGCTCCTGTCCAATCAGAGAGGCTGTGTCAGTGCAGCCAGCGCCCCTGTGGGGAGCATCCTGAGTGCTGGATGGTGACTCAGCTGAAAAAGAAGGTGGAAGCGTGGTGACGTTGTACAGTGCATCAGCAGCACCGGCCCTGCTCCTCACAGCAGCTCCCTGAATGGGTCAGGTCTCAAGGATTTTGGTAAAAAATACTTCCTCATCAGACAGCAGTCTGAGCATGGGGCTGCAAGAGTAAGCTTTTGTCCTGGTTGCTGCACATTAGGTCTAAATATAGATGCTCCAAAATAGTGCTGGGAAATCATAACTTTTTGTGGAATCATTTTATGGTAATATAATTGCATGGTGTTGCAACATTTTAATTATTCTCAGATAACTGTAATTAATAACAAAATGAGTTGTTGGGGTTTTTGTTTTACATAGATTATGTACTGTAAAGAGCCATCCCCATACGTTTTTCAAAGGGGTGGCCAAATGGGACCACTGAGAATCTCAGGGTGGCACACAAAAAAGAAAGCCATGACTGAGTGTCAGGAATTCTATGATATTGTTGTAGTAGGCCTATATAGGCTAGTTGAAAACTATGTCAGTATGGGAGTTAAGGAATCACATGTAAATATACTTTAGTTTCTTATTTTACAGCAAATGTTACTTGTTGATAACTGTTACTGATTATCTGATGTGCATAGACTAATGCAGGTACATTCCTTCATTCCTGAGCACAGAATGAAGTCATGCTCAGTGTGCGTTGTAATCCAAGCTCTGTCCGATTCTGCTGATATCAGGATGGTGTTGTTGCTGAAGCATAGCTCCCATCCTCCAGTCCCCCCCCCCAAGTAACAATGTTAGCTCTGTCAGCACTGTTGCTGTTGTTAGCTTTATTGATTTAGCACCATTTGCTGCTCCATGTTGGGAAACATATGTATGATGGAATCATAGATATGCCGCATTCAGCTCCTTTTAAAAAACAAACGTACAGCTTTAATTTGATATAGGCTATAAATTAGATTTATACTGTATATTGATTGTAAGCAAAAAATTTACTTGAAACAAATTCATATCATGATATGGATTTCAACCATATTGCCTAGTCCTGCTCCAGAATATTGTTAAATAAGACCTTTTTGTCTCCAGCCAAAATATAAGATCACTGAAAATTAGCATTAGAAAAAGGCATATAATATTTGAAGACTATTCATTTTTATTCACAGCCAGTAATATTTTCATTCATGGATGAGGACACCTGGGCTTACCTTTAGGCTTACAGCCTTTTTACTAAAGAGAGCGTTGCATTATGGGTTGTTTTTAGCTTCGAGTTAATGTTAGCGACTTTATACACGACCGTTATCAGGTGTTTCTAGAGATGATGTTAGTCAGCCCACAATATTTCAGGTTAGCCTTATTATATTAGTCCAGTTTAATTTTCTGCTGACTAATGTACGTTAGGACATTAACTTGTTAACTAACGAGCCGAGTCCCACTGTTGAAATAATCGCGAAATGGACTTTACAGGAATGTCTGTCAGGCGGCTGAAAAATAAGATGAACAGAAAACGGTGAGTACACAAAGATAGTTAGCGGTAAAGTTACCCCGCTAACAGTCAGAGGAGGTCTCAAAACGGACTCCTTCCAAAGGTTTGACCATGGGTTTGACAGGCAATTTGGTGAAAAATATTACTAAAAATACAATAAAGGAAACTCAAAAGCATACATGTCTTATATTTAAGCCAAATATTTTGTAGAGCTTTGTTCTCAGGCATGAAGGTCAAACAACTTTATTTCTGAAAACAGTCAACTCCTCAGTAGTTCCTTTTGTCTGCTTGAAATTGTGAAAAACACAAAAACTACCTGGTGGTCTGGTACGTCTAATATGTGGTGATTGCAGGGTGATACCAGTAAGGGTGATATGGAGAAAATCAAATATCACAATATTTTTGATCAATTACCTCGATATTGATGCTGCAACAATAATGTAGGGTTGACTATTGGTGGTTTCACATGATATTTACGCAATAAGATTTTTGATAAATAATCCTCAGTGATGTGGATATAATGACTGAGTGGTTAAAGGCAAATAATAGAAGAGTCAGAACAAAAATTACACCACTTTACTGTAATACAGCCTTCAAAACCAAGAAAAGGCTGTATCCAAAATCTGGGATGATATCTAGGCTTATGTTATGGTATCAATATCATATTGATATTTTACCCAGCCCTACAATCCATAATAAATTACAGTAATTACAGGGACTGTCTCTGTTTTGTTCTGAGAGGTTTGTGTTACTCCATGTATATTGTTTTCTTCACACTGTGTCCATCCAGACTATGGAGGAGGTAAAGGAGAAGCCCAAGAGGAGGCCTCTGGTCAGGGCTGCCTCAGAGGAGAGCTCCAGTGATCTGAGTTCAATAAGTTACTCTCCATCTCCTGGAGACACTCTGCCCTGGAACCTGCCCAAACACCATCGCATCAAGCGCTCCAAGTCAGCCTCAGGAGATGTGCTGGATCCAGCAGAGAGGGCCGTCATCCGCATCGCAGGTATGATGTTCACATAGAAACAAAATGGAGGTAGAAGTGAGGGGAATGTATTGTCATTATCCGTTCATTACCAGAAACCTGATCTTGTCATAACCTATCCCCTGACCAATGAACTGTCCTGACCTTAACTAGTCAAGGTCAATGCCTCATCCCCCAAACATCTCTGCACATGCATAGAACAAATTGGGTTTCCTGTACAGATTGGGCAGCTACATGCATGTGTCAAAAGGCATTGTTTTTAAGTCCTGCATTCTCTTTTTCTTAAGATTCCTGCTGTAGTGCTTTTTCATAAACTCTGCTGCAACTCATGTAGTATTTTACGATGAAGCTCACCTCTCAACAGCCGCTACTTTCACTTTGGGGTGTCTTTGTGATAATTGTCCTCACTGAGACTGCTGACAAGTTGTGACTCTGTTTGTCGTATCATCATTATATTAGCTGTTGTCTAAAATGTGCACTTCAAGTTTTCTGTCAGTGCTGTTGGCTATAGACTCAGGGCTTTATATTACAGAGCTGAGCATCCTTTGCATATGCTGACAGTTGTATTTTGAGTTGATGTCTTGGTTCTGTTCAGCTCTGTTTGTTTCTACTCTTATGCTTAATGCTGTTTACCTATATACAGTAGCACTGCCATTTGTGATTAAATGTCTGACAGTGACAGACCTATGTTTCCCTTGGTTGTTGTTTGGTATGTGCATTCTGATGCTCTCCTGCTGCTGACTTTGGTAAAGGTGATTTTTCTAAGTATTATGGACTGAATTGGTTGATGCTGTTGTTGCCTGTGGGCACATTTGCTCTTTGTGTTTATTGATGTAAACATAACCGTGGCTGTGTGCTCAGCCCATTCATATAATTAATTCCCTGTAATGTTGGCTTCGTGGCTTTTGTCCCACACAAAAAGGAAGTCTCATTTACATTTTGTCTGCACACTTTGTATTCAGCCAAATACATTACATAAAAGTAATGGGTTTATGTGACAGCTTGTTTACTACTCTTAATATCACAAATACAGCTTAACTGTTGAAGTCATGCTCTGTAATTTACATGGCTGCCACACTGAGCCGCTCTCACTACCAGCCTTAAACCTGTACCCATTTACTGATGATCATCTGTTGCCTATTAATAGCACAACAACATTTAATAAGAAATGTTGTCTGCTTTATACCATAAATTTTATGGGATTTTATTTTGATAACCATCTGCTGCACAGCTTATATGTATCACACTGTGGCTGCTTATAAGGTCAATTGTTGGGTTTGAATATATCCATCTTAATTCACTAGACCAGGGGTCTGCAACCTTTGCCATTAAAAGAGCCATTTGACCAAGAATAATTTGAAAAAATCTGTGTGGAGCTACAAAACATGTTTGAGCCTTATAATCAAGGTAAATAGCCTATTAAGTCTAAATTAGCGTATACTTATGGTCTAAATAAGCATTTGTTAATATGTTTTACCACAAGGTGGACACTGTGCAGGGCACTATTTATGATTATTTGGTACTTAAATTTTGCAGAGCTGGCAGTGAGAGCAAACAAATCTGTCCATGCACTACTACATTCTCTATTTTATTCAATTTACTTTTTTGGATTTGGCATCCATAGCTAACCAGCCACTGCTATCGAGGTTCAGCAACATTTGGATTCATAGAATGAATTTCCATAGAATTCTTTTCTCAAAGGCTCAAGGAGCCACTGGACAGGGGCTGAAGAGCCACATGTGGCTCCGGAGCCACAGGTTGCCTACTCCTGCACTAGACATTATATCCCTTGAAATGTCAAGATCTACTGGTCCAAATTTGCATACATACTTTACACCTCAGAGACTCTTTGAGGAAGTTGAAAGAGATAGGTATTGTAACAACATTATTGCCATCTCTCATTATGCTCATTTATTCCCCTCAGGGAGTTTTAGATTGCTCGGGAGGTTCTGCAGCTCCTCCATCTCTGTTAACTGTCTGAACGCTGAGGTATGGTTCAGATGATGTGACTCGCTGCCTCAGCACTTCCTGTTGTGGGTATTGAGTCCATACTGTCTCTTCGGAACACAAACAGCAACACGACTACTTTCTTCCCTCTCCTTCGTTGTCTCTGATATTGATTTGGTGGGGTGGGGTACTGCAGCACTTCGGCTGGGAGTTATTGTCTCTGAACACGCAATAGCAGCAGCAGGATTGTATGACTCTAAGTACTGCTGCAGAGCTGGTTGACGAGCTGGAGTTTCAGGAGATACTGGGATATGTGGTTGATTTATTTCTGTGAGTGTGAAATTTTCACTTTAATGTCCTTCTCATGACTTACTGTAGTAACTGTACTACCTCCAGACCAGGATGCCGGGGGCTGATGAAATATATTAGATAAAGGTGACTGTATCAATGTTGTCTCATTGGATTGCTGCCATAATGGCCCTCGCCTGATTCATTAGCCTTGTGAAACACATACAAGGCTGGAGCTGCAGCTTTATCTCACAACAAATGGAGACAGGACCATTTGTTATCAAGCTGCAGACAGTCTGAGAGGCAGACAGTGTTGGCTGATACTAAATAAGATGTCAGTGAGACTGCATCAAGGTTAGAACATGCTAGTTTATTGATCAGATAACTGTGACTCTTGACAGTTGCTCTGCTGATGTCTGTACAGTAATAATGATAAATATAACAATAAAGTTCTGATAAAACTAATGAAAAGAATACAGTGATACAGAATAAGTCAGCAGAATTATAGAAAGGAGGGGAGTGAATAATCCTGATTTATCATGTCAGGTGTTGTTATAGTCATGGCTTATAATGTCCACCAGGGGCTGAAAGGTCTAAAATGATTGAATGAATAAATGTGTAAGTGGGTTATTTGCTGGACACTTGAGGTACTTTACATCAAGGCACATGTAAAAACACTCATTTCCTACTACAAGTGCCAGGCTGTCACAGCCCAGAAAACTGTAATCAACTGAAAAAAAAAAAAACTTTAATATTTTTGTTTACCTTCATATAATTTCACACCATATGAATTTTAAAGTCATCAGATTGCTTACTAGAGAATATTAAAGTCCAAAAGTGACAGAGCAGCATTCTGAATAAGTTATTTGGTTAATAGCTGACAGAAACATTGTGTAGAATAGTCCACCTTCCACCTTCTCTCCCCCTCTATCTGTCACTTTATCCCTCCCTCTCAAACACACACACTGTACCAAATTTCAGGTACTGGAACCAGTATCCGTATCAGTTTAGATGTGAATGTTATCCAACCCTACCTCTTGGCTCATGTATTTCAACAGTTTACACATAGTGCTTGAGCCCTGATTTGTGAGTGCCACACCAACAGCGATTTGCCTCTGACCTGGGGTCTGACTGGGTAATAGTCATAGCTGGGTTAAAATCTTACTGAGGTTAAGGTTTTTAGCTGTTCTTGCATCCTGGCTCTAAGGATGAGTATGTTGGTCTGTCAGTTGGTCTTTGAATTGTTTGAAAGTGCAGGTTATCGTCTTCTTTACTGTATTCAAGCATCAGTACATGTGAATTGACAAAGTTCTAGTGATAGTGTATGAACATGGTGTCCATAAAGATTGGCTTCTTTTTTGGTCTGTGTTCGGTTCCTGAATGCACAAAATAACATCAACATTTTTAGATCTTTTTTTAAATGTTCTGAATTTATAACCTGTAATCCTGTTTCTCAGTGAGAGATACACCATGACTCAGGCTGTGTCATGCCCCACAGTGTGGGAGAAGAGTACAGAGTTATTGCAGTACCAGTGAATTGTTCCATATTTCATCCAGGAACATTGCTGAAGGGTGTTTAACTTAACCTAACACAGAACAAGAACAAGGATATGAGACAGAATGAGGAGGAAATACAGAATTGGCTTTTCTTTATTGTTTTCTGTGAGAGTACTCCTGTCCTGTTTTGTCATTGTTACTATAAGATTGATCTTGTTTTTCCTTCTGAATTAGATATCCTTACTTACTCTTTTATTTCAGATTATCCCAAAGTCACACCTCATTCTCAACTCTGAGCTGTTTATGAGAGACATCCACGTTAAAACTGTACACCGCAGATATGTCTTAAAATGTCATACTGTAGTTTCTTACTTTGACCTCTTTTCAAGGAACACTGAGTTGAGAAAACGTCAAGGGGTCTGGTTGTAACAGAGTCAGATAAATTATTCAGAGCTGCTTTCAGCGTTGGATTTTTGCAGTTTTTGTCAGAATATTGACTTGTGGATCTGTTA
Source organism: Epinephelus lanceolatus (assembly GCF_041903045.1). Taxonomy (NCBI): domain Eukaryota; kingdom Metazoa; phylum Chordata; class Actinopteri; order Perciformes; family Serranidae; genus Epinephelus; species Epinephelus lanceolatus. The sequence continues at coordinate 28,864,765 of NC_135749.1, read as the reverse complement.
TTGATTTTACATTTTACAGTCTTCACCGTGGCTGCTAGCATCAGCAGTGTGTAAGGATATCTTTGGGACTCCTGTGCGGCTGACAAGTGCAAAGTTTTGTTTGTTTTTGTTTGCATGTGAGTACTGTGATCAGACACATGCACATGGTTTGTGCAGTACACATGCTGGACACTAGAGGACAGTATTCAAAAATAAAGTGCACTGGAGCGTGTCTGCATGCTTTTCAGTCCCTTCACTGACTGTGCGGTGTTCCTGCTCATAGTATACTTTGTATCTTCTTCTATAAACCATTTATTTAATTCCACTTAATTCAAGTTCTTAATTCATTTTCTACATGTAGAATCTTCTAAAACTACATGTGTGCACAGTAATAACATGTTGAGCTACGTCAGTGAATAGAGCCAAGGCTCAGACTGCAGGAAGAAACAGAAAATTATATGCCTTGTCAGGGTCATTGGCCAAACAAGGTTGTAAATTACACTTTGCCTCGACTTCACCAAGGAAATAATTGCATTACATCACTGTACTTTATGTCCTCTAAAACTACTTTGCAAGGCTATTTATGTTCACTCGGTCAGTAAATGTATTCAGATATCTCAGTAGGTTTTTTAATAAAGACAGTCTGTCTGTGTTTTATTACAACTTTAACCCCTGAATGCAAACATAAACATTTACTTGTTCATGTGTGCTTTACTTGTTATGTAGATGTTCCTACAGGACATACTTTATTTTGAGTATAAACGTAAATTAAAAACTTTGTGCCTTTGATTCATTTTCTGCATGACCATGAATTTGATGTCATTGTTTTTCAGTGCACAACTGTCATATAAACATGCTGACATCAATAAAAGGAATTGATAAGCTTGTAAGCATAGGATTGGAAAGTTTGGAACTGGTTCTCATCTGGAGCAGGTTCTCGATTCCCATCTTTATTTATCAGATTCATGGCTGTTTATTGTTGCACTGCATGCACTGTAAGTTTTATTTATTTAGCTATTATCATGTTTAATTTGATCTTATTTAACTCTAATCTTATTTGAAATTATTTGTTTTTATAATTTAAAAAGTGCTTCACAAAACATTTACAGCATGTGTCGAAAATAAATGCACTGGATTTTATCACTGAAGAGATTAAAGGTGACCTGTCTGTCGTCTCAGTGACTTTAATTACTGACACTGGAACAGTAATGCTAATGTGATTACTGTTATATATGACTGAGAAGACATATTGCTACAAGGATTGTATTCAAATAGTGATTAGTATTCAGGTTGCAGACCTGTAAGCAAGTAACTAGGCAAGGTCTCCCAAACACAAGTCAGTAAATACACAAAAAAACAATCCATGAATAGTGAGCTGGCGGTCGTATCCTTCCTTAGATGTGTTGCTGCTCTCTTTTCTCTTAGCAGAGAACATAAATTAGTGGCACAGCCGTGGCAGAGAGTCTTTAGTTTGGTGATGTGTGGGAGGGCTGGTTGGCACTGCAGTCATTCACTTGAGCCAAAGTCAGACAAGTAGACAGAGAGACAAAAGTGACACTTTCTCTCTGAGAGACACCATCCGCTGGCCAGTGATGAGAAAACAGTGGGATGTTTTTTTTACACCCATACTGTGGCACAGAGAGATTCATACATTTCCCCATCAGAGAGAAATATCAGAGCCAACTTGTCCTCTAAGCAAGAAATCATTCAATACATCATTGAGCCCTCAATTTTAGATTGGTAATCTGTGAAACCATCATTGTTTTTCTTTGATGAGCTGAGCTGTCAGTAATGTGGTGGTTTGCACCGCACTTCTCAGAGGTGACTTGTCACTCAGTTTTTGCTGAGCAGTGACAATGTTTTCCTTGATTTTCTGTTGATAAAATTTTGACTTTCTATAGGTTGTTCTCTTTTCTCTGACTTCTTTTCATGGTGCCTCTCAGGTAAACTGCAAGGTTCTCTGCCTTTTATTCCAAACAAGCCTCTGTTGTTACTTTTTGTAGTCTGAGTCTGACTGATAATGTTTCTTCAGGCAAATATGAAATGTGATACTTAAGTTACACTCTTGTGGCTGAATATGCAGCTTGAATTTCAACTGTATCCCTGATGTTAACGATTTGATCTGGAAAAAATGAAAGATCTTTTTATCTGAAAAATCAGTTTCTCCCAGTTAATTTAGTCAGTAGCTGTATGCGACACTCAGAGCATATATGATTTTGAGTCTGAGCCATGATTGTCTACACACAGCTCTCAACATGGAGGTTACTGAGAGACAGTGGCTAATGGATAATAGTGCTAACAGCGCGGTAATGGTGCTGACAGCTGTTTGCTGCTATATAAATGATCTGGATGTCGTAGATAGATCCTCAAGTGTTTATTAGATTCAGTAAAGTTGGCTGGATTTAGACATATGTTCATTTTTTGCATGCATTTTGAAGATTGATGGAGTTTTAAACACCTCCCTTGAAAGTGCCATAGGTGCTGGAACTCATCATTGATAAACATTATAACTGTAAGAACTCTTTTGCAACTCAATTTTAGGTCATAACTCACTGGTTGAGAAACACTGCACTTAGTTTCGAGGCTCAAAGTTGCAATGCTGTACTTCATTCAGTTGACTCAGGGTGTTGAAATAGTTTTCACATTCCTGACTTGATGGATTTATTTATGTTCATTTTGCAATTTGCAGATTCATGCTGTTGAAATTCTCTGATTTCTTTCTGATAGCCGAGTAAACAAAAACTCCCAGCTGTATGAGAAAGTGATAACACAAACATATGTGCTCTGGCTGCGAGGATACCTGCCATATTTTGTTCCTTTTACCGGTCAGAGTGTAGAGGCATTGCTATTTCTTTTATTTTTTGTCAAACATTAATTTGTAGGACAGAGTAGAGAATTTTTAGATAGTACTCAAGCTGTGTGGCTCATACAGATGCACACACATAATTACAAGCACATGATGAGATGACATTTAGCCACTGAGATTCTGTAACATTTTCAACCTATCAACAACAAATAAGGCGGTCTATTTCTGTTGGCATTTGTTAATGCATGAGTAAGTTTGTGTGCAAAATCAATTCACTAACTGTTAGGTAAGTACTTGCTGCATAATAATATAATGAAAACAATAAATTAAATAACTTTTTAGAGTACAAGTCTTAACATGCTGTGATGGCTGAATAATTGCTGAATTCAGCTGCTTCAGCCTCAGGGTCTTGATATTGTGCATGCTGGCTCACTGTCAAGCTGTCATGGCTTGTTGGGAAACTGCATTGGAATGGAGCGGACATTAATGTTATTTGTTCCATCTGTGCTTTTCATGTTATGGGAGGTATAGAATAACTCCCTCGTTCACTCAGTTACAATCCATACTTAGTAGAGTACCCTGAGTGAACAGTAAGTTATAATTTTGGACACTTATGAGTCATCAATATTTACCACCATCACTGACACTGACAGGTGTAATTTTCTTTTAAAAGTGAAGCATCATATTGTGTGGTTTTTAGCAAGTAGTGTAGCTACATGCTATGGACACAATTAGAATTTAGACAATAAATAGTCATATTAAAAGTAAATATAGTGATCTTATCTGATTTAACTGTCAACAAATATGCCGCACCATCTATGATAACTAGGGATGCACGATAATATTGGCACCTCATTAGTACTGGCCGATATTGGCATTAAAATGAAATGAACTACTGGAATGGGCCAACATGCTGATAATATCGGCACGTTATCGGTATCAGCCAATATCGGCTTTAAATTCAGGATTGGTCAACATGCTTTTTTGTATTTGCACAATGAATGAATATTACATACATTGCATGCATAATATGACATTAATTCCACTACAGAAGAGACTTGATCTCTTAAAAATAGGTAGGAAAAAAGTGGATATATCAATATCAGTATTGGTCAGCCAAGTAAGTTATTATTCATCGGCATATCGGATATTGGCAAAAAAAATCCAATATCGTGCATCCCTTATGATAACTCAACTTGGGGTGTCAGTTTCAGTTAATTTTGCTTTCGATAGCCCGACACCCATTAGCCATTAACTAGCCAGTTCATTTTCAAGAAAAGACGCGCAAAATGTTGTGAAATACAAGACACATTTCTTTTTTTTCCTGGCACTCCATTGAGTCAGTGTGAACTTTACCACTGCATTTTCAAGCATAATCCATTGAAATTTTAATGTTTTGTGATGTAAAGGACTTGCCTTTTATTTTCTGTCAGCCTTATTGACAGACAGTTGGCTAGCTGCATTAACGTAGTGCCCACTGTTAACCTTCCAGCTAGCTTGTGGTGCCGCTTATTTGCGATTGCTTCAAGTAACGTCGTCCTGGTGGTGGGGTGATGTTGCATCAGAAACATGGTGGCCACCCTCTGTTCACCCCAGGTTTGCCTCGGTGAGTCAATGGCTTCATTTGGAGCCCCAAAACCCCTTTGACAGTGTGCACTATGTAAGTACCACTAGCTGTACTAATATTGCTAATGGGGCTGACAGAGCTAACAGTGATAACATAGTTAACAATGCTAAAGGGGGTTTACATCTGGGGCAACCTGGGGGGAGGCCAGAAGATGGCCACCATGTTTCCACTGTAACGCTGTCGGGTCGGGGTGGCATTATTGCCGACTAATAAATAAATCTATAGACTGACATGCGTGACCGGTAAAAATATTCTTGACATCCCTGGTTATTATTATAATAATCAAATAACTTAATTGCAAAATCCTCCAAAGAATAGGCTAATGATTTGCTCTTATCAACTACTGAACTTTATCTAGGTGGACACACAGCTTTTTGGAGAGGAATACTCTTTGAATGATTCATCACAGTAAATTTCCCCTGAAATTTTCCTGTTAGATTAAAGTTCTCAGTGCTTCGTCCAAGCACCACTTCCTTGTAGGAAGGTTCAAGTGCAGCCATAGTTTATCTTGGCGTCCTGACACGCTATTGTCACTGCTTCATCTGAGAGGGTCTGTGATGTCTCTGGATATAATAGTGAAGTAGATGTTTGCTATTTTCTTGGCACTTTGACATTTGACAACATTAACACTCCTTCAAGTGCAGGCTCTAAGAGTTGGACTCTGTTCATATCTTACACTGTAAATGACAGGAAACTGCTTCATTTAGGGTTTCCCACAGCTAAATCAGAGCAGAGCGGTCAAAGTTAATGGATATTGTCAGATTTAAAAGGATCACATATATTCATTATGTCTTGGCATATGGGCATATCTGCATATAAGAAGCAACTATTGCGTCATTATGTGATGTGACATATCAGTTTACTTATGCGCAACTGTTGCTTTTGGAAACATAACAAACGCAGATATTTTCTTCTAAAGGAATTAAAAGTACTGTTTAAAGTTTTAGCTTCGTTCTCCTTTACTGTGGTTGTAAATTTCACACATAATCAGAGTTGTACAGCTGTGTGATCCAGCACTGACCCAGTGTTTAGGCCTGCACTGAAGAGGTGTGGTCCTCTGGCATTAATGTGTAAAAATGTGCTGTCATTCAGTTTTGGGAATATGACGTGACTTTGAGGAGAGCCATGTAAGTGCTCTAGGAGTTTTTTTTTTAAAGCTGTGAATAGTACAGGATCCACTTGACGTGCCTTGTCCCACTTTCTCCAGCAGCAGAACTCAAATAACCCCACGCAGTCTCGTCATTTGTTTTTTCATGGAGGTAGCCATGTGTGTCCCTGTATCTGGGGTGGAGTTGGCCTGTGCCGTGTGTGTGTGTTTGCGGGATCTGCTGGTCTGCCTCAACTGGTATCTATCTTTGTGGTGTGTGTTTGTCTCTGTGCCTTTAAGAGGAGGGTCTGATGTGTGTGTGTGTGTGTGTGGGTATTTCTCAAGCTGAGGAGGGGAGTGGTGGTGGTCTGGAATGAAACCTAGAGCTTTAGAGGGAATACTGTGACTGAGTGTGGGTGAGGAAGAAGGTGGGGACAGACAGATAGGTAGTGGACAGCCAGCCAGGAGGGCTTTTATCAGCACTGAGGGGACAGAGAGTCAAAGAGAGGTGAGCAGTGCCAGTGGAAAGTTTAAAGGGAAGTTTGAAGAGAGAGGAAGGTGCCCTAACTCCGACCCAGTATCTGCCAGGCCATGTCCATGCCCATGTTTGACCCAGGTCAGCGGCTGTCAGAGGAGCAGGACTATGTGCAAGCCTATGAGAACGTCAGAGAGAAGTATAAAGGTAACAACTCCCCCCTCTTCTCTTCTTCAGTGGCTGTCACTGTACAAGTGATGTTTAGAGCATGTTTGAATGGGAGGTTTGGGGTGAGTGAGTGCATGCTTCATGTTGACTGACTTACCAGCATTAATTGGTTTCATATTGATTTGGACAGATGGAAGTTGGTTCAAGAGGGCTCTCTGTGGGATCTAGAAACAGGAAGTGGAATATTTCTACTGTAGAAATGGGACTCAAATGTGGTCTGACACCTTTGCACAGAGCTGCTAGAGAGATATCATAAAGTTCAGTGTCAAATATTTGTTATTAATATAGTGTGAGATGGGTGGAAGTCATTCAAAGAAGCAACTGGTTTCCTCTGTGGTGATTTTGGAGAATTTAAAGGAAAGATTTGTCTCTGAGATGCAGGAAGCAGAGTTGTGGCCTTCATGTTAAGCAATTAAATATCAATAAAACACAAAGAAGTCCTAATCTGTGTCCTCTTCTCTGAGCTGGTTGCTTTCTTTGCGTACAGGGGAGTCACTGTGACAGTGTGGGCACAGAAAGGTGAGACATTTGGCCCTTGATTAAATGGCACAGGTCCAACAGTGCAACATGAGGGATAAGAGCTACATACCAACAACGCTGCACATGAGAAGGACATACACCTGATTATGTCTGGGTGAACACTGCAATGACTAAATAGTCTTTTTCATTTCAGAAAGCAGACACAGGAAGCAGGATCAACCTCAAGATGTTTCTGTAGGTCATTTGCTTACTTGGTTAATGAGTCTGAATTTGAGCAATGCAAAACCTGGGAGGGAATCATGACCTCTGTGCTGCAAGAGACAGCAGGTTAATGCTGGATTTATACACCGTTCTACTGGTTTACGCATAACAAAATAAAGCTTGAAAAGTTAAAAAACTGATCCAAAGTTGTTATTTGATGTCAAAGTGTACCGCCTAACTGATGCTCAACACTGACCTTCTTGACCTTGTAGCACTCCAAGACCAAACATCAAAAGAAGAGCCTTATATGATGCACCATTATGGTGTATGCATGATAGTGAGAGTCTGTGTGTCACTCTTGTTTGAGAATTTGAATTTGAAAGCTGTTTGCCCATCTTGATGATATTACGTTCTAATCCAGACTAACTTGCTTAGAGCATTAAAACTTCCTGTTTTAGTTCACATGTTGAATTAAATTTGTATTATGTTGGAGGTAGGGCTGTAACAGTACCTATATTTGTTCTAAACCATCACAGTATGGGAGTCATGGTCCGATGATTGCAGCAGCATGCAGAATACATGATATGTAGATTGATGCATGTACCATGGCACCAAAGTTCACAAGCTTGAGTTCTGTCCGGAAACTTTTAGCCATTTGCTATTAGCAGCATATGCTGAAGTTACCATAACAAGTTGATTGGTTGATGAGCGCAAATGAACTACTACCTTTACTGATTACTTTAGCTATGAATAAGTTTTACATTCAGCCGAGCTTACACGACAGCGATTGCGACAGTATCAGCGAGAAATAAGAGAAGCCTACTAGCCAATCATGACACAGCAGATGAAATGGACATGTGGCCCTACAACCTCAACAACCCCCCTTCATTAGACTTCAGTTCAAAATCATGGCAGAAGATAAAATGCCTCCGTCTCTTTCAGAGGAGGCACATACACATCCCTGGCCAAACATACATATCCTTTTTGTCCTCAAAATGACAATTAGCAACAGTAATATTATGCACTGCCTACTTTGTCGGCCCAAAATGGTGGACATGTCAACCTTCAAGAATTCGACATTGACAGCATGCATTTTGTAATTTCTCTGTATCTGGATATGGCACTTTAACAACAATTAGTTATTACTTGTTGAACACCTGTTTAAATGTCATACACTGATGTAATAAATTGCATCTAATGAAGTTACTCACTACTCAAGTAGTTTTTGTACACGATACTTTCTTATTCTTACTCAAGTAGTTATTTTAATTAGTATTTTTACTACATGAGTCAATATAATTATAAAGTAACAATACTTTTACTTGAGTGCTGTTTTGTTTACCCACCACTGCTGATCAGCTACAACAGCAGCCATGAGAGAGTTGTGTATATGACATGGGTGGTATATCTGATGTGTCTGCGTTGCTCCGCTGTTTTAGGGTCTGTGAATGGAGACACATCTAGCATGCTATGGCACATTTGGCAGCATCACCCAGATGTGTCAGTCACCAAGATGATAAGTGTTTGGGTGCTTTGAATGTTTAGATTTATAGCCATGGTAGAAGTCTTATTTTAGTTTTATTTTTATTATTTCATGTATTTCGTCATTCTCAATTTCATGGTTTAAGAGATGCTTTTCAGTTTTATAGCCTGTTGTGACCTGTTGCCTTTTAGGAAAGTGTTCAGTGTCCGCACAGTGTAATACAGAAGTGTTTAAAAGGTTCCTTATTTTTTATAATGAAAATAGTTCACCAGAAGTTTCCAGTGGGAAAAATGCTACCCTAGTCCCTAACAAGAGGATTTTGTCTGTCTTTGACACTTGTACAACTTTCTGTTCAAAATAAATGAGAACAAACGTGTCCTTTGCCTTTAGGGATTTATTTGCGCTGTACCAAATTCGAGCTGAACTGTGACTGTGGCTCCTAAACCAGGGTATGAACCAATCCGTGACTTCTGTGTACCGTTACGCTCTTAGTCTGAGGACATCTGAGGTGTCATATTGAGTTTTTGTCCAGCTGCCTCTTGCCTGTAAGGGTCACTCTCAGGCTCAATGTGCAAGGAAAGGCAGGTGAATTACAGCAACATCTGGTTTAGGCTCGGACACAGGCTGACAGGAACAGCTGTGTGGATTCCACCTGCCATCCACATACAGTGGAGCATAAGTGAAGAAGGAGCTCTTTATTTGTGGGGCCTAAAGTAGTTTGTATTGTGCAGGCCTTATAGTGTCTGTTTGTGTAACTGTATTAAAGTAAGGTATTGTTGCTGAGAGGCAGCATAGATGTTTAGCAAAATCTCTGGTTAAAAATAGGTCGGAACTAAAAGCAGAAATTATAACTGGGCACAATGTCCAACCCACGCACAAAGGGCTATCAATAAGGACAAATGGGCCTAGTCCTGGTGTCTGTGTTGGGAACAGTATCATTCCATCCAGTCACAACAGTCTAGTCATTTTCTTCCCATGCGGTTGCCTACTGTGCATGTCACTGTGGGCAGCGTTCCTGCTGTGTTGCTCTGGCACCAGTCTGGTGCTCCACGCCCCTGTTATAACCTCCAGTCCCTCTGCCAAAATCTCACTTCCTGTTACTCTTTCTTATTGTTGGTTTTTGACTTGATGCTATTTGTTTTAGATAATTCAGTCTGGACAAATATCTGGGAGAAAAAGGGAGGTGGAGTTTAAAGAGGGTGAAAGTTGTTTGATCAGCTGTTCCTTGTGGTGTGAAGCTGAACTGGTGTTTGAGCTAAAAGTGGGTTTATTGTTTTGGAGTTTGTCACGAGATGTCGGTGCTTTCCATTGCTTGAGTCTGTGCATATGTCTGTGAACTGAATAACTCAAGTATGGCCCACTTCAAGGGATAGTTTGGATCTTTTGAAGTGGGGCTGTATGAGGTACTTATCCATAGTCAGTGTATTACGTACAGTAGATGGCGGTCGGCAAGCCCCCAGTTTGGAAAACCAGGCAGGGACCGACGGAGAAGCTAAGCAAATACTGCTGTAGATGGGGCTGCAGCAAAACTTTATTAACCACCTAAAAAAAGTCCCACCTAAAAAAACTATCAATTTAGGTGTGCAATGTATAATATTTTCATTACTTTACCTTGCTGTCAGACAGCATTTTCCAATGGGGAGCTGAATCTGTTTTCTACGCTCTCTTTAAAGCCAGACTCCATTGAGAAAAACAGTAACTTAACATAGCTGGAGTTGGTGGTCTACAGCTGCCTCAATCAGGTAGTTTGCTCGTGTTATTATGTGACTTTAGCATTTGAAAGGGTTAGTTGGATTTACCAGTCACACTGTAACACAAACTAACTAACTGAACGAGGCAGAGGTATCCAGGTATCCATGCTGCATCCACGGCAGTACATTGCTTAGCATCCATGCAGGTACTCCTGCCTGCTTTTCCAAACTGGGTGCTTGCCAACCTCCATCTACTAAAGGTAATACACTGACTAAAAGTAAGTACCTCATAGAACCCTTCTTCACAAGATCCGAACTGTCCCTTTAATGCTGTGTTCATGTCATATTGGATCATACTGGAAGGAGCAGTGGAACAGGCTGACACCTTAAACACCTTTTTTTTAATTAGTTGAAAGACTTCCAAATGGAGTTTCATTAATGAATTTAAAATCAGCAATTTCTAACCTGCAGCTGATTTTCATCATTTATTATAAGCAAAATGTTATTGGATGAATAACTTAAATTCTTACTGCCTTGCTCCGCTGACAGTGATGGATTCTCTTCTATTTTTACCACTTGTGTTGATGCTGGTTCAAAATTCATAACAGTGGTGAGAGATACCAGACCCTAAAAAAAGTATCCTGCATGAACAACTTGTATTAACCACTGAGAGACTGAATGGAGATGTTTTTTTCCTGAATTTAATAGCTTTATCTCACATAAATCAAGTTGTCATTCTTGTACAAGCTGTCTTGTGAGGCAGATTTGCATAAGTTATTGCAACAGGTGAAATTCTCCTGGGAATGATCAAGTGTGGTTGAGTGGAGCTCCGTGTTTATAATAGCAACTGAACAGATCTATTAGTGTAAAACATGCAGCTCTGCTTTAAATACTCACCGCACATATATCCCAGGAGTTTACTCTGTCAGTCTTCAGGTTATTCTGGTTGAAAGACAAACTGAAAAGACTTCTGACATTTAGCTCAATGAGCTGTTGCTTAGGAAGGTCGCAATTACATATGCAAAGAAAAGCAGTTTTTCCTTCTACTGCTGTTACTTGTCTTGCAGCATCAAAGCCTATTTAGTACCTTCAAAATACAAGTCACATTTGACCAATGTTGGATATCTGTTTTTGGAACAAAGCTCCTATGATTATGCCATCATAAAACTTTAGCTGGAGTGTTCAAACTCCCCATGGAAGTGCTTAGAAAATCTGAAATACTGAGGCAGGAACAGTGCAGGGTGGAGGAACTTCAATATTGAGTCCCTCAACACTAACTAAGTACCTACACTTAATAACAACTCCACTGACCTTGCCTCAGACTCAGATGATCCTCAGAGGAATTTTCTGAACATCTTACTGATCTTAGCCTCAACTATGTATTCAAGGTCAGTTGGTGGTTTCATGTCAAATAACCAAGAATCAGTTATTTTGGAAAAAAGGAATTTCTTTCTCAAACTTTAAGGTTTATGATTAATAAACTGCAAAGATCAATATTGTAAACTAAATTGAAGAGAAAACTTGGAGTTTAAAACTTTTTTTTTAATACAATAAACTGAAATAAATATAAATATGAGACATAGAAAATCAAAAAGAAAAGAGAGGAAAATTTGCGACTCTGTTAAGGTTATCATGGAAATTTAAGCAAACAAATTTGCAAATGACACATAACACCTGCTGTAAACATAATACCTTTTGTAAGTTACTACTGTGAAATAGGATAGTTAAGAGAAACCTTCGGATTTAAAAGCTGTTGTTGGTAACTTATATAAACGTGATCTTTTTTCATATTTGCTGAAACTGCTACTGTATCCACACAGTAGTACATGAGGCAAATAATCTGTGAAAAAAAATCTCTGCCTCCTCATAGTGCATCAAATGACATTTGCAAGAATCCACCGTACGTAATCAAAAACAACCAATCAGAGCCGAGTCTCTACTGCAGGTGTCAATCATGTCAATCACTGCTTGTGAACTGCGGTCAACTGGCAACTGGTAGCGGAAATAAAATCTGAATCAAGATTCTGTATTTACTGCATTACCTATTTCTCACCCAGAATGTTTTCACAAACATATTTTAGTGTAGCTTTAAAATGAGAAAGTTTGGGACCTGGCTGCCATGTTGAGCCAAAACGGAGCAAAACTTTCTCATTTTACAGGTAAACAGTACACTAAAATATGTTTCTGAGAACATTTGAGGCAAAAAATAGGCAATACAGTATCACAAGTTTGACATGTTGACCTTAGTGCAGGAGCAGTGATTGACATGATTGACTGCTGCGTTAGAGACTCCTCAGTTCTCATGTACTGCTGTGTGAATATAGTGACGTTTTGAACAACTATGACAGAAAGTTATTTTTATAAAAGTTACCAACTGTAGCTTTAAATATAGATGAATTTTCCCGTTTATTTTCCCCCTTTGCTCTTTTGAGCTTTTAGGTAAACTGTGGCAGGTTTCATAAGGCAGTGACAATGGTCTTTGTTTTTATGAGCTCTTCTTTGTGTTTGCCTTGTAAAGTGGAGGTCTGTGATTAAATCCAGCCCGCAAGGTGGATTTTAAATGTATTCAATGTCCCACTCCCATTTCTCAAACAGTCTTCAATAAGCATACACACTGGAAACCCTGCAGCTACAACAGACCCTGCATTCAGCCCGTGTGTGTTTGTGTGTGTGTGTGTGTGTGTGTGTGTGTGTGTGTGTGTATGTGTGTGTGAATACCAAAAGGGCTCACTTCTAAAAGGGTTGAGATAAGTTTGTCTTGTGAATCACTGTTGAGCCGGAGTGTCCACACGGATCACCCTCCACACTTCACTTCCAGTACTTGCCTCAGATTGGTTTCATGCAACTCGATCTCAAATTCAAAAATAGCAATAGTCCTCAAGTTATACACACATGTTAGAAAATAGAAAATCACTTATACGCACACATAATCACAACACTTAAGCTGAACCTGTAAACTTTTCACAGGAAGACGGTTGGGGATTTGGAGGCATCATTGGAAGCTGTAACAAAATCAGGCTGCAGGGATTTTATTTTATTTACAATATTAGGGAAGATATAAGAGACATGGGACTACAGTAATATTCATGTAAATGTTCTATGTTTGATATTAATCAATATCACATATTCTTTTTACAATGGTAGATTACACTTATATTTAAAATGGTGTCTAAGAACTCTAGTATCCTGTTTTTGTGTGCGATTGTAAGTTTGTATGTCCATACGTGTCCTGACAGCTCAGTAATCCGAGTTTGTTAGTGCAGTTTGGTTCACTGTGTGAACTTGTATTTCAATGGACTGTGCTTGTCTTTAACCCTAAAAGAGGCTCTTAAAGTGAAATGACTTTAAGTTAATTAAAAGGCCTCCTACGTCTGCTGTTGACATTCTAGGAGCTGTCAGTCACCTGCTGACACAATCTGATTTGTATCCACACGCAGAACAAGAAACAGCAATTTAATGACAGATTAATCCAGCGTTCATGGCAGTTTAAACCAGTCGGACAAATAAATCAGATTGTAGCTGTTGGATGTATTCGTGGAAAGTGTGGATTTGTGATTTTTAGGCAGCAGTTTTTCTTTCATCCATCAATTCTTCAGTTTTTTTGCCCTGCTGTTGGAAGGCAGGCTGTGTGTACGGTTGGTCCAGAGGAAAGTTTCAGTCATGGAATATGATTTAGTCTGCATGCAGGAACTGAGACACGAACAGAGAGTTATTTCAGAGAGAAAGCTCGTTCCCTGAGGGTGTCTCTGTGTCTTCTGACTGTCAGATTATCATTACTATCTAAGACAACCTTAAAATAATGACTCAGAAAAATAGACTTGACTACAGGGTTTCTTTTTTTTTTGTTTGTTGAAAACATGAAAATTAGTTATGTATTCTGCACCTGCAAACCTTATTCTGCAAATGTGAAACACTGGACAAGAGAATAACAGATGCAGGTTAGGTCATTTGTGCATTGTTTTGAAGCGTCTCAGTGTGATGACCTCCACTGACAGAGGACATACTCATATATTATCTCCACATATGTTCACACATACACTCAATCCCACAGTGCTGTGTCAACATGACGGCTCAGTGTACTGTAGATTACCCAGGAGTCTCTGCTGCAGCAGAATCTTCTCACCTGTTTGCTACTTCTCATGAGCTTGTAAGATGACCTGCTTGGTCTCTGTGTGTTCACATGTACAGCTCAAACATCCTGAGTATATGATGTGTGATCTTGTGTGTGTGTGTACGTGAGTGATTGGACATGACCGTATCAGGGCTGTCCAGTAAAAATGTATCTCTCTCTCTTGCTTTTAACTATTAATTAACCAATCAATTGCTTTAAAGGTAGGGATGCACTGATTTTGAAATTCTGGGCCAATACCAATACTGATGTTTAAAAGAACAATTTGGCTGATAGCTGATACCAATGTTTTTATAGTGTTGATTGTTTTGTTTTTGTTGTTATTTATCCCCCCTTTTGTGCCAGGGAAACAAAGAAATCTACACTATACACATAACTGAACTATTTTAGAGAAATGAAGCCCTTCCTTACACTGTCCTTGAATGAGCACAAATTCAATAATACAAATTTATGAAAGAACCTTTCATATAACCTTTCACATGAAAAAATCTTGAAAAAAACACTTTAAAAGCCTTCCTACTATATATATATGTATACATATATATAGATATGTATGTATTTAACATTACTGCAAAAACATCATTTTACATTACTGCAAAAACATCAACAAATTTCTCCTTCAAATGGCTATATTTATTCAAGTTTCTCGCCAAAAACTACATTTTACAAGATTACATCGAACACATTATGTGAATATTATAATTTGCCTATGACCAATACTCAGATTTACTGAATAGAACTTGAATGCATCATTATGTAACTCAATGTAACCTCCATTTACAGTTAGTTCTGGCCACCAGCTGGTCCAGCTGTCCTTCTGCAAATTTTAACACGGATTCATTTTTCACAATGAAGCATTATCAGAGAAACAATAGGGTGCATCCTCTGGTGTGACAAATAGTGAGTTTACTAAATCCTTTCATCCCAAAGGCATCCCAGAGAAGACCTCTGTAGGTCCTAAACATGTTCTCTGTTGTCCCCTGGACACTGGGACGCCCACTACTACCAGCCATTTCATCACACAACAATGAGATCACTCAGTCCATTTGCCAAAGAGTCATTTTATTCTTCTTGTTCCTGCTCATTAATTTTGATTTGTGGCCATTAGTCTTGAGCGTGGCTTTTTAGCCTGCGCAAAACAGAAAAAAGTTGGGCCACTGCCACCAATGAATACCATAAGAAATGCCTATCACAATGGTTCCCAGAACCACAGATAACGTCTTCAAACGCCCGATTTTGTCCAAACAGCCAACCCAGATCAACTCATAACAATATAGAATGGGGAAAAAACAAGCGGCAACCTCCGTGGCTGAAAAATGAATCCAACTTGGAAGTACCAAAAACTAAGGTTCCTGCACCTCACAGCTCCACCCTCTTGTCCAAATAGGGTCAACTCTGCCTCCAAAAACAACAACGTGGCAACAGCAGGAATGCTGAACTTGAAACTTCAAATGGGAGTCCACAAGCCAATAGGTGACATCACGGTGGCTACATCCATTCATTTTACAGTCGATGGCAAAAAAACAGCAAATCCTCACGATGTAGATCTTGTGACCAATAAATGTCTGCAACTTATTTAATTTATCAGTTTATTATTACAGTACTCTCACCATTTGTTCTTAAAAGGGCCATATGCTGGAAATTATGGAACAGATACACACTTTATATGATTATTTCTTGGTCTTCAAGTTAAGTACTAAACTAGAGAGCCACACAAAGACTTGCACAAAAAGAATACTTTTGTTTAGAGCTGACAGACATACTTATAAGCCTTTATGCAGCAAACACTGTGAAAACACCCTGAATGAAAGCAAATAACCATGGAAATAAACTAAACTAAAATAAAGGCCTACTTGATTATGATTGGTAAGGTCCAATAAACACATTAAACATCACACTGAAGCCACCAAAAGCCTAAAACAGCTGTTATGGTGCCAAATGCAAGAAGCTTTTACATTTCAGAAGATATAGTGACAGTATCCTATTGGGTCTCAGACAGCACTGCTCTGCAGTTTGCCAGCAGAGTCCTTACTGGTCATACCACTTTATCTGGCAGTATTAGATGAGTTCACATTCTTTCCCTGAGCCAAAATCCCCTTTGATCATAAATGACATCAATATGTAATTGGTTTCTTTACTGTCTCTGGTTTCTTCTGCGGAACAGTTTCAAGTCTGCAGAGAAATGCAAGTCCCAACCATGGACCACTGTAAAGTGAACTCAGCCTGGAGCGGATGGAGCAGAGCTGCTGTAATAGAGATGGGATTTGTGTTAGAGCGAGGGATTAGTGTCTTCTCAAACCCAGGGAGTCAATAACAGCTGACATTAATTATGTAACCAGACCGCAAGATATTAACCCTAACAAGTGATTTTAATCTCAAACTGAATCAGGAAGTTTTCAGCTACATCTCGTGGTGTTCTTCATAGCCTGTGATGTGATGGAAAGCCCCCCCAAAAAACTCATCTTAAATGCTTATGCCCATTTTTTGGGAATATTTCTCTGCTTTTAACAAAATTTTTGAAATTGAATAAATTAGGTCTGTTGCAGAAATCTTAAAGAGTAAGTTAAGTTTTTTCAACCTGGACCCTATTTTCCCATGGTTTTGTTTCTAAGTGACAAATGAGTACAAACATTTCTGAAACTGGTCCAGTATTGAGTGAAACTGCAACTGCAAAATGGACTAAAATTAAACCATTTGCGGTATGTTCAAGCTGTCACTTTATGTTCACTAAAAGTGCTTATTTTTGTCACTTACAAGTTATGACACATTCAGATTATTATTCTAAGATTTTGACAACATTATGGAAAGGATCCCTAAAGACAGACCTTTTTGTTAAACCAGGAACAGCCTCAAAATCACTATTGCCAATCCCACCAGACTCCATTTAAATAAACAGTAATTTTATCATCGTAAGACACACTTCATTTAAAGTCGACAAAAACAAAATAAAATTCACAAAAGTCATCTTGGTTCATCTTTCCACTGTTCCAGCAATCAACAGCTGTGGTTTGATTCAAATAAACACTTAATTAATCTACTTAGATGTGAAAATGTGCTGGCTATATAGACGCCAAAATGACTGTTTATTTATATGGCGTCTGGTGGAATCGGTGATGCCGATTTTGGGGCTTTTTCTGGTAAACAATATAGTAATAAATTGCCAGACACTTAAAATGATAGTCTGAGCCTGACAGTGGCAAACACAAGTACTTTGAGTGGACATAAAGTGATGGTGTCAATATGCCCTCAGTGGATCATTAAAGCCTGTTTTGCAGCCTTGCTCAATACTGGACTGATTTAAAAAAAAAAATAAAAAAAAATGTTGTTCCCAAGAGTCAGACACAAAACATTAAAAACAATTAGGTTTCAGTTAGAAAATACCGACATTACCCTTTACACTAACCAAAAAAAAAAAAAGAAAAACAAATAAATAAAAAGTAATAGTAAGAATAGGTTAATTGTTTATCATTGTTCAAGAACAAACACTTGCACAAATACAGATTAAAATGCTAAGAATTTGCCTATCCACATTATGTAAAATTAAGTTTTACTAACGGTCAAACTTTGAAGCCATGAATGAGACTGGCATTTGTCCTAATTTTAGACATGCAAATGATCAAATCAGGAGACTGATAACAAAAACACTGACTACATAATAAGGAGATGGACATTATATCCTTCACTTCCTGCGTACTGCACTTCTGCTTTAACTGTTGCTCTATCTGTTAAAAGTAAAAAAGAATCAATGAAGTTTTAACAATTAACCTCAGGTGACTTAACAAGATGATGTCAGTGTTTACTTTCCCACAGTGTGTGTTGATACACATGCCGTACGACGTCCGCGGTGTGTCTGGTCAGATATTGACCGATAGCAGTGACACTATGACAGGATGTCTTTCTAATCTGCCTGTGAGGATGATGTCAGCGGCAGGGAAATTGGTCTGGTCGCAGGGAGATTTCTGTTTCCAGGATACAGTCAAATATAAACTGTCATCTTATCCTGCCTAAGTGCTCTGTACGGTGGAGCTATAAAAGATTGTGAGTGGATACAAAAATAGACCAGAATATCATTCTGAATAGTGATTGCACCCTGCTGCATTGCATATAGGAGTTTTGTATCCCTATATATGTCCATTTTGGGTGTTGATTAATTACCTCAGTACAACCAGTCATCCCTCTGTCCCTCTGTATTGTTTTAAATTGTGTCTTGTTGCTTTTAATGTCTCTGTAAAGCACTTTGAATTACCTTGTGTTGAATTGTGCTATACAAATAAACTTGCCTTGCCTTTAAGTGCTGCCCACAGACTGTATGAAGTGGCCATTCAAGGAACTGCAGTTTTTGGCACTTGTGCATTGGCATCATTTTTCAGCCGCTTAGTGCCACCTTCAGCTTTGCTTGAATATACATCCCTGTTTGAGTGTCACCATGTGTTGACTGTTCATTCCTGGGTCTAACCTGTGTATGGCTCTGTGAGGGTACATGGAGATCCTGGCCTCACTCTGGTCCTGGCGTGTGGAACAATAGCACTAACACTGTGGTGCTGGCATGCTACAGTAAGCCAGACTAATGCCAGGAATGTCAGTAGTGAGCTGGCTGGCACGCACTCTATTTTTCAGCAGGGTGCCTGAGTTTGGGAACCACTGCTGGCTTTTCCACGAGTCCACGCCCAGCTACTGCTGAAACCCTTTCACATTTTGGTGATAGCTATGAGCAATAGTTCTGGAGCAGTGATTCAACAGTAATAACATTTGCATTGATTTTGTTTCACCTTTTGATTGAAGTTTCAAAGTTGAGAAAGAATGAGCTTATAGGTGTGAAACATGTTATTGTGTATTGGAGATGAGATCATAATCAAAATGGTTAATCTTTGTCTTGTAAGCTCTTCAAAATGTTGTCATCTAAATACTCTGAATCATGTTTTATCTTCAATCAAAGATTGAAAAGTTTCACGATGAGCTGAGAAGATTCTCCTGTGTGAAGGTTTATAAGTCACAAGTTCATGGTGGTCAAAGTTGAAACACTCTGACAAGCTGTCAGACAAACAAGGTTTTCACTCTACACACAAAGCACTGTACACATGGATTTCCTTGTGCTTGTTTTGGCGATATTTTGGCACAGCAAAATATTTCAAAATGTTACAGCATCATTATCATCTTCATTCATGTCTTTTGAAGGTCACAGTGATCAGTAACACTGTCCACACAGAAGGGATTTGTTCTGTGGTGATAAACTGTTCCTTCGGCTGGCCCTAGAACAGCCTCTAGTGGACCTCTGTCAGTGCTACACAAAAGGCAAAAAGACAGCCTGAATGTGTCTCTTTCACAGTTGTAGATCTGAAGGATAGCGGGCCTCAGAATACATTTTTCATCTTGACACATGCTGTGAATTCCTCCTGTGTTGGTGTTTTCCTGTTAAGTGCTTTCTTTCTTCTGTCTGACAGTGCTTCCGAGAACAAACCACACACAAACCATGTTCCTCTGTAGTGTAAGACACTGTCTGTGTCTACTATGCCTCATTCACACTGTGTAGTATATATCAGCCGTCTGTTTATTATTACAAATTTGAGTATCAGAAATTGTATCAGAAATTAAATGGTGATGATATCTCTCACTTAGTGAAAGGACAAACAGAAGTGTCAGCAAACCTGTGACAACATGCCTACAAAGCCAACATCAGATGGGTTGGGTATCGCTTAAAAATTGCGATACCAATACCAGCATCCGTAAACTGATACTGACACCTATAGATTACTTAATGTGATACCTCTATGTCTACATCATTCTATACGTATCGTGTGAATGGAGTGGTGCGTAGTGTATAGCCATACTTTTGAACATTTTGTTGGCATCTTTGTATGCTGAACTGCCAACTCTGAGTTTGTTGGGACCATTTCATGGCCCGGTGTTGGATGTTAGCTACTGCTGCTGCTGCTGCTGCTGCTGTGTTGGCTTGTGCTTACCAGGCAGACATAGGACTGTCCATTTGCTGGGAGGAGAGCCGCGCTCCAGAGATGGCAGTAACAGAGAGTTGCTGCAGAACGGTCAGGGATCAGACTCCTGGCTCAAAAAATGATCAAATGCAGGTATCTTTTGAAATTAGAAGTTTTGATACTACCTGGGGCTGGGTTATTTCAGTCTATACCTTAAAGGTACCAAGTACTGATACCTAGCCCTAAACATAACTGGCAGTTGCATCTACATCAAGTCACTTATTCATTAAATTCTGCTATTTTTAAGGAGCTAGTTTGTTTCTATCGGGTTTTACTTGTGCTACAAATATGTTACACTTCAAAAATAGCAAATTTAGGTCATTTAAATGACAAGACTACAAGGCTAGCAGTGGGGCTAATTATCTTGGGATAATGTGTAAATACTCTCAAGTGGTAATAATGGCATGTTTTCCAGGTTTGCAGCATTAGGTATTTTAACATGGAACATGGAAAATGCTTGTATCTACACAAGAGCAAGACAGGGAGAGCCTAAAAATGAAACAGAGAAAAACAGAAACTTAAGTAAATATGCTCTGTACTTTAGTGTGGTAACTTACTAAATTCAGAACTCAGAACCACTGTTTCCCTCTCACAGACTTCATGTGCTGGTAAATGCTGAGGAAGTGATGATGGACGGGTTCACCATTGACCCACTTTTATACAGATTAAAGAAAAAACACCACTCTTTCTGTTGTTTTTGTATATGGTAATATTTGTTTGTGTTACTGCTGACATAAACAGTTAAATTTGCCCTTTTTTTAATGTGTGAGAGAAGCAGGGTGTGGCAATAGTAAACAGATTATTTTTAGCTGCTGACAGTTGACTCACTGACTGGTGTGTTGTCTGTTTGTATATGTGTGTGCAGATGAGCTGCAACAACTGCACCTGGAGTTTGATATCACTTTAATGATTCCAGACAGCACACATGGGATGGCACCCACATTATCAGCTCCTCCCCGGGCCCCCTCTGATGGTGTATATCAGGCCTGAGATTTGTTTGGCCCTTTAGCTGACCCAGTACACACCCTCACCCCTCACCACAGAGTGTCCTGGTCCAGCTCGAACTTCTCATGGCTGAACTCCATGGTGGGAAGGGCCACATCCCTGAGAGGGGTGGAGGGGGTGTATCAGGTCTTCCACCTCTGAATAAGAGGGACATGAGACTTTTGGCTGTGTTTCAGACTGAGTTTTGACACCGTAGTACTGAACAGCTGCATGGAAAGAGAAACATCGACTCACCCGGGTGTGGACTCAGGTGGCCTACTATGTCACACAGTGACATTTAACAAGGAAACTCAATTTTCTGCGTCTTCTCAAATACTTCAATTACATCATGAACAATGGCATTTGTCATGTGGCATCTTTGAAAAGCTTTTATTTTCGAAACCATTTCTAGGAACAAAATCAGCACAAAAATTGAATTTAACAGTGTCAGATAAGGATGAAGAAAGTATAAAGTAATTGATTGCAGATGTATCAGATATCTTACACCTCCTCTCTGATTATTGATATCAGCATTAGTATTCTGAACCTATTAAGATATGAATTTTGTGCCTTAATCCAGGGCCGGCAACCTTTTTGATATGAAGTGCCATTTTAACATTTTCTTGATAATTAGTGTGCCATATCAATATAATGTAGGGTGACCATATTTTGATTCCCAAAAAAGAGGATACTCGGCCGGCCACGACTTAGCCAACTTAAATGATGCTCGCAGTTTACTCAAAGATGCCTTATAATTTTAATATATTTAAAGTTTATATGTATGGATAGAAAATTCAGTTATATTACAAAATAATATCTCTCAAAGACAGAAATTCAGAAAGGCCCCAATAGAGGACACATACACACACTAGAGTGTGGCGATCCGAGCCCGATGGTACCCGACGGGTCGGCCGGGTTTGGTCAAAAATGTAGCTATAAATTGTATTCGGGCTCGGGTTGGATTCGGTCAGCTTTCAGTGAAAATACAGTGTAAAAATAAATAAAATCCTATTGTCTGTCCTGTTTATTGCTTGGGCACTGTTATTTACGTGACAACACCTGAACAGAACACACACAGACACACATTGGCTGTTTGTTTCAACCTCTCCCCTCTCTGGAAGTCTCGGACCTCCAGCCGCCCACCCCCGCCTTGATTAAACGCTGAAAATAAAATAAAAGAGGGAGACAGGTTTTTCCTATTTTATCTTATTTTGTTTTATTTCTCCCTCTCCTCTCGCTGGAAGCGTCGGACCTCCCGCCTCCCGCTCCCGTCTCAAACACGGAGGTCTCCCTCTTCGCAGCTAAGCACCCACGGCGCACACCCGGCCTGTTAAATAGCCTGTAACCACTGTGTGACGCAAACTCAGTTCTTTGGTCATTAAATAATGTCGGGCTCGGTTCGGACAGAAATATGCTGCCCGTGCCGCACTCTAACACACACACAAACACGTGGAAAACCGGACATTATCATCAGTTTATAAAAACCCCCTGGACGCCCCGGACGGGACGTGAAAAGTGGACATTTCCGGGCAAAAGAGGACGTTTGGTCAGCCTAATATAATGTTAATCCCTCGCTCCTGAAAATGCTGCATAAAAACTTGTGCTATGTCCTCACCTTTTATTGTTTGACGCATTGGTTCTAATTAGCAGCAGCGCTCCTCCCTCACAGTCACATCACAGTATCTTGGTATGACTGCTAATTGTGGTATTTCATTCACATCCATGCTGTCATCAAGTGCAGTTCTAAAGTTGCAAACTTTCCGTGTGTGTGTGTGTGTGCATGTCTGTTTGTATCATTTTGTGTCTCCTCTCTAAATTTGGAGGTTTTTGTATGTTTGTGAACACCGTATGAAACTCTTCATGAGTTCTTGTTTTTCATCACTAGCAGTTTGTGGAGTTTAAGTCGCAGGTTGATTAATTGATCAGTCGATCCAATCAGAGCTGATCAGACCAGATCAATGAAGAGAGAAGCAGCTGTGTGTGAGTAAAGGCAAACTGTTAGACCCAACACAATGAACTGTTAAGTTTTACCTTTGCTGCGCCTGGTGTTCTGCTGCGCCGTCTTTGCCCAGTGCACATGTACAATGAATAACTGTATGGTAGGTTTTATGTATTCCGACAGTGCTTCTCATGAACAGTCCAGCTACAAAAATAGATACAATACATGTCGGCAGATGTTGTTATTGTGACAGGCTGCCACAAATATATAAGTTTGGCAAACCATGCACTTAAACATTTAGAAAAAACTCTCTGGCATACTTACTGCTAGTGTGCTGTTAGTTAAGCTACAGTATGTTAGTGGTGGCATGTGTTCCCAAGGTTGCTGACCCCTGCCTTAATCTCTTCTCTTTATAAATATGCATCACTTCAAGTGGAAAAAGTATGCACAACTTAATTTATTATTAAGGATTGTTTTTGCTAGCTCTGTTCATTAAAATTCAATATTTAGAAGTATAACAAAAAAAATGTCTTTGTGCCTTAAAATGGCTTAGATGTAACTCTACACTTTTGCCTCACTTAGTATTTGTGAATCACAGAATATGCAAATAAGCCCCGCCCCTCAGCTGCTCGCCTGCAACTCAAGCGTACCTGCTCACCTCTGACTCTGCTCACCAAACACACAAACCTCTGCTTATATGCAGAACTAGATAACATGAGCCTACTGCTTGACTACGTTGTTAAACAGCTAATAATGTGTTGCTAACGATAGATAAATCCAAACCTGATTGCCAGCTCCGACAGGTTGAAGTGAAAGTGAAACTTGACATAGGTAGCCAAACCTGGCTTCTCCTCATTATGCTTTAGCGTTATGGAAAGCCCCGCCCTGCATGTTGACAGGATTGGTTCCTTAGGTTTGTGACGTAACAAACCTGGGAAGTCTGACTCCTTTTACTTGAGACTGTCACTGTTACACTTCATTTCCAAGGCAAAAATGCTCAGCCATGGCATTTACTGCTTATTTCGCCCATGATGTGTCTTGTAGCATATAAAACACATCATATTAACATATTAACAAGGTTAAAAACTTATTTTCATTGTAGGGGGGTCTTTAAATTAATGCATTTTTGAGGTCACATTTGTTAAACATCAGATGCTCAGTAGAGAAATGGACTGTAGTGTAGTGTAATGTTATTTCTAATTACAGAGTAGGATATCCTCATTAAGATGATGTTTCAGGTGTGGCCTGCCAGTTGGTGCTTAATGTTTATTGCCTGTCATCACCTGGGGCCTTTGGTGCGAAGCCCTTTGCTTGACTTGACTGCAGTGCTGAGGCTGCTACGTCTGTGCAGGCTGTGTTTTTTTAAACATATCTTCACATGGCACTGATCTGAAAGGAGGAGTGCTCCAGCACTGTGATAAAATGTGGGTGGTGTGGAACAATAGGGAGCTGTGTGGGGTAGACTGCTTATACCCACATTACCATATGTTTGTTATTTTTTCACATCTGTATCTGGCAACTTAACTCCACATAAGACTCACCACTATACTGCAGTATGGCATATGAAATATAATGTTATCATGTGAACGTGTGTTTCACTGTTGTGCACAATATCCCAGGTGTCACTGACCAGTTTCTGGAAAAACCAGGAGAAATAAACCCTTCCTAGTGCAGACATTTGACTTGTCAAACAGCTGTAACTGATAACACTACGGATAGCTGAATTCCATTTATTTGTGCCAGTTCCAGGGCTCTGGTATTGTTCATGCTGGCTCACTGGCATAGCTTACAGCCACACCCAAAAATGGAACAGATCCATCAGTTATCAGTTACAGCAATGCCACCCCATATGAACAAAATGTCTTCTGTCAGAAAGGTTGTTCATGCACCCCATCATTGCATTGCAGTATTTTAAATTTGCTCAAGATCTTCAGATAGTCGTGTGTGCAGGCACTGCTTTCTCCCAGGTTGTTTACCGCCCCCAAAGAGGTCTGCAAATAAAGTGCTTTAAGCTCAAGATGGCTAAGTCTGGTGTTTGGGCCATTATAGGAACTGCCGGTCTCAAGAGTAAAAGTCTAAGAATGTTCTGCCTGAGAGCCTCAATTTGGGGATTAAAAGTCCTCGGTGAGTCACAACAAAGTGAAATATTTGATTAAACAGGATTGAACTCAGTAACAAGGAAGAGACTGCATGTCTTGTTGTATAATTGTGTTGTTGTCCTTTTTGGGTTGTTGTCCTTAAAAAGAAGCATTTGGATAACTGAATAGAGTTAGACTAAATGCCCCATTTTGTTCTCTGTTACAGTAAGTGTTTATGAATCGATTCCAAACTTGATATTGAAATTTGTGCTTATGTTGTCATCATGTGAAGGGTTAATCTCTCCAGTATCCCCCATCTCCCATAGATACTGTACTGCTCTTTGCTACTGCTGCTGAAGCTGGCTGAAATGTGATCTGTGCTTTACCTCCAGTCTGACAAGCATTCATTGATTGTATATTGATTGGGAAAGGGGTCATTACAGCCCTCCTGAATAATTTCTCAGCTATAGCACAAAGTTGTAGCAAACCCATGGCTGAAAATATAGCAACAGTGTAATGCAACTTGCTATGCAGGTGTTTTACACTGTTGCAAGTGTCTTACTAATGTTTTCTCACGCGAGACACAATCATTTGGCAGCTCAGTTGGACACAAATACAGTGTGTGTAAGAGAGTGCAAGGTCAAAGGCAGGCTGTTTAATTCAGCAGCAGTCTGTTAGAAGAGAATATAGGTTTTCCTTAACCAGATGTCTGTTGTTTTTTTAATTTAAAGGACAACTTTGGTATTTTTCAACCTGGGCCCTATTTCCCCATGCGTATGTATGCGTATGATTCATGGGTACAACTCATTCTAAAATTGGTTCAGTACTGAGGGAGGTGGATGTGTGTGTGTGTTACGCTAGACGAGTCAGAGGATGGAGTCTTTTACATGCTACCCCCTGGAGTGTTACCTGAGTTTCTGGAGTGCTCAAATAAACAGGCCTTTTTCCCGAACGCAAGAACAGGATGTCGCGCAACACTCCGTACAGCTTTCATAGGCTGCCTTTGTCGGACGGCGAGATGCTGAAGTTGTGGCTAGTTGTGCTACAAATGGATGCTAACACTCCTGTCCAGACACTGCGCCTTCTCCCAAGATGACTACTGCCAGCTGAAGAAGAGAAGACATCCAATCCCGAAACACCTCTTCCTCAAGAAAACGGCTGTCCCACAAGTAGAGAGAGCTACAGACACAGTGGAGCAAAGCTCGTGACATCACACAGCCCAGAGGTAAGGGAAAGGCTAGTATGCTATTTACAGAGATAGCACTGGCGATCTGAACCGGTCAGTGGTGAAAAAACACACACTTCATACACACATACTCACTTACAGCACCCAGCGGGGCAGCCCTCCCCCTCTCTGCTCCAACACTGACTGACAGCTGACTCCACTCATAGCACTCATAGCACTGGCGATCTGAACCAGTCAGTGGCGAAAAAAAGCACTTTTAATGCGCAAACTTATATGGGACGCATTTGCCCCCGTTACCGTTTTAGCTTGTTTCGCGGCTCCGGCTACATCTGCCTCCCTCAATACTGAACCAATTTTAGTATGAGTTGTACCCATGAATCATACGCACACATACACATGGGGAAATAGGGCTCAGGTTGAAAAATACCGAAGTTGTCCTTTAAATTAAAAAAACAAGAGCTGAGTTTGCCCTTAAAACATCTATTTATCTGCTCATGTCTGATCACATGGGCCAAATGACTTCCTATTTCAGAAGGATTTTGGGACAAATATCCTCATTTGTCCCCAATCATTTAGTGTAATACTTGTTTCATGTTTTTGATTTACCTCATAAAAGAAGCCTTGTTTTGTTTCAGACATTTCTAAATCCTGGTTTCATGATTTAGTATGTTTGGTGGGGTTTGCGGGCAATGTTAGATATTTCAGCTATTTATCTTTTATAATAAAAAGCAGCTGTCAGGGCTGTTCTCTTTGGATCAGGAGAATACTTCAGGCATGCAGCACTGAGAACATTATAATGTTCATTGTATTGTAATAGATGTTTTTTTAAAAGCTTTGCATTTAAGTAGTCTGGCCAGTGAACACTTAATTAGGAGGAGACAAGCCCTCAGCAGGAGATGGCATTGACTCTGAAATCTGAACCAGTGCGATCCCGTGGCCCTGATGCATGATGGGACCACATGACCATCTGTCCTATAGAGCTCTGTAATCACATGATATGATATTGATAGAAGTAGCAGTTGTAGGTACCTTGGGACTCTGTCTTTGACCCAGTAACAACAGAAGCAACACAAGAGGGCACAGGCCTACACGTGAATATGTCATATACACACCAAACAACTTAAAGCTTACAAAGTATAAGCCTATTACTAAATCATGCTGACTCAGAACATTGTGAAGTGGATGATCTGAGCTTTCCAGGATGCTCTGAGGTTTAGGCAACACTCTCTTGATTGTGTGTTTCAGTGACTCATAGATTTCACCTGCAGCTGAGCTCCCTTTCTTCATAATAGTTACCAGTCTGTTGTTGTCATCCTGTTTTGACATGTCAGTTTCCAAAAGTAGAGCTTTAAGGATGAAAGAAAAAAATGGTATTTCTTCTCATTGTCTCCAACGTCTTCATTGTGTTGAGCTTGGCTTTATGACAGGAACAAAATAGATCATCACAGTTTTGGTGTTAAAATTAGACAAGAGCAGATTACATTGGACACTTTTGTGCTGATCTCAAGGAGGCTTTCACATCAAGGACCAGGGCCTGGAGTTGAGTGGACTTGACCACAAAGTCCAGTTCGTTTGATTAGTGGGAACACTGTGTACTCTACTGTGCATGTTACATTTATCTGTGCCCGACTTGAAAGGTGATCTCAAGTATGTTTCATGTGTGCTGTGCATGTGTGATAAAGTGGGAAGGTGGGCCAGAAGATTGCTGTTGATATTTTCCTCAAAATAACAAAAGTAGGCACAATGTCAAGGTGGACTCCCTCGTATGGGCTTGATATCTTGTAATTGGCACTCTTTTCTACACTGTAGCAACAACATAAACAAATGTCACATAGGTAATGACGCAAATGTACTCCAGTACAGAACAAAATTACTAATATAAAAGCTGGGAGGCAGAGGAATTTATGGGAGGCAATCATACTGGGGCATGGTATGAATCTGGCGTAGCTAATATGAAAACGCCCTCTAGACTTTATCTGCAAAAACCTCATAGAATCTTATTTGACCTCTTGGTCAATATGTTTAAATCCTCTCTTCATTTGGAGCTGCCAACTGGGAAAGTTGCCCCATACTACTCTAAAGATTCACATACTGCACACAATACAGTAGTGTATGTTTTTGTTTTCCACTTTTGGTCACAGTCTTAACTGTAGCGGCATATCCCCGCTGTCACGCTCTTCATACTTAGACACAATAGCAATTTCAGTGTTGCTGACTTCATGCACGACACAGCAGAGTGCCAGCCAGTCACTGGAGGCTTGAGGAGTATGCTGAGTCAAAGTCAGCATAACCTTGTCTGTCATCTTCTAAAACGATACTGTCAATGATCTAAATATGTAAACCGTTAGGACTCTTGGTGTATTGGCTATGATTAATAGATGGATGTTTTATTAAATGATTATAGATGTGATTCAGTTGCATGTACAGCAACTGGTGAACTCACATCTCACAGTCATAAACCTGATTTTAATTTAGGGGAATTTGTTCTAATTAGTGATTTCAGCTGTTAAAGGAATGTAGTGTAAACACAACTATTGCAGAGCGAAGTAATTTAATTTTGTTTCGATTGCAAAATTTAGTTTCCTTAAATGTGCACTGTCATCTGAAACCCTCCGAGGTCCAAGGTCCCCTCTGCAGCACTTTTCATGAGAAATAGAGAGGCTCCTTCAGTCCACAGTATTTTAGGGGGAGATTATGCTGAGTCACTGACGCTGTTGTCCTGAGGATGGAGAAATAAACCATCCAGTGACTTTTGGTCACGTTTACCTAAATTTTATATTTTTTACTTCATCAGCCTTCATACTTTTATAACACCATATTTCAAAGTAGATGGATTATTTTATCTCTTAGACTGTTAGAGTGATATTTTATCAGGGTACGTATGTCTTTAGTGGGTTGTATCTCATTCAGCAGTATTTTTTCCTGTCACTTCCTACCCCTCTGTCAAAACAGTCATCGAATCACACTTTCTGCATTGGCGGCTTTTGGTCAGCTATACGCATTGTTGTGATGTGACGGTAGAGCGTGACTGGTATTGGTGGAGGCACCTCCCTGAATACCACAAGGATGAAACGGGACATCAGGGAGGGGTGAGAGGTGGAACAGAGGGATATGTGCTCCTTTCTTTAACAATTTCTCTGCTGACAGGAATTATGTGCGAGCCGGCAGGAGAGAGAGGCAGAGAGAGAGAGAGAGAGAGAGAGAGAGGGAGTGAACAAAAACACTAAGCTGCCAACTCCTGTGGCAGCAGTGGAGCAGAGAGAGGGGAGAGAGGGATAGAAACAGCCCGCAGTTAGCAGAGAGACGCTTACATCCTCCAGCGTGGTGTTTCAGTGCTGAGCTGACCTTGCAGAGCTCAGACTCGACTGTGTGGAGCCTCAGGCAGTCGTGAGCAGGGAGACTGTGAGCATGGATCCTGCCAGGTCTATCCAGCATGAGATCAGCTCTCTCAAAGGTACTCCTCTTGCCTTTTTAACATTTTGTTTCCTCAGACTGTTGTCATCATCACCGTCATATGCTTTGCAGGACCGCCTTATTTTCCCACAATCCCTCTCTGGTGAGGACTTCCTCATCGTATAGATGCAGGTTAAAGAAAAAGTTCAGTTTTGAAGGCTTCATGGTACTTGAGTTAAACAGCGGGATTATAATCCGCTGCTCTCCCTCTCTCCCTGCATGTTTTTGTGGATAAAAGGAAATGAATGCTTTTGTTCCCCTTTGTGTTCAGGCGTGACCAGAGGGGTTGGAGCAGGGGTCAGGGGTAATGATTGTGCTGAGATGGTGTGTTTTACAAGCTGTGGGAGGCTGCTGCTGCTGCTGCATGCGGCACGTTGAATGCGTCTGCGCCGAGAGATGCAGAGCAGGTCGGCTGGTGCAGGGGGCTACTGCTGCATCGCCGCGGTAACAGCAGTGATACAGCCAAGTTGCCCTGCCCCTCAGTCAGGGATAGGACTGTTTAACATGGTCAGTAGTGAACATCTGTAGCATCTGTAGCTGTGAAGGAAACATGTCATCTTCTCTGATTAAGCTGCAGCATGGTCAGACGTCTCTTCTTACCATTACATCAGCAAAGCTTGCTCCTCCCACCTATATCACTGACAGGTGTCTTACTGTTTGACTGTCAAAGAATAACAAATATAGTGATGTAGTTTAAATGTCTTTTTTCCTATATATTATTTCTCCATTAAGGCTGGTTATTAAACCTCAGTACCTTTTTGGCATGGATCAAATTGTATTTGTAACACTTAACACAAACTTTCCAGTGTCTGGTCTAGGGATGTCAGTTTTGGTTAATTTTGCTTTCGATAGTCCGACACTCACTAACCGGTAGGTAACAGGTTAATTTTTTAAGAAAACCACGATGTGACGTTAAATGCAAGAGGTCTTTTCTTTTAGTTTGGCTCTCCATTGACTCAGTGAGCTTTAGCACTGCATCTCAAAGAGCTCTACATTTAGAAGTGGCGAAATTTTAATGTTTTGCAATATAAATATCTTGTCTTTTATTTTATTTTCTGTTGGCTCTGCTGACAGACAGCTAGCTGGCCGCATGATCATATCAGCGGCCAGCTAACATAGCGCCCACTGCCCACCCTCCAGTCTCCACTGGTTAGCTAGTGATAGCATTGGCTGCTCTGCACTGTTCACTACCGGGGTTGGTTGAAAGCTTGACAGTGGAGCCATTTGTCATTAGCACTGGTAATGCTGTCCTGCCACTGTGACAGGAATTCTACAAAACATGGTGGCCAACCTCTGTTCTCCCCCCTGGCAGCCATGGTGAGTTAACGGCTTCATTTTTAACCACAAAACCCCTTTAAAATTGTTAACTCTGTTAGCACCACTGGCCGTGCTGACACAGCTAACGGTGCTAACAGAGCAAACAGTGATAGATAACACAGGGGTTTTAAGGCTCAGAACTGAGCCACTTACTTACCAGAGCCACCTGGTAGGAGATCAGAGAATGGGCACAGTGTTTCTACAGCAACGGTGATGGTGCAGGACGGCATTACAAGCAGTTATCGCTGAATCAGCGGTGCCGCTAGCTTCCTCCCACTAGACTTGGGGTTGTAGGCAGTGTAGTAAACTGAAGCGTGGCAAAATTAACCTATAGATCAACATGCATAAAACATTCTGTTGACATCCATAATCTGATTAGTTTCATAATCTTGTTTGCCTGTTCTTTAATTGGATTACGACAGCATCTGATAATTTCTTTTATTATCAATAACTTTGGCAATTATTTACTAGATTAATTATTTAGAAAATGTCAAAAATTAAAGAATATTAGGATATTTCCTAATTTAAATGAAATTTTGCCAAATTCAGACTGTTTCATTTATTTTGGGAAAGTTCTATTGTTTGCCATTTTATATTTTAGACCTTTGGCGTTGTTAAATCACAAAATGGGTTGTGTTGAAAAACAAGTTTGTTAGTGAGGCACTGAAGAGAGAAGGTTCTTTGTTATCAGTACAGTAACTCTGTTATTGTATTTGATATAAACCAGGTGTGGTAAAAGTTTGCTGACACATTGTTGCATGTGACAACACATTAAATAGATTACCCAATAAGACTTAACCATTTTTATTTGCTCAACTTGCAAAGTAAAACAAAGTCTTTTTTCCATTATGTATTTCATTTAAAAAAAGAAACACAAACTCAACTCTTATTGGCATGCGCCCAACTAAATGGATATTCTGAGCAGCCTGTGTCCCCGAGGCATCTTAATATATTCAGATGCTACTTTTCTCCTCCCATGTGTCTCCCACACCCTGCAGACACCACTGTCTGTGTGGTTGGTATTTCCAGACTAAGTTTACCAGGTATTCAGGCCATGGAGAGTGTGCTACTTTTACACCAATCTTTGAATCAATGTGCACCATCTACATCTCACTAAGTAAATGATTAACAGCAGACTGACTGACATTTATAAGGACTTTAAGCCTCCAATTTAAGGAGACAGAACCAAGCCAGACTGGTGAAACTGGCTCAGCCCAAAGAGGAGCCTTTTTAAAGGCTGTTCTGTGTGGAGTTGAGGTTTGTCTGGAGTATTCTGGCGAAATGTGGTAACACTTTGGAAGAGTTTTCAGGGTGGCAGCGCCATTTAAATGATCCTGGAGAGAGATCTGAAGGAGTCCTGCCCACTGGGACGGGCTGAGAATGTTTTCCCCAGGGCTCCTGCAACAAAAGCTCCTTCGCTTCATTGAGCACTCCCAATGGAGTTACTTAATATGTTGAACACTGCTGCTGCTTACTCAGTGCAGCTCAGTTCATTTGTAAGCATGTCGTCACCTCAACACCATTGCTCCCATTGTGCATTCTTGTCAGCTATTTCCAGGCACTTGGTACAGAATCAGCTCTTTAACATAAGAGCCTGTTGATTATCTCCGGTATGTGTTGAGACAAGCAAGACCACTAGTGACACATGGCCTTGGTGACTTATCACTAACAGTAGATTTCACTCATTGAAACACCCTAATATTCCACTCTTTTACCAGCTTGCTCTGAGTCTTGACCCAGATATTTTGAGCTTATTTCAGGCTCATGCATGTTTCTGAACGAGGACTGAGGAAGACTTTTAAAAAGGTGTATTTAACTACATTGCTGGATGATTGAATGAGACCTCACTTAGACTGCAAAAACGATATTAAAGCCATTCCTTCTGCTTTATGTTCTTACTTTATTCTGTTCTATCTTTTCAAGTGTTATTTTGTCTAATGCTGGATTTTGTATTGTTTTTTTCTGCAACTGTTTATGCTGAGAATCTTGGCCAGGTCTCCCTTACAAAAGAGGCTTCCAGCTTCACACAGGCTTACCAGTTTAAATAAGTGATCCTTGCCTTTTCAGTTGTGAGAACAATGTGAACACAAGACCTGCTCTTTAACTATGAGCCAATCTACCAGGCTGTTGGCACACTTAACCTGTTTTAACCTTTGGCCTTTGTGGAGCTCTACCATTAGTTGTGTCTGTAGCTCTGTGTGTTTCGACACTCCCTCAACTTCAGGATTTCTGTCTCGCCCTTATCAGCATGTTTTCACAAACAGTGCACTGTTGTGAATGATGCGTTCTGAAGGTTATGTGCCGGTAAAAGGAGGATGGCAGGGCTTTTAAGCAGGGCAGATTCAGACCAGGGATATCCAGTTAAAAGGAAGGTCAGGGCAGGGGTCAGCACACTTGACTTCTGAGCAGCTTAGTGTTTCAGATGTATGTCGCAAAGAGGCAAATTAGCTTCCTGAAAGGTTCGCCTGACAAGTTCACTCTTGAATTTTGCAGAGCTACTTCACTATTGCCCACAGATATAAATAGTAACAGATTGTAACATTACCATATAAACTGTTTTTTTTGGTTAAAAAAAGGGGGATTTAAATGTCATAAAAATATTATAGAAAAATTGTTTTGGAAAACGTTTAAAGTTGCAGGCCCAGTCCCTTTAATATTCAACCACTACCCCTTGCTTTCCAGTGTCACCTTATCTCTTGGAACAGAGTTACAAGGGTTAGTGGTTAAAATATTCCCCTATGAAATGGGACAATCCTTTCAGACCCTGACATGTCATCAATAGTCATCAGTGCTGGTGATTACATAAACAAATGCTGCATGTGTTGCTGCACATTGAGAATAAGCATCCTTTTGTCAGTTGTCAGGACGTTCACAGTTTGTTCACAACTTAGGGTTCATGGTATCAATCGATCAAACAAGTCGTCAAACAAAAAAAGAACACTCTTCAGGCCTCTAGCAGTGCTCTGTAGGCTGACATTAGCAACATGTGCTCCTACCTGCCAGTCTGCACTGATATTAGAGGAGTGGTAACACGTGCAGCAATGTTGCTGCTGGCTTTTGTTTAGTTTTGGGAGTCATATGCCATCAAAAGGGGGGAACGTAACATGGAAATATGTCAAAATGCAGCACTGTCGTGCACAAATCAGCAATAGTAATGTAATGCTAGCTTGCTATGCTGCTGAGGCACCAGCATACAAACTATTTCTTTTGTTACGTTTGTTATTGAGAGAAGGACCATAGTACATTGAAACAATATTAAACTAAGATAATACAGTGGATATCGTATTTTTTAATCTTTATTGACAAAGAAAAAGCTTTTTTTGTGTGTTTTTTGCTCGTACAGTACAATCATCTTGCCGATGATTTCTCATAATAATTGAAACGTGCTTCTTGAAATCCCTCATTTGGAGGGCCACGTAGCCCCTACACTTCAGCCGACCCCTCTATCCCAACAGAAATCACACACCCTACCCCTAGACGTGAACATGCAAAATGGAGGAGTAAGCTTTAGCTGGTAGAGGCACAGGTTGTATTGGAAATGGGGCAAAGTGAGAAACTTTCAAGTCCATCAAAAACGGTCATAAGTCATTTTCTGTACATACCATAGACTTTATATCAAGATTGATAACATGACTTCACTCCCTCCCACTGTGCAAAAATGAAGCCAGAATATTACAGATATTTCTGCTGCCATTTTAAACATTTGGAGCCAGAGTCTGCGCAGTAGCAATGGGGAAGTGGAACCCCAGTATAGAGGTCCCGTTGATACACCCATCCGACCCAATCACGAGCTGCATCATTGATAGCAAGCACACAGCTGACACACACAGCTGTCAATCATGACGTCAAACCCCCTTTTCATAGCATGAATAATGAATTAAAACCAAACTTATAAGAAAAACAAACACCTGAACAAACACCAGCATGATGAGAACCATCGAAAATGACAGAAGCCATCTTTTTGATGTTAACTTTAAGTTTTTAGTTTGGTACATGTGCTATCCGCTAACATGGAGGGGGCAAGGTTTATGACCTATAATGCAGCCTATAACTGTTTTGGGGAGCTGTCATGTCGTCCGTCTTCATTTACAGTCATTGGTATGAACATGTACTTGTGTTCAGGAGGAAGCAAACATACACCACACATAACAATACATATATAACAGATATTACCAGATACTGCTTTTCATATTACATGTATTTGGCTAATCAAGTGTTGGTTTGTTTACTGATGGCAGCAGTCTTTGCTGGGCGCTTTCACTTCATTTCCTTTTCATAACAACAGCGACTGTTGCTCAGACAGGGTCAGCCATTGTTTTTACTGTATTACGAGTTATGTAGTGTATACAGAGTGCTGAACAGGCAGCAGCTGACAGCATGTTTGCCAATAAGCCCTGCAGGTGATCCTGGGTCATCAGCTGTCTTTTTCACCCTTGCAGCCCTGCGGGCGGACCATTGTGTCGAACACGAACAGAGGCGAACAGGAAGTGCCTTCTAATGTCATGGATACATGTGACATTGTTTTGACATTGCCTGTTATTGCAGTATCAGCGAGACACATCTTTAACACATGCTCACTTTTGAAGAAAACTAAAGTAAATTCATGTATTTGTGGTGATATTTTCTATTGTTTAATTGATTAACTTTAGATATTACTTGTCCAAAAACAGGATATTGTTTTTGTATATTTTTTATAGTATCAAGACTCCTTAATGATCATTTGGTGAAACTCCCTCTTCTAATGATGCATTGATTCACAGGCCTGATGGCAGCTTCCAGTTGGATAAATAAACAATATGTGGACTCTCCATAACCACATTCATAAAGTAAAAAGACAGCATGGTTAAAGTTATGACAGGGTTATTATGTGGCTCCCTAAGGACCTGTAAGTGTATAGTTTAGATTTGAATCTGCAGTCTGGAGATAAATAAGTATCCCTGTATGACTGGCTTATTTCCCACAGTGACCTGTACATGTGCATGTGCAGTCGTGTTCTGTTTGGTCTGCAGATAACAGTCCAGTACAGCAGCGTTTTCTCTTTCGTCCACTGCTGCACTTTCTGCTCGCCAAGAATTTCCCAGCACAAGATGATCCACAGGGACAATGCAGGGGATAAAAAAAACGGCTGCTGTCATTTGGACAGAGCAGAGGGAGTTGTAGTTAGAAGTAAGAGACACTCACGAATGCATTTAATGTGTGTGAAATCTGGATGTTTATTGTCATATTTCTATACAGTTGTAAGTATCATGTGTCAAGTGGTTTCATTCATGAGGCGTGTCTGTTGAATGTTGCTGAGGCATACATCCTGTCTGTATTTTAACGCTCAGAGATGAAGGGCTCATATATCACCCTTGCAGTTTCAGTGGCAGCAGTATTCGGTTGCTCTGAGATGCTTCAGTTGCTATTTGAGCCGCAGGAATTGGTGGACGGCCATGTTTCAGATTCCTCACCTGTTTCTGTCCAGCCAGGGGTATGATTCACTCCAGATGGGAAAACTGGAGTCACGTTGTGCAAAGTGTATATTGCATGCGGAGAGATAAAAAGACACAAGAGTTTATATCATCCTATTCAAAGTGGTTTAACTATCTTTACATTAAAGGTGCACTTTCCTGTAAAATAATGTATAAGTAATGTAAAAGTAATCCCCCTCAATCATCACATATGACCCAATATAAGTGGGTAGCAGTGTATCTATCTGCCAAGACCCCAGGGATGTTTCTAGGGACAGCGTGCGAGTGGGTTTAGGTTAGGACTTAATAAAAAGCTAGCAACCAAGTGCCAGACTGTAAGCAGCTACAAAAATGGTGGACACTACACTGAAATCAGCGAATGAGAGTGAATCTGGGGTTGGTGGTCACTTTTGCCAACAATATTGTTTACAAACAGTAACTGACAGTTCCTGCGTAGTATACTTTTAACAATGGATCACGTGACTACTTGCATGCGAAAGGGAAGGGGCTTTACTGTGACAAACACAGAGAATTACTGCAAGCACCAAACTGCAGACAAAGTTAGCACCTAACATTTAACGGCCTAATAGCTCCATAATTCTCCTAGGAGTTGGGGGAAACCAAAACAGAGCTTAAAGTACAGTGAATCACCACCACTGTTTTTGAAGCAACCGAAGTGACCAAAAAAATCAGGTATTATAGCTTTAAATAGTAAACACTGCTAAAATGCCCCTAAAATTATTCCTTTAGAGGAATACTTCTACCCCAAATGACCATTTGTATATCAATTACTCACCCGTTATGTTCATTTTGTGAGAAGACTTAGTGTTTCTTGTATGCCTCCATGATAAATGAAAAATTCAAAAATGGAGAAAATTCTTCATGAATTGAAATCATAGGTGACCACATTTAACAACAGCAAAACTTTATCAAAACATCAGTTTACAAACTCTCACACAACTTGTGCTGTGTCATTCAAGAGAATCCAAGAAGATTTAGCCAGTCGCATGCTTAGTACTTTCCAAACACATGCATTTTTGCTAAAAACTGAACTGAATGTGAAACATATGTCTGCTTTCCTCAAAGCTGGACTACATTTACAAAAATAGCAATTTTACCTCACTGAACATGGGAACTTCTGGTCTTCTACTGCCACAATGAGTCCAAATGAACCATTTAGAAACACCGAAGTCACACGCTAACACAAACAAACTACCTGTTACAGCAGAGGTGACCAGCAGCTCCTGTGTTCAGTGAGGTAAAATTACTGTGTTTGTTAGTGGAGTCTGCTTTTAAGAGAACATAGAAAGGTTTTGTTCTCTGTTCAGTTCCCTATTAGAAAGGGCTGTCTGCTTGGGAAGTACTGAGCATACGACTGGATAACGTCTTTGATCATACTGCATGAGTTGTGTTAGAGTTTGTAAACCGATGTTTTTATGCAGTTTTGCATTGTTAAATGCAGACCCCTATGACTTTAATTCATTAAGAATTTTCTCTGTTTCTGGATTCTTCGTTTACTGGAAACATAAGAAAAAAACAAAGTTTTCTTTCCGAATTCAAGGTAACACAGGGTGAGTGTTTGATATACAAATGATCATTTGGAGGTTGAACTATTCCTTTAAAACACTGTGGCAAAACTCAAATATTTTTGCTAATCTTGCTAATAAATAGCAACACTGGGCAGTCATTACTGCATTAGGTATTCACATACTCACACTCATACTATGGACAACAGATTACAAATTGATTTTTTTACACACAACACAAAACTGTCAAACCAAGATTTACGTCTTGAAAGGAAAAGAAATGTGACAAACCTCTAAAATAACGAATACCACTTTGCTTTGCTTACATTTTAACCTGATGTGAGCTCTTGAATGCAGTGCGAGTGTATTATGGGTCACAATAGGATTGGTATAGCCTGCTTCTAGACCTTTGAACTGCCACTCACATCTCAGATTTGTCCAGTGATTGTGTAAAGTAATGGAATCACTTTAGCAATTCATGACTTAAAAAAGGTAACCAGTACCAGAAACATGAACTTTCACAGAGTCCAATAAAATCAGTGCAGTTTATCTTAATTGAGTTCTTTGTATAATGAAGAGTTTGATTTCTGAGTGTGTGTGTGTGTGTGTGTGTGTGTGTGTGTGTGTGGGGTGAGTGGTCCTCTTTTGGTCTGTATTCCTCAGTAATCGTCAGTGTAATCGTGTTAGAGCTGTCAGTGAGTCTGTCAGTCATGCTGGTTGATACGTCTGGCTGCGATCTCAGCAGAGTGGCCTTCTAACTTAGCTGATATGATTACATAATCTCATTAACCCCAGGTTTCCTGTAATTCAGAAGGGCAACTGCCTCCATAATTTGACACATCCTGCCTAATCATCCACTCCTTCCTCTAATCCTCCCCTTGGTGAGACATGATTACACTCTTCATGCTTTGTTTTGTCAGTGAAAGGGGAATCAGCTGCGGGATTGAAACCAGGTGACCACTGAAACCACTTGTAAGACAAGTTTTTAAACACAGCTGCTTCTGAGTTTTGAGCTGTCTCTTATGTGGCCAGAAGGTGGCACTGTTAGTGAAGCTACTGCAGGCTAAAGCAAATTGGTAGAGGCCTTAATGAGATTGCATTGAGTTAAGTGCTATAAAGACAGCTGCTATTTCCATAGCTTTTATCATGATATTTGGCTTTATTTTCCTGTCTTTACTGTTGCCTAGAATGGTCCTGTGGTCTGCACATTAATCTCTATCTCATGCCATTAAAAGCATTTTCTCCATTAGCCCTGGCACTGCTCAATCCATTAACCACTGCAGCAACACTTGATGTTTGTGATTCAGGACCACTTCTGTTTTAAAAATACCTTTTCTCCATTTTTACAGGCTGTTAAATTTTAAAGAGTATGTTTTTGAAACAGTGGATATTTCACTTTGGAACCAACTGCTTTTTTCTAACTGTGTTTGCTTCTTTCTTGTTTTTATTTTCTTCTAGGTAAGTGGCTGTTCCTGGCTTTAAAACTGATTGTGGGGTTGAGCCATGGCTCCAGTGAGGGCCAGTGGAGGCTGTCAGGTGGCACAGAAAGGGTGAGCTCCTAATGCAATGATCCTCTCGGACAACAGTGTTATTAAAAATTAGGTCTCTGTCTATGTCACAATATCCCTACACCACTGATCCAATTCATTTTCCACTTGTTACACACCAGCTTTGTATGTGCCCTGGCTTTCAAATGAATACAGCTTTTCATTCAGCATAATGATGATAGTGACCGGGCAGCCTGTGCTGCGGTTGTTGGTGGCATGAGAGGCTGCAGGATGTTCGTCATCATGTCTGACATAGTCTTTGCTCTGATGCCAAGTTGAATCAATTGCATCTGTATCTGATCTGCAGCTCGAGGGTGTCTATGTCTCTGCCCCTGTCTTTCCTTCTGTACTTTTGTATCTCAAATGAAATCTTTAACCTCTTGGTGAAAGGATGGAATCACATGTGATGCACAGTCAGTTTTACAAAAGTGTCTGCTTTATGTGTGATATTAGGGCTGAAACTAATTGTTATTTTCTTTTAATCTATTCTTTGTAATGGCTTACACAATCTGTCATTAAGTATATACAAAAAAAAAGTGATAAATGATCATCACAACTTCTCAGAGCCCAAGGTGACATCTTATATAAGATAACTGGCTAGTACCGTTTTTCGGTTGTTCCAAGTGCGGAGAGAGCATATGTGGCCGCATGAGGCTGCCTAGAGGAAAGGTGCTGCTCTCAGCGTCTTTTTTTCAATTGTTCCCATGAGGAGAGAGCATATGAGGCCACATATGCAGTTAGAACTATGACAACACGACAGAAAAGCCCATGTGTGGGAGCAGCTCGGCCAGACATTGAATGACCCTGGGCAGTGGCAAACCTAGACTCTGGGGCGCTCCAGGCAAAGAAGCCCAAGGGGGCTAACCCCCTTCACTTTAGTCAGCAGGTGACAAGCAAGACACAGGAACTTGGCTTGGGTCTTGAGGAGTTGTAGCATTTATTTACTGAAAAATAGGCCCATCTGTACTGTCCACATAATGCCGATAGAGCCACCAGGGTCTCTTTTTCCAAATTTCTTTTGGAGCCCCCCCAAACATTTGCCTTGTTTGCCGCTCTTGATGATGCACCCCTGCTGGTGAATGTTGTGCTTTTATCACCATACACATTATGCACTTGTTGTTAGCTGTGTAGTCAACCCTCTATTAATATAGCGTTCCGTTAGCTACATAGCTAACATTAATGTTAAGATGTTGGTGTCACAGAAACAAAACCCACACGCAGCGCTTCCTTAAAAAATGCTTAGTGCTTATATGGACACATGCCCCAACAGTCCAAAACCTAAGATATTCAATTTATGATAATAAAGAAAATCAATAATCCTCATCAGTAAATCCTTGCATTTGGCCTTTTTCCTCCTAAATTACTTGAACAAGAAGTTGATTGTTTTGGCATTAATTAACTTGTTGAATGACTTTGATGCCTTCTTAGATTTGTGTTGCAAAGCTCAAAGTACTTAAAGTTTCCTACACATGAGACATATACTATATTTTGCTTATGTAACTTTCCAGAGTAGGTTATATTCAGGCAACCCTTCGACTGACATTTAAGTTTGTCAGTAATTGTAAGTTATAAAGCCATCGTCCTTGTGCCATTTCCAGAACTTGCCTGGCATGAGATGAAGTTATAAAAGCTGCAGGGGCTGTTTGTTTGCCAACCCTCACCGCAGGCAAAACAGCCGACAACAGCCAGCAAGGCGCCCCAGCATATGAAAAAATCTGCTCTTTCCTCATGAGACCTCTCCTTTGCCACTCTTCCTCCAGGCACCTCATAGTTACTATCATGCATTTTTGTCATGGTTGTGCAAAGTCTGGGAGTGACCTGGAAGAGGACAGATGAGAGGGGAATGGAGCTTGACAGAGGGGAGGTGAAGCACTCAGTGAAAGGGTTTATTTTCAAGTAGCCCCTTTCACACTGTCACGGTTGGGTTTATGAGGAGGGCAAAATTGATATATAGGACTCCACTAATGGCACCGCACACATATCATGCTGACAAAGTGGCCTCAGAGTCTTTCCTGGTCTAAGGAGGTTTGTATCTATGGGAGTGTCGTGATGGGCTTTGCCAAAGTGCCTTTAGGTTTTGTTCTTGTTTATCTGGCAGTCGAAAACATCATTGTTGTCACAGTGGATATATTACCCATTACCCCAAATTCCTTTTGGGGGATATCCTCACAGTGACTGCAGTGTAGACAAAGTTTAGTTAGCATCTAAGAAGACTGTGCTCAAAGTCTGAAAATAAGGGTATTTTAATGAGCTGTGGAACTCCCTTAAAGCCTCCATGGTTGAAAAGTGCTGCTTAAAGGGAAATTTTGGTTTATTTCAACCCGTCTCCTATCGTCCTAAATTTGTTTCAAGTGACTAGTGACATAAAAATAATAGTTAGCATGTTAGCCGTTAGCCTAGATACAGCCGGGGCGCATAGTAGCGTCAGTGAAAGGGCAACTTTCAAGTGCAAAGTTAGTCCACTAAACAAGCTTTTTTCCACAAAGACCGCCTCATATCGTTAGGATAAATGTCAGAGAACATATACAAAACGACATGTAAACGTGTTGTCTTACCTTACCGGTGTGGTGCCATGTTTGTTTACCATTTAGCTCTGCTATCCAAAGCGCGGCCGAAATATCGCGAGAACAAGCAGCGATCTCATACTGTGCCTGAAATCTCACGAGCTCTAGATAAAGCCCAGCTGGATACTACTCCAGGTGGAGGTGTCTCGTCCTGGGACACATCCAGACCTTGAAAATAAGGCTGCAACCGGTCCCATTCCTTGCAACAGAGGCATTCCTCTTCTGTGGGCACTGGGGCACAGCATTCACAGGTACACCACCAATCTCCAGAGCTATGCAGCCTTGCAGCAGCCATTCCTCCTCTCTCGTCCTCTACCTGTTGCACCTCTCTCTGTCTCCTCCTCCATTCTTCAATTTCACGTCAGCTCTTCGTCAGTGTATTCTGGCTCAAATAAATAAGGGCAGCCATCAAACTCTGCAAAATCAAATTCCTCCTCCACAAAGTCGAAGTCTGGCAAAAAGTCAGCCATTATTCTATAAATCTTTCATAAAATAAATGAATGAACTTTTCAGGCTACTGTTCGGTTCTGCCTTCCAGTTGTTGCTGCTTGTTCTCGCGAGATTTCAGGCATGGTATGAGATCGCTGCTTGTTCTCGCGATATTTTGGCCGCACTTTGGAAAGCAGAGCTAAATGGTAAACAAACATGGCACCACACCGGTAAGGTAAGACAACACGTTTACATGTCGTTTTCTATATGTTCTCTGACATTTATTCTAACGATATGAGGCGGTCTTTGTGGGAAAAAAAGCTTGTTTAGTGGACTAACTTTGCACTTGAAGGTATGCCCTTTCACTTACGTTTTAACAGGTCTGACGCTACTATGCGCACCGGCTGTATCTAGGCTAACATGCTAACTATTATTTTTATGTCACTAGTCACTTGAAACAAATTTAGGACGATAGGAGACAGGTTGAAATAAACCGAAATTTCCCTCTAATTAGGTTTCTCAGAGCCAACATTCATCACTAATTTCTCACTGATATTCAATATTTTTTTTTTAAATCATGATGAGAACAGACCAGTTTCAATCAGCCTGCATCTTCATTAGCATCCTAGAGTTATATAACAGCCATTACCAAACCTACACATATACACTCTCTCCTCAGGATGTAGAGCCAGTCTCCTTTTGCCACATGCCAGACTTGTTGATGTGGCTGTGAAGTTCAGTGTAGCGCTCCCAGTTTCTGTGCAACTTATATGTTCTGTTGTTAAAATTCAAGCAAGCACTGTTAAGCGCATACTGGTACGCAAATGTCATGGTTCCGTTCAGACCCTGGTTTAGAAATCACGGTTCGGTGCATGTTTGGCACAGTGGAAAACAACTCCATTACACAAGGATCAGTTTCTTTTCATTTATTTTTAACAGACAGTGGTGCAAGTGTCAAAGACAGACACATTCCTCCTGCTGGGGACTGACCATAACATTTTGCCCACTGACTACTTTGGTAAATTATTTTCATTATGAAAATTAGGAACATTTTAAACACTTACATATTGCACTGTAAAAACACTGAACAAACACTCTCCTGAGATGTGACAGGTCACAACAGGCTATAAAAATGAAAAGCATCTCTTATGCAATGAAAATGAAAATGCAAGAGACATAGAAAAATAAGAAATAAAACTTGTGCATCAGGAACAGTATTTTGATTAGTTCCACGCTGGCTATATTCAAACATTCAGAACACCCAAACATTTATCATTCTGGTGATTGGCACATCTGGGTGATACCGTTAAATGTGCATTAGCATGTTGGATCTGTTTCTATTCACAGACCCTACAACTGTGGAGCAAAGCTGACACATTGTCCTCATCTTTTTCATAGCTCTCTC
This sequence comes from Epinephelus lanceolatus, assembly GCF_041903045.1. Classification (NCBI taxonomy): domain Eukaryota; kingdom Metazoa; phylum Chordata; class Actinopteri; order Perciformes; family Serranidae; genus Epinephelus; species Epinephelus lanceolatus. Next base: position 28,820,711 of record NC_135749.1, on the reverse strand, counting down.
TCCATTGTTGTTATAGCTGACTGGGGACCCGCAGGTGGGTTTATTTGCGCTGGCCAAATTGTGAAATGACTCGCACACCAATCAGCTTGTTGCTAACAATTTGCAACTCCTGTAGAAGTTTCTGGGTGGAAATTATGATTGTGTACTTACGTTCCATGTTATGTGCACCAATCTACAGATTGTTTATCCTGCATGCAGTAGTGTGCACCAGACAGTTAGGCACATATGCACACACTGTTACAGCGCTAATCACTATTTATCAGTTTGGTTTTGAATCTGAAAGCCAAAACAGCTTAAAGTTTAAGGAATACTCCCACATATCTTTGGATTTTCATTCCTTGTAAGCATAAAATATGGCTGTCAGTTTGGATTAACAGCAATTACAGTAGATTCCAGTGGTGACCCAGAGTCACACAAAATGCATGTCAGAGAGTAAAAAAACAAAATGAAAATATTTCACACCACTCCTGCAGTGTGATCAACTCCCTTCTGTTGATCGGTATGTTCAGTATGTCGTAAACAAACCTTGTTTCGCCAATGAATAACTCAAAATGTTGCTTCCAGCAGAGCTTCTGAAGGAGGCATTGATGTGAGTGGTGTAAATAGCTATATTGTGAGAGAAGCTATGAGTGTTTGGAAGATAGGAAACAGTTCAGATACAGTTAAGTATTCTTTTAATAATGTAACTGGGGGTGTCTGTGGTCAGATTTATATTTTGAATTTAGGTTTTATGGACTGGAGATGGAATGTGTGCGCGTGGAAACATGGAAAACACCCTCTCCAAAATAATGTCAAAACCAGCCTGTGCTCACCTCATTCCGCATCCACGCTGCCAGTTTGCCCGTCTTTTGATGTTTTTATCATCTGAAACTTTTGGATGGTCAGTTATGGTTGAGTGGTGATAAAACCACTGAGTGACTTTCACTTCCAGGAAGAGTCTGTCTGTTTTGTGTGTTGCTAGTAGCAATGCTATCTCCTCTGACCGCTGCTCTGGCCCCATATATTTACTCATATTTCTATGGTGTGTCATGTTTCTATGGTTACAGGCATTCCTGGCTGACCACACCCCGCCGTGGGCTTTTGATGACTCACTGCAGTAGCCAGTCTCTAGCACACACACGCTCACACACACACACACACACACACACACACACACACACACACACACACACGCACACACGGAAACTCTCATATTTCTTCCTCTTCTGTTGCTATGGATTTGTTCCTCTTAATCACAAGATGCTCTTATGATCTGATTTGGCAAAATGACAACTCTGGCAAAGTGCAGTCATCCATTAGCCGTTCTCCAAGTCGGCCATTTTAGCTCAGTGATCTTTCAGACAAACAAAATCCCGTCACCTTTGCACTGAGCAGCATTTCCACTTTAAATGCTTTATATCGTTCTGTCGACACCGCAGCTGCTCCATGCCTCCCTGAGATGCCTCCCGGGGTTTTCTCATAAAGTTACAGTGGTTCAGCCAAACTCATGATGCACTGTCCTCTGAGCATCCATTAGCTGCTCATACTGACAGCCATTTTACCTCAATTGCCCTCTAGACAACTCAATGCTTTTATGCTGAACAACATTTATAGCCTGGGTGGTTTGTGCAATACCAGCTGAATCTTTTTGCTCTGCTTTGTCATGTCAACATCCTGTTGAAGACTGAATTTATGATGTACTTTCCTCATACCCAAATTAAAAACATCTCATGGGTGTAGCAAATTAACTGATACATTACAGTTTTTTGCAGTCAGACATTTCATACTCATTACCTTTGTGTTGTAAGTTGATGGTAAATGCCTTGCACCACCACCTGGCTGATATGACTTGTCATCCTTTAGACTTTGATTTGAGTTCCAGTCTGTCTTCACTTGTCAGCAACAGAACAGCACCCTGCAGGTGAGTTCACCATCTTGCTCATGGACAATTGTTGGTTATGAACATATAAAACCAGGGAAAACCTGGGTGGCTTCACTGGCCTTCCTCGCCCCATCTGCTCGTTCCTTTACAGACACAGCTGGTTTGTGTCAGTCCCAGATGGGACAAAGGCAAATCGTCATCATACTTTTCGGACAGGGTTTTATTAACAGTAGCTGAGATCTTTTGAAGGAGCTGCATATCCACAATGCTTTGCAAATTTGAAAAACACAAGCGCAGTAATGGAAAACACAAATGTAAAAGCCAGCTGTAATTGCTGGTGGACAATTATTGTCTCCACATGTAGAAAAGGAAAGTTCTTTCCCATTTCAAAGGTGAAACGTTGTTCGCTAGTTAACTATGAGTACTGCCTCTGTATGACTGTCACAAATGGGCAATGTTGTTCAATGTCTCTATATTTTTGTATTTAGGAAAATAGGTCTCTGGTAATCATGGAGATGACTTAAAGCCATTTGCTAAAGCATAAATTAAAAATTTTAGAATCCAGTAATACATGAAGTCTGCGTGAGTCTGTGTTGCCAAGAGTTTTACATTTATATTTTAATATTTCAATTTTTTCAGTAAGAAAACACGATGAAATATTAAGAATCAGTTTTATTTTACACTCACCCATTCTTTCTTCTATTCTCTTTGTCTTTGTCTCTTTGTCTTCATTTTCTTGCTCACTTGTAAACCACATAGCAAAGCTTCTTCTGTCCTGAGGATAAATAGAGAGAGTGAGACCCTGGCTTAATTAATAATGGTGTTTTTTTTTATTTGTGATTTCCAGCAAGTCATCATGAAATAGGTGTTTTGCATTACTGCTTGTTGTTTTTAAGTCTTTAAACCTTTTTTTTAAGGCACATCAGGTGATCATCAGTCTTCCTTGGAAAAATATGTTCTTCCAGTCAGTAAAAGGTTTTTTAAATTTAGTGGACATGAGGTGGACAGATGTAAGATCCAACCCCAGAACAGAGAGAACAGTTTGAACATAGACGAAGACAGATCAAGTGGCACCCTCTGATACTTAGATTATGCAGGGAAACTGGCTTTTATTTCACTGCAGACAGTTTACCAAGCAGAACGGCCTTTGGTGTTTATTGATCAGCATATTGGGTGCATGCTAGATTGTGATCATTGCAGAATAGACATTTAGCGTATCAGCAGATGTGTATGTGTGTGTGTCTTCAAGCATTTTTCTCACCACTCTGTTTCCAATGTCAAAATGCAGAGTTGCATTTAATGACTTGGAAGACAACCATACAGCTTAAATTACTCGCTATAAAGTCTGTACTGGAATGCAGAGACCACTTCATCTGCCAGAGGAGTTGAAAGGGTTTGGTTTTAAAGCAGCCACTGTCACCTTGACTTGTCTCCATTCTTTCGACGTCTGTCGCTTCCACCATGGCAATGAGCTTTCAACACGGTTTAAAGAGGGACATAATAAAACCACCTTATTTATTTATATCCAGGCAAAGATTTAGCATGCTGGGCTTCCTCCTGGTTACACATATTCTCATGGGGTAGCTGCTCAGAATAACCACGATGTATTGGTGATTTTCCCATCCTGTCTTCATTTTGGGAAGTTTCCACATACTGTATTAATTCCCGTTGGGTGGATAATTAATTAATGACTCATTCTAAGCTTTTATTATTGTCTCCATCAGGCATAAGCCTGGAGGGGATCATGCGTTTGGTCATGTGTGTGTGCATCGGTGTACCTGTCTGTCTGCAGTTGATCTTGCAAACTGCTGGGCCAATCAGCCTCATATTATGTGTTCACATTTATGACTGTATGCTAAGGATCTCTTGTGGTTGCGTTGATTCATAACTGTTGAAAAACCTGGTTTACTGAATGTTTCATACCGTCATTGACTGCTGACTCCTCACTCCGCTTAAGTGGGTAGGGGCTGCAAGTTTTCCGTGAATCAACTTGGCTAAAACCAAGAAGCCTTACCTAGTCTGTTGCAGGCCACATTTTTTGGCATTTTTCATGGCTCAAAGCTGAAATTCAGTTTGGTCTCAGTTTGAGCTAGAGCATCTGCAGATGAATTCCAACCCATTATGTTATGATCCACCAAAGTAAGGTAAAATACTGGGATAACGAGCCCCCGATTTTGTAACCTTCCTCGCCATCTTGACTGTAACAGAGCTGGGAGGGAAAATTCTACCAGTTGCAGCTCTCCGTGGTCCGACTTCCATGGCTGCAACCTGATTTTCTTCTGTCCCCCGCACGGTGTCATACTGTACTGCACAAATTAAATTTTTGTTCACTTGCAACATCATCTACTCAGTAGATTACAATTATTTTTTTTGGGCTGGTGAGCAAATTTAGCAGCCACTTGTATTTTTATTTCCAGCTGCAACGCAGCCACCTGGCGGAGATCTGCACTCGACTTTTCTAGTTTATACATCTATGATTTTATTATAGCCAATACTTTGTGTACTGTGTTTCATAAGAAAGGCTTTAGTTGAGAGGTGAAGCTAGAAGAGGTTTGACGCAGGTACAGACTGTTTCATGTCTCCCCATCTGCAGTTTGGTAGAAATAACCAAACAAACATCTGTTGGTTTGTTTGATTTAGAGCCAAGGGACAGGTAATGAAGAGCACATGGTGATAAAGTCTCTGCATCCAATGAACCAACATAACACAGGTCTCAAGGCTTTAGATGAAAAATACTGCTAAATTCTTGCACTGTGAGAAAAATCTGTTTTCTTCTACCATAAGTGATTTTATCTGCTGTGCCATATATCAAGACTTTGCCCGTGCTAGCAAAGCAGCAGTTCAGCTGTGTTTATGATTTGTGATTCTTTCTTCCAAATATCTTCACTTACTGCTTCAGTTTATCATTCTTGGCTATCAAAATACCAGGGAATTGGCAGCACATCATTTGCCTGGTATGATCCGCAGTGGAGCCTTTTCTTGTCTGGCACACAAATTATTTGCAGTGATTGTTTTAATATTGCCATGCCCCAAAAGGGTGGGGTTATCTCTATCTGCGGTGTTCAGTGTGACTAACAAGACTTTTAAAAATATCCTATTGTATTTGGCATTTTATGTGGCCTACACTAAATACTGAAGAAAGCCCCCATTTAACTGTAAGAATTATTGACTAATACTGTTAAACCCAGACCTCCTGGAGTCCTTACTAAGCTTATCTCCTCTTCTGCATGCTTTTACTCCCAGACATTTGTTATGAAACATAGCTCCCAGTAGAGCAGGAATCTGTTTCACATTTATTTTCTTGACAAATAGAGTGACAAACAAACAGGCCAAAGGTGATTTTCATTAAGGGGATTACAAGATGGTTGCAAGGAATGAATTATTCAAATGGTGACTCCTCCAAACTACTGTAAACAGTGCTAACAGATGTTCTCTGGTACTTGCAGAACTTGAAGCTTCTCAGTAAGCTCATCAGTTTTCCCTGTATCAGGTGCTGTGCACAGTCTGGGACTCTAAAAGGGACAATTATCCCAAAATCAAAACTATGTATTTTCCCCCTTACCTGTAGTGCTATTTAGTAGTCTAGATTGTTTTGGTGTGGGTTGCAGAGTGTTGCCGATATCAACTCAGAGATGTTTGCCTTCTGTCCAATATAATGGAACTAGATGGCACTCGACTTGTGGTTCTCAACAGCAGTATCTCTTAGTAGCATGCATCTACTGCTAGCTAGCCTAGCACCCACCGAGTTACCTGACATAATAGCCCAGCCAAGGAGGATGTTTTACACCTCATGCAGAGTACATGCACACCTCCTTCTGCACAGTGATATGGTTGGCAGGCGTAGTTCGGTAAAAATAAAATAGTTCATACATGAAACTGCTCACAACAAAATCTGTGGATTATCTTGAGTATACGAGTCATGATTTCTGGAGAGAGCCTTTGTTGTTGAGTTTTCCAAATGTTGCCATTTTTTTTGGGCGCTTTGAGTGCAACAAGCTGAGTGCCATCTACTTCCATTGTATTCAAGAGAAGGCAGACATCTCTATGGCCAATATTTCCAACACTCTTCAACTCCCACTAAAACAATCTAGATTGATAAATACATCAGAGATATGAGGAATAATATCTATTTATGACTTGGGGCTGAACTGTCCCTTTAAGGGGGTCTGCAGAGGATACTGTTGTATATGCTTTATTCTGATATTAATTACGGGATGACCGTCAGGATCTGTCAGAGGAGGGCACAGTTGTACCACTTATATAAAGGCCAATGGGAAAAACCACCATCCCCTGCAAACATTTTCCAACCTCCTCCTTGTATTTTTAGCCCCACTAGCAACAGTGGTTATCCTGGACTCCATTTTGCTTTCCAGTGGCAATCGGTCACAGAGGAGGCTGAGTAACAGAGGATTAAACACAGGCACAATTGTCCTCTCTTAAGGGAAAGAAATGACTTGATGGCTTTTCCATTTAGGTTTGCAGAGTTGGCTGGTTGGGGATGTGGGCTATGACTGCTCAGGGAAAATTAGAGAGACCAGAGATCATGGATTCTCTCAGTGGTTGAGCTGTAGGTTTGGTCTTTCTAAAAGGAAAACTCTGACATGACTCCCAGCCTTTGAAAATGAGTAGTAGTGTTGACAGTATGTTACATTAAGCACCTTCAGTGGTTTAATATACAAAGAGTGCTGTTCATTTTGTACCCTTGCTTTTTGTCAAAGTGACATGTTAAATACCATCAATCTGTTGTTTTTAAAAGTTGTAGACTGGCTACAATTGTGTGTTGTGTTTCGTGTTGACGTGGTTTTCCCCTCAGACCTGTTGATAGCTGGTTGTGAGTCATCTCTGACGTCATAAGATAAACCTTTTATCTGTCAGCTCTCTTCCTCCCAGAGCCACACTTGACCTCCCTTTACAAACAGAGCATCAGTTGTAAACCAACTGTCTCAGTACACACTGTTAGTTTTCTCATATAAATCTTTACACCAATGAAAGTTTCTGAGTGCTGTCTAGCACAACTAAATGAAAGAGAGGAGCAAAGCCTTTAATTTACATCTGTATAACAGCATGCTTTTTGAGTGTGGTTTAATTTCGTCAGTTGGAAAATAATGTTTTTGACTAATTTCAGGCCTGAAACACAGACCTGTACATTGTTTCAGGAATTTGTCCTTAATTGTTGTATCATATGTATATGTATTTAAACTCTTATACATTATTTAGGAAACTAGACAAAGTTCTACCATTGGAGAGATAACTCTGCTTGTTTGCAAGTGTTTTACCAAATTTAAATTAATTTTTCTGATTTTCTTTTTTGTAAAATCATTGTCAATATCTCAAGATAAAATGCAAAAGATGAAGAGACTAATAATATTCAGTTTCAAGAAAATACTGAGATTGTTGATTTGTAAGAAATACAGAACAATGAGAATATGAGTACTAAAACTACAATGTTTATTTCATTTATCCTTTCCAAATACATAAAGGAAATTTGTATTTGCTAAAACAAGCAATCTTACCTATTTATGAGCTATGTATAAGAAAATCTTAGATGAGGTTTTGTTTGACTTGTATTTATGTTAGATTATTTCATATTTGGCTTAAAACTGGTTAATGAGACGGTGCTGGGTTTGTAGCAGTAATGCCCATCAGTCCCACAGGGTACAAAGCTTCTCTACGCACTCTGATCCCTTTGGTTTCTGTTTTCTTTCTGTGTGCACACACCCTCTTGAATTCTCCTCCTTTCTTGCCTCTCGCCTCTCGTCCACACAGTTTCTCCTTCGACTGGGGACAGAGAAAGGTAGGAGGGGTTGTGAGCATCGTTGTTTTTTCATGCTGACTCATGACGGCAATTTGGTAGATAGAACCTTCATTACAGTGAGGTAAAACTGATGCAGATGAGAGATTTTTGTCTTGTTCGTGTGATGTTACCGCATGCAAACACTATATACTGAAGCGGTGGTAGTCAGAGATATTTCAAGAAGAAATTCTTTGAAGATCTTAAAGAAAACTCAAAGTCAAAATGGTGGCTGGAATGGTAATGCCCTTAGCCGACCTGAGGGCAATCTATGAGCTTCTCTTTCGAGATGGTGTCATTGTAGCCAAGAAGGATAAGTGTCCACATTCCATGCACCCTGATGTCAAGGGGGTTACCAACCTAAAGGTGATCCGCGCAATGGGCTCTCTGAAATCTAAGGGCTGTGTAAGGGAGACTTTTGCTTGGAAACATGCCTATTACTACCTTACCAATGAAGGGATTGCATACTTGCGAGATTACTTGCACCTGCCACCGGAGATCGTGCCAGCCCCCCTTCAACGTGTTCGTCGCCCTGCATCCACAACACGAGTCCATACAGTGAAAGGCCCCCCATCATACATCCCAAAACCCAAGCCTGGAAGAGGAAGCCAAGAAACCATGATGGACAGGTACATTTACCGCCACAAGAGATCTGAAGAGAGCGAACAATCTGAGAGGCCTCCAAAAAACTTTAGAGGCACTTACCAGTTTGATGCATCACTTGGCCAGCCTGGTGTTCAGACCCAAACCTTTTTTAAGAGAGACAAGGATTTCTGCAGAGGAGAGGAACATTGGGCCAAGAAGGGTAACAGGAAAAGTTTTAGAGTTTCTTGTCTTCCAACTGACGACAGAGCCACCAGATGTTCTGATTCATTCAAGGAGGCCAAGCTAGCCATTTCTTCAGTCCCCTCTTCTTTAAATGTACCAGAGTTCTCCAAAGAGATGCCGACTGTTCATATGGGTCCTTGTGCCCAAGTGAGGGAAGTTGTTAAGTTGACTGCTGCTCACTCGATTGAAGCTTTTGAGGATTCTGAATGTGTGAAGATGCAGGAGCCCACAGAAGAACTGACAAGACGAGAAACCTCTAATCTAGCCTTGGATGTACCTGGAGAGGAATTGCCTGAAGCTGAGCCTGGTGAATATGCGATGGTTGACCATCAAACTGAGATGTCTGATCCTGACCATGACTCAGCAACCTGTCCATCAACAGCCACAGAAAAAGTGGTGGATGATGACAACGTTGATATAGAGAACACCCACAAAGTCACAGAGAAGGACATTCATATCAAAATCTCCAAGATCTCCACCAGTGCAGCCTTTACGGCAGACTGTCCCAGCCTTGTTGTCCCTTCAGAGTGTCCAGTTGTTGTTCTAAAGACCAATCTGCATCAGGGAGACCAGAGCTTCCTCACAGAGGACCCTGAGGAGGAACAGGATGATCAGAGGGTGTGGCCTGACTTCTTAGAAGGTTTGAGCTTGCCTTAGTTCTTCCTGCTCTTCATCTGTTTCCTCCTCTTTCCTCTTGTCTGTAATAAAGGCTATCTTGGTGTTGCTATGGGCACTGCTTCTGTTTGGGAGGTTGAGAGAGAGAGATAATTTGATCATCTAGCAATACAAGTAATGCTCTTGTCATTTTCCATACAGCTAAACAACAACCAGACTGCCAATTAGGTATCATTTTACTGGATGCATACGGAATTGTGCCAACTTGTGGCTCACTTGCATGACAAGTTATGAAGTGTAGTTTTATATCTAAATTTGAATCTCATATAATATGAATCCCATAATTGATTTTATGTAGAAATCTGCACAATGCTCAAAAAGAGGCCATGTGTGCAGGCAAGATTTTTAAACAAAGCACATACCTATTTGCATATTGAGATATCAGGGTTTTTTAATTTACTAAATATCATAGATTTGGATTTAGATTTCCATAATTTAAAGGGTAACTGAAATATTTTTCAACATGGACCCTGTTTTCCTATATTTTTGTGTCTAAGTGACTAATGAGAATCAGTATGTGTAAAGTCTCCCCTGTGAAAATAACAAAAATAAAGGGGAGATTCTCCATGCAGTTAAACTTTTTTTTTTAATATCATAGATAAGCAAATGTACACGATATGATAACTGTCAACTTTTATATCACGCTATACCTTGAAACCGGTATATCACAGCAACCCTACATCAGCCACTTAGCAACAAAAACATAGGAAAATAGGGTCCAAGTTGGAAAATACAAAAGTTACCTTTTAAGTTTTTTTTTTTTTTTTTTTTTACAACAGCACTGGTCACTGAGCCAGTGTCCTTTGCCTGCAATTAGTGTTGCCTGTGATGCTTCAGGCCTCCTCTGTTTTATCTACACGGCAAATATTTATAAGTGCTTCCTGAGACATGTTTAGGGGTGAAATAAAACCGGAAGCTGTGACTTAGTTCATGCTTATTTAGGCCAAGGTAGCAGATCATCAGTTTAGTAATGCTGATACATGCTCGTTCCATACAAGTACAGACATAGGCAGTTATCCTAGAGTGTTTATTTATAGTCTATACTGACACATGAACGCACGCATCCAGTCAGACCAACTTTAACAAAATCAAGGCATAGATATACATGCATATACACATACAGTTTAGTTCAAGGAAGTTGGGCCTATATTAGGTATTAGTCAAGCCTTTAGTTTGTTTTTCATGGCTTGTGCAGAATTAAATCCATGAACAAATTTGCAGATTTTAAACAACTGGAATTTTGGGACTTAACTTTAGTATCCTGTACATTTATGTAGATATTGTCGATACTGAGTTATGTTTGCACATAAATGACTGATGGAGTTCATTCTGCCACCTGCTGGGGGAAAAGTGATCTGCTTTAAATACTGTCCTGCTACTGAATTGCACATTATTTACGTGCACAGATCGTACAGTGGTTTTCTCTTCATCTTGCAGAATGTGCAGCATTTGCCAGAGTTCCCATATAAATATTTATGAAGCCTCACACAGCTTGATGATGATCAGTGCCTGTACAGAAGCCACATATTTAAGTTCCAGGCTTTACCTTAATATGCAGCCTGCCTGAGAACTTTCCATTGTTGAGGCTGATATATGACTAAGCAGAGAGACTGGGAAATTTGAGTCCAATTAAGCCACACTCAGCTTTTCCTGCCTGTGCCTCCGCAAGAAGGGCGAAGCAGCAGAAGCAGTCCAGATGAGAACATGTGGCAGTTGCCACCTTTCATCTGCCCTCCTGTGTTTTAGCCCAGCCTGCAATGAAAGTAAACTCCAACATTTAAAAAGACCATACTGTATTTGAATGGGGCAGCCACAGCAGCACACAGTCACTAACCCGCTGTCTCATAGTACTATGTGTGGCATTTATTACGTGATATAAGAGAAATCAACAAGAAACCACTGAGCTACGATGGAAGTGAGTTATACTAGAGACTTCATGGAGGCTTTGATTCAACACGGCCAAGGTAGGGAACAGTTCTGTCTTCTTACCAAAAGGTGTCAGCACAGAAATACTTAATGGTGAGTCTGATCTTGTGTAGAGGACCAAAGAGGATGAAGCAGGTATGGGTGTGTCTCTCACTGTATCAGATAACAGTCCGGGACAGGCCTTTGTGTTGAAGTGACAACACATTGTTTTAAGTGTTCCTAAGATTGTATTTTTTTTTTTTCACCGGAATTGCACACTGTGTCTGGTTTATTCTGAGTTCAGGCGTACAGCAAGTGTTTATATAGAGAATAAGACCAAAGCAAATTATAGTTCATAACTTTACACCATAAACCTTGAGGTAGACACCACCCACGCCGCCTGGCACTGTCTGGGATCATGTTCCCTGGTGTTTAATCCAGGGGGTGTGGGCAGCAAGGAGAGCCCCTGACTGGCTGCTCCGCGTCTCGCCCCCGATTAAGATTGTTACGGGTGAATACAGGGCATCAGAGTGAAGCACCAGGCCTGGGTGGGCTCAGAAATTATGCACAGCTGCATAGATAACACGCCCTAAAGATGCACAGACTGTACACTGCCTTGAGTAGATAAAACATTTTAGTTTTGCTTAGTATTATTATTACTGTGTGCAAGTGATGATTTTTTTTCTTCCAATACTGAAGGGATAAATCATTTTGTTGATAAAATGTAAAATAATAGTAAAGCCCCAAGATGAGAGCCCAAGATCACATCTTTATTTTAATTTGTTTTGTTTGACTGAAAGTCCCAAATTAAAGTTATTCATGATGCAATTATATAAAACAAAGAAAGCAGTAAATAATCGTATTTGAGAAACTTGAATTATAGTGAATATTTTTTGCATTTTTGCTTGTGAATAATCATTTTTTTCATTTGATTAATAATTTAACACCGGCTACCTTTAATGTATCATAAAACTAACTGTAACTGGGTGGTACGAGGAATAGTATTCAGTTAATGTTCTTAAATCACAGTAACTAAACCATAACAAGAAATACGGCCAACATAAAGCTTTATATTTGTATAAAGACAGAGCTGTACAGATGTGTGTGCAATATGTTAATATATGATATGATAAAAATTATCCTCAAATGTAATTGTTTTCTAATATCAGTAAGCTGGTCCAGCTCTCACGTTTTAGTTTTAAATCAGTCATTGCTGTTATAGTCAAACAGTATGATCCATATCCTGTGGATGTGGGGGCATGTTTTAACTGTCTCCAGTTTTTCCACAGAGAAGCCTTTGTTATAGTAGCTTGCTGGCATAAATCATGTTTTCCGCTCTTTGTCTAAATCCTGTAAGAAAATGTGTCCCTGGGAGTTTCTGCAGCCCTGCACATGGATTCCATCCAGTGGCGCTCGTCAGAAACCACCACGCATGATATGCTGTTTCCACTGAGGAGAGCCTCACAAATTAAGTCAAACTCGCAACGCTGTCTAGTTTTCACTTCCCAGCCGAGCCTCCGGTTCTCTTTTTTATTTTTTCTCCGTGCTTTTTTAGCACGCCCCCCTGGTTTTCATCAGAACACAATGTCGTGAGGTCAGATTTGACTCCTTGGCAGTTCAGTATTTTCTCTAAAAGTTGTGAAGACGCTGAGCAAAGATGGACTTATGCTGCTGTTTTTGTCCAGGACCACGAGATGGTAGGTTTGCTTTTTATAGAAACTTTTCATTTTAAACTCTATATCAGTGCATTAGGGGATGCTGTGACAGGAAGAAAACTAAGCAGAGTTGAATTTCCTGCATTATGCATGTCATCTGAGGACAGTGCCACTCCCGGCATCAGTATCTTGTTAGAAGATTAAAAACATCTCTGACATTCCTATCATTGCTCACCTACCTGTGCTCTTTGGGAAATCTTTGTCATTAGTGATTGAGGCATTTTAAGTCAAATCAAAAGAACTTTTTACTTAACAGACTGTGGATGACTGTATGGATGTGAAGTTCAGCTTTATTGCCTCCGTGTGGGTATGCAGAGTATGCATCACAATATGGGAATCATTGAGCAAACACATACCATGTGAAGAGAGTGGGAGGGGGCTGACTCCTCCCATAAAGGAGTGCTGGAATGAATTTATTCCAGACGTTTGTACTGCTGCCTTGGTTTTATTCCCTTTGCTCGGTCTTCACTGTTAGTAATTGCCAAATTATGCTGCCAGTTTTCTAAAGCTTTGGGGATTTGGTTGACATTTTGAAACTGGGATCATATGAGGTCTCACCCAGAATTAACTGCCAGATGAAAATCACTCATACAATCACCCTTTCTTTTGTTAAGAGTGTACTTTAGCCTCTGTTACCTACTGCTCTACTTTTGAGGAGACTTTAAAGGAATACTTCATCCACAAAATGACCATTTGTATAACAACTATGCACTGCGTTACCTTAATTCATGAAGAAAACTATTTTTCTCATGTGCCTCCACGCTCAACGGAGAAACCAAAAATGCTCAACATTCTTAATAAATTTACAGTAAGTAGTCAAAACAGTTTACAAACAACTCATGCAGTATAATCCAAGTTCATTTATCCAGTTTAAAGCTCAGTACTTCCTCAAGCACATGCATTTTGATTAAAACAATATGATTTTAAACACGTCAGTACAAATAGTCTCACACATGGCTAAGTGTCCCTTAGCATGTGCATGTGTTTGAACTCTGCGTGCTTGCACACACTCAGGGTATGCTGCTTCCAGGTGGGAGTGTTTTATATTGTGAAAATTTTAGTGAAAATGCAAATGATGTGTACGACTGGATAACTGAGACTTGGATTATACTGCATGGGTTGTGTGAGAGTTTGTAAACAAATGTTCTGATATACTTTTGCTGTTGTTAAACGCGGACCCCAGTGACTTCAATTCATGAAGAATGTTCGACTTTTTTGGATTCTCCGTTCACAAAGTTTTCTTCACGAATATAACGTAACACATGGGGAGTAATTGATACACAAATGATAATTTTGCCTGTGAAGTATGCCTTTAAATGTATTAACTTAACTCTGTCATGGCGTACTCTGGGCTTTTTGGTATGTCAAAGGCCTGTACATCAAAAGACTGTTCTGAATTCTCCTCCGTACATAAGTTGATGCTGTGCTCATGCCAAAGGCAGCTTGAGGTCCAGGCGGCTTAACGTCTATTTCTGCTTGTTTTATGGAGCACGATTGGTGTGTGGCATTACAGTCAATGCGTGATCATGATACTAGTCTTGGTGTTGGGTTTCTGCGTGACACTGTTTCCAGTGCACACCAACTAATGTTCCCTCTGTGATGTTCTGGCAACACAAACTCCGGCAGAGATGTCGTTTTGCCCGCAGCAATATGGTTTTGATGTCTCAACAGTGATGCAAGCAGGTGTGTTGTGTGCCATTATAGTTAGGCTTATTAGAGAAGATCCGCCAAGTGTCAACAGCTTACAGTCCTTGTATAGCTCAATACACTGAGGTTAGACTGAATATAAAAGGCATGTTGCTGAGAGCCAGGTGAGATGTTCAAAGAGGAATTTACTGGTGAGCACATAGTGACATAGAGGTTGTAGTTCCAACTGACTGGCAGGTTTGAAAATGTCCAAAATCACTGTGTTTAAAGTGACGTTGTCAGGAGGGGCTCACTCTAGTTAAAGCATATATTTTTCTCCAAGGCTCCCCAGTGTTTTAATAACAGGGCTTGTCTACAGGAGAAATGAAAAGCACTTTCCGATTTAAGGGTTAAAAATAAGGGAGATTTGAAACAGTTAGTGGTAAAACTGTATCCAGTTAAATAGGTTTCTGGGAAGTTTATATGCACTGGCAGTGCAGTCCAAGCATAAGGAAGCAATTAACATCGGGGGAAACATAGTGAAGTTGCATAATGAGAATGGATTGATAGCGAGTGGATTATTCTGCATAGGGGAAAAATAAACGTGGGAGGCATGGTTTCAGTATAAACATTATGGAAAAGGAGGAAGGGGTTGGCCCTGGATGGTCTGTGACTCATAAAGCATGGTGGAAAATAACTGAAGGGGCTTCAATGGGTAGAAGAAAATCCTATGGAGTGAATGAGTTGGAAACTTTGACACTGGCCCAAGGTGGATCTCACTCGTGCTTAGTTTTGCTTCTTATCAAGGCTGACTGGTCTGAGTGTGTGTGTGTGTGTGTGTGTGTGTGTGTGTGTGTGTGTGTGTGTGTGTGTGTGTGTGTGCGCCACACAAAACAGCCTCATATATTATTAACTCCTGCAGATAGGCTGCAGCGAGCGAGGAAAGCACTGAGCCAGTTCCTGTTGGGCAAAACCAGCGGAGTCACTTGAGCCATGGAGGACAAAACTTCTTTCTAACTACTTCAAGGCTGCAAAGTTGCTCGTGCTGGGAGAATTAGAACTAATCTTAAAATAAGTACAACTTAAAATGACAAAGAAGAGTGTGTAGAAGAGAAAGAGCAGAATTGTTAGAGTAAAGTACCAGGAAAAGGGGGAGGGAGAGAGGGAGGGAGGGAGACCAGCCACTTCTGCCAGAGGACTGAGTCACAGGGAAGAGAGGAGAGGGAGGGGTGCTCTTTCGTTCTTCTCTCTGTCGTAAAAAGTCACGGACAACTTGGCTGCAGCGCTGGTTTTAAAGTCCGGGATGGCACCACACCCCTAGGCGCACACCCCCCTCCACTCCCCCCTCACCTTTCACCCCCCCTCCTCCGCCTCCCCAGCCCTCCCGTCTGTCTTCAGAGCCTGGGACTGTCCACTTTGTACCAGGCCAGATGCCGGCAAGCCCCCCTGGAAATGCGTTCCCAGCCCTGGTGGTTGTGGGACACATTGTTACCTTAATCCTTGCCTGGCAGTGGAGAGTGCGGAAGAAGCAAGGTAAGAAAAGCTGGAGAACTTATCGCTATACGAGGCTTACTTCAGGAGAGGTTGTGGTAGTGCCTTAAGAGGAAGGTAGCTCAAAGCTTTTTCTGTAGAAATAGTTTCTTGCCGGCTGTTCAAGTCCATCGTCACTGCTCTCTCCTGTACTGTGTGTTTTTGTGGCACACACACTCTCTCTTCCTCGCTCCCCCCTCTTTTTCCCTCACACGTCTCAGTTTCCTGTGGTATGGAGATGTTGCAGTTAACCCTGTAAGTGCTGGCTGTGATGTGATGACGTCAGAGGTGGAGTATTCTGGTCGACCAGAGGTTTTTTTTTTGGCTTTGTCAGAGCTCAGATGTGCACACCTCAGCATCAGCTCTGCTCTCCCTCTTGGGTTTTTTTTCTTGAATAGTGCCTTTAAAGAAATGCTCCATCATTTCATCCAAGCTGTGTATTGGTAGAGATCTGGCTTTATTTGTGTGGTTCCTTTAAGGTGACTTAGCCCTTGACTATCTATCTTCATAAGTATTTACTCATGTATTGTTTAGTAGACTTGTTCAGCTGGTTTCTTTTTGGAAAGCTCCCAGTGCTAAAAGCTAAGCATATCCTCTTTACATACCAAACATGTGCTGCCAGAGGTAAAAGAATTACTCTCTTTTCGCTTCACTGAATAGCCTGAAGGTTACCTGCAGGCATGTGTGACTTTTAATGTCACCAGACACACCCCGCACAGGCCTGTTTTACTGTTGACACAGCTTGGCACAATGGTGGCTGTCAAACACACCTCTGCAGACGACAAACCCTTAGGCAAATTAAAGGATGTCTGACTGACGGTGTGCAGGTGAAGATAAAGGGCTGTTGTGTTTTTTACCACCTGAAAGTATGGGGAGAAACCAGTTTGGCCAACAGACACTCTGAAATTAACTTTGGACAATGAAGCAGCCTAAAAACGATAAAGTAGCCCACAGGCACATCATAACTCCTCTACCTGCACAGAGCTGGCATTTAAAACTGTTCGTAACAGGATGCACACCACCCTGACATGGCTAGTTGTTTTGCTAAACTGAAGCCAGTACTTTTCCCTTATTGCTCCCAGTGGTCTAGGTCAGATAATACACAATCATTTTCAAAGGAAGTCAAGGAGAACACACCTCGAGTAGATAAGTCATTTTTACAACAATGATTTGATGAGTTTGTTATGACAGGATGAGTGGCTTTGATAGCAGCAACAAGAGGAAGAAGTAGACCCAAGAACTTTCTCCTAAAAGGAAAATGAGGGGGCTTAATATACAAATCATATAGGAAAAAAGCAAAAAGTGACAAATACATTATTCTGTTAAGTGCACAGCTGAAGCACTGATCAAATAAAGGTTGCCTAGAAGAGAGGTTTGACTGGTAAATTGAGGGCAAACATTGCATTGCAAAACAAGGTTGCATGCTATCTCTACCTTCTGTCAGTATCCAGCCGATTTGCATTTGAAGAGCTCTGCTTTCAGCCATGTATTTGCCGCAGTGCAGACAATAAGTCTACACCCTGTACATCAGCAACGGTCATATTCCCTCTTCCCAGCACTTGCCTGCACTTCAATGATGTATTTTCAGTAGAGGGGGAGGTGTTGCGATCGATTTCTGGCTGTTTGATTTGTACCGGACCTGTAATGTAAATAATGACAACACTTCCAAATATCTGCAGTGTCACATGCTTGATGTAATGCTTGTCCAGTCACGTAAGTTAGGGTTATAATTTGCAGGAGCATCAAGGTGCCTTTGACACAGTGGGAAGGTGAAAGTAGGTAAAAGGGATTTTACCCAGGGCCAGGTTTAAAAAAAGCTCACAGAGCGCCACACATGGCGGCCGGCAAATGGTAGTAAACTCGACACTGGGGACAGCAGACTGTGTATCCTGGATACAGTCATAACAAACTTGAGGAGGAGGTCTATGGTTTTCCTTCACAGGGCCTCACACTGATCCTCGGGACCTTTAAGAGAACCTGAGCACTCTGTTGGTGTGTAGATAATGAGAGTCATTTGTACTAAGTGATTATGTGTTTCTATAAATCATAAACCATTACAAGTTCTGCCCAAGGCTCCTGTTGATCTCTTCCTCAACACTCTGTAATGCCGTCTCTTGTTGTGTCTGACGCTTCGGGAGATTTCCGTCAATGATTTTGCACAAGGTTCTTTGAAGATTCAAAAAGATTAGGAAGCTCTATTCACTTCACAACACTGAATATGTCTAACCCATTTAGGAAGCCACACCCAAATCTACAGCAGTGTTCATGGAGGACCCACTAGACTGGCGGCTGTGTCTGCAAAACCACATGCCGCATACAGCACATTGTAAGATTGGGTTTAGATTTTGGCCGGTGGTGTGCAGCTGTGACTCACTTTCCTGTCTCCATTCACTGTGGCAGTAATAACAGACTTGAGGAGGGAGGACAGCCTGCTCTGCTTTAACTTAACAGTAAAAAACCTTGAAGGATGCCAAGTGTTGAAAACAATGCATGCCCACCATGTCCTGACATGCCCTTTACAATAACCAACGAAACATGAAACACGTCAGTGGTAAACCATAGTAACGAGGCTTATCACTGTGTCACACAGTACTCCGTGTGCCCATGTTGGGGCACGAGCTCGGCCCTGATCTGTGTTTATGTTTCAGGGGGTGAAGGACCAGTGACCGTGTCTCCTCGACACGCTTTGGGATAAAGTCTGGATCCCTCCTTTTAGGAAAATTGGCACCAACTCAGAAAATTCTGAGCAAGGGATGGCAGTTTTGGTTAATTTTGTTTTTGATAGCCAACACCCAATGATTTTACGTGAAATACAAGAGGTACTTGTGTTTTAGTCGAACACTCCATTGACTCAGTGAGCTTTAGTACAGCATTTCAAATCACGGTCAATTTAGAGGTGGTGAAATTTTAATGTTTTGCGATCTAGTTGTCTCGCCTTTGATGTTATACAGTGTTGGCTTTGCTGTCAGAACAACTTCTAGCCATGATAACATGCATCATGGCCACTGCCAGTGGGAGTTAGCTAGCCGCAGCAGTCATTCTGTGATTGTCGCTAGTAATGCCATCCAGGTGGTGTGACGGTATAGCTGCGAAAACCCTCTTAATTATGTAATGATTTTATATATTGGTGATATTGAAGTCAGTTTTCTCGCTCTTAAACACAAACTGTGGTTTGCTGCAACATTTGAGTGCCATTTAATAATACAGCTGTGATCCAGAGAACTACGCAGGTGGATAGCTAAATTTCCTGCTTTATGTCTGTCACTGTCAGAAATGCAAACCTGTTTTTTTTTAAAACTGACTACACCCACAGCGGAATTTGAAATTGCATAAAAGGCAATAGACTGAATCACCGTGATGTTGTGCGGGCAACAACAATCACTTCTAGGTAGACAGTTGCAATCGATTTCGATCACAGATATGTAAAATCATTTCTGCGGTCATTTTCAGCTGTAACGTGTAAAGATATAAAGTTAAACGCAATGGTGAAACCTATCTGAAATTTTATGTACAGTGTTGCTTTGCTAGCATCTTTAATGAACCAAATGTACCCGCACAGAATAAGTTTAACAATGTACTGCTGTGAACGGAGCCGCAGCAAAGTGTATTTTAGCATCCTAAAAACATGAATATCAGTTTAAGTGTACGCTATGTAGAATATTTATACTGCTTTACTTTATACACAAACCAATCAAGGCAGCAGTAAACTAGCAACTCCCATGTTCTGCAAAGTAAAATTACTGTTTTTGTCAGTAGAGTATAAATATAGTTTACACTTACACTGATATTGATCTTTTTAGGTGGATCTTTTTTAGGTCCACATGTATGTATTTGACATGGGTTTTCTGCCTGGAAGTTATTGTAAACAAATATTGTGATTTAGTCTATAGCTTATAAGAGGAGTAAACTCGAGTCACAGGACTTGGGTCACAAATTTGATGACTTAAGACTCAACTTGAGCCTTTAGACTTGAAAATACTTGATACCATTCCCCAAGTCAAAAGATTAAAAAGTACATTATACAACATGAAAGTACTCTATTTATTATTTTACAACATTTATATTATAGGACAAGACAGGACAGCAACATACAAAATTCGTTCTGTTATGCTACAAATTAAGCGCAGTTGCAATTGTTTAACAAAGAAATACAAATTCTATAAAGCAGTCATGATATTTGTACCTTTAAGATATTATTACATCTTTGTTAAAATGACATCACATTTGGTGAAGAGCGCAATATAATTTGTTTAGGAATCAAAGCTCAAAGTTTAGCCCCTGGGACTTTAGTGCAAAGAATTAAAACTTGTTTGTAACTTGCAAAACAATGAATTGGTTCCACATCTGGCTTATACTAATAAAACTTAATGAATGCTATTGATTCCGTTTTATTTTTTAAATATATTGTGCCAAACAGTTAAAGGCAAAAAGCACGTGTTGGTATTGTATGTGCACAGATGCAATATTATGTGTAGCAACAGAGATCTTTACTCTTGCTAAATATTTCTTAAAATACAAAGCTACAATTTACACACACACACACACACACACACACATATATATATATATATATATATATGTTCTTTTCATGTTCTAAGTTGACATTTACAGGTAATTATTCATTGGCGTGAAAAGCTCTACTGTTACTCTTTATCTGTTTAAATTACAGTCCTATGGCATGACATAAAATGTGGTAACTGCCTCGGTGATTTGTATGCTGCCTTAACTTAAAAAAAAAGCCAGTGTAATAAGGCTGTGAATGTGCAGTATTTCTTAATGTTACGTAAGGACAGAAAACAAGACTTCTATGCTGAGATATTTATGACCCACAGCTGTTGTACATGTGGGGGGAGTGATAATTTATGACCCGCAGGCAAACGTTGCATGTGTAACCTGCACTCTGCCCTTTGTCAGGTCTCTCTCTGCAGTGAGACAAAAGAAAGGAGCGACTCTCACTGCTTGTAATGATCGCACCAAATGTGACTTCCCAGAATTGATTCTAGTTTCTGCTTTGCATTAAGGGGCCTGCAGGGTTATGTAATCTGGGGAGAGGCACATACTAAAATAAGGATGTAGCGTGGAGTCCTCCGTAGTATATACAACCCTCCGGTGTGTTTATTTCGGGGATGTCCCTCCCAGGCGCGCTTTAATGGCACAAATGTTTATAACGCGCTACGCACGAAGGCGACAACAGAGGAGGATGGAGCAGCGGAGAGCTCTCCAGTTCATCTCACCACACGGAACAAAAGTGGGCTGGGCTTGTGACAAAGTGTCTGCAACCTGACACGACCCTGTGTTTTTTCTCCTTCATGTGGCGCGGATAGAGAAAAGTTTTGAGGG
The DNA here is from genome assembly GCF_041903045.1 of Epinephelus lanceolatus. Classification (NCBI taxonomy): domain Eukaryota; kingdom Metazoa; phylum Chordata; class Actinopteri; order Perciformes; family Serranidae; genus Epinephelus; species Epinephelus lanceolatus. The sequence continues at coordinate 28,799,440 of NC_135749.1, read as the reverse complement.
CTGGGATCACTCACGAGAAACACGCGAGTCGGGGGGCGTTTTCAGAAAAAGTCCAGCGCGCCGTTGGTTTACGCGCGGCACAAACACACAGCAGGATGGCCGGGGTGGAGGATACGATGCGCGCTGCTGTGCCGTCCTGGTGTGTCGGGCTGGAGCGGGGACTGATATACCGACGACATGATTACATCCATGAAATGAGCTGTGGAGAAGTGGGGTCGCATCTGTACAGCCGAATGTGCTGCGCAGGTAGGTGCGGGCGCTCAGCCGCTGTCTCATCTCCCAGCGTCTGTAATAAGAGGAGGTTCTGGTTGGGAGGGGCTGTCGGGGTGCTGATGGTGATGTGTTAACCTTTTCCATGCCTCCACCCACAATACAACAAGCCCGGAGGGTCAAAACAGTGGGCGTTGAGGAGGTCTCTGAGTAAAGCTTTGTTTGTCGTTGTTGATATTTACATAATTTTATTGTAATTTATTAACCTTTGTTGCACTTTTATAAAAGATGGCACAAAGATGTATGTGAGCATTATTAATAATGACAATATCTTGGTTAACTTTCCTCCCACAGAGCACTGTGTTGTAAAGTAGAGCTGAAATGACTAGTTATTCAAGTACAGAAAATTAAAGGAATATTTCACCCATTAAATAGTAAGGTTTTAACAAAAATGCATGTGTTTGGAAAGTACTGAACATACAACTGGATAAACGAGACTTGCAGAGAGTGCGTCAACAGATCCTTCGATACAGTTTTGCTGTTGCTAAACATGGTCCCCGATCTTTCAATAACTCCAATGTTTGCCCTTTATTATGTGGAGGCATGTAAGAAAAACAGAGTTTACAAATTCAAGGCATAACAAATTGATGTACAAATTGTCATTTGTAGGTGAAGTATCCCTTTAAGTGACAACAATTTTAATAATCAAATTGTGTAAGTACTTTATGAAGCAAAAGGGCTAACAATTCTGTTTCCAGCTTCCTAAATACAAATATTTTGTGGTAATAATACCAGGGTAAAAATTGTTGGGCTTTGGACAGCTGGTTGGACAAAACAGGCCATTTAAACATGCCAGCCTCGGCTCTGGGAACTTTTTCCACAGTTTCCTGTATGTCATTAATGCCCCACCTCTCATCGTGACATGATCACTGTTGGCATTTGAATAACCATCAGTGACAGAGGTTCAACCTGATGGAAATTTTACCAAATGTTTGTTTACCTAATGATTATAGCCACCGAATGTGTCACAAAGAAAATCATTAACATATCAGATCCTGTAAATGTCTGTTGATTTAATGGACTTTGACATATGAGAAATGTTTTTTTCCTCTGAAACTAAGAGTTCTGCAGAGTTTTGAGGCCAAAACCGCTCCTCTATAAACAGTATGCTGATGGACTCTTAGTGTCTGTGTGTTTGTGCTGTGTTGTCACGGCAACCACTCTCCCAACAAATCACTCTTTCCACATTTGAAAGTGAGTGTCCATGAGCATAAGTCAACACTGCAGGGCCCCAAGTGACCTTGGACTTTCTTAACAGTAGTCTGAACCCTCTGATTTGGGACTTAGAGCAAAGAGGGTTGTCAGCTACTACTTACACTTTAAATTATTATAGTAGAGTTTTACATATACAGACTTCTCTCATCTTTTGTAGTGCAGCTTATCCAACAGAAGAGGGAGACAAATCGTGCTGAGCGATAAGCTCATGTCTTTAATTGGCCTTGGCTGTCATGTCTGATCATAAATTCAGTAATTATCTAATTCACATAATTTCATAACCACAAAATTGTAAAAACCACCTGTGGCTAATTACATGCGTTTCTGAATACATACTCCCTGACAGTAAAACTCACTGTTGCAAAAGTGACTTGGAGTCATTAGTCTTTTGTAATTACAGAGAGAAGACACAATGTGGAGAGCAAAATGCCTCAGCGTTGTTGCTTTTTGGGTTCGTTAGGTTTGTTGTCCATCCACATCTCACAAAGCTTTTTTTTTCCCACCTTCTGACAGCACCTGAGTTTGTTGTGAAGAGGAATACATTCCTCACAGTTATAAAAACAGACAGAGCTCTATCTTATACTGTTGTAGTGCATGCTTTCATGCCTTCCTCATTGCCAACTCCGGGTTGGATCTGCCCCACAATGCCCTGGGGCTTTCATTCCTCACCTTGGCAGAGATCCTCCCTGAACTATCCAACTTTCATACCATCATTCCTCCATCACAAACCCCATCAGTACCTGCAAGCCAGATGATACTCAGTGTTAGTTAACATTCCTGTCCTCAGTGGGACTGGCATCGCATGCTGTCACTTGCACAAATGAACATGTAGACAGAGTTTTTCGGGCTGGGGTGCTGTTATCGCAGAGAGGCGGCTCCCCCTGTATGTGAGGAGGGTGGGCGCACCCTCAGGAATGCATAGACTTGCATGCTTCTCACGCCAGAACTGTCATCATAAAACTCCTATCAGCTCTCAGTGCTCGGGTTTATCACTGCATCTTATCAGTAACAGGGAAAGCAGAAATACCCACACAGTACTGCACTGTATGTACACAACAACATGTTGCTGATAGGAGACCTTTTGTTAAAGTCATATCTTGCATCACATAAAAAGGGCTTGTGGCTCTTTGTTAATTGGATTTTAAGTCAGTAACTCAAAACCAATCTTACTGTATGTGATTGTGTCAAGAGCCTTTTGAATTAAGCACACATTATAGAGTTTGCATCCAGTGTTTGGGGAGCTGCCCAACACTACAGCAACAGTTGAAATGCAGTTAGACAAGGAAAAACAATTACAAGAGAACATTGTAAAATTTGTAGTTTGGACAAACTTTATTTTTCAAACCTTCCTTTTTAAATCCTCTGATTTAATCCTCAGCACATGCACAGCCTATGGAGTTGCATTCTGGCAGAGGTGTGATATCTGCAGCTTTCATTCCTCAAGTCTTGACAAGCCACCTCTGCGTGTAGGCATCGAAAAAATCTTTCTCCTTTACAGTCTTATGTATCTGCACGGAAAATTGATGCTTCCAAGGGTGAAAGGTGTTACAGGTATTTAGGTGCTATGGGACATGAACGTGAAAAATGCGGAGGTGTTTGTTTAGAGCACCTGAACGCCTCACTTGCAAAAAAGCAATGCCGTTTTTGTCAGAGATTATTTGTGCAGCTGAACAGAAGTTTTATTGCATGAAAAAGATGCAGATATAAAAATCTCCTTTTACCACCCATGCACATAGACACTCTGTCCAGTCAATCCACAGAGAGCCACAATAGCTGCTTTGTGTCTGGGATAATTTTCTGCAGCAGTGTGGTTACTCCATTAAGAGTTTTTGGAAACCCACTGGTTACTGGCTTCACTGAAGCCTTTATTCAACATTGGAAATTCATCTAAGAAAAATAGTCCAAAACAAATGCTTCAAATAAAATGTTAGTCTCGCAGGTTGTTCTCATTAGAGACCTTTAAATGCTTCTATTCTTCCTACTGTTGGATTCGCTCCTGTAGACCCCCCACCACCCACCCACCCAAAACAAACGTCTGCTGTCTCCTAATGTACGGAAACAAACCCCTCAGCGCCAGTTTCCCCTAATTGTGTCCTGATGGACGTAGAGTTTCTCATGCTCAAGGTTTTCTTGCACCATGTCAAGAAATGGCTGAAGACGTTGTTTCCACTGTCCCATCTCCTCTGTGTTCAGCAACAGGCTTTTCATTGAGGGTCTGTGGTGTTGTGTGTGGCATGTCCAGCCTTCCCGCCTCCGACCACACACTGGTGACTGCTAGGCTGAGCACGTGGAGTTCAGCTGGGGTTAACAAGCTCCAGTGGGCCGTTTCAGTACAGCTCGCTCTAAATGAGAGAATGCCCCCTTTTCTTGATTAGTGATCTGTGCAATCTTTCTGAAAAGCAAGTTAAGACACTTTGTGTTTAGTACCATCCTTCCAAAGATGACCTGAATTAAAGCTCCTGTTTTTGAACACTGTCTTTAAGCACATTAGCTTGACCTCTGACCTCTCCCTGAATCTCCTAATATACGTAGGGGTGTGAGAAAATATCAGTACACCTCAGTAACACAGTGTTAGGTTTGTGATACCTCTTCAGTGCAACTGTAAAATAAACATAGAGACTCACAGATGTTAATTAAAGCCTGTGCATTTGGATGTAATCAGTGCAGAGGTCTGTTTTGGTTGGGTGCTCAGCGAGGGTCTCTGGTGAGGTGTGGTTTGGTGGGTGGGGTCAGGGCGTGTGCATAACAGGGCTGGGCCAAGGGGGAGATTCTTCCCTCTCTTTCCACAGATCACTGTGTGATGAATGACAACTTCTGACATTGCAGCCCGCAGGCAGGCATTTAGCAAGAGCTGGCGAAAAAAAAGAGGAGCATACTGTAGAATGTCAGAGACGGCAAGGGGAGAAAGGGAGGAAAAAAGGGAGTAAGACTTGTGTTCAGGAACTGATTCAGTGGCTGGAACACTCCCACTTAACTACAGGATCCCACACTGTGAAGCAGTGTTTCAGGCAATAAGGAGAAGTCTCATAAAGTAGACAGCGTTGCCTCTCAACCTGCAGAGGCTTCTGATTTGTTTTTGATCACTGAGATAAGGCCAGCATGGCAATGGAGCGGAGATTTAGAAACTACTCCTCTGACAGTGTGGGGAGTGACGGGGTCTTCCTAGAGGACTCCTACTATCAGGGGATGCTCAAGGCCATGGATCACAGGAAAGGTAGAGTTTGTTGTCTTTACATTGCTTCAGTAGTACTGGACTATAAGTGTGTATGTATCTGTGTGTATTTTTAATTCTTTGATGTAGAAATAGGTCAATTGTGAATTGAGATTTTTTTCTCAGTTTTCTTCAATGTCTAATGTGTAGAATCTACTTTTGTCTGTGGGGGTCTTCTGCCTCCCTTTAATCAAACGAGCCACGCCCCTTCATGTGTCATGGCTTTTCCTCTTTTTATTGGTCAACTGTGCTGACATCCATTTTGAGACGAAAGACAGACTGAGCAGTGAGGATATTGGATATGTTCTGTTTCATGTTACTAGTTTGGTTCTGCATCTTGCAGCTTAGCGGAAAGCCTGTTATAACTTGCAGTGACTTTTTGTTTTCTCAATCAACAACAGTTGTAAATCTGTTTTTTATCTTCAAAGAATTTCAAAACTCCCCACTCCAACCAGATGTATTTTTCTTCAAGTGCTAAAACACCATGTTGTCTCCTTCTGTGTGATACTCCACATTACAGCTGTATTATTCAGTTACAGAGTGACAGCATGAGTTGCCGATATCACACAGCCATACTACGGTGAACAAACAATAATGTTCATTCATGCGACCTGATATCTCACACCTCATCTTTAAAGTTTCTTTGACCGAGCGGATGAAAGGAAACATCCAGAGCTCAGTGTGCCGCTCCGGGCTACAAACCTCAGCCAAGCAAACACATTATTTGTAAGAGGGATCAGTGAAGTTTGCTTTTCTGTGTCATTCCTTTTGGTTTTGGAATGTTAAGTGTCTGTTTGACCTTTATTCCTTTCATTGTATTTCATGGCAAGAAGAGACAACATTGCCCTGAGTGGCAGGAATAACGTTTCTGCAGAACAGTCCATCTTCTGTTCAATCTGGATGCAAAGTCATGCACTCATGATGAAATGACGAAGTAGAATTTCTCTGCTTTTGTGGTTTTATTTCACTTCTCTGTTCAGAGACAGTCACAAGCATGTTTGTGACTCACTGACTGAATGCCACCCTGAAATGGGCGTTGGCACCATGAGATGTCGTCTTCTTCGGTTTCTCTGTTCTCTCGTCATCTGATCACATCTTCTGTTGCACGAGTTTTGATCAAAGTTCTTATCCAGATAAGGTGATGAAGCTCTTAAACACTGTGTGACTGATGTGACTAATAAGTAATTAGAACATAATGGTTTCATTGTTTCATCAGATTTTAAAATTTACAACAGTAAAGTCACATTGTTTTGAATCCTGATCACATGTATTCAAAGACAGGCTCGTTTCCTTAGATCATGCCGCACTCTGTGTCGACAGCCTCCCTCATCAATTGCTGAAGCATTTCAGTGAAGACGTGAAAGTGTTGCTTTGGTGGTGGAGTTGCTGCATGGGGTGGAAAGAATTCAGGGAAAACATTACATAACATATACAGTACCTGCTGGTATGTGAGTGGTGTTTGGGATAATCAGACTGTAAAATCAAAACCAAAACAGCACCAGTCGTACAAGGTGAAACATGTTCCAGTAGAGGTGCTAATCTGAGGGATGTCGGAGGTAATTTACTCATGTTTCACCTGACAAGCACGATACCTTTCTTTGTTTTGCTTTGATGGGCTAGTTTCAGACCAACATAAGAGGGAATGCGGTCACTTTCTGTGTCACCTGGAGCGTCCTCTGCAGTCTCTGTTGACGTCAGATGTTCAGCGCTCTGGTTTCAGGCTTTGGGGAGCACAAACATTTATTGTCTGTAACTCTGGGAAAACTTTTTTTTTAATATAAGTGATGATTCCATGTGGGACCATTACTGTGGTTTTGGATGTTTTAGCTCATTAAATAGAAATTCTGTTTACATCCAACTATCTTCTGAAGCAGTGGTTCCCAACTCATGGGTCAGGACACTTCTATGGGGTCACAAAGTAAATCTCAGGGGTTGTGGGATGATGAAGAAGCAGAAATAGATACTTTATTATTTCTGCAACACAAAATTATGTTTATTTTCTAGGACTTTGCTCCAATTTATTCTTTTTCTCTTGTGGATTACCAGATAATTGTACTGCCTCAGGCCTCTAAGAACTATAAAGTCAAAGTTACCCTTTGGCTATTTTTTTTTACTATAATGATGGGAAACAAGTTGACTTTCCTTTCTATGAAGAAGTCATAGACCAAACAGTTTGTGTGTTTCCATTAATTTCACAGCCCAGTCTCCAGATGAAAATGTTGTCATTGTATATTTCTGCAAACCACGACTGCTTTACATTTACATGTTTCACACGCATCATATCAATGTTTCTTAAGTGATGCAACATCAGAGGACAGCGGACTTTGTTGTTGGAAGTTGGAGGGGATGGTGGATGGCGGGACAGATGGGCAAGATGCAGCTGCAAAATATTGTTAGCAACCAACAAACCAAAAAAAACATAGTTTTTTACGAAGTCATTGCTGCCTCTTCCAGCAGCTTTTTAGGCACCAAACGTGGGTGTTTTTTTAGCGACCCATGGCTCTTTTTCCGGCGGGCATAGTACCACCAAGCAGTTGTTTTCATTGAGACATCGCTGCCTTTCCAGTGGGGATTGTGCCCCCAAAACCAGATAAAAACTTGATCTTTTCCTAACCATAACCAAGTCGTTTTTGTGCTGAAACATAACCACATGTTAACCACAATGCTGTTGAAACGTAAAGTTTCAATGTATCTGCTACATACATGTACAAATGTAAATTATCTGTTGTTTGTAGAAACACAATCCCAGTACAATCCCAATATTTATTCTGGTGATTGGATTGACTATACATTATTGATAGTCTCTTTGAATTGCAATGTTTTTTCTTAGCAGACCACTTTAAAGCAGTTAGATTATGTGCAACAGTAACTTGACTTTGAAAGAAATAGAGATGACAAAATATTTACATTTATAGATCATCATAATCTGAAGTAAGTTTTACAGTATGTCTCTGTAAGATCATTTTGGAACAATATTCCAGAGTAATGTCAGGTACATAATTTGTAGTTAATAGGTTAAAGCATGCAAAAACTCTTACACGGTTACAGCTGATTAACCCAAGCTTCTGTTTGATTTGTCCCTCCACAGATGAACGGGATCGAGTTCAGAAAAAGACCTTCACAAAATGGGTCAACAAGCACCTGATGAAGGTAAGATCCCACTTCAACAACACTCACTAATACTGATACTTAATGATGTATTACGAAACTCAAAAATATGTTCACATCAGCTCATTGGGAGCACAGACCTCAATAAGAAGGACTCCAGCTGTCCTCAAACAACCCTAAAGGTTTTTTTGTTTAATTCAGATCCCACCCAGCTTAAATTACACAAAAATGTTGCCTTTGGAGATAATAGACTGATCTAACAGAGTCTCACTGCTGGAAATAGTTACCTGAAAGCAACAACTTTTATAAACTGGAAGCAGAACACAGAGCAAAATCAGATTTTTGATTCCTTACACCTCTTTTCAAAGAAAGTGCTGCTTTGGGATAAGGTGAAAAACATAAAACAAATTGCTACACGTGATATTTAAGTTAAGTGTATGCGTGTGAGGGAGTTAGTCACAACCACCTGGCCTCACTTTAGGAACAGCAGCATTGTGGGCCGGGCTCGGTCAGGTTTCACATCTGGGCTCCAGACTGACATCAGGGTGGCTTCTCAGGGTTCTGCAGGCGAACGGGAAGCGCCAGGACTGAACTCCTGCTCTGAATGTGGGAGCCAGTGCTAAATGTGTTTGCAGCCGCGACACTGTAAGGCAATACATGCAAAATGTTCTGGCCTGTGAGCCCTTAAAACAGAAGCACATCATGTGTGTTCTGTGCAAGCCCCTGATCTAGATAGTCAGGTGCAGAGTAAAGGGCTGCAGCCACGGTAACAAGTGTTTTCCATGTCGATTAATAAGTGCTGAAACCGTTTTAATAATTTACTTTGAGAGATTGATAAAGCAAAAAGCACTAAACATTCACTTTTTCCTGCTGCTGAAATTTGAGGATTTGCTGTTTTATGTTTCCTAATCAAAAATTAATTGAATATTTTTTGGTATTTTACTCTTGATTAGACAACACAAACAATTTGGAGACATCACCTATAGCTCTGGGATCTCTTGATTTTTTATTTTTTTTTTACTGTTATGTCTTATTTTATAGACTAAAAGAATGAATCCACTAAGAGATTAATCAACAGCAAAACTAGTCATTCTTTGCAACTGCACAATTAATCTGTTTTTGCGGTTTGTTTCTCCTCCACTAAATCTGTTTTTCTTCTTAGTTAAATGAATGAATTATTTAGTCCAATACATGTCACAAATAATAACAAATGATTTTAAACTCTTATCAGTCAGTGTTTGGTCATCAGAAGAATGATCACGTAATGTTTTGTTGCCTCATTAATCACAGACCTGAGTAGAAACGTGGTTTACCACATTCTTTTGTGATTCATCAATCACTCCTTTAGTCTCTACTAGTCTCTATACTCAACTCGCTTTGCTTGGGGGCCAATTTTGTAAAATGACAGAAGGCCAGGGGCCAGATGATAAACAAACGTTAGTAATATTTATTAGTACATGTAATAAATGAATTGCCTTTTTTCAACCTTTTGACCTTTGTTGACCTCACTTACCTTTGCCAAGAGGCAAATCAAGTCGCAGCAGCTCCATGCAGCTCATGTGTACGCATAGGTGTTTGTGGAATTTTAAGACAAAAAAGGTATTTTGATGTTTTTCATGCACTCTGGAACCTTATTCATGTTCAAAGTACAAAAAAATCCCAGTGTGAATCAGTTTATTTTCATTGTGAATTAGAAAATGGTCGGTGGGCCACAGGGCATCCTATCACAGGCAAGATTTGAGTATCACTGTTTTAGTCTATGAAATATTAAAAAAATAGCCCAGCCCAAAACATGAATATATTCACATATTTACTTATAATATATGCCAACGAAAACAGCAAATCCTGAATTATGTGAGAAGTTGAAACCAAAGGATGTTTGCCTTGAAAAATGACATATGATCAAAACAAATAAGTTGCTAAGTATACTATACTAAGTATAAGTTAGTATACTAAGACTAGTAACTGTTTCAGCTCTAGTCTTGATTAAGTCTTTATCGTGAGGAAAAATGCAGAATCATACTCATAAATCGTCACAATTTATGACTTATCTTTTGACACCCTCAAAAGGAGAGGGGAGTGTAAAACTGTACTTAAAACTAGCTCCTGTAATGTAGTGTTATGTTATGACAAGACAACAAGAAAATAATGCTCATTTTGCAACCAACATGTATTTTTGTGTATAATAGGGATCTCTTTGGTCTCAAGTAATAACAGACTAGTTAAATTACATAGTTCAAACACCAAAATTACAGTAGTTTGTTTACTGAATTGCATTTATAAACTGTCGATCATATTTTTAGGGAATGTTTTTAGCATCTGTTAAACCAAAGCACAGCGTGGCTCTACCTGAAGGGTTCCACTTGTCTTACTTTTGCTCCACCAACATGTTCAGGTTGACAAATCCTTGTTTTCACACAGGAACTGAAGTGTGTTAAACTGAGAGGAATGTCTGCTGTCCTCCATGCGCGTCCTGTCCCGTCCGAGACGGCTCACAGGCTTTTGTCGTCAGTCGCTGTTTCTTTGTCTGGAAATCCCTCAGATATGGGTCCAAAAGAACTTCGACAATCTGGCTGCCCTCGAGGCTATTGGACTCGTGGTCACAACAGAGTCATGGGATTAGACTGTGAGGCCAGGAGCGTTCCGTTTTAGTAGTCAGCCATCTCAGAAGTGCCATCTACTGTCTTACATCTCCTCAGATTACAGAGAATGAAAACCAGACGTTACTCTGTGTTTCAAGTTTTATAAATCCCATTGCAATCCAGATCAGACCAGAAACAGACTTACATTCATAAAAACAATTCTGAAAAACAGTTGTAAATAGTTTTGGATTGAATCACTCACATCAAATAATAAAAAAACCCTGAAAATATAAAGAACATTTTGTCTGTCAAATCAAACCAGCGTCTGCGTGTTTGTCTTTTGTTCTTCTTTTCCCTCATGAGTCCCTGCAGTTTATATCTCCTCTCATCAAACTCTTTCTTCTTTCCATCTTTCATCCTGTCCTCCCATCCTTTCCCATCAGCACTGGAAGGCAGAGGTAGGTGCCAGTGAGCAGAGTGCTGAGTGGACATACATTAATTTCAGCCTGCATGTCTGTGTTAACATTTATGTCCTCTCTCACTCCCATCTGTTACCTGGGCTCCTTAGCTGCTAACCCTAGACATTTTTTCACTTCTTTTTAACACTTGGACTCTTTTCTAACTGCTGCAAGAGACTTTTTTTTGCAGTGCAGTGTGTCTTTACATGTTCTGTAACTGTTTACAACAGCTAAAAAACCCATCAAATTAGAAACAGAATAAAGTTTATGTAGTAGTAGGTAGTTTCAGGAGTGTGATCAGTATTTGTCAAGTTTATAAGTTTTATTTGCAACCTTGGGCTCATTTTCATAGTTATCATATCATTTCTTCTGCTTATGACATAACATTTTACTTATCAACACAGACACGGCAACATCACTGTGTCCTAGAGCATGATAGGAAATAAACAGTCAAATAATCAGACGCACCAAACAAACCGCAGGAAGAGAAAATGAAGGCAAATATTGAAATGATAACCCAAAAATGTACTGAAAACATTGGTTACATCCAATGTCATTGTTCAGCTTTGACTTTGACCTGATTTGACCTGTCATACTTACAACACTTATCTCTACAGAATACAATTCTATAATGCAATAATTAATTTAATGCATTCACTTTAGTTTTCACCTCTAAACTGGGTGCTTGGTGATATGGGGAAAATAGAATATTGCAACATTTTTGACAAAATAACTCGATATCAAAATTGTGACAATATTGTAGGGTTGACTATTAAATATTTACACAATCAGATTTTTGATAATCCTCAGTAATGGGGGTATAATAGGTGTTCTTGAACTTTTAACAAACATAGTTTTATTGTATTATCACCGCAAAAACTTGGGATGGTCACAGTTCTTAGAAGGCTGTTTTGAGGGACTTTTTTTAGCTCCTACTTCAGAGTAGGTACTCTCCCAGCACAAGAGGAATTTTGAGTGACGTGAGCAGGGATTGGTCGAACATGAGCCAATGCAGCACTGGCAACACTCATTTTTAAAAACCTGTTAGCTGTGTAAATGACAGCCTACATAAAGCACAAACAAAAGCTTAAAACGAAATGAATGGGAGGACACACAAATAGACTGACAGAAGCCTAGGCTTAACTGAGCATATTCCTGTGTGAAAGGGTGAACTCTCACATGATTATGACTCGTCAAATTAAAGTTGCGTGGTTGATAAACCACATTCGGCTTATGTCACTTCAGCGTTTCTATTTGCAGTGTGAATGCAAACAGAAAAATAGCCCTTCAAGGTATGTAGTTCTTCGGGGAGCTCCACAGTGGGCCGTTCCTTTCAGGGAGTCCCCAGAAATGTTTTGCCTGACAACGCCCAATGACTAGAACATTTTGGTAAGTGCAGAAAATTACATCACTTTACTGTAATGCAGCATTTAAAACCAGGAAAAGACAACACTTAAGATATCCAATAATATATAATATCCAAAATCTACAATATCCAGAATCTAGTCAATCTAATGTCTATCAATGTCTAGTCTAATATCACAATATTGATATAACATCGATACATTTAGCAGCCCTACTATAGGTAAGTGTCTTAAAAACATCTGGTTAAACTGGGTTTAAAACTGATCATCTAACCACTCATGTTACTGCCATTCTTAACCTCGTGTGTCAATCGATGCTTTACCCAATACGAATGATTGCCAAAACTATGAAAATAAAAATCGACAACTATTTTAAAAGAGCCCCAAATGTGGACCTAGTTGCCACTGCAGAATGTGGACAGTTGTTGTTGTTGCTGTGTGTAGGTCCTTCCCTTTAAGTTGCTTTGTTTATTTGTAGGTGCCATTATGGGATTCAGTCAGATGTGTCTGTGCCGAGTGTTGAGGTGGTCTGCAGTTCCACCACTCTTTGTATTATTATGTGTTAAAGCAAAAGCAGTGGTTCACCACTGCTGCTGACGTGATGGAAGACTAAACGTATCAATCAATATTATATCACTGAAAAACTTAAATATTTGTCTCTTCTCTTTTGTCCGCAGGCCCAGAGACACATCACAGACCTGTACGAGGACCTCAGAGATGGACACAACCTTATCTCCCTGCTGGAGGTGCTCTCTGGAGAGACACTGGTGAGCTTTGGCAACCTTTGACCTTCAGATATTAGGACATCTGCTTCTGCTGTAGCCCCCTGTCCTGTCCAAACCTGTCTTATTGTCCCTGCTCCCCTGTCCTACTGACTTAATTTGCCATCATATTTGTTCTACTGTCCAGTCCACTTGTTGTAACATGAACTGCTCTACATGTTTATCTGAGTCAACTGTTATTCTGCTGGGTCTCTTGTCTCCACTCCTGCATGTGTTGACTTTGATTCTTTGGAGGTTTTTTGGACATTTCAGAACATGCTGAGGTTATGCGCACTACTTGTTTTATTGGGAACACACCTTCTGGTGATGTAGCCTTAAAACACTAATTTTCATTCTTTGCTTCCATCTCGTAACCTTTCTGCACTGACTTGTTTGACCCCTGGTTTTTCCTTTATCTAATTCCTGCTGACCTTTGCCCTGACCTCTGCCCCTGTGCCTCTGCCTTCCTCTCTTGCGATGCTCTTGCTGTGGTAGCCGAGGGAACGTGACGTTGTGAGGAACGTGCGGTTGGTGAGTGGCGCCTGGACTGTGGGCGTCGGGCGTGGCATGTGTCAACACCCCAGGTGGCTGCTGGGTTGTGCATGATGACAGTCACACTCCCTGTATTGTCCCCTCTCTGTGTCAACATCGTCCTCTTCCATTGTATCAGTGAGCTAGTAGGGGTGGGAAAAAATCCATTCACTTTAGTATTGCGATTTTTTTTTTCAAAGATTTTTTAATGCCTGAATTAGTGTAATTTAAATGCAGAAATAAAGTTGTCGTTTTATTGTGATAATCTATGAGTAACCATGATGTCATATCAGTTTAAAGAAAAACAAAGCAGAAAATGGCAGACAGTCCGAGGATGGACTTTCTACTGCTCGAATAACAACTTTAATTCAGCCAGCCCAGCGTGAACTCCCCGCCAGCTCAGCAAACTTTCTGTTGCTGCCATTACACAGATTAGGCTCAGCCCACAGTGAACCCTGGCACTGGGGTTTGCACTGGCCGAATTCGAGTTGCTACAGCCACTTCTAAAGGTCTGTCTCTGGAGTTTCTGCCCGCTCTCCTACCGGCGAATTGTCTCCTAGCAGCGCAGAGTGAGATGGGGGTTTAGAGGTGCATGAGCTAGCTATCTTGTCTCATTTAAATAAATGTATGGGAAACACTACAGGGGCAGCTAAATGTAGCAGTTTAAATTTACCTTAAAAAGTATATATTGTACCTGTACATTTTGTTGTAAGTAAGTAACATGTATCTGAATCACACCTTTCACAGAGCAAGGTCACTAAGTGCTTAACCAAAAACAATGGTCAAAAATAATTATTTAATGATAATATTTATCATTTTCTTGTCTGTGCTAGTTCAATACCAAACTGAAATTTAATGAATAGACACAGATGGAGTCATAGAAAGTATAAAATCATCTTAAGGTATTTTATGCTCTGATAGTCTACATAAGTTGTAGTTACACATACAAACGACCAGCATGGTCCTTTAAAATTGTTGAATTGAGTTGTCAGAGTTAAAATATTGGGTTCCCTCACTGTGTTCAAAGCAAAGGCCAAAGTTTCATCACTGCAAGCTGATGTGCTGACTAATTCTGCAACAAAGCTTCTTACCAGCTTCAAGCTTAAAATGTGAAAGCACTGATGCATGTCATGGCCATCACACCTGGAGTTACTCTGCACTGTGCAGTTTTACAAGTCATATGTTTATGGTTTCTGCTTGATTGGACTGCATTACAGTTAAAATCTTAGACAGCATAAGATGTAAAAGGTGTTTCAGAAGAAGAGAAGTTGATTGTAGGTCTCAGAGAAAATGAGGATTGTTACTGATGATTGTGGGAATCACTGAGATCATGTGTCATCCATTATCATGCTCTCACCTGCAGACATCCTGGCTGGTTTGTTAATGCATTTCAGGGTCATGTAGGGTCAGATCTGGTCAAAGGTCTGGCCAAACGCTTTGATCACAATCACGCAGAATTTGAGTCACACTTCAAATCTGCTGCATTTTGATTTTAAGTTAAGACCATGACTGTAATGATTTTTGTAAAGTAGAATAGATCTTCGTTTTAAGCACAAAGGGTGTTGCTGGACAATGAAAACACCCGTCCCTCAGTCATGGGGCCTTGCTGTTTGTTGATCATTCAAACCTTAATGTGTTCCCTCCTACTGATGTCTGGTGTCCTCTCGTCTCTTGCAGCCACGGGAGAAAGGCCGAATGCGCTTCCACAAGCTGCAGAATGTACAGATTGCCCTGGACTTTCTCAAACACAGACAGGTAAGATATTTTAATGCACATTTACAACAAAGGAGCATTGAGATTATTCTGTCTTCCTTTGTGTTATTTCTGCCAGACATAAGCCTGGAGGGGATCACGCTTCTGGTTGTGTTTCAGAGTGTGTGTGCATGTGTGTATCTGTCTGCTGCTCATCTCACAAACTACTGGACCTTTCAGCCTAATATTTTGTGTGCACATGTATGACTGTATGCTCAAGGATCTATTGTGGTTGCAGTGACTCACAATTGTTGAAAAACCTGTTAAATTAACTGTTTTATCCCGTCAGTGACTGCTCACTCCTCACTTCTACTTACGTGTGCGATAGCGGCTGCAATTTTTCCGTAAATTGTATTTGCAAAAAACAACAAGCCTTGCCGTCTGTTACAGGCCAAGTTATGGCCTTCATCATGGAATGGACATTGATAGAAAAGTTTGAGTCTCTGCAGATTAATGCCATACCTGATATGTTACAATTCACCAAAGTTAAGCATGTTACAAGAGGAATTAAGCTACGTGTTTGTTAGCTTCTCTGAAATCTGACTGTAAGGGAGCCAAGAGGGAAAATGACTTAGGGCTCAGATGCGATCCAGTTTTGTTCCATCCACCGCATAGCGTCATACACACTGGGAGCTTTTCAGAAGCAGGGCATTTTACCTGCTTGTTTTTGTAGACTTGCAAATTGATTTAGTGAGTTTTTCTTGATATTTGTACGTCTACCATTAGTAAGCAAGTCGGCTATGTAATTAAATTTCTTTATTTCTTTGTGTCTGTTTTAGTTGTATTAATTGTTGCTATTTCCTACTTTGTTGTGCAATAGCCTACAAAGTTAATATTGTTAAAAGTCCTGTTTTTATGACATGGATCAAAAAAATTTGGCCGTATTTTAGTTATTGAAAATATGTTCATCCTCATATTTTTATTGTAACTTGAAAACTTAATCTGCTCTGTGCAACGCGCCGCAGCTTTGTCAGAAATAGACAAGTTGTATGCATGCATGTATTATGTATGTGTATTATGTATGCATGTATTTTTTCATAGCTTCTGGAACCTTGTGAGACACACTGCAGCATATCTGCTAAAATTACAAGAACTGTCTGGAGTAGCTGCGATCAGCCCGGGCAACTGCCTAGCTGAGATCTGCACTCTACTGAGTGCACTTTTATATATGAGTTTTGTTTCTTTGTGTCAACTCTTCACATTGCAAAAACACCCTAAAATTAACCATTACATTTTAATGGTATCTGTGCACCTTTCAGGTCAAACTGGTCAACATCAGGAATGATGACATTGCAGATGGAAACCCCAAGCTGACCCTGGGGCTGATATGGACCATCATCCTTCACTTCCAGGTAAGTGTCCGGTCAGACACTTTTAATGGCTAACTTTGCTATAAATTGCTATAATTACAGCAGTTAAGTTAAGCAGGGACGAAAAATAGTGGACACAGAAACTCAGTCGTTCATTATTTGAATTGCATTTACTTGCATTTTGCATGTATTTAAAGTGAGCCCTGCTTGGAACAGCTGACTCACATTTCCTGAACTACATGTGGTATTTGTCTTTTAAACTGCACACTGGCACTGAACTGCATAAGATCAAATTCTTCCATTGTATGAGTAACATGCATTTTATACAGCTTACTTTCATTACATCGCGATTAGTTTGCTTCCGCGGCACGGTAAGGAAAATCAGAGTGCCATTCCCTCTTTGGGGCTCAATCATCAGCCTGAGTTTATCCTGATGTTGACACAGCAGTTACAGTACAGTGGAGTCCAACAGCCAATCATTTCCAAATGGGCTTTATTGGACATTTGGCAGTGCTTAGGCTCTTATACACAACTACCATCCCCTGTCCTGTCCTTGAGTGCACAAAGACTAAACACTGAAAAAAGCTATTCATTCATATTTAAAGAGGGATGTTCACACATCAGTCAAGCTATCAGTCTTTTTCACTCTTTTCTGTAGTTCTGTGCAGCTCTTTTGGGTGCCGTTAGATCAAAATGTATCGGTTTTATTCAAACAAATATAAACATTATAAGATTGCTTACACCACCTATGGAGGCAAAAACCACATTAGAGGAAAGTGTTCGTCAGTGGGCAGATGTGTTCCTGATTAGGAGGAGGCGTGTTTGGATATTCATTTAGCAGATGGTTTGGTAGATTTTGGAAAAATAACAGTGGGAATACATGGAGATTCTTTGATGCTATAATGGGTGTGATGGTTATGTCGGGATGTGGATGTGGGATTCTTTTCCCTATCCTGTGTGACTCAGTGATTCCCATGAGAAAGCTCGAAGGAGACGTGGGCGTGAAAGCTCGAGACTCGAAAAACCGCAGTGGAAAGAAGAGAAACAATCATTTGTAAATGTTATAAAAATTAACTATTCCCTCAAGCATCCTCAAGTCATAAAACAAAAGCTCTTATTTTCTTCAAAACAAACCCATAATCACTTTGTCTGGGCACATGCTCGTCACCACAAACAATGGTGAATTTCCTCTGAGCCCCCCAGGTGCAGGTCACAGTTGACTAATACACAGGTGACCAGTATGAATAACGGGCCTGTTTCGTGACAGAGAGGGAGTCGGGATTCTCTCAACACTTTTAAAAAAGAGGCTGCAGGGGCGGAGGTCCAGTTTCCATTCTGTTTCTGAGTCACGTTGTGCCCACGTCCACACTATAGCACCGGGGTTTCCCTTCTGAAGGGAAAATAGCAGAAGGAAGAGATGCCTTCTTTTTTCCCTCCTCCACCCTTTCCTACAGAAAAAAAGCCCGTAAGTGAAATTGTTAGTTCTGCTATGACTCATCAGCATACCTAAAAACACTGAAAATAGTATATTGTGGTAATAAAACCACTCTGTTCCAGTAAGAGACCGTGACATTTATCAGGACTGGAAGTGCAACCTTCACTTAAAGCTACAGTTGGTTACTTTTATAAAAATAATCTTTTTGACATATTTGCAGAAACTGTCACTTTTTCCTGACAGTCAAACATTGGGCAGATAATGTGTCCAAAAATCACGTTCCTCTGCCTCCTCCTAGTGCTTCTAATCGCATTTGCAATAAACGAAGCACAGCCAACCGGCCGGAGCAGACTTTCTCATTTTACAGCTAAACAGTACACTGACATATGTCTCTGAAAACATTTGAGGTGAGAAATAGGCAATGCAGTAACAGAGTCTTGATTCATATTTGATCAGCGCTGCCGAGTTTGACAATTTGACCGCAGTTCACATTATTGACAGCTGTGTTAGAGACTCCTTGGCTGTGATTGGCTGTTTCTGTTCAGCTATGGTGGATTCTTGCAAATGCCATCAGGAGCACTATGAGGAGGGGCATGATTTTTTAACAACCCAATCACCAGAAAAAAAATGTTGGCATTGAAGGTTTCTGCAAACCACGGGTATGTTACATTTGCACGTTATTATATAGCAGATCATAAAGCATTACATTTCAACAAGGATGTGCCTAACATGTGGTTAGGTGTAGGAGAAAAAAAAACACGTGGTTATGGTAAGCAGATGATCATGTTTTGGCGTTACCTGATTTTAGGGGTACTATCCTGGCAGGAAAGGCAGAGATGTCTTGGTAAAAAACAGCTGCTTTTTATCCCCACTGCTAAGCAGGATGGGTTGCTACAAAACACCCACGTTTGGTGGCTAAAGTGCTGCTGTAAAGCAGCGATGACTATCTTAAAAAAAGGTTTAGTTGTCTGTTGGTCTTGAACGGGAGTCTGCAGCTTGTAACGTTGATGTAATGCGCATGACACATGTAAGTGTAACATATTTATGGCTTGCAGAAACGTGCAATATAAACATTTTTTTCTGGCAACTTGGCTGTCAGGATGTATTGACATTTTTATTACATATGACAAAAACTTTTAATAAGTTACTAACTATAGATTTAATGCACAATTCATTCATTCAGATTCAGATTTACATTACTTCTCATTTCTTTTAGTAAAAATCACTAAGTAGTGATACACAGACACCATATATTTGATACAGGTTGCAAACATTTCTTTCAAACTGATTGGAGCCCAAGTCAAGTAAAAAAAAAGACATACAGTTAATTTTCAAAAGGTTTCCAGTGATTTTTGCAGCTTTTTACACAGTGAGTCAACTGCCTGCAAATCAAAATGTAAAAATCCTGTCAAGTCCCTCTGTGACAACACAGTTACCTTGAAGGACATCTGGATTGATTAAATCTGTGGTTTATTTTGTAGTCTCTCATCTTAAAGGCAAAAAAAGATTTATTACTGAGGGAGTTTTTCAGTAGTGAGTTCCTGTGACTCATAGCTGAGCCTTGCAGCTCCTTAAAAAAGAGGAATTTGCCTGTGGAGGTTCTGGTACACAGTCCAACATTCATTTACAGCTGCCATAGTATTTATTGAGAAATTGAGTTTGAAACGTACAGTGTAACTTTGTAAGATCAGTGACTCATAGATGCTTTCCCTCTTATGATTTCTGTTTTGCTGGCATATAATCATAAAGCCTTTGTGTTTCTCTCCAAAACAGTGAGTTGTTTGATTTGCCCTCCAAGTAAAATTGGTGGTTGTTGTTTGATGTTTGAAATGTGACTCATTTCAAGTCTGGAAGAAATCAGCAGGCAAACTGGGAAAAGTTTTCCTGCCCTTCAACCAACACTTCAATTATATTCAATACAGGAATATCACAGAACAGAAAGGTCATTTTACCATCAGAACCTTTAAAGAAGTATAACACTGTTTATGGAGGCAGTAGATATAATGATTAAGAAAGATGCTGCTTTGATTGTGGGTCGCTTAGTGTGACAGCTTTTCAAGAGTCTGAACACAGTTTAGATGAAATGAGAGAATATTTGTACACTATCGGTTCACCTCACACACAAACATGCACAAACCGTCACCTCGAATAAGGAAGAGGCACTGTCTCATACACAGGCAGTGCAGAGCTATATTGCACAGGATCAATGGCTGTAATTTCAGCTATCACACATCGATTTTTGCGTGTGACTTGCTAGATATCATCAAACATTGTTATTGCAACCCTGCCCAAAAGGCAACTATAAAAGCCACAGTGCAAGTGCTCAGGGCTCTTTTTTTAGCTAGTTAGTTTACTGTCACTAACCAGTTGTATCGTCTCCCCACATCAGATCTCCGACATTCAGGTGAACGGCCAGTCGGACGACATGACAGCCAAAGAGAAGTTGCTGCTCTGGTCTCAGAGGATGGTAGAGGGATACCAGGGCCTGCGCTGCGACAACTTCACCACCAGCTGGAGGGATGGCAAGCTCTTCAATGCCATCATACACAAACACAGGTGAGACACTGATCCTCAGTAGATTAAGGTTAGAATACTAAGATTACAAGGGTTCAAGTCAAGGCATATAGTATTAAAACATATGTACTTTACCTTAAGGTGTCTTGTAGGGTTCCTACAGCTTAAGTTGTATTTAAGACCTTTGTAATGCCTCTTGGAATGGAATTTAAGTTTGATTTTTAAAATTTTAAATTAAATCTTGGTTAAATACCCAATTTTTATTGACTTTGTAGTCCCCCACGTGGTCCAGGGTGCAGTGGCAGCTAGCTAACAGGCAGGGGGTCCTCTGCTCTGAGCATCCCAGCCAGAAACAAAATATGAGTCTTGATGTTTCCACTGTCCTGTCTGAGTGACAGCAATGCTATGACGTTAAAGACCTTTATAAGATTGATTTAAGATATTTTAATACCAAATAAGGCCTACTTTTTAGATAACTGAATTCAGTACCTTTTTAAGACTTTTTATGGGTTCGTGGGAACCCTGTCTTGGATAAAAATGGTAAGCTAAAAGTAAAAGGGCAAGAAAGACGAGTCATAGAATGTAACATAGATCTGATGCAATGAACAGCAGTAATAATGTACTAAAGATGTCATGGAGACTTGTTGCACTGAAGCTTTTTTCAAACCATGCACAAAAAAATCCTGGCTGGGAAAGCTTGCCTGGACTTGGAATCGTAGGACATGAATTTTACACACAGTTTAAAGGTCTTCTCTGTGACGTTTTCATATTTCATGTCGCGGTGTCTTTTATTATTTATGGCATTTGGTTCAGAGGCAGGAATGCCAAATTTATATTTGAGTTTTACAGCAGCACACCTGACTTGTCAGGACAAAATGTGGATCAGTTATTGTCAATCACACATCAAGATGAATTGTTAACTCAGACTTTAACTCTGCAGCTCCTTCATTCATTACATTATGTGAATTAAGTTTCACTCAAATGGTTTCTGACCTGATAAGGTAACATGGGCAGTTTTGACAGAAGCAGTTTATTCAGCCATATTCGAAAAAAAATGTATGACTGTGTGAAAATACTGAGGTGTGCAAATCAACAGCGAAAGAACTAAAGTTTGAAAAGTTTGTATAGCTTCTTTAAAACATTTTCCTACAGTAAAAACGTGTCATTTATCATAAAGATACATTCTAGCGTTTATGAATTTTAGCTGACCGCAGCTCCTTTTCAGCAAAAAAACTACAAACTGAAACAACCACCTGTCAAGCCTGCAGCAGGCGACCGTTATATTCTCAAACCATCAATTTTGGGTGGAGCACCACTTTAAGTGTGTGTGCTTGCAAAGGAAAACAAGCCCTGCAGGATGGCTCACCACAAGACACAAAAATAACATGTACAACCCAAGCTGGCATCATTCGGTGTGAAAAGAGAGAGCGATATCTTTGACAGTCTGGGTGTATCATACTCATTTGAGAAAAGGTTGCCCTGGAGGTGTGCTCACTGGAGGCGCAGCAGGTTGTAGCAAAACACAGGTACGCGAACCGCTCTGCCATAGATTCCTTCTCGGCGGAGGAAGAACAGGATGTGCAGAGATTTAACAGCTGCAAAAACAGAAGTTTGACCTCAAAATAAGAAGAGAAATGGATATAATCAGGAATTACTAGTGGACTTCAACCAGGATGAAATCAGTGATATTTTTTAAGAAACTTTTTTCTAAATAAAAGCTGAATTTTCGACCTCACCCAGTTGGAAACCGTTATTGCAGTGAACTTGACAGTTGCTACGATGTTAAACTTAAAGAGGAAGTTTCACTCCTCAAAGAGGCGTCTGCGTAGTGCCTCCAGCAGCACAGCGGGCTCAGTCAGCGACCTGGAGGACCGGGTGGTCATGCTGTGTGAGGACGTCCCCACGGAGAATGACCGGGTGGTCATGCTGTGTGAGGACGTCCCCACGGAGAACTCTTTCGACTCGGGCCGAGGCTCCACCAGCCCTGGGGGTCACTCCAGTCGAGGATCCCAGAGCGAGGAGCATGGATCAGATCCTCCCATCATCCACCTGAGCAGGGACAGACTGTCCTACAGACAGGCCTGCTTTGTGGAGGAAGAACCATCGCATGCACCCAAAGAGTGCTACATCCAGAAAGTTGTGCAAGTGTATGAATACCTTTGGTGTTTTGAAAAGCTTGAACGTGCAGAATTTACTCCTCAATGTTATCTCTTTTTTTTTTTTTTTTTTGGTATTTGTGGAAATGAGATGCACTTTTATCCTTTATGCTCTGAGCTTGTCCCTACATGTTATCAGACCACAGTTATCTTCTTGGCAAAGTGCACTTTAGGCGATATGTCTGTCTGCTTTGTGTATAAAATGATGGAGGAATTTTAAGCCTCTCTGGCAGTGAGGACTCCTGTTATTGCTTGCCCTCTCTGGTATCAGGAAAGACACATACTACTCACGATCAAACTGCCTCCAGCAACGTAAAATATGAAATATTTATGAAATTTACCTGGCAGCTGTCATTATGGAATTATGGCTATCAGGTGAAAAATTGAAAGAAACTGCAAAAACATAAAAGTAAGGGTAATGTTGAGAGGTAATTAATGAGGATCTTTCTCTCTGACATTTTCAGCCGTCACACATGATTTAAGGAAAGTCTTGACTGACAGTAATAACAACGCAATGACCCAGTTCCACTCCATGTTCTCTCTGGCTGGTTGCTCTCCGCAGGCCCACTCTGATTGACATGAATCAGGTGTACCGACAGTCCAACCAGGAGAATCTGGAGCAGGCCTTCAGCGTGGCAGAGCGAGACCTGGGCGTCACTAGACTTCTGGACCCCGAGGGTGAGACACGTCACATATTCAGCACCCTGAACAGTTTACTCTGAATATTTGAGCTTTTGTGCATTCTTCTCGTGATCTTCACACCATTACAGTTAGTAAAGTAACATCATTTTCCTCAAAAATCTTTTTCTCCTCCCTCTGCAGATGTGGACGTGCCCCACCCAGATGAGAAATCCATCATCACATATGTCTCCTCTCTGTATGATGCCATGCCCAGAGTACCAGATGTTCAAGATGGTGTTAAAGCAAATGTGAGTCCTCCTCTTCCTCATCATCAGTTCATCTTTCCTCCAAATCACTATAAAGATATCCGCAGTAATTCCTGTGAACAAAAACCTCAGGCAGCAGACTGTTCTGAATACTGGAGGTATGATGGATTTCTTGATAAGGTCATCTGCTCCAGGCACACTACTGCAAGTGTTTACATCACTTAGCCTACACTGCTACATGTAGCTACTGCTAACGTCAGGGAAACATGGAGTCATTCTTGACATATTGTTGATATCTCCCAGATTTCGGATCATACTCCTGCTGGAACATGTCCGTTTGTGTTAAGAAGCTTTTACTGGTGATTTTTCATGGTACAAAGTGCTGTTATTCTCCGATACAGTCATACCCCAGCTCCAGTGACAGTGCACAGAGCTACAGCAGAAGTGGAAACACTGACCATTGAGGACAGGCTGGGCTTTTTTGGGTGCTTAAAGAGACAGACTGCTAAAACAGAGCGTCTCAGACAGGGAATGAATACAGGTGTTCCAACACAGACAGTACAAGGAGCAATGAAGTGTTTTTGAAAATGAAAGCCTGTAAACATGCTCCAGTAGAAACCCAAAATACATAAAAGAACCTGAAAATGAGCATGGAAATCCCATTTAGTGTTAAGATTATCACCATGAAACCATAAAGCATGATTAAAGTCCTTCGAAAATAAAAGTAAGGCTATAAGAGATTTACAAAGCTGAAAAGGATATAAAATTCAATTTGTAATCCAGTTTCAAAATAAAAAAAATGTAGAAAGGAAGAGTCTCGTGACTTAATGTCAAAGTATCAGCAGCTTTGGAGATTTAAAAAAACTTTATAGGAAAACTTTTTGCTCTACTAATTAAACCTGACCCTCTGTGTCTCTGTGCCTCAGGAGCTGGAGCTGCGTTGGCAGGAGTATTATGAGCTGGTCACCATGCTGCTGCAGTGGATTAGACACCACATCCTGGTCTTTGAGGAGAGGAAGTTCCCCACCAGCTATGAGGAGATCGAGGTGAGTGGTTCTGGGCCATAACTTAGAAATAAAAAGGTTTGAATAACAATGATGTCGAAGGTGATGATACATTTAATCACCCCTTTCACTGTTCTGCAGGTTCTTTGGCGCCAGTTTCTGAAGTTCAAGGAAACAGAGCTGCCTGCGAAAGAGGCGGACAAGAACCGCTCCAAACACATCTTTAAATCATTTGAGGTGAGCAGCTCCAATAAATCTACACACGGTCAGTCATTAGAGACAGCTGTCAGGAGACGGATTTGAGGGGTGTTTTTGTGCTGTACAGCCATGTTTGTAACATGTGCAAAACTTAAAGTAATCAATATGTCTTTGTATGAATATAACAGAGACAAATTGTAGTTTTAAACCTGAGCATTCACTTTTAACCACCAACTACTAATGCCTGTGGGGCAGTAGCCCTTTGTGAAACCTTAATGGACACAGCATGAATTAGAATTTAGAATTTTTTTGGTCTAAAAATACAAATAAAAACATGCAATATTCATCAGCAGATTAAAGTCTAGTCATTTTATCTTGAAACCTTAATGATGTCATGTCTTCTTGCCTTCAGAACTCTCTGGCTTTTAAATAATGTGAAATATACCTGACAACTTTTTTAAAAAGGTTCAGAAATAGTTTGTTTTTTGTTTTCATTTTAAGAGGCCAACCCCCAAAAGCGTCTCTTTAAAGGTGAAAGTGATTCTGGTGATGTGTCACCAGAGATATGTATCATTCGAGAGAGTTGTAACAGATATGTCAAACTCCAGTTTAGAGCTGAAACAATCATTTGAATACTGCATCTATTTTGATAAGTCATTTTTAAGAAGAAAAGTCAAAATTTCATGGTAACAGTTTCTAGTCCAGCCCAGAGGCCAATTGTGGCCCACGGGCTGTTTGTCTTTCAAAATATACTATGTGGCCCAACACACAGTACTGGTTAATTAAGCAACTTCACTTTGCATTTTTGCCTTTTACCCCACGATGGCAGGACTGTCATACAGTTGGTAGACATGCATCAAGTAGGAACTATGCAGGCAGAACTAATATGTTTTCACAAAAGGACAGTAAACAAGCGAACAAACGGTTACATAGCAGCAAACATTTCCTGCTAGATAGCAGACATGTCCACAATAAACAAGCTATATGATGAGAGAAGTAGCTAATATGGTCCTGATTAAAAAGAAAAGTTTGGCCCCCCAGGGTCAGACAAAACAACACATCTGAAAGTGTTAACCTGGCATTTGAGAAATTGTTATTTTTACTTTTTTTGTGCTGATATTTTATAGACAAAATGATTGCAAGCCAGCGTGCAAACTGAAATACACATAGACAATTCATTTACACACATTAAAACAATACAAATATAACATATATTTGGGAGACTAAATGATAATGAAAATAATTGCTAGCTGCAGCCCTAATCGACTTCTTATTTTGCAGGGTGCAGTTCAAGCGGGTCACGTCAAAGTGCCGCCAGGATATCATCCCTTCGATGTTGAGAAAGAATGGGGTCGTCTGCACGTTGCCATACTGGAGAGAGAGCGCCTCCTCAGGACAGAATTCGAGCGGTAAGTAGGCCACGATCTAAACTCGTCACATGCTCTGTTGCCAGAGCGAACTAACACAAGACATTAAGAAATAAAGATCAGGAATGAATCATCAGACAACTGGTTACTGTTTGACCACGAGGATGACTCACTTCCTAATGATGAAGTCGACTTTGGCAATAAAATGGAACTGGGCTGGCTTTGTGGAGCGGGAATTAAAAGTCGTATCAGGGCAAACACATGACAGTGGTGCCATCGCCACAGCAACAACACTATGATCTTCTGATAGTCAGTCATAAACTGTTTATTTAATCACAGGGTTGTTAGGGCGTAGCTTTTGGTTTTGTTTCTTCCACGACTCTAGAAAGTTGTGGAGAGTTTTAAAAAATATCTTCTCTACTTCAGTGGACAGATAGAGGTTCATCATGGCTTTCATGCATCAGGGATACGAGTTAAAGTATTTATTCCGCCAGAAGACGGAGTGAGTGCTTTCATTTTTTTCATTTAACTTATCAGTCTACTAGTTTTACTTTGTCAAGAGGTTTTACTTTAGTTAATCACATCAGACAAAGCAAAAAGTAGCTGCCTGTCATGTAGTCTACCTTGTCTCAAGTGCATTTTGACCTTTGACCTCCACTCTCTCCCTCTACAGGCTGGAGCGGCTTCAGAGGATCGTCAGTAAGGTCCAGATGGAGTCAGGGGTGTGTGAGGAGCAGCTCAACCAGGTGGAGACTCTGCTGCAGACGGTGAGACACAAACATTTGTAACAGACCAAATCGATGCTATTTCACCAGGTATCACTATAAGCACATTCTGTAACACCTGTGTGTGTGTGTGTGTTTGTGTGTGTGTTGCAGGACGTGAGGATGCTGAGTTCAGGGAAACCTGCTCAGCACTCAGCAGAGATGGAGGCAGATCTGGAAAAAGCAGAAGGAATGATCCGCTTCCTCTTCAATGATGTTCAGCTGCTCAAAGATGGACGCCACCTTCAAGCTGAGCAGATGTATCGCAGGTGAAAAAAAAAAACCTCACCAACCTTTGACCCTTAGGGTGACAACTGATGATTATTTTCATTATCAACTGATCTAATAATCATTCTTTATTGATTGATTAATTATTTAAACAATTGTTTTGACCAATAGTCTAAAACTCAAAGATAATAATCTATTATTATTTAACGCAGGCAAAATTAAATGATCAAAAACTCATTATTATTATTATGAATTATTAGAATTTTCTCAGTTTCTGGATTTGTTGTTCACCGTGGAGGCATGTGAAAGTTGTCTTTACATATTGATGGTCACATGGGGAGAGTGAGTAATATACAAATGATCATTTTCTAGGGATGAAGTATTCCTTTAATCAACTAATTATGTCAACACAACATGACATGACATTCTGTAATCTGGTTCTAGAGTGTATCGTCTCCACGAGAGGCTGGTCAACCTCCGCAGCGAGTACAACCTCCGCCTCAAGTCCGGTGTGACCACCACACAGATCCCCATGACTCAGATCCACACCGCCCAGGTCCTGCAGCAAGCCCCCATGAGGGTGCGGCCCGAGCTGGATGAAGTCACAATGCGCTACATCCAAGATCTGCTGGGCTGGGTGGAGGAGAACCAGCGCCGGGTGGACGACGGGGAGTGGGGCTCCGACCTGCCCACTGTCGAGTCTCAGCTGGGCAGCCACCGCGGTCTTCACCAGTCTGTGGAGGAGTTCCGCTCCAAGATCGAAAGGGCAAAGGCCGATGAGGTACAAACAGCTGACATGAAGTATTAGGAGATATTTCAGCTAGAGAAGAAAGATGTTTTATCTTGCAAGGAAATATGGGTTACTGGGTGGAGCATGGTCACCCACAGTGTGTTTCACAAGCATTTTAAGACATTTACAATTTGTCTATAGTCAGACATTTACATACAGTAGATGTGGGTTGGCAGTCGCCCCCAGTTCAAAGACCCAGGCTAGAGTCCGACATGGATGTTAAGCAAAGTACTGCTGTGGACGGCGGGCAGCAGCAAAACATATTTTAGCCGTCTAAAAAACAGACCACCTTAAAAAATCTATATCAGTTTAAGTGTACGCTATGAGAATATATTCACTTTTTTACCCTGCCAACAGGGAACTGAAGTAATTAACAGCTTCAGTTTCTCATCTATGCTTTCCTCAAAGTCACCAGACTCCACTGACAAAAACAATAATTTTGGCTCACTGAACACAGGAGCTGCTGGTCTACCACTTTCTCAATCGGTTAGTTTATTTGTGTTATTGTGTGACTCTAGTGAATCAAAACTAACCTTTTGAATTGCTAGAGTCACACAGTAACACAAACAAACTTACGGATTGAGGAAGTGGTAGACCAGCAGCTTCTGTGTTCAGCTATCATAAACCACTGTTCTTCTCAATGGAATCTGGCTTTGAAGAGAGCAATATAACAGCTCCTGTTTCTTGTTGGAAATCGCTGTCTGATGGCAAGCAAAAGCAGTGAAAATATTCTAAATATGATGTACACTTGAACTGACAGTGATTTTTTTAGGTGGCTAAAATAGCAGTGCATTACTTAGCGTCACTGTTGGATCAAGCAACCCCACTTCAAAAGATTCTGAGGAACCTGATTAAATACAGCTCAAATAATAATATATCAATATTAGAATGAAGGGATTTCTTTAGAGCAGACAAAACAGTGTTTCATTTATTACCATGGATTGTTTCCTGACTGACCTGTTTGTATCGTTTGCCTCCCTCTGCTCCAGAGTCAAGTCTCACCTGCCAGTAAAGCTGCCTACCGGGAGTATCTGGGAAAACTGGAGCTGCTGTACGGCAAGCTCCTGGTAAGTTACAAAAAGACACTGAAATTAAAAAAGCAAACCAGCAGAAATCCTGGATAAAGACCTTAATTTTTCAACTGAGGCACCGAGTCGAGACTGAGCTGTTTCAACACCAATCTTCCAGCAATCTGATGGAGGTTCAGTGAAGCCGAAACAGTTAAAAACAACATGAAAATTAACCACGATGTCACTCTGCAGCTGTCTCTCCCCCTCCAGTTTCTTCTGAATAGGACAAAAGGCATCATAACATTTTTGTCATCTGCTCTGCTTGCAGAATGCCTCTAAGGCCCGTCTGCACTACCTGGACCAGCTTCACGCCTTCGTCGTGGCAGCCACCAAAGAGCTGATGTGGCTGAACGAGAAAGAGGAAGAGGAGGTCAACTATGACTGGAGTGAACGAAACACCAACATGGCAGCCAAGAAGGACAACTACTCGGTAGAGTAACAGTGCGATGTTGTTTTAGTGTTTACCTACAGTGCTTTTTAGTGATGATGACAGTGGTGGGGTTGTTGTCATTGTGTCTGAGCAGGGTTTGATGAGAGATTTGGAGCTCAGGGAGAAGAAGATGAACACTGTCCAGGCCACAGGAGACAAACTGCTGAGGGACGGACACCCAGCCAGGAAGACTGTAGAGGTATGATCGACTACTACAGCCTGTAAACACCGTATCAGGTTGTAGACATTGTAGTTTAAGCATTTGACTGTATTCAGGCAGTTATCCAGGTGGCTGTGATCTCCTGGCTTAAATCAAAATGCGCCTGGACTCAATTGGATAGACTTACAACCAATCAGAGTGACGAAATGTGTCGTAGCGCTGAGTGACGGACAGATGTAAAGAGACTACAGCGTGTAGAGATGAGCTGTGATGGTGTAGCATCAATATGTCTGTGAATGAATGTCGCAGTTTTTGCCATCAGAATTTGAAAAAAGTACTTCGACACAAAGTTCCTCATCAGCTGCAGCCATCTTGGTTGTTTCTGAAAATTCCTCAATGGGGCTTCTCTTTAGTAAGCTAGGTTTATGCTGGCAGTAGTGTCCCTTGGCACCAGAATGTGTGAGCCAAAAATGGCAGCATCATGTATTTTGTGTCAGTCATCATATCAAACCTGCCACATATTAGATAAATGGTTTTGATTAGCCCTTAGCGAGGCATGTCAGCTTGAAATCTGTTTGAGTGGGAGGGGAACCAGACGCATCTGCCAGAGCAAATAAAGGATGAGCTCACAGATTCGTCTGGTTCCCAGGCTAAAATCAGAGTGTTTGTCCTTTTCATCAAAACACCTTTTCTTCCTCACTCCCACCTCAGGCCTTCACTGCAGCGCTGCAGACTCAGTGGAGTTGGATCCTCCAGCTGTGCTGCTGCATCGAAACCCACCTGAAAGAAAACACTGCCTACTACCAGGTATATTTACAAACCTTCACTCTGTGCTCTGTTCATGTTAATCCATGAAGAGTTAACTTCACCAAAGCAGTTATTCTTCTTTGCTCACCTGACCATCAGCAAATGTTTTGCTCTTTGCTTCTGTTTGTCCTGCTGTTGGTGCCTGTATATGCAGGACAAGTTCTCAACACTGCAACTTAATTCATTCCACTGTCTTCCCTGTCTAGTTTTTCTCTGACGTGAAGGAAGCGGAGGAGAGGATCAAAAAGATGCAAGACACAATGAAGAGGAAGTACACCTGCGACCGCTCCATCACAGTCACACGGCTGGAAGATCTACTGCAGGATGCAGCTGTGGGTTTACTCACCGTCATATTGTTTATGTACCAAACATGTTCTGTGGAAGACTACAAATAATTTTTGTGTTCTTCACAGGATGAGAAAGAGCAACTGACTGAGCTCAAAACTCACCTGGAAGGCCTGAAGAGAAGGGCCAAGACCATCGTCCAACTGAAACCACGTAACCCTGCTACCGCCATCAAGGGCAAACAGCCCATCCAGGCTGTCTGCGACTTCAAACAGATGGAGGTAGGCATCTTATCTGCCTGGAATCATTATTCTAAACTCATTAATTCTGTTAAATATTGGTGGAAATACCCATGATTTCTACATGCATAAAACCAGAAATCATTCAATTCTTAAATATTGTTAAATATATTTATAGGTGCCAAATTATGAGTAGAATATCAAGGAGTTCAAAAGTGCTGTCCAACTTTAGTTCACTCTACTAAAGTGAGAAATATTCTTTGAGTCAGTCCGACACCTATGTTCACCTTCCTCCAGATCACAGTCCACAGAGGAGACGAGTGCGCTCTCCTGAACAACTCACAGCCGTACAAGTGGAGGGTGCTGAATGATAAAGGCAACGAGTCGTCTGTACCATCTGTCTGCTTCCTGGTTCCACCCACCAATAAGGACGCTGTGAACAGCGTTGCTGGGTGAGCTAAGAATCACCCCGGGGTGTCCTTGATTACATAAAATCTAAATTGACGTGCACACAGTGTCTCTTTAAGTGCTAATCTCCACTTGACCTTCCTCAGGCTGGATGGAAACCTTCAGAGGCTGCAGACGATGTGGCAGACGATGTTTGTGGACCTCAAGAGCTTGCTGTCCTGGCAGTACCTGATGAGAGACATCCAGATCATTAAGACTTGGAACATCACCATGGTAACAACACAGGACATACTATCAGAGGAAAAATGAACACACAGACAGTGACAGATTAATTATCAACCGTGAATGTAACCTGCCACCAAATATTACTCATTTTACTTTTAAATATTCAGAATCTTTTTTACACAACAGACAACAAAAAATAATACCAACATTACTACAGGAAGACTAGATTCAATGATTCTGTGCTAATTGGCTACATAATTAAAATGGACATTACTAAATTTAAAACGTTACACAGCAACAACAGCACAATTAATTCCTTCAGTTAAGAGTGAACAAATCAAAAACAGGCACAAACAATCAAATCATAGTCACCTCAGAAAATATCTGTGGATTCACAAAATACTGTAGCTGTTAGCAAAAACTGTTTTAGCACTGGCAACAGTTGAACCTAGTTATGAAATACACAAGATATGCTAGAAGCTGCCTATCAGTTGTAGCTATCCCGATGCACGCAGCAAATGACAGAACTAGCAAACTTTCCGATGCTAATTTACAATATTAATCCAACTTGTTTAGACAGCGACAAGATGGTATTTCAGAACCATGGACGTTTGTTGTGTGTAGGTAGTGCATGTGCCGCACTTAACATGATGCCGTTGCAGCTGTTTTTTACGCACCTCCATCTGCTGATTGTGACAGGGAATCATTTATAAATACAAAAAATATTTAGTGCTATGCTTGTGCTACATTCTTATGCAAGTGCCCTGATTAATAAATGTATTATTTGATTTTGAAGCAGTAGCCTCATGTTGTTGCTTCAGGCTGCCATGTAGAGTCGCTGGATACAATTGTCTATCATCATAGTGATATTCAACTAGCAGCCCATCAGCCAAATCTGGCCTGCAACAGGGTGTCAGGTGGCCCTGCAACCATTTTCTGATTCACATTGAAAAACAGTTGATTGATAATTGGAATTATTTTTTTCACTTGTATTGGAAATAAGGTGCCAAGGTACAATAAAGCATCAAAATAGAGCTTGTTAATCAAAAAAGTGCCAGAGGGAGAATCCCCTGGACTCATGACAGAGGTCCGGGCTAAGCCCTGAATGTCCTCACATCCTAGAAATACCCCTATGTACACCTGACCCATGCTGGGCTTTTGCGACTGGCCCCTAGCCTCCTGTCATTTTGCAAAAGTGGCCCCTGGGTAAAGCAAGTTGAGTATTCCTGGTCTGTTGCTATCAGTAACATATGAGTCATTTAGGGGACATCGGAAATTTGTAAAAAAAAAAAAAAAAAACAGAAGAAGAAAAAAGTGACGTGTGCTGAGTAGTAGCTCATGCTTTTTGTATGCATCTGCATACGAGTAGTGGCCTGGGCAAGCATGTGCTTTGAACTCTGCTGGTGCTCACTACAGAGGGAGAAATATTTTACCACATTCTTTAAAGGTACAGCTTGTGTTAAACTTGTGGTTTTGTAAAAATTAATATCCATCTTTCTGGCTTGTCTCTAATTGCACCTTCATAGTTTAAGACCCTGAGGGTGGAGGAGTACCGTCTGGCACTGAGGAACCTGGAGCTGCACTACCAGGACTTCTTGAGAGACAGCCAGGACTCCCAGATGTTCGGAGCAGAGGACCGTATGCAGGTTGAGTCCAACTACAACACGGCCAACCAGCACTACAATACAATGGTCAGCTCTGCAGAACAAGGTGTGTACTGTTTGGTTATTGCACTCCATGACCCACTGTGGGTTCTCTTATCACCCCAACATGCTCTGAAAGGACCTGATATGGATTGCACGGCACATTTATTTTGTTATATAAGTTGCACAAAACATTTTCTCATTGAATAATTTTTCAGACATTTGTGTTGAAACTCACTCATGGTCATCAGTGTGTAAGTTGACTGTTGGATTCACGTTACAGGCTATGTGCCACCCAGAGCAGGTAAGGTGCTTCGGTTACAGTGCCAGATGTGCAGTAGAAGCTTGTGATTGGCTGAACAGGACTGTGTGTGTTGTGTTGCCATGTTTCATTCATTAACTCAATCAGCTTCATCACCCCCACTGATTTTGGTATCCCTCCTAACTTCACTCATCGTTGCATTCTTGTCTCTGTGCATGGGTTGAATGGCAGCTGATTTCCAGTCTTCATCACCGAATGACAATTAACTGATCAATTAACCAATGTGATGGATAATTAATGTGAAACCAATCAAGCATGAAGATGTAAATTTATTGTGTACAGTGTGACAAATGTATTAACAAATCATAGACAGTAATTGTACAAAAGCACCTGTAGTTTGAGATTTTTAATACAAAGTATTAAGTTTTGAAGTCAGTCAAAAACACTGCTCTCAAATACAAATGATTCTGTACAAGGTCACTGTTAAAGAAGATCCTGACTCGGACTAATCATCGCTTTATTTATCCCAAGTTTGTGTTCTCTGCAAACTAATAATATATTTTTTTCCATTCCAACCAGGAGAGCAAGACGAGTCGATGTGCAGGACTTACCTGACCAAGATCAAGGATCTTCGTCTGAAGCTGGAGGGTTGTGAAAATCGAACAGTCACACGCCTCCGCCAGCCTGTGGACAAGGAGCCGCTCAAAGCCTGCGCCCTGAAGACCGCAGAGCAAATGGTAGCGACATGAGGATAAAAAAATGAGATTTAAAACATAAAACAAAGTCAGGAAGGAAAGAGATTTACCCGAATTAAACAAAGTGTTCCTTCCTATGTTTAACAGTTTGATAACTTGGCAGTGCTTTATCAACTTAGTTATAAAGTTAAACTCAGCGCTGAAACATCTTCCTTTTCAATGACAGAAAGTCCAGTCTGAGCTGGAAGGCTTAAAGAAAGACTTGAGTTCCATCACTGAGAAGACGGAGGAGGTTCTGGCGTCTCCTCAGCAGTCCAGCTCCGCCCCGATGTTGCGCTCCGAACTGGACATCACGCTGAGGAAGATGGACCACGTCTACGGCCTCTCCTCCGTCTACCTGGACAAGTGAGGCCTTTGTGACTCTCTGAGCGCTTCCTGATGAATTCCAAGCTGTTATTGTGCAATTGTGTTTATTGTGTGTAAAACTTTTGATTTCAGGCTGAAGACCATTGACGTTGTGATCAGAAACACCAAAGACGCAGAGGACACACTGAAGAATTATGAGACTCGCCTGCGTGATGTCAGCAAAGTGCCGGCTGAGGAGAAAGAGGTGGAGGAACACCGTAATCAGCTGAAGGTATTTCCTCTGTTTACAGAGATGTTCACTCATATCTACAATTTTTTTTGTTTGATATTTTACTATGATTTAATTCTAAACCTGCACTGCATCAAAGTGATAACTTTTTTTGT
Organism: Epinephelus lanceolatus; assembly: GCF_041903045.1. Classification (NCBI taxonomy): domain Eukaryota; kingdom Metazoa; phylum Chordata; class Actinopteri; order Perciformes; family Serranidae; genus Epinephelus; species Epinephelus lanceolatus. The sequence goes on along the minus strand of NC_135749.1, from coordinate 28,764,561 downwards.
CTGATAGGCAATGCGTGCTGAAGCCGAGGCCGACCAGGTGGTGTTCAACCGCCTGCAGGATGAGCTGAAGAGAGCAACTGCTATCAACGACAAGATGGCGAGGATCCACAGTGAGCGCGACGCTGATTTGGAGCATTACCGTCTGCTGGTCAACAGCCTCCTGGAGCGCTGGCAGGCTGTGTTTGCTCAGATTGACCTGAGGGAGAGGGAGCTTGACCTCCTTGGGCGCAACATGAACTCCTACCAAGGAAACTACGAGTGGCTCATGCGCTGGCTTGGAGAGGCGAGGCAGAAGCAGGAGAAGATTCAAGCTGTGCCCATCAGTGACAGCAAGGCTCTCAAGGAGCAGCTGGAAGAGGAGAAGGTATTGTAACAGAAAATAATGAGCTATGTGGGGTAAAGAGGAGTCACTAGGCCCTCTGCTGGTCACACAGATAGTACAGATAAAGTACAAGTGTGCTGAATTCTCATAACAACAATCTTTCTTTACTGAATTTAAGTACCTACTGTCTGTTATAGTAATGAGAGTATAAGCTGTGGGTTTTAATTTTGTTGGAAAAAGATACATTGAATAGTGAATTACTGTCTGATTTAATGTTTTCATTTACAGAAACTCCTGGATGAGATCGAGAAAAACAAGGACAAGGTTGAAAATTGCCAGAAAAATGCAAAGGCTTACATTGATTCAGTCAAGGTATGTACTTATATTTTAAAATAATTGTAAGAAAGGGATGTATTTTTCTGGCTTGAATTAAGATTATTTTCTTCGTCTTTAGGACTATGAGCTCCAGATTTTGACTTATAAAGCTCTCCAGGATCCCATAGCATCTCCCTTAAAGAAACCCAAGATGGAGTGTGCATCTGATAATATCATTCAAGAGGTACATTTACCACACATCACCATAGAAAAACAAAGTTATTCATACATCCAGTTTAGTTTGACTGACTGCTACCTGTTTATCATTACTGTTATATCATAACTATTATACAAATAATCCAGGGAGCTAAATGTATTATATGCTGCCTTCAACTGGAACTCCTGAGCTCATAGTAATGGCACTGAAAGTCGTGTACACAATATGCTTGGTGTTCAAGTGGTTACATTGTGAGAGCAGGCAGCTAGGCAGTGGCAACATGGACGCTATTGTTGGTGTCTAGAGGCCACCAAGGCTAATGATTTAGCAAGGTAGTGAGCAGGAAATGCAAAAGCATTATGACAAAGTGAAAAGATGAGGCTGCCAAGAATATCAGCATTTTACTCAGACATATTGTTAAATTACAAAGAACAACTCTATATGAGTTAAACTACAATACCGTAAAACTTCAATTAAAAGCCTCATCCCAATTAAACGCCCAGTCCTTTTTACTAGCCCGGTGTGGCTACACATTTTTGACAATTAAAGGCCTGTCTCAATTAGACACCTGGTCTGGTTGCCAAGCAGTTCATTTTTTTATTATAGAAGTTCTTCGGATGTATAAAACCGGGTTGTTGGCTACCACAAATTATTTGTCCATTTCTCGATTACTCTGTAAATTATTCATATTACTTTAGTCCGTAAGGGTCCTCAGATCATTTTTCATTCAAATTAATCCAAGTTTTGAGGATTGTTTTAACAGGATAAAGTGATGTTGTGTTGATATGCCTGATGCTATAATCCTCGAGTACAATAACTCACTCTCTCTCTGATGCACTGTCTGTTGGAGCTAAATTAAATGAATGATTCATAATTGACAGCGTTCAGCCGAGGTAGGAGCTTTATGCTAAGGTAGCGACCAGATGCCAGACTGTAAGCAGCAGGCATCCAAGTGACACAGCAATGAAAAATGCAAATATAATAAGGCGAATTGCCAAACTAGAGCGAATCTGGAGATGGCTTTTACTTTTGCTGGTAATCGTGTTTGCAAACAGTAACCGACCATCCTGCATAATATGCCTTTAACATCCATGGCCTCCACCATTTCTGAAAACATCACAACTCGTGAGAACTCAAAGCTTTCTGAAAATGTTCACTTACAAGGTGGAGAATAACACAAGAGGGGGGCGTTCGTATGGACCCCATTTGAAGGCAGCAATAGACCCTTTTACGACCAAATTTGTTGCCCTAGCAACCGAGCAGTAATAAAAAAAGGTGTATAAGAAGTGAGAGAAATTGATAGAAAATGGTATGTTTTTAAAGTCAAGTAAATAAATTGCATTCCTTTCAGTATGTTACTCTGAGAACCCACTACAGTGAGCTGATGACTCTCACCAGCCAGTACATTAAGTTCATCACAGAGACGCAGCGCCGCCTGGAGGATGAAGAGGTAATAACACACAAACTCTCAAGATATGCTGCAGCAGGTTTCTGTCAAAAAGTCCCACTAACACAAACAATGACCCTCTCACCTGTTAACTGATGGATGTATGGGAAATAATTTGTCGTCAAATATAACCAAAATGTTGGCACTCAAAACGTATGATTCTTAAGTCCAGATCTGTGCAGAGCGATGGGACAGTGGACAGTGGTGAAGCAAACTGTTTCATCCTAGTGTTTCAGCACATCACATCCCCACTACAGTATATGTCTCTCATTCCCCTACACTGTGTATTTAGTCAAATCATGTCATGTAGTTGGACATTTGACTCGGACCCTGACCTCAGTCACATTTTCAAACTGCTTAATTCAGTATTTGCTTCTTTATTTCCTCTTGAAATCACCCAGACTTGTGATTTGAAGGCTTCACTTTGGCTACCTGCCTTCTCAGATATTTTTTTTTTTTTACTTTTCCCCCCTTTTCCTTTTTTCTAACTTTCTATTGTGTTTGATCCTTTTGACCTGCTCGCCAGTGCTTTTTCATGATGAATATTAATCACACCCTTAAGAGATGAATTAACCCCAAAGCACCAGGTATTTAAAAAAGATCCTCTCAGTCTCATGTCATTTGTCTCTACATCAGACCCTTGTCTGTAGTGAAGGGAAGGTTCAGGATTTTTTTGGAGACTTTTCATAGTTGAGTTTGTTTTCAGTTCACTAAAATGTCTTTTATCACTCTGCATCAGCTTCCTGTAAGCATGTTTGTACTTTGCTAGTGTAAATGTCACCTTTTAATGAAATATACAAACTATTGAATTTTTTTTGTCTTGAAATAATAATGAGACATAAAAGCTCCTGCACTTTTTTGAAGGACTTGGGGTGTTTTTTAATATTATTTGGAGCTGCAGTGAATGATTATTGTCTCCTTTTTTTGTGATTAATCGATAAATCTTTTAGTGTATGAATGTAAAAATATTGAAAAAATGAATTTGCAGAGCTGACAGTAGCATCTTTAAATGTAAAATAAACCCCAAAGATATTCTCTTTACAATGATACATGACAAAGAGGAGCAACAAATCATCTTTTTTAATTAAATTATCAAATAGTTTGAGGACTTGTTTTAGCTCTAATGTTGTTTTTTCACCACTGATTTGCACTAGCAATTATAGGAGGCTGATGTAAATATATCAGAAATAAATATTCTAAACCAATAAAAATCAATATGACAGGTTTCTAAAGTTTTGGACCTTCCTTTTAGGTGTCAGTCACCTGTACAAATTACACAATCACCCATTGTTACTGAAGAGTTGAACTCATCTCTTGATGTTTGCCTTTTTATTGTTACTTTGATCTTGGATTTATGTCCTGTCACCTACATTTTAATCCAAGATTACTCCGTGTTACATTCAGTCCTGTGGCCAGAGGGAATTGATTGCGTTGTAAATTTCTGCAAACCACGAATACATTACGTTTGTACATTTTTTGGCTTGGATGGTGTGACACTCTAAAACCAAACTGGTTGTGTTTTAGAGACCCCTCACTGTTTTTCCAGCAGCTTTTGGGGCACCAAAAGTGATTGTTTTTAATTGACCCCTTACTTTTTTTCCTGCAGCTTTTTAGGCGCCGTACATGGGTGTTTTAGTGACCCCTGGTTGTTTTACAGATGTTTTTTTTGGGCACCAAACCTGGGTGTTTTTTAGCGACCCGTCACTGTTTTTCGAGCGGCTTTTTGGCCCAACACCTGGGTGTTTCTAGCGACCTGTCGCCATTTTCCAGCAGCTTTTTAGGCACCAAACCTGATTGGTTTTTTTTAGCGACCCATTGCTGTTTTTCCATTGGGGATATTGCACAAAAACCAGTTGTTTCTTATTGTGACATAACTGTGTTTCCTGCAGATAGTGCAACAAAAAACAGATATTTTGAGCCAAAGCATTAAACAACTTTTCCTAACCATATAAACAAGTGTTTCTGGGCGTAAACCTAACCACACATAGACCACAGCATTGATCAAATGCAATGTTTCAATGTATACACCACAAAACAATGTACAAATTTAACATATCTGTGGTTTGCAGAAATGTACAATTTCAACTTTTTTTTCTGGTGATTGGGTTGTGTACATTAAATCCTGCTGTGTTTGCTGCATCACTATGCTATTCTTCATAGTGAGGGGTATTCTGGTTAAATTCATGCTTACCGTCTTTGGTATCTTTCCCACTGCGCTTTATACTTTTTGCATGCTGCTAATTATTTATTCCCTGCTGATTTCTTGTTAATGACTTTTCACATTTTACAAAAAGCTGCTTTATTTTGAGAATGTTAGGATAAGACACCACAGCCTCGGCATCCTATATCTCTAAATATCAAACAGTGACTGAATTATGTGACAGTGTTCCTTTAGAAACCAAAATATTAAATATTTTATAGCAGCAACACTCCTTGACAATATTTATACTAGGTTTTCTATCACTACTACTGCATACAAGTAATTTTCTATTAATTGTAAAAAGCCCATAATATACAACACTCTAAGTATCTAAAATGTGACCACACTTTAAAAAACATCAGTCAGTTAAAATACCTCAACTGCATGAAAGTGTAGTGTCGTGCTGTGCTGTTGTGAAGTTAAGTGTCATTCTGTGTGCCACACATTAATTAAACATGACAAGCATTTCCCAATACAGCATTTTCCTCCTATCTTAAAAAACTATTTGTTGTAGATAATTAACTGTAACATGCTGTCATGTATTTACATTTTCATGTACCTACATGTTTTATAACTACTTTAATATTGACGTTTTATTGTGTAGTCTAACACCTAACATTTTCTCAATTCCCTTTACTCTTTGCTTCTACTAATACAGAAAGCTTCAGAAAAACTAAAAGAAGAGGAGAGGAGGAGGATGGCGGAGATACAAGCCGAGTTAGACAAACAGAAACAGTTGGCTGAGGCTCATGCTAAATCTGTGGCTAAAGCAGAACAAGAAGCCCAGGAGCTGAAGCTGAAGATGAAAGAAGAAGCCAGCAAGAGGCAAGATGTCGCAGTGGATGCTGAGAAACAGAAGCAAAACATACAACATGAGCTGCAGCATCTCAAGAGTCTGTCTGAGCAGGAGATCAAGTCCAAGAATCAGCAGCTGGAAGAGGCACTCATCAGTCGGACCAAAATTGAGGAGGAGATCCATATTATAAGACTTCAGTTAGAGACAACAACAAAACAGAAGGGTACAGCTGAAGCTGAGTTACAGCAGCTCAGAGACAAGGCTGCCGAGGCTGAGAAGCTAAGGAAAGCTGCTCAGGACGATGCAGAAAGACTTCGCAAGCAGGTAGCTGAAGAGACTCAGAAAAAGAAGAACGCAGAAGATGAGCTGAAACGTAAATCAGAGGCAGAAAAAGAGGCTGCAAAGCAGAAGCAGAAAGCACTGGACGACCTGCAGAAATTCAAACTGCAAGCCGAGGAGGCAGAGAGGCGCATGAAACAGGCTGAGGAAGAAAAACTGAGGCAGATTATGGTAGCAGAGGAGGTGGCTCAAAAGAGTGCTGCCACACAGCTGCAAACCCATTCCAAATCATTCACTGAAAAGGCAACAAAACTGGAAGAATCCCTGAAGAAAGAGCAGGGCACTGTCCTTCAGCTGCAGGAGGAAGCTGAAAAGCTCAGGAAGCAACAAGAGGAGGCTAACAAAGCCAGGGAGCAAGCAGAGAGAGAGCTGGAAACATGGAGACAGAAAGCCAATGAGGCTCTCCGCTTGAGGCTACAAGCTGAAGAGGAAGCTCAAAAGAAGAGCCAGGCTCAAGAGGAAGCAGAGAGGCAGAAAGTTGAGGCAGAGCGTGATGCCAAGAAAAGGGCTAAGGCTGAAGATGCTGCTCTCAAACAGAAGGAGAATGCAGAGAAGGAGTTGGAAAGACAGAGGAAAACTGCAGAGCAAGTAGCCCAGCAAAAGCTGTCTGCAGAACAGGAATGTATACGACTCAAGGCTGACTTTGACCATGCTGAACAACAGAGAGGGCTGCTGGACAATGAGCTCCAGCGTCTAAAAAATGAAGTGAACGCTGCCGAAAAACAGAGGAAACAACTGGAGGATGAGCTGGCTAAAGTCAGAAGTGAAATGGATGCTCTTCTGCAGATGAAAATTCAAGCTGAGAAGCAGACGCTGTCAAACACAGAAAAGAGCAAGCAGCTTCTCGAGTCTGAAGCGTTGAAAATGAAACAACTCGCCGATGAAGCAGCGAGACTAAGATCAGTCGCTGAAGAGGCAAAGAAACAGAGGCAGACTGCAGAGGAGGAGGCAGCACGGCAGAGAGCTGAAGCTGAGAAAATACTGAAAGAAAAACTGGCTGCCATCAATGAGGCAACTCGTCTGAAGACTGAAGCTGAGATCGCCTTGAAAGCCAAAGAAGCAGAAAACGAAAGACTGAAAAGACAAGCTGAGGATGAAGCTTATCAGAGAAAGATGCTGGAGGATCAAGCTGCTCTGCATAAAAAAGACATACAAGAGAAAATCACACACCTGAAAAGCTCGTCTGATTCTGAGTTACAGAGACAAAAAAATATTGTGGAAGAAACTCTGAAGCAAAAGAAGGTGGTTGAAGAAGAAATTAACATCATTAGGATCAACTTTGAGAAAGCATCAAAAGGCAAGTCAGATTTGGAGGCGGAATTGAAGAAGTTGAAGGGCATCGCGGAGGAGACACAGAAGAGCAAACTCAAAGCCGAGGCAGAGGCTGAGAAACTGAAAAAGCTTGCTGCAGAGGAAGAGAAGAAGAGGAAAGAATCTGAGGAGAAGGTGAAGAGGATCACTGCAGCAGAAGAGGAGGCTGCTCGACAATGCAAAGCCGCTCAGGAGGAAGTTGAACGCCTCAAAAAGAAAGCTGCTGAGGCCAATAAACAGAAAGAGAAGGCTGAGAAGGAGGCAGAGAAGCAAGCTCTTCTGGCCCAAGAGGCAGCGCAGAAAAGCAGCTCTGCAGAGCAGAAAGCCCAAGAGGTTCTCAGCAAGAATAAAGAAGGCAACCTTGCTCAGGAAAAGCTGAAAGAGGAATTTGAAAATGCTAAGAAACTTGCACAAGCAGCTGAGAAAGCCAAAGAGATAGCAGAGAAAGAGGCTGCCCTGCTCCGACAAAAAGCTGCAGAGGCGGAAAAGCAGAAAAAAGCTGCAGAGGATGAAGCTGCAAAACAGGCCAAAGCTCAAAAAGATGCAGAAAAACTGAAGAAAGAAGCAGAGGAGGAGGCCTCGAAGCGGGCAGCAGCCGAGGCAGCAGCTCTGAAGCAGAAAAAGCAGGCTGATGCAGACATGGCCAAGCACAAAAAAGATGCAGAACAAGCACTTAAACAGAAGTCTCTGGTTGAGAAGGAACTTACAGTGATTAAACTGCGGCTTGATGAGACTGATAAGCAGAAAGCTGTGTTGGATGAGGAGCTTCAGAGAGTTAAAGGGGAAGTAAATGATGCCGTCAAACAAAAGGCACAGGTGGAGGATGAACTGTCCAAAGTTAAGATCCAGATGGATGAGCTCCTGAAACTTAAGCTTAAGTTTGAGGAAGAAAACCGGCGCCTCATGCAGAAAGACAAAGATAATACACAGAGGTTGCTTGCAGAGGAAGCAGGGAAAATGAAGAGCCTGGCGGAGGAAGCTGCCAGACTTAGTGTAGAAGCTGAGGAAGCAGCCAGACAGAGACAGATCGCTGAGTCTGACTTGGCTGAACAGAGAGCACTTGCAGAGAAAATGCTCAAGGAGAAAATGCAGGCCATCCAAGAGGCTTCAAAACTGAAAGCTGAGGCAGAGGAGCTCCAGAAACAGAAGAACCAGGCACAGGAAAAGGCTAAAAAACTACTAGAGGACAAACAGCAGATTCAGCAGCGCCTTGATAAGGAGACAGAGGAATTCCAAAAATCATTGGAAGCTGAGAGAAAGAGGCAACTCGAAGTTTCAGCTGAAGCAGAGAAACTGAAATTGAGGGTGAAAGAGCTCAGTGACGCTCAGTCAAAAGCCGAAAAGGAGGCTAAGAAATTCAAGAAACAAGCTGATGAAGCGAAAGATCGTCTTCAGGCAGCAGAAAAACAGACCTCAGAAACTGTTGTGCAGAAGTTAGAGACACAAAGGCTGCAGAGCACCAGAGAGGCCGATGACTTGAAGGGAGCCATCGCTAACCTTGAGAAAGAGAAGGAGAAACTGAAAAAAGAGGCAGAGGAGCTTCAGAAAAAATCTAAAGAGGTATTTTGACATAAACATAGTACTGTTCAAAACACTAACAGTAGTATTAGTAAGAGCACATGTAACTTTTCATGTAAATTGCTGAGACTTAAAGTAACAACCAGCAATTTATATGGATGTCATTAAAACACAATACTGCAGTATTTCATTGGTCACATGTACAACACTGTAGGAATGATAAGGGTCAGATGAAAAGGTTGATATTGCTCTCATGTCTGTATGGTCAATATGAAGCTACCGTGAGGAGATGCAAGCTGATCGTGAAGACTGGAAACGGGAAAACAGCTAGCTGTGTTGTCAGTGCCTAGATTAGTATTTGGCTTATTGTGATGTCATTTATTGGTGTATCCTCAAATGCTTCATATCCCTAAAATCTGCATAACCTATGCTAAAAGGTTATGTAAGCCAATAAACCATAATAATTGTTAAAAGTTTTGAAACACAAACGTACTGATCCAGAAGATTTCTAAATGTATAAACATAAACATATCTTAACTCCCTAAGTTATTTGAACTATGTACATTATTTTGTTTTTGAATTATGCTCATTTTTATGAGCAGCGTGAAAAGGCACTGTGATAGATTTATCATACATTCCTCTGGCACTGTGCGTTTTTGCATGGTTTTACACTACAAATAACATAGGGTAATGACATCATCATGAGCAAACAAACATGATGAAACTAAGACAGAAGCTGAAACTTTCTGCTGCAAAGAGAATGAACGCTCTAGCTATTAAGTTTTGATTTAAGATCAATATATGCAGGGTTACGCATACAACGGTCTCCCATGGCCAGTACTGGATAATACTGGCATAATTATGGCAAAATACCATGTTTGCACAACACATAGGGTAATGTAACCTAAGATGATAACAGGAAAGATGGATGTCTTATCCTTCTGCTGCAAAAAGGAATGAATGCTCTAGTTATTGTAGTTCTTATTATAGATTGATTTAAACAGAATCATGTAAACAATGATATTTCCAAAATTGTTGAATTGTTACATGTAATGACTAAATTATATTTTGTTGACTGATTTTGTTCTTATTTTTCCAAATAGATGGAAAATGCTCAACAAGAACAAATTGAGCAACAGAAGGCCATTCTTCAGAAGTCCTTCCTCACAGAGAAGGAGCTGTTGTTGAAAAGAGAAAAGGCTGTTGAGGATGAGAAAAAGAAGCTGGAGAAGCGGTTTGAGGATGAAGTGAACAAGGCCAAAGCCCTCAAGGATGAACAAGAACGTCAGCTGAAGCTAATGGAAGAGGAGAAGAAGAAGCTTCAGGCCATTATGGACGAAGCTGTAAAGAAACAAAAGGGGGCTGAGGAAGAGATGAAAAACAAGCAGAAAGAAATGGACGTGCTTGAAAAGAAAAGGCTTGAACAAGAAAAACTCCTGGGAGAGGAAAACAAAAAGCTCAGAGAGAAACTTCAGAGTCTTGAGTTCGCCTCCAAACAAACTGCATCCAAAACGAAGGAAAATCAAATCCAGACTGATAAGGTTCCTGAGGAGCAGTTAGTTGCCATGACAATGGTGGGAACAGCAAAGAAAGTTTTTAACGGCTCTGTTGAAGCAGATGGAGCAAAGAAAGACACAGAATCACCGTTTGCATTTGATGGGATTAGAGAGAAAGTTCCTGCTGAAAGGCTTCATGACATTGGTGTCCTGACCAAAAAGGAATTTGACAAACTGAAAAAGGGCAAAGTCACTGTACAAGAGCTCGGAAAGACTGATAAAGTTAAGTCCTGTATTAAGGGTCAGAGCTGTGTCGGAGGTATCTTGACTCCATCCAAAGAGAAAATGAGTGTCTATCAGGCTATGACAGAGAACAAGATCACTCCTAACACTGCTACCATGCTGCTGGAAGCTCAAGCAGCTTCTGGTTACATCGTAGATCCGGTGAAAAATAAACTCCTCACTGTTGATGAAGCTGTTAAAGATCAGTTAATTGGCCCTGAGCTCCATGAGAGGATGCTCTCTGCAGAGCGAGCAGCCACAGGCTTCAAAGATCCCTATACTGGAGCCAGAATCTCCCTCTTTGAGGCAATGAAGAAGGGACTTATCGAAAAGGAGCAAGCCACAAAATTCCTTGATGTACAGCTTGCAACTGGTGGGATTGTTGACCCCATCAATAGCCATAGAGTGCCACTTCAGACTGCATACAAGCAGGGTCAGTTTGATGCTGACATGAACAAGAGACTCACTGATCCCAGTGATGACTGCAAATTATTCATTGACCCCAGCACTAAGGACCAACTCACTTACAAACAGTTGCTCGAAAAATGCACTAAGGACGCAGAGACGGGACTGCTGATATTACCAGTAACAGAGAAAGCTGCTCAGACTGAGAGAACATACACAGATCAGGAGACTAAAGATGTGTTCAATACATCAAATGTTGTTGTGCCTTTTGGAAAATTCAAAGGTAAAACTGTCACTATTTGGGAAGTCATAAATTCAGAATATTTCACTGAAGAGCAAAGAAGAGAATTGATTCGTCAGTACAAGACAGGCAAGATTACTGTAGAGAAGATTATCAAAATTGTCATTACAGTTGTGGAAGACAAAGAGAAGGATAATGAAAATGTGTTTATTGGTTTGAGGGCTCCAGTCTCTGCCAGTGAACTGTTAGAGTCTAAGATTATAAACAAAGACTTGTTCAACAAGTTGAGCAATGGCAAGATAACCATTAAAGAGATCTCTGAGATGGAGCCCGTGAAGAAGGCACTACACGGAACACCAAGCATTGCCGGACTTTTGAATGAACCAACCAAGGAGAAAATGTCGTTCTATCAAGCCATGAAGAAGGAATTACTGTCACCAGAAACTGCATTGAACCTTCTTGAAGCTCAGGCAGCGACCGGATTTGTAATTGATCCCATCAAAAATGAGAGGGTCCCTGTTGATGAAGCTGTTAAGTCAGGTCTTGTGGGCCCAGAAATGCATGAACGACTTCTGTCAGCAGAGAGAGCCGTCAGCGGCTATAAAGACCCCTATACTGGAAAGAAGGTGTCTCTGTTTGAAGCAATGAACAAAGGCCTCATTAAGAAAGATCATGGCATCCGTCTGCTTGAGGCACAACTCTCAACAGGAGGGATTATTGACCCTGTGAAAAGCTATCGCATCCCACATGAGGTTGCCTGCAAGCGTGGATATTTTGATGAGGAAATCAGCAAGACCTTGAACAAAAACACTGAGGACACAAAGGTGTTCTATGATCCTAACTCACAAGAGGATTCAACCTACACCCATCTTATGAATAAATGTGTCACAGACAAAGAAACTGGACTCCCATTGCTTCCTCTTTCAAAGAAGGCTGCAAAGCCAAAAGAAGACAAACAGATTACAGAGGCTAAGACAAAAGAGACATTGAACCATACAACTATGGAGCTGGAGTATGGCCCTTTCAAAGGAAGAAAAGTCACAGTTTGGGAGATCATACACTCTGAATACATCACTGAAGAGCAAAGAATAGAGCTGATTCGCCAGTACAGAATGGGGCACGTGACAATTGAAAGGTTGATAACGATTGTGACAACAATGGTTGAGGAAAAAGAGGACAAAACAAAGGAGGAGGCCTGTTTTGAAGGCCTTAGGGCACCAGTCACTGCCAGCTCTTTGCTTGATTCCAACATCATTGATAAGGCTACATTTGACCAAATCCAACAGGGTAAAAAGACGCCTAAAGAAGTGAGTGAAACTGATAAGGTCCGTAAGTACTTGCAGGGCACAGACCGCATTGATGGTATCACTATGCCAGATACAAATGAGAAGTTAAGCATATATCAAGCAATGAAGAAGAATGCTCTGCAGCAAAATACTGGGCTTGCGCTACTTGAAGCCCAAGCTGGAACTGGTTTCATAACTGATCCGGTCAAAAATCTGAAATACACTGTGGATGATGCTGTGAAGGATGGAGTTGTTGGCCCAGAGCTTCATGAGAAACTTCTCTCAGCTGAAAAAGCAGTGACTGGATACAAAGATCCATACACAGGCAATAAGATTTCTCTATTCCAAGCCATGAAAAAAGAGCTTGTCCTGAGAGAGCACGCTATTCCTCTCCTGGAGGCTCAGTTCAGCTCAGGAGGGATCATTGATCCAGTCAGCAGCCACCGTGTTCCCATCGATGTGGCCATTCAGCGTGGCTACTGCAGTAAACAAATGTCCAAATCCTTCAATGAACCGTCAGGGGACGTTAAAGGCTTCACCAATCCCAACACCAATGAGAGTGTCACTTACAAGCAGTTGGTGGAGAAATGTGTAAGAGATCCCAACTCTGGCCTGTGTTACCTGCCTCTTTCAAAGGTTGAAGCTCCTGCTCCTGTTGAGAAATCCTATCAGTACACAGAGGAGCAAGCCCAAACAGATCTGGCCAACACTCAAATTGAGATCCCTCATAAGAGTTTTGCAGGAAAGACAGTGACAATTTGGGAAGTCATGAACTCAAATATGCTTCCACAGGAGGAGAGACGGCGCCTCATGGAGCAGTATCGCTCTGGACTAATCACAAAAGAAAGAATGCTAATCATCATCATTGAAATCATTGAACAAAGAGAGACTCTAAAGTCAGAGCAGGCCATGTCATGTGATGTAATCAGAAGGAGAATTACTATTGAGGAGCTCTACAGTGCTCGAATAATTGACTTGCACACATACAACCTCTTGAAACAAGAAAAGATGACAATTCGTGAGGTAATGGAAATGCCATCAGTCAAGCAGTACCTCTTTGGCACGGGTTGCATTGCTGGAATCATGTCAGACAGTCCTCCGAAGTTGAGCATTTACCAGGCTATGAAGAATGGACAGATCAAGCCCGAAGTTGCTTTGAATCTCCTTGAGGCCCAAGCAGCAACAGGATTCATGATCGATCCAATGAAAGATGAACTTTTAACAGTTGATGAAGCCGTACGCAAAGGGCTTGTGGGCCCTGAACTCCATGATAAACTACTCTCTGCTGAAAGAGCAGTTACAGGTTACAAGGATCCATACAGCGGCAAAGTGATTTCTCTCTTCCAGGCAGTGAAAAAAGACCTTGTTCCTGAAGATTATGCCTTGAGGCTTTTGGAGGCCCAGAATGCCACTGGTGGATTAATTGATCCTGAATATTACTTCCGCCTGCCCACAGATGTTGCCATGCAGCGTGGCTACATCAACAAGGAGACACTTGACAGAATATCTGAACCTACTGACGATGTGCGAGGTTACACTGATCCAACAACGGAAGAAAAACAGTCATACGCCCAGCTACTGAAACGATGCAGAGTTGATAAAGAAAGTGGTTTGCGGCTACTCTCACTGGCAGACAGAAGACTTCTCTTCAAGGGTCTCAGAAAGCAAGTCACTGTGGACGAACTGCTTCGTTCTCAGATTATCAGCCAAAAGACATACAATGAACTCAATGAGGGTGTCATTACAGTGGAGGAGGTCAGCAGAGACGTGAAGAAATACCTGGAGGGTACCAGCTGTATAGCTGGTGTGTATGTAGAATCTAGCAAAGACCGTTTGTCTATTTACCAAGCAATGAAAAAGAACATGATCAGACCAGGGACCGCCTTTGAGCTCCTTGAGGCTCAAGCCGCCACAGGATATGTAATTGATCCTATCAAGAACCTGAAACTAAATGTCACTGAAGCTGTTAAGATGGGTGTTGTTGGCCCTGAGTTTAAAGATAAACTTCACTCAGCCGAACGAGCTGTCATAGGCTACAAGGACCCTTATTCTGGCAAGACCATCTCACTGTTCCAGGCTATGAAAAAGGGACTCATTCTGAAAGACCACGGCATTCGTCTGCTTGAGGCTCAAATCGCTACTGGTGGGATCATCGATCCACAGGAGAGTCATCGCTTGCCAGTTGAAACAGCATATGAGCGTGGCCTTTTTGATGAGGAAATGAATGAAATCCTCACTGATCCATCTGATGACACAAAGGGCTTCTTTGACCCCAACACTGAGGAAAATCTCACCTACCTGCAGCTGATGGAGAGATGTATGACAGACCCAGAAACAGGCCTCTCTCTCCTGCTGCTCAAAGAGAAGAAGCGTGAGAGGAAGACATCATCCAAGTCCTCCGTTCGCAAACGTAGGGTTGTCATCGTTGATCCAGAGACAGGCAAAGAGATGTCCGTGTACGAAGCATACCAGAAAGGGCTAATTGACCACCAGACCTATCTTGAGCTTGCAGAGCAGGAATGTGAGTGGGAGGAAATTACCATCACCTCATCAGATGGGGTTGTGAAATCTATGATCATTGACAGAAGGTCTGGTCGGCAGTACGACATTGACGATGCAATCACAAAGGGCCTGATTGACAAGTCGGCTCTGGACCAGTACCGTGCAGGAACTCTGTCCATCACAGAGTTTGCAGACATGCTTTCTGGAAACATGAGTGGTGTCAGATCCCGTTCATCCTCCTTTGGCTCCTCTTCCTCTTACCCCATGAGCCCAGTACCTTCTATAAAAACACCAGCAACCACATGGAACGACCCAACTGAGGAGACTGGACCTGTGGCTGGAATCTTAGACACAGAAACACTGGAGAAGGTGTCCATCACAGAGGCCATACACAGAAACCTTGTGGACAATATAACAGGTCAAAGGCTGCTGGAAGCTCAGGCTTGCACTGGAGGTATTATTGACCCAAATACTGGAGAGAAATTTGCTGTTGCAGATGCAATGAACAAAGGGCTTGTGGATAAAATCATGGTGGACCGCATCAGTCTAGCCCAGAAGGCATGCAATGGATTTGAGGATCCCAGAACCAAAACCAAAATGTCAGCAGCCCAAGCTCTAAAGAAGGGCTGGCTGTACTATGAGGCCGGGCAGCGATTCCTTGAGGTCCAGTATCTCACTGGTGGATTAATTGAACCAGATGCTAAGGGCAGAGTCTCCATAGACGAGGCTGTGAAGAAGGGCACCTTAGATGCACGCACTGCACAGAAGTTACGAGATGTTAGCGCATACTCAAAATACCTCACATGCCCTAAAACCAAGCTTAAGATCTCTTACAAGGATGCTATGGAAAGAAGCATGATAGAGGAGGGGACTGGTCTGCGGCTACTGGAGGCATCATCCCAATCAAGCAAAGGCCTCTACAGTCCCTACAGCATCAGCGGGTCAGGCTCCGCCTCTGGGTCACGTTCTGGCTCCAGATCTGGTTCCAGGTCAGGATCCAGAAGAGGCAGCTTTGACGCCACAGCAACCTTCTCTTCCTCTACCGTCTACAGTTCAACGACCTATGGCCGCCGATTCTGATGAGTCTGAAAGTTAAGAATGAGTTTTTTTTAAGGGAAGGATTCACTATAAAGCCACAGTGCTCACCAGATGCCTACTTCTCAGTGGAATAAGGATTACCTTCATTCTGCTCTGCATGTGGTTGTTACAGGACTTTTAATATTTAATTTTATACAAGTTGAATAATTTTGTTAATGTTATGTGTCACATTTACTTTTAGTTATGTTCATGACATCTTATCAGACTTTCTGATTACCGTACTGTAAGCAGCATACGCAAGAGCTGTATTATCTATCACAAAAGTTTCAAGTGTACATGATATTTTTTTTTGGTTTTTAAAATTTAGTATCATAAGCATTTACGATATTGTGCGTGTTACACTATAACCGAAACTGTTCATTAGTCTGATTGTTAAGGAGAACCAAATTGGGTGTAAAAACAAAAAAATTATGTACATGTGTATATTTCTGAATATTGGAGGAAAAAAGTTAACTAAAGAAAGATAAATGCCACTCTGCTGAGCAGAATAAGGAGTCTCTCCTTAAGAGGAATAAACACTAAAAGTGTCTGCTTTAAGAATGCCAAGCTTCAAGATCTTTCCCCCCTGGGCTACACTGCCACATATACTCCCAATATCTACGCCATTCCCAAATATAACCTGGGGTTAGAGCAACATCCTAACCTTGTGAAATGGACCTCAAGTGCAAGCTTGCGTAAATGGAAGGATTATGCAGCCTATTATGATCATTAACACCACCTGACAGTTCTGGACTTTACACATCCAATCTCAAGACCAACACATACAAGCCCCCGCCTTTCTGCACACTTTAAAAAGGTATGTTAAGAGAATACTTTTATGTAATGTCTCACTTCTCTTCTCTTCTCTCTTCTCAGTGTCTTGAAATGTTTGTGCCATGTTAGAGCCTGCTTTGACCTAGTATTAACGTGTCTTGGGTGATTTGATCTCAGATGGACAGTGCTTAATACAAGTGCTAACAACCATCAAGACGCATTGTGATCCGATCACGCAAACCACTTGCCAAGATGGTCTGGGACGCACTTGACTATAGTGTAAACGTTGATGCGTTCCAACAAAGACTATGTCATCAATGTAGAATAAGATGGTTGTTTTGGTGCTCTATAACTTGCCCATTTTATGATTAGTTTGATGAATTGTTGGGTGACCATCTGTCCTTTTGCCCTTTAGCCTCCTGAGACCCGAGCTTTCATCGATTCATATGCATTTTTAATTTTACCTAGTTATTTGGGACTAGTACAGCCTGATAAGTTTAAAAAACTAAGAGTTGTCTTTGAACAGTAAGTAGTTTTGGGAAAAAAATGATGTCCTCAAAGTCACAAGTGTGTAAAAAGGTATAGCATAGTCTGAACATTGTTGTGCAATAATACAATTACTAACAATGTTGCATTTCTTCAATGTTTTGTAACTATTGGTTAGGGGTCACTGTTTACGTCTAAAACTGTTCAAAACTGTTTGTTTCGGTGCCTCAACATGGCTGTGCAAACACAGAGTTGCAAATAATGCAACATATCTGAAAGCCCTGTGATTTGTTCAGCTTGTAACCCTGTATGACCTTTCATAATTAATTTCCAATGTCCTCAAACAAGTACTTCCTAATTAACAGCGTTTCAGCTTGTTACTATTGCTTAAATTGTTTAAATTTGCATGCCACATCAAGCTACAAACACTATTGAGCATTAATAAATAAGTTTCAACCATAAAATTTGATCAGGTTTTATACTTTGTCCACATAAGTGTCGGGATTCGTGTTTTGTTATTTTACTATCACTAGACGGCACAAAAAAGTGTCCACGAATAAGCACAACAGGTCTAATTTAAGCAAAATGAAGGAGAAGGTGCAGCAAACCCAACATGTATTTACCTCATTAGGATGTAGGGTCTCAGTACATGTTGAATTCTGCTGACAGTGATATTTGCAGCTGTACTGACACAACTGCTAACATGACTAGCGAGGGCGTACAGAGACCGTGGATGTATAAACTGTGCTGGACCCTTTGACCTACTAGTGACATAGGCAATGATGAAATCTGAATACACACTTGGAGACGAAAAATAGACACAGGTGTGAACAGTGATGTGCCTCAGCTGTTCACCTGTATTTAGATCACTGATACACGTTAATTCCAAGTGTAAACAGGTTCTTAGTGTCTTTGATGTCCTGAATGTCCTAATGTTGTTGTTCAATGTTGAATTTTTCAGATATCATCTCCAGGGTTTATCTTGTCTCCAGCTCTTTGCTCAGATGTCTTCCAGAGTCCCTTGTCATTAATTTGGACTGTGACCTTCACTGCAATCTGTGATTTTATGCAACAGTACAGAAACATTCTTGCTCATACAACGTTTTGTCAGATTCTTTTAACTGTGGACCATTTTGAAACTTTAATCTTGAACTCATTTAAAGGCCTAAACCATGCTTTGTAAGTGCCTGCAAAATACTCTGAACACTTCAGTGGGGTGTTGAGTGTTGTAAGACGGTACAGCAGTTATAATGTAAACTGACTGATGCATGACTGAATGAGCAATGCTACCCATAATGGTATGATTACTGTGTTATCAGGTAAGCCTTATTACAGTCCCAAAACAGTATGTCATGATCTAACTTTAAAATAATAAATATTCATTTCAGTGTCATATATCTGGCAGTTACACAGGGCTAAAATGTGTGGTTTGAATGTTTAATAGCGAAGATTTACATGATTTAAATATTTTTTTTCCCTACACAGATAAGTAATGTACGTATTGTATATTGATGATTATGTAGAACACTATTGCTAAAAGCCATGACTTAACATTTCTTTGAGAAAGATCTTTAAGCTTTGCCACCAGACCCAGTATTTGTATTTTCCACCACATATACTTGTTTTGATTTTAATTCTCCTTTGTAAAGCAACACATACGATCTATATCGTTTTATTTTCGTACTCTATATTTCTGCTTTGCATGATTTACTAACATTTAAAAAAGGTGCAAAAACGAAATAGTTGTATCCATTAAAGCGTTTGTTTTATTATTATGTTTCAAAAGGTTTGAAGGATGTATTTTAATGAGGGTTGTCAAGCCTTGTTGAAAAGGGTGTATTTATAATAAAATGGTGACATGGAATTTTATTGTAACACCTTATGCTATGTAAATAAACATGGAAATGAAATGTTCTCTCTCAGGTTTATTCATTTTTAAATGCCGACAGATATTTAGGCTTTACAAATATATCTTAAAGTTTCTATTAGATGGATTAATTTGAATCAACACTGATTATCCAGTACAGCTGTACATGCAGCTTTACTTAAGAGGTTTAGAGTTTCCTTGCATTCTTTAATCGCCTAGAAAGATGCTTCCTTCAAGAAAGTACAAATTACAGCACACAAAAAGACAACATGAATCTCCTCCAGTTTAATGATATACATGTAACATATGAGGGAAGGGGGTTTTTGAAAGGCAGTATAAGACAAACATCTAGTGGCTGTACATTTCAACTCCAGCCATCCACTGATGGTCTGTAAACACAGGTGGAAGAATTACATGTATTTAGATAGGTCTATTAGGTAACAGTAAAAATAACACCATGTGAAAATACTCCATTACAAGTACTAGTACAAGTGAAAGTAAATCAATATTTATCTGCCAAGTATTAAAATAGACCTCATTAGGCAGAATAGCATCAGTTAGTAATTACATCAGTGGGGAAAATCACCCCTAAATTCATACTTTAAAAGACTCTTACTTATTAAATCAAGGTGAAATTCACACCTGTCCATAAAATAAAAATCATTAAAAAGTCATAGTATAGTACACCATGACAAAGATTAATCAGAAGTCAGGGTATAGAATGTTATTTAAAAAGTCATACTATAGTATGTCATAAAAGCATTCCTTTCATTTTTCATTGCATATTATAGTATGCAATGAAAGGAACAATACAAAATTAATATATGATAAAAAAAAAAAAAATCATTAAAAAGTCAGAGTACTGTCTGCTATGAAAAAACCAGTCCTCATAATATGTCATCAAAAAATCATTAAAAGTCCTAGCGTTGTATGTCATAGAATTCATGAGTCATAGTATGTCAAAAAAATTATTTGTAAAAAGCCATAGTATAGTATGTCATAAAAAAGTATAAAAATGGTATAGGATGACATGAATAAAACAATAGTTTGTCGTACAAATTTCACAGAAGAGTCATAGTATAGTATGTCACAAAGAAATCCTCTAAAGTCATAAAATGTAATAAAAAATCCAAGACATCATAGTGTGTCGTAACAAATAAAAAAAATGCCATGAAAGAATTAAAAAAACTTTATAGTTCATTCATTTTAAAAAGTCATAATATAGTATGTTGTGAAAAAAAGAAGTCATAACATAGTATATCATTTAAAAAATCATAAAAAGTCTTAACTAAAAGTTTTAACTTAAAAGTCATAACAATGTCATACAGCACTCACTCTTAAGTATGTCAAAAAAGGGCATTAAAAAGTCATGGTATACTATGTAATAAAAATTCCTAAAAAAAAAAAAAAAAAAAGTCATAGAATAGTATGTCATGAAAACAACTCATAAAATCATAGTACAGTATGTCATCAAAAATTCCTAAAAAGTTATAGTATAGTACATCATTAAAAATGTCATCAAACAGTCACGTATACTACACTTTCCCCCTTGGCTCCTTTCCTGCTTTTATCCTCTGTCTTTCACTCATGTTTTGTACATGTTGTAATAATGTGCACAAGGGGGAGCCAGCACACTTTGAGCTCCTGGCCCAACTTCTTTCACTCCCCTTCACTGGCTTGTCCAGGAGTACGAGAAACACAAACCTAGGGTGAGATGGTTTATTCTGTGATATTTAAGATCTGTTATGCAAAGTGAAGAGGGGTCAAGCATCAAATCCACACTACTGTAATATTTAAACAGTGGGAAGAAACTTGTCAAACACTGTAATACTGTACCTAAGTACAATTTAAGGGTCCTTTTACTGAAGTGTGTTAATTTCATACAGTTTTATACTTTTACTCCCCTATATTTACTTAACAGCTTTAGTTATTTGATTTCTTACACTTTTGTGGTGGTCCAGTATTAAAATTTGTGAAATGCCGTGTAAGGTTTTTTTGTTGTTGTTGTAATATTAATATTAATAATAATTTGTATAGCACTTATCTAAACAAGGTTACAAACTGCTTCACAAAATGCATAAAAATAAGATAACAATAGCAATACAATATTTAAAAAAAAATGTTAAGAGCATTAAACAGGAAAGCTTTCCTATAAAAATAGGTTTTAAGCAACAATTTAAAAACGGGGAATGTGCTAGCCAGCCTAATCCCCTCAGGCAGAGAATTCCAGAGCCTTGGGGCCTTGATGGCAAAGGCTCGGTCACCTTTAGATACCAGTAGAGCTTGGACCGGGCCCCACCCGAGCCCGTGCATGTTCTGTCTGAGCCCAGCCCTTCCCCGGTTTCTACCCAACATTTTTTTTAAGCATACCAATGTAGACATTGAAGGCTGACTCTCGTCTGTCTTTCCACGGCAAGCCTTTGTCATGTGCCTCTTAAGTGTCAAGGTCCCCGGCTTTTTGCTGTCATATACCAGCATCGTTCTGCACTTGGTACGCTCGACGAAGCCGACACACGTTGTCACCGTAACTGTAACTCGGCGCTAAACCATGTTGAGCTTTAAAAGAATCTTAAAATCAGTTCTGAAGTCCAGAATTGGGGTGATATGCGACCTACGATTTGTCCCAGTTAAAATATGACTACATGCTGCAGCATTCTGCACAAGTTGAAGTAGCCTGGTTCCAGACCATAGACCCCGCCCACTCAACTGAGTAGGCTTGCATTACTGGTCTGGCATACTGCAATGAATTTGCAATTTATCTCGTCCAAACGATGGACGGACCAATGAACGCGGGGGGTGGGGGCGGGTCTAGCGATTAGCCAATCAGCGCCACGCTGATGTCAAGCTGTACACCGGTGGGTAACTGGTGAGGATAGCAACAATGGCGACCGCTACAGATCCTACAGACCACAATAACGATGCTAACGAGGTATTTCGCTACTACTCGCGTTAATGGAGGACCAAATTAAGGAAGCTGCTAAACTGGATTTAACGGCAGCTGGGCGTGCACGACAACGGAGACATTTTAAATGGACAATGCTCGCTTGTTTTCCGCACCCCCGAGGCATGGATACTAATGACGTCAGATTCTGGGTGAGTCGTTGATCTCTACTGATTGGTTAGGGAAAAATCAAATCCCCTCCCCCTTGTAAATCGCCTTCAGTGGAGACGATGTCAGACTGAAGGTTCTGGGAGCTTCAGTCTGACATCAGGCTAAAGTTGAAGCCGAGCTACTGAAGATTACTGAGGTACAGTACAGGCCAAAAGTTTGGACACACCTTCTCATTCAATGCGTTTTCTTTATTTTCATGACTATTTACATTGTAGATTCTCACTGAAGGCATCAAAACTATGAATGAACACATGTGGAGTTATGTACTTAACAAAAAAAGGTGAAATAACTGAAAACATGTTTTATATTCTAGTTTCTTCAAAATAGCCACCCTTTGCTCTGATTACTGCTTTGCACACTCTTGGCATTCTCTCCATGAGCTTCAAGAGGTAGTCACCTGAAATGGTTTTCCAACAGTCTTGAAGGAGTTCCCAGAGGTGTTTAGCACTTGTTGGCCCCTTTGCCTTCACTCTGCGGTCCAGCTCACCCCAAACCATCTCGATTGGGTTCAGGTCCGGTGACTGTGGAGGCCAGGTCATCTGCCGCAACACTCCATCACTCTCCTTCTTGGTCAAATAGCCCTTACACAGCCTGGAGGTGTGTTTGGGGTCATTGTCCTGTTGAAAAATAAATGATCGTCCAACTAAACGCAAACCGGATGGGATGGCATGTCGCTGCAGGATGCTGTGGTAGCCATGCTGGTTCAGTGTGCCTTCAATTTTGAATAAATCCCCAACAGTGTCACCAGCAAAACACCCCCACACCATCACACCTCCTCCTCCATGCTTCACAGTGGGAACCAGGCGTGTGGAATCCATCCGTTCACCTTTTCTGCGTCTCACAAAGACACGGCGGTTGGAACCAAAGATCTCAAATTTGGACTCATCAGACCAAAGCACAGATTTCCACTGGTCTAATGTCCATTCCTTGTGTTTCTTGGCCCAAACAAATCTCTTCTGCTTGTTGCCTCTCCTTAGCAGTGGTTTCCTAGCAGCTATTTGACCATGAAGGCCTGATTGGCGCAGTCTCCTCTTAACAGTTGTTCTAGAGATGGGTCTGCTGCTAGAACTCTGTGTGGCATTCATCTGGTCTCTGATCTGAGCTGCTGTTAACTTGCGATTTCTGAGGCTGGTGACTCGGATGAACTTATAACCTCAGAAGCAGAGGTGACTCTTGGTCTTCCTTTCCTGGGTCGGTCCTCATGCGTGCCAGTTTCGTTGTAGCGCTTGATGGTTTTTGCGACTCCACTTGGGGACACATTTAAAGTTTTTGCAATTTTCCGGACTGACTGACCTTCATTTCTTAAAGTAATGATGGCCACTCGTTTTTCTTTAGTTAGCTGATTGGTTCTTGCCATAATATGAATTTTAACAGTTGTCCAATAGGGCTGTCGGCTGTGTATTAACCTGCCTTCTGCACAACACAACTGATGGTCCCAACCCCATTGATAAAGCAAGAAATTCCACTAATTAACCCTGATAAGGCACACCTGTGAAGTGGAAACCATTTCAGATGACTACCTCTTGAAGCTCATCGAGAGAATGCCAAGAGTGTGCAAAGCAGTAATCAGAGCAAAGGGTGGCTATTTTGAAGAAACTAGAATATAAAACATGTTTTCAGTTATTTCACCTTTTTTTGTTAAGTACATAACTCCACATGTGTTCATTCATAGTTTTGATGCCTTCAGTGAGAATCTACAATGTAAATAGTCATGAAAATAAAGAAAACGCATTGAATGAGAAGGTGTGTCCAAACTTTTGGCCTGTACTGTATGTAAACAGCGCGTTACATTAGTCGAGGCGTGAGAATACAAAAGCATCAATAAGCATGTCTAGGTCGGGAAAAGACACAGATGATTTGATTTTGATAATATTTTGTAGGTGGAAGTTGCAGGATTTAATGAGATTATTGACATGGTTCAAAGTTCAATTGAGAATCAAAAGTGATGCCTAAATTTCTCACTGTAGATATTATATTAGTTGCCAGAGGGACAGTAAAGGGTTGTAATTTCCTTGCTAGGTGATTGGGGCCAATGATTATTACCTCTGTCTTGTCTGAGTTTAGCTGCATATTAACAATCTAATGATAAAACATCTAACAATATATCAGTTACAGGGCCAATTTTCTGCAGAACAAGTACTCTTACTCATGAAACTGTAATTACATTTAGCTGATAATACCTCTGTCCTTTTATTTAAGTAGGACATTTACTTGTAGTGGAGTACTTTTACTTTTATGGGTATGTTTACTTGAGTAAAAGATGTTCTATGTATTTCTTATTACTACTTCTATCACATGGATCCTGCTGGTCTATTGCTGGTCACTGATATTTGTCACTAGACTGTTGGAGCTTTATGAAGGATTCCAGGAGGAGGCGTACGGTTTGACACCGTGCCCCTCTGGCTTCACCATGCTGGTGGGATTTTCATCAGACTGAATAATGTTGGCATCAGCAACTACAAGGAGTTCACTAAAGTGCAGCTGCCAGGAGGTGAGGATTGTGTGTCTATGCGGGCCTCTGAATTCCTGAGAATTCTTCAACTAAATGAGTCACATCTTCTGTCTTTGTCTGTCTCCCTCTGCTATCACTGGTGGGTTTTACTGTGGAAACATCTGTTTTTTGTACACACCGCCACCATTTTCAGTTTCATTATTAGTCTGAAAGGCCACAAAAAAGAGGAGTCAGTCAGGTATGACCAAAAAAATCATACAGCAAAGTTTAAATGAAGTATTTGCTGCCATTTTGCTGTCCATACCACACAAGCAGCTCTGAGAGGGTCATAGCTATGTTCTCAGGGCCATATGTCTCTTGAACTAACATAGGACAGAGAGTAAGAAACTGGGTCAGGGTTTTTCTCCACAGTTCAAATTGCAAATGAATAAATGGATATGGATGTTTGATGCAGTTTGAATGGTAAAAATCCATTCAGCTACTTTGGAGATACCAACATCTAAAGTCAAGTAAAGGGTCTGTCCCACAAATTTGAGGGCGTAGGTTTTAAGGAGTATGACATCACATGGCTATCACTAAAGGTCTAATGCAGCATAGATAAGATACATATGCAGATAACTGTTCTCAGAGATTAGAGGGCTATAAACTATAGGTGGAGGCTTTCAACGTGTTGACCCAGGCAAACATAGACTGAACATTTGACCTAGGGAGAAACATTACTGAGAACATAAGACCTTTGAAAGACCTCCTACAAGATTCATTTTGTAACATTTAGGGGGATTCATTGGCATCTAGTGGCAAGGACTGCAAATTGCAAACAGCTGAAACTTCTCCCAGTTAGAATTCCATCAGTGTTCATTGTTCGGGAGGTTTTAACCAGGAGCTAAGTTATCCACAAGGGTTTCTTCCTCTCCAAAACAAATGGACCTGGTGATTTAAACTGGGGGCGGCACAGTGGTGTGGTGGTTAGCACTGTCGCCTCACAGCAAGAGGGTTCCTGGTTCGATTCCGGGTGTGGGAGCCCTTCTGTGCGGAGTTTGCATGTTCTCCCTGTGTCAGCGTGCATTTTCTCCAGGTGCTCCAGCTTCCTCCCACAGTCCAAAGACATGCAGGTTAATTGGTGACTCTAAATTGTCCATAGGTGTGAATGTGAGTGTAAATGGTTGTCTGTCTCCATGTGCCAGCCCTGTCATAGTCTGGTGACCTGTCCAGGGTGTACCCTGCCTCTTGCCCAATGTCAGCTGGGATAGGCTCCAGCCCCCCCGCGGCCCTCAAGAGCATAAGCGGTTAGAAAATGGATGGATGGATGGATGGATTTAAACTGGTAAAAACACTGCTTCCTATGTAGATAGAAACGGCTCATTCTAAGGTAACGAAAACACATGATTCTTATTTTAGGGTGATTATACACTAGGGAAAACAATCTTGTGATATTATGTTCTATTTCTGCCTATATACAGTATCCCTCTAAAGCCACACTGGACCTTTAATTAGTCATATTAAGAAGACAGACTGTACTTAGGCACGGCAGGCATAATGTTTACCATGTTCACTGTCTTAGTTTAGCATGTTAGCATGCTAAGTGATGAACACACAGTACGGCTAAGGCTAATGGGACTGTCTTTTTTTTAAATGAGGATGATAATAGATAAAAGGTTAGGAAATTACCCATAGTAAATACAGTTCACCCTGAGGGAAACATAAATGTGTGTACCAAATTTCATGGCAGTGCAACCAATAATTACTGAGACATTTTGTGCAAATCTACAAGTGTCAACCTGATGGTGATACTCGAGTAAAGGTCATATGATTACCCAAGTCATCTGGGAACTATGAATATCTAAGACAAAGTGCTGCCAATCCATCTGGTAAATGTTACCACTGCAGGCATTTAGAATAAAAAATATGGCACCTGCATGAGTTTTTTAAAAAAACAAAGTTCTGCAAATAGGGTGGGGTGGATTGGCTCTGCCTGGGCAAGGCCCAGACACACCTGCCTTTGATGTGCTTGACCACATGTTCTGCCTTCATAGCTGCAGCCATGAAATGTTGAGATATTTCACTGGATTAGTATAAACATTGGGGATTAGGATGAAAGAAATTTTTAGGAGGACAAAGAAAAGAACAGCTATCAATCAGCACAAACTAAATGCAACATACATTAAGTCAACACTGGTGTATGAATGCACATGTGTAGAACAGGTTACAGAGTTCAACACTGCCAACGCATTACGTTTTTGTTGAAGCAGGTGATGAAAGCATCAAACCCACCCTCGCCTGCCACAGCCCTGATCATCAAGTTTTACTGTAAGAGGATGTCTGTCATCGCTCTCAGTAGGTTTTTTTTTACTTGTTTAAACTCCATAATGTGAGTGAAAAGATATCAGTCTTCAAGATTTAAGACTTTTGAAATTCTTACTGCATTACTGAGCAACACTAACTATGGCAAATGCCTGACCTTCACATATGACCTTGTACTGATTTCCACCACCTCCAACATAAGGGCTGCATTCAGCTCTGTCCAGATTCCAGGTGAATAATATGTTACATATTATATTACATAGGTCTGACACCCTGGAGGTGAGAGATGTCAATCAATAAAACTCCTATGTTATATTGTGGTCTGCTTTTACTAGCAGTACAGAGTGCACAATCTTGAAAATGAGCCATGGCCAAATCAGGGCAATAATTAGTATTTATACTGTGCAGAAGGTTTCCAGAATTAAATTTAATATAACTGGTAAAGACACGCCAACACAATCCAGTATGTGTGGGTTTTCTGTGTGCAGTGCCAAGATGCCTGTCTGGCTTGTATAAGTAGTTCTGAGGAAATTCATAACTTCAGACAGGCTACCATTAAAGACGGTTATGTAACTCTGTAACAGTGCACACATAAGCAGCTTTTTATTTTACAGATGGCTGAAGCTACTGGAATACTCCAAAAATGTTTGGCAAATGTTTCACTGCTTTATTTCTGTAAAGGTTGAGCCAGCCACAGCTTTAGTCCTCACAAGCTCCTGTCCACTCATGAAGTCTTTTCAGACCAGACATCAGTGAGTGTGTTTACAAGGTCTTTAGTATCCCGGTTTTGATTGGGTTTTTTAAGTATCCCGTTTATGTGCATATAAACACCATATCCCGAATTCAGAAACCGGTTTATGCCCTTTTCCTGGTTTCAAGGAACCTGGTTTTGCCACCTGGAGTACTCCGATAGAAGCCGGGATACTGGAGCATGTATACGCCTTATCCTGGTCTCTGACGGCTGCCTGCCGTGTGCGCAGGTGCCAGAGTGACGCACCAGATATACAAGCAACATAGCGGCAACAAGAGCTTCCCATTTTTGGAGCGACGAAGAGACGTGTTTAGACGGCAGAAGACACAGATGAAGTGGATGAGCCATAGCTGCAATGCGACGTGAGTATTTACTAACGCTAAGCCCGCTAGAAGCCACAGAGGTCTCATTTTTGTCTTACTTCTAAATATAATAAATATATCACATTTCCCGCTCAATCTTTTGTAAACAAAAGACGTAAAAGACGTAACAGACGTAACACACACCTGCGCAGATAGGATGCAGTGATCAGAAAACGGGTTACTGGTATTCATCATGTATACAGGGATATGAATAACCAGGTTTCTCTGTGTTCCATGTAAACATCATATCCCGGATATGCTCAAAGCCGGGATAAGCCTCAAAACCGGGATACTAAAGACCTTGTAAACACAGTCAGTGAGAAGCCGTGGCATTGTGAGGCGTGGTTGAAAAAAAAACTGCAGCTGCAAAAATTGCAGTTCTTTGAATGGCCACTTGAGGCTGGCTCTAGAAGCTGGTTAATCCCCATAGATCCTCATGTGAAAATCTCCAACATAACAGCAGAACTAAACACGTTTACAGCCTGGTACAAAACACAGTTTTGGTCTCTACAGCTAATTTCCCTCATCATAGCAACTGTACAGGGGGTGAAGTTTAAAAAAAAACTCACCTATTTGCATTTTATCAAGGCTTAAAGTTATACATAATTAAGGGCAGGCTGCTTTGATTGGCAGGCTGTCTGCTGATACTGTCCTCAGCTTCTCTGTCAGAGTCACCCCTCACTCCTCCATAGTGCCAGCCTCTTGCCCAAATATGGTCACTTCTGGCTCCAAAAAAACCAAGACCATGATGGCAGAAATTCTGCACTTGAGGATTCAAAACAGAAGCCCACAAACCAATGGGAGACTTCATGGTAGCTATGTCCATTATTTTTACAGTCTATGGTTGGAGGTGATACCCTGTTCATATGAAAGTTGCTCAGTGGCCCACATCATTGGACCCATAGAGCAAGCACACTGGAGACTTCTGCCGGCTTCTTGCAACTCTTCTAGACTTTTCGAATGTTATTGGACGGAATGGAACAAATCCTGATAGTGAAACGAATCATTTTGCGGAAATTTTTGGCCCAATTGATTCACATCATGGACTCTGACATTGTAATTCCACTGTTTGGACAATATGAAAATTGGCTTCAAAGTTCAGTGCACTTCCTGAGGGCCTGTTGTGAACTCCCGTTTTCAACCTTGAAGTTTGATATTTTGGCCATTGCCATCTTGAATTGTTGAACCGGAAGTGACAACATTTGGACGAGGGGGTGGAGATAACTGTTGCTAGCTGCTAGCTTGGCTAGCATGGTGCATTTACAGCTATGATTAACTGTGAAAATGCTAACAAGACTTTTTTAGGCAACCAAAGCATTAGTACACTCTTAACATAACTGTCATGAACTGGAGACACACTAAAGTAGTGACAGTTATGGCTATGCCTATAGTCTGTGGATCTGGGGTTACACCATGGTTAAGTTATCCAACCCAAGTTTTCACCATGGTAGTGACCTGTGACTTGTTATGCACAACTTTAAGCCGTAATAATGTAAACGGGTGAGTTATATAAAAAGTCATCCCTTGTACAGTTCTCACTAACAGGGAAATTAGCTTAATATTATATTGTTATTATACCAGGTTGTAAGCATATTCATTCACAGACTGACTCACTCTTGGAGCCTGCCTCAAGTGGCCATTGAAGGAACTGCAGTTGTTGGCACTTAGCATTAGCTTAATTTTTCCGATCCAGGACGTTACCACTTGATATTAACATCAAATGCCAACGGGTATAATAAAAATTCAAATTAAAAATGTTCAAATAAGGTGCAAGTATCTGTCTTTGGGACACAGTTCACAGTTGGACGGTTATCAGAGATCACTGGATGCTGTGAAAAGCCTGAGTTTGCCACAGGAGCCACTGTCATCAGCAGATCCCAAATATACTGTATGTGTTGATGTGGGCTGGTTGGATCAGTTTCATCACAAGTGCACACTCATAACTTGTAACTTGTATTTACTTGAATAATTTTTCCAGATAAAGCCTGTCATCTTACCAAAACACTTAAAATTATCTTTTAGATACACACCTGAAAGAAGCATATCAATACAAATTCAAAACTGTCAGTGAGTGGGAAAAGTTTTTTCTTTCCTCAGAATCCCCACCCCTCTGCCCTTATCTCAGTGTAATGACAGTAGAAGAATGTATGTTGGTGACAGCCGATGTGGTGAGAACAATGATTAATCGTCATTAGTTAGTCATGGGTGCTGTTCCACAGAAACTAGAGTTTATTTATCTCTTCTCTCCTTAACTCATTGTTATTTCTTGTATGTGTTGGCATGAGACTGTAATCAAACCAGGTTCTATTAGATTTATCTTCTGTCAAACAGAATCTGGGCTTGATCTGGATCACTACAAACAAACATCTAAAATAAGGTCAATGACCTACAAGAGGAATAATCAAAGGCATCTAAGTTCTTTGTAGTGTTTTATATAATGACTGGGTTCAACCATAATTGCTCAAGACTTCAAGGTAACTTGAACCAGCTACTTAATTGCCTTAAAATATGCAACTATGTACCAGATGTTGTAAAACTTCCTCTTGAAAAAGAAAGTGATATTCATCACAACTGATCAACCAGGTTCATGTGGCATCTCCCACAGAAGTTGATGAGAAAGGCATGTTACCTTCTGAAAAATGTTTTGGACTGTTGGAAGACACACCTGATGTGAAAGTCACTTCCTTTTTGGCATCCATGCATGCAGCTACAACCATACAATAGATGCAAGCTCTTTTTTGACGATTTGATATTAAATTCTACATTCAATTGCCGTTTTTGATGTTGCCAGTCTGAGAGCTTCTGATCAAAATCTAACAGTCGATTCATGGAAATGAGCCACTTGTAAATTAAATATTTCGGTTACCAGAGATGAAAATGCTGCATGCAGGCTGTAAAATATGAACACCCAACATTTTAACACAATACAAAAAATATGCAATTATATAACATGCTACAATAAAATATTATAGTACTAGCAGTCAAGAGAAAAATGACAGTATGAGTGGTAAGTTAGATGGTTAAAAGTTATTGATAAATAGAACTGTTTTTATTATGAAAAATGAAAAGTGGTCCTTGTGTATATATTTCCAGCTCAACTCTGAATATTTAGATATCCTGTATTAGTGGTTAAACAGATTTTATACTATCTGGGATTCATATAAGTCACTTAAAGGGACAGTCCATCCAAAAATCAAAAATACATATTCTTCCTTTTACCTGTAGTGCTAGTTATCAGTCTAGACTGTTTTGGTGTGAGTTACAGAGTGTTGGAGATATTGGCTGTAGAGATGTCAGCCTTGACTCCAATATAATGGAACTAGATGGCACTCAGCTTGTGGTGCTTAAAGAGCCAAAAATACATTTGAAAATCTCAACAGCAATGTCTCTTTCCACGAATCATGACTGGATTACTCAGAATAATCCAGAGACCTTGTTGTGAGCAGTTTTATGTAGAAAATATTTTGCACCTGCCAACCTGTACAGGAGGTGTCTGTCTACTGCTAACATCAAGCACCACTGAGGTAGCTAACATTGCAGCTCAGCTGATGCCACTAATAT
The DNA here is from genome assembly GCF_041903045.1 of Epinephelus lanceolatus. Classification (NCBI taxonomy): domain Eukaryota; kingdom Metazoa; phylum Chordata; class Actinopteri; order Perciformes; family Serranidae; genus Epinephelus; species Epinephelus lanceolatus. The sequence goes on along the minus strand of NC_135749.1, from coordinate 28,733,141 downwards.
TTACATCTTGTGCTGTCATAAGCACGCGCATGCTCATAACAAGATCGGTGGATTATCTTGAGTAACTGGGTCATGATTTCTGATTGCTATTGAGTTTTATTTTTTATTTTTTTGTTTTTCTAAGGCATTGAGCACCACAGGTCGAGTGGCATCTAGTTCCATTATATTGGAGAGAAGGCAGACATGTCTACGTCCGATACCTCCAACACTCGGCAACTCACATCAAGATAATCTAGATTGATAAATAGCACTACAGGTAAGAGGAGAATTATGTATTTTTGATTTTGGGGTGAATTGAGTTGCACATATCAAAATGAGTGGCAGGCTCATTAATGCTGTTACTGTACATGCATTTATTTTAGAATATTTCTCAAATTGTAAAACTATTCCTTTAACTTTCATGCCCCATATCTATTGTCAGCTATCTTGCCTCCATCGGGGTGGTGTCACCTTGATGAATTTCTATTCATTGTTTCACAGTTGAGCACTTTTGACATGTGTAATTAAGCAGTGAGCAAACAGCTCACTGTAAGGGGGCGCCCAGCCAGTAGGAAAGCTGTCAGGACTTTTGTTAACTATTGATGCATGTGAAGAGAAAGGCTGGGTGCGCCTGAGATAACACTGATAGAACCTGTCCAGTGTGGTCCTGGAATGCAGAACATAGCACATTTGGGGACGTGATCTTGCCCGGATTAAAGCGTTTCAACAGTCAACAGATAATGAGTGTTCTCAAGAATCAGTGCAGGAAATTCTTCAGTCAAAACTAAAAATGAACTGAGACAACAATCTATGTGTGAGGTCAACATTATTCCGCAGCCAGATCTCTACTGGTTCTCACTTCTTTCAGAGTTTCAGATTAGGATATTTGGGACAATCCACCCCTATGCCCCTGTGGTATAGACTTAAAGTGACAGTTAGGACAAGGATTAGTGGGGGACAGGGTTTACAAGTAAGCAGTGAAGAGAGTATGTTGTCAATAGAGGGAGTCTTTATGATTTTTAATAATCAGAACAAAAGCATATAATCTTGGCAACTTACTTTTCCATGCTCCTAAACTACAGTGGAGAGATATTAATGAGGTGAGGCAGTCAGGGGCTCTCAGAGCAGAGTGAGATGGGCGTGGTGCTGGCAAGAGCGGACAATAGAAAAACATTCCTGGCCTGCTGCATTAGTTTCAGGCTGACTGGGAACACACTGAGCAATATCCTGCAGTACAGGAGCCTTAAGTAAGAAATGTTTTGCTCTTAAGTAGGCAATGACAGACATATGAGGAGGGCTAACTAGAATACACTCAAATAAAAGACGTATTTGTCTAAATACTATCTATCCATATTGTAATAGCCTCGATTTTACACAGTATTTTTTTGTTGATAGCATGTGTTAATTTAGTGACATTTAAAAAGTACAGTTAGGTAGATTTGAATTACAACAAAATGTCTCCATGTCCCATAATGTCATCGTCATTCAAAACTTTCTTTATCTTGATGAAGTGAAAACTGTTTCTCTCATCATGAAACTTGGGAGCTCTACCTATTTTCACTCCTGCCAAATCACTGCAGAAAGTAGGTGGGGTCCTGGACGGATTACTGAATGGGCCTAAGAGGCACAGGCCCAGGGGCCCAGGGGCCCAGGGTGTTAGGGAGTCCGTCTGGCCACCACCTCCCTCAATAAAGTAACTAATGTTACCTTAGAATGAGCCGTTTCTATCCACATAGGAAGCAGTGTTTTTACCAGTTTAAATCCATCCATCCATCCATTTTCTAACCGCTTATGCTCTTGAGGGCCGCGGGGGGGCTGGAGCCTATCCCAGCTGACATTGGGCGAGAGGCAGGGTACACCCTGGACAGGTCGCCAGACTATCGCAGGGCTGACACATAGAGACAGACCACCATTCACGCTCACATTCACACCTATGGACAATTTAGAGTTATCAATTAACCTAATGCCCAATCTGCATGTCTTTGGACTGTGGGAGGAAGCCGGAGTGCCCGGAGAGAACCCACGCTGACACGGGGAGAACATGCAAACTCTGCACACAATACGGCAAAAAAGTAGAAAGGCCAGAGAAATGTCCTTGATTTTTTTACTTTTTGATTTTATGTTATTTTAATTTGTTTATTTATTTAAACTAACATCATCAAGTATAATCATTTTTTACTTTAAATAATGATGAAGCTGTACCTGAGAATCCCATTACTACTGACATTAAAGCTGACATTAGAGTGCATAGTATCAGTGTTGTTAAATTTGCATACTGTCTGTCAGCGGCAAGTTCCCAAACCCAAAGTGGCTCTAAACAGCAGACCTGAAGGTTATCAGAGGATCTGGTAATGGTATTACTGACCATCTTGCAATGAGCTAGCATTAGCATAGCTGCTTTCCAGTATGTCTCACTGGAGTAGAATGTTTTGGTTTGAGGGTGGAAGGGACAGGCAACATGTTTCTTGTTAAGTTGTATGTGCAGCCTTGTTGAAAGAGCGACGCTGACAAAATCATATTAAACACAGTTTAAGCTGTATATTTTATTTCCAAATGTAATAGGATAATTTAACGCAAAGCCTAAAAACCCTGAAGCCTCGCACTGAACAGTTTAATATGAATACATATGCTGTTACAAAAGGGAAGTGATAGTGATCAGAACTGATGAGTCAGGTTCATGTGGTGTCTTCCACAAAACCTGACAAGATACGCATGATCTTTTCTGAAAAATGTCTGGCCTGTCATAAGGCACACCTGATGTGAGGGTCACTTCCATTCTCAGGAAAGTGCAAAATTTCATTCAAACTGTCACCTCACTGTCACTCAAATTAACATCTACTGACCAGGAAGAAATTCAAAATGACCACAAAGAGATGCAAAGGAACTGCAAAGAGACATAAAATAACTACAAAAAAGGGACAGAACCACCACAGAGGTTCACAAAGTGACCAAAAAGACACAAAGTGAGCACAAAGAGACACAAAAACACAATAAGATGCATAAGGACTGTAAAAGATGGAAAACAACACAAAAAGAGGCTAAACAACTTTAAAATGTGTGTCTTGCTCCTGTGTAGGAGAGGTGTGGGGTCATTTTGCATCTCTGTCTGATAACCTGCCCTGGTGTGGTCAGTTTTGTAATTGGCATCTAAAGTCTGATAAATGCAAACTTGGTTCAGTTTCAGAGCAATGACAGCAGTCTCCAGCTGCCACAGCGTATCTGTGCTCTGCTAATGCCAAGAATCACTGAGGTGGGTTCCTCAATCTACCTCCTGATTCTGCATCTATTCATCCAGGACTTAAATACCAGGCCTTAATGAATATTCCATATATCAGCAATGGATCAATATGTGTAATGAAAAAGGTGTTTCTCTTAGTGATGAACCCAAAGACAAGCACCACCCGACCCTTCAGTTCCGTCCAGCTTTATAAAGGTTTTTTAGCCTCTATTAGCTCATTGTTTTGGTTTTCAAGTCTGCATATTCTCCTCGTAAACCAACTGTACGTTACCCAGCACCAAACAAAGGTAGTGAAAATTGGAAGAAAACTGAACATTGTGTAGCTAAAGAGCCAGATATGTTTCTCAGAAGCAGGTGGAGACTGAGTTTGTGCTTGTCATGCATCACCATTAAATTTGAATCACAGAGCTAAATACCTGCTTTTCTGAAAAAGAAAAAACAAAAACATGGCAACCAAACATGAGGTTTAAAGTGACACTTACCTTTCTGGAAATTTTACGCATTTCTTTGTTTAGGTTAAAATGCTATCAATAAGCTGATGGCACACTAAAATGTAAGTGAATTCCACCAGAGATAATTGTACCATTCTCATATGGTTCTAAGAAAACTCTAACCAATCATTGCATTACCAAGAAAGGTAAGAGTAGCTTTAACAACACTAACCTCTCTTTGAGGGGAATTTCCAAAATCCTCAAAAGCTTTTCTGACCATCTGGATAAAGAAAAAGAATATTCCAATTGCTGCACAAAAGCCCACAATTTTTAACTCCTTGCCCAAGTAACGACTCTTTCTCTTTCTTAATCCAAATAAATTTGGTAGCTGTAAATGACTTAGAGGTCATATGTAGGATGTAAACTAAATGAAATCCTTTTATTAGCTAACAAGATTTCTAATTTTGAGCATTCTGAAAATATCTTTAGAATAGCGTTAAGTCTTGTTAAATAAACAGGTATGTATTTTTAACCGAAATAAATACAACAAAATGTAACACATTGAAGGTACAAACTCAAACCTAAAATAAAAAGAGGTTCAGCATTCTATTAGATTTCTCTTCTGTCAAAACAGAATCTGGTCAAGTAGGTCTCTTTAGTGTTTGTGATGAGTGGATTTAACCACATTTGTTTAAGACTTATGTTTGTTCATGAGGCAACTTCCACAGAACCTAACACGATAGGTGTGATCTCCCTTGAAAAAAAATGTTTGAAGACACACCTGATGTCAGGGCCACTTCCATTCTACAGTATAATCACACAGTAGATGCATGCTGGATTTTTCTTATTGCTTTGATTTCAAATGTCTCATTTCAATGGCCATTTTAATGTGGCAAGTCTGAGAGCTTCAGGTTAGCAGAGGTGAAAATGCCCATACAGACTGTTAAAAATAAACACCCAGAGTTTTCATTTTAGAATTCATCTTCATCTTCTAACCGCTTCATCCTCTTGAGGATGCTGGAGCCTATCCCAGCTGACATTGGGCGAGAGGCAGGGTACACCCTGGACAGGTCGCCAGACTATCGCAGGGCTGACACATAGAGACAGACAACCATTCACACTCACATTCACACCTACGGACAATTTAGAGTTATCAATTAACCTAGTCCCCAGTCTGCATGTCTTTGGACTGTGGGAGGAAGCTGGAGTGCCCGGAGAGAACCCACGCTGACATGGGGAGAACATGCAAACTCCGCACAGAAGGGCTCCCACGCCTGGGATCGAACCGGCAACCCTCTTGCTGTGAGGCGAGAGTGCTAACCACCACGCCACTGTGCCGCCCCATTTTAGAAATCAGCTTAAGTAAATATGCAATAAAAGGGGCAGTGTGTAAGATTTAGGTGGATTTAATGGCGCTTAGGGCTAAGGACTGCAGATTGCAACAAGCTGAAACTTTTCCCGGTTTGAATTCCTTAAGTGCTCTTTGTTCAGGTGTTTTCACCCAGAGCAGAATTTTCCACAGAGATCCTCACCAAAACAAACGGACCAACTGATTTAAACAAGTAAAAACACTGAATAAAGCAGCTTCACAAAAAAGAGTCTGCTTTTCTCCTACACTATTTGGCTCATCAGACATGGGCCAGTAGCCCACCACCTGCTAATATGTGCTCACTTTATTTTTGACACTTTATTTTATTCCAGACATCCAAGAGGTTTTTACAGGGAGCTGCACTGTCCGCATAAGTCTTTTCTCTCCGCAACAAATAGATGGGCCTGATTTATGTATATATATATATATGTGTGTGTGTACATATACATATATATATGTTAGGCAAAGTTTAAGGCTGGTGGAGACCAAAACAGAGCTAAAATCAGAATGAACATTGGTCTTACATTCACCAGGTGGCCAGAAACACAACTCTCAATAAATCCTAATTGTCTGCTGAATATATAAATAAATAGAAAACTGGACCACAATGTCGAACAGAACTATGTGTTTATGTATATTTCTGCTTGTGTGTTTTGCGTATTCTGCAGGCTGATTAAGCTTGTGCCTATGAAACAAATAACTCGTGTAAAACCTGCCCAAACCTGTTTTATAGAATTCAGTGGAAGTGTGCAGGATGTTTGGCAAGTAGGTAGTAGAAGTTAGAAAAACAAATGGTTCATTGTTAAAGGTCCACAGCATTGGCACAGGTCCGTTCTGGTTTGATGCAAAGATCTGTAATAGTGTAATATAAAACTATGAATATACACACTAATTTAGATGCAGAGTGTGCAGCTCAGCACACAACGGCAATTACTTGGGTAAACACTGCAGTTGTAATTCATGTCCCTGTTTGTGTGAAAGCATAAAACTGCAGCCTGTGTGGTTTCTGATTGTTTAAACAGCATGTGAGGAGCAAAGCACTGTACCTAAGTTCATATGTCAAGTAGGATTAAAAAACAAGGTTGAAGCGGTAAAAGGTATTTGTTTTGAAATTCAAGAACTATAGTCGTATTTAAGTACTGCCAAGTGGTGGAATGTAACTAAGTACATTTACTCAAGTACAGTTTTGAGGAACTTGTATTGTACTTAAAAAAGTATTTCACTGCTGGAAAGATGGTTTTCACATAAAACTGGGCTGCCTGTGCAGAAGAAAGAAGCAAATACTTTTGAGGTTGGTGCTACATGACCACAGAAAACAGAAGAAAAGGGCTGTGTTTTTGTTCAAGAGGTGGAAAACCTACAACTACCAGAATGCACTGCGCCACACCAGACCAATACATGCTCCTGCTATGGAGTGATGAAATGAGAGTTGCATGTCTGTAAACAATATGGCAGCAGACTGGTAACAAAAGATCTCATATTCAGTTACACAATGCACTAAAATATGTTATTGACAAATAACAAAGTTTAACAGTTAAAAGATTTATAGAACTACAGGTTGGTAAAGTGAGATTAGAGGCGGTCACAATAATTGCAACAATCTGTGCTTTTACTGTTTGAAGTATGTGGCTACAAAGAACAATATGCTTGACATTTCTTTAATAACCCATAAAAGTGGCATGAGCTTATTATCAAAATTGCCCTAGTTCAGTGTGGCAAGTTTGCTCTCATCCTAATCAGCCTTTGCCAACATTTAAATATTAGCCCCCCCCCCCCCCCCCTCCCCCCCCCCCAGAGCAAACAGCTAAATGTCAGAGTGGGAGTTGCCCTGTGACCCCTCAAGAATTTATCAATCTAGTTCCAAGTCAGGCTAAGTTGTGTTCCTACATGTCATCAAAACACCCCCCTTCCTGTGATTTTCACAGATACTGCTTCTTCAGGAGCTCTTGGCTACCGCGCCCAGATTTAACGACAGCACCCACTGAGTGTGATGATGCAGAGAGATAAATGAGAGAAGGCAGCTTGCAAAAGAGTTTGGCACAGGTGAGGAACGTACTTGGTAGCCAAAAAAGCATTGGCTCAAGTAATCTACCACAGGGAGTGAATTAATCACTTTGACATTTTACCATATATGTCATGTTTGCCTTGAGTTGACATTTTTATGAAGCAACTCTCAGGTAACAGAAAGGTTAGGATCATTAGTGTTTTTGACATAAGTGTTAATTAAATGTTTAACTGGTTGTTCTGTCATTTTAGAAAAGTGCTATTTTTGATGGAAAATCTTTAATGGTAGAAATCACAGTTTTGGAGGCAAAGTCAGCAGATGAACAAAGGTCTTTTTGCAGCAGCAAGATGGGAATCAGTTTGCAAAGTGACACAATTTTACTTTGCTCAACAAATTTATATCACATTTCATTGGGGGCTGGAACCCCATCCTCCAATTACAATAGACTTATGAAGTAACCCTTCCTGATCCTCCCTGCTACTCCCATTTGATATGCCCTGATCAAGAGCAGCAATGCGGACAGTGTTTATCATCAAACAAGACTTTAGATGCCTTTGTCCTTGGACAGAGTCAGAGTGACCCTCCAACAGTGTCCATCAGTGATCAATATGTTGAATCACAAATTTTAATGAAACTCGGTGGAAGGATATAGCTTGGGCCAAGGAAGAACCCAGACATTTTGGAACGGATCTGAATTACAGGGCGGATACACTTATTATTTTTCACCTCTGCGCTCTCTGAGTGCTCTTCTAGTTTATTGAGTTGTCGTCGTTATCGAGACAACCAGATTGACTTTTGGTTTCATGCTGGACACAAAGAACAGGCTCCCGGGTGAAAGTCCAGTTTCTTTGACCCATCCACCTCCCCTTTTACCAGTCCAATGTGGACTTTCTCGCTATTTATGTTACAGTAGTTGCCCAGAGTGTCAACATATGCCGTCACCTGGGTCGTTTCATACCGCCACTAAATGTGTTTCTGTGCGTCACTGTTTAGGGTCGATAGTCCACTGACCAAGTGGTGTTTTGATGAGTTGGCAGTAAGATTGGGTTGGAAATACACAATCATGGCCCATGAATCAGCTAATTTTAAAGGACAAATTTGGAGCACACCCTGTAGAAAATCAGATTTTTCAAAAGAGTGAGTTCTTTACCTTCGCAATGGAGGTAATGTTTCCTGTTCTGTTTTTTTGTTTGTCTGTTTGTCAGCAGGATTACAGAAAAACTACTGACGTGATGTCCAGTAATCTCAGTGGAAGAGTGCAGCATGGGCCAAGAAGGTACTTGTTTTTGAGTGGATCTGAATCTCTGGGTGGATACACTAATTATTTTTCACTTTTGTTAACATTGGGGTAGGTCTGTGCCCTTCTAGCTTATTGAGTTTTTTGAGTATTTTCAATGATATGTTGAGCCATTTACAATAAATTTGCTAATGGGTCCATTTTGTTTTATAAAAATACACAATTATGGACCATGAATAAGCAAATTTTAAGAACAAATGTGGAGCCCTACCTGTAGAAAATCGGATTTTTTAAAAGACTGACTCCTGCTCTTATGAGCCACTAATTTTCTCTGCAAATGAGGTCATTTTTTCTTTTTGGTTTGTTTGTCCCTTTGTCAGCAGGAGTGTAGAAAAACTACTGACCCAATTGTCAGTGAACTTGGCGAAAGGGCGTAGCATATAGACTAAGAAAGAACCCATTAATTTATGAAGCGGATCCCAATCACAGGGCGGATACATTGTGAGATATGACATTTAGGTGCCATTCTTGTCCGAAGTGTTCTCACGCTTGATTGAGCAAACTTTGTTGTCACCTGTTGCAGTAGACACCTTTTTCCACCTGTACATTAGTCACTGATTACTGTCAGACTTCAGCATTGTCATTATAACATGACTTATGTCTCTGCATCTGGTTTGTGCAACACATAGCAAATGTTTTCTGTTCAAGTTGTCTTGTTTAGTGACGCAATTGATTTCTTAATGAGGAGAAAAAGCCCCTTGGCTCTCCTGATCTGTCAAGTCTCTGCTGTTCAAAATCGAAAACCTGCCAAACCTGTGGAAAGTTCACACACAAAGACAAAGCTTTGTGTAACCACAGGGCATCCGGCTCCCCTCGTCACTGCCTGGCTAATTAGATAAGGAAGCCAAGTGTCTGCATCACTGCTCACTTTAAAAAAAAATAATAATTTCAGTAAAAGACAAAGAGGATGGAAGAACCTATAATCTTTAAGACTTACACTACTTACAATCCATTATTTGAGCTCTGGTTAAATGATAATCAGTTTAATAAATCACTCACCTAAAGTACAGTAAGAAAAGCTAAATCTAGTTGCTTGTTATTGTTTAAGAGCACAATGGAGACGCTCTGAGGAAGTCTGCCGGAATTCCTGGCATTCTGAGCTCAGAGCAAAGAGATCTCTAACCTTTACTCCCTCACAGTCTGAGGAGAGGAGGGTGTTCCTCAGAAGGGGAGGGACTTAAAAGCTGGACCTGCTGTATATCTGACCAGTGAGCACAGCGGACTCCCTCAGAGATGTTGGGAGCACCTCACAATGTCTCGCACACCAGCTGAGACCAACTGCTGACTAGCGCTAACCACAGTGAGAGTTGAGGTAAGAGCAGACTTTATAAATATTGATGATTAAGAGTTCAGTAGTTTTATTTGTTTCTGAGTTCTAAAGAAAAGGATCAGTCTTCACCAGGAAAAGCTAACCTTTTCAGTGAAAGTAAAGTGCAGCTTAGTTTCTTGTTGGTGGGAAAGAGATAGTGTCAAAACAGCGAAGAGTGAAAGAATAACTTTGTATATCTTGCACTGTCAGCCAACACCCCTCTGATAAAAAGGGAAAGCAAACATTCCTCACCAATTACCTTTGACCACACTTGTTAAAACAAAGTTTGATGCAATGTAGGCCTGCATGTCACCGCTAACAAGTCTGAACACTGTGTCTGCACCTCAAGGCTGTTGACACACATAATGACAATCCTACATTTTCCACAGTTACAGAAACTGTTACGCAACAAATGATATGCCATCATCCAGCCTTGTGTCTTTTATTGCTGCAAGGGTGTCAAGAATGCCGTGATAAAGATTTGAATGTTGTAAGATGTGACGCAACGGGCCACTCATACTGTGTGTAACCCAAAGGGAAGGAGAAATTTGCAGAGAGGTGTTAATCTTAAGATTGGTCTACAACTTCTGTTTCTTCAAAGCACAAAGGTGGCAGGTCCACTGAGTCGTGGCAATGCATGTCTTATTCAGACAGATTCTTGGCTAAGAAGAAGCTACAGTTAGAAGCCTTGAAACACATCCAGACAAGTAGGTGTAACATGTCAGAGTCATTATGCAGCTCATGAGAAAAGTTTCACTTTTTGCAGTAAATCAGTGTCAGTGAATCAGTTTTACTTTTCTCTCAGTGCAAGAATATATGCCTTTTTTCTTATTAAAGGGACAGTTCACCCCCAAATTAGGTCACGGGTCATGATTTCTGGAATGAGACACTGCTGTTGAGTTTTTCAAATTTCTGGTTTTTGGGCCCCTAGAACACCACCCCAAGTGCCCATCTAGTTTCATTACACTGGAGAGAAGACAGACATCTCTACAGCTGATACCTCCAACAATCTGCAGCTCACACCAAAACAATCTAGATTGATAAATAGCACTACAGGTGAGAGGAAAAATATGCACTTTTGATTTGGGGACGACCTGTCCCTTTAAAATACAGGTATCAAGTGCATTTTAAAAAGTTGTCTATGTCATGAAACATCTGGTCAAAGTCAAAGGCAACTGGATTGAAAGAATGAATGCAAACGTAATTTAGCTGTCTCATGACCCATTAAAGTAACTGTGGTGCCATCAAAATTAAAACTGTAAAGTTTAATGATTAATTGACTAAATGTTTGTTAGGAAATTAATGTGAGAATTTGTTACCTTTTTCTTGTTTAAATTACTGTAAATGAAATATTTTGGTTTTGGACTGTTGATAGGTCAAACTAAGATATCTTATTATGTCACAAGATGTTTTCTGCTGTTTTATAGATTCAGAGTCATTCTTTATGGTCCTCTAGAGCAGTGGTTGTCAAACTTTTTGTGCCCAAGGCACACCAAAGAGCAAGACAAAATCTCAAGCCACACCTGTATTTATCTGTGCACAACAGCCTCTATAACATGTGTTATCACTCTTATCACGACATAAGACAATACATGACAAGACTAAATAAGACCTTTCATGATACTGTCAACTGACAGTTTTTTTTCTCTCTTTCCTTCGATGGTAGGTCGTCTTTGCTGGTGCTTTGTTGTAATTTTCTCCGTACAATAAAGCGATCCAATGTCCCACTCACGGTTTTCTCCTTTTAAATGTTATCATCTCTCACACTAGCTGCCAACTGGGGCTTTTTATGTGTCACGCACTTAAAATTCCCACACACGAACAGCGACAAATAGGTTCCCCATGAAGGTCTTCTATATTAAATTAAATTAAATTACATTGTTTAGCCAGAGTTTGCCTCTTTATTAGGAAATGGGTGCACACAACATACTGATACAGTCAATTAAAAATTAATTCATAACTTCTTGTGTAGGCCCAGTTGAATATTGCAATAATAATGTGTGGTTATCACAAACTCCTACGGCACACCGAGATTGGCATCACGGCACATCGTTTGAGAACCACTGCTCTAGAGGAACTTGGCTTTCACAGTCACAGTCAAAGCGAGATTTCTTGCATGGTAGTTGTCTGCACCTGCAGCCAGAGGGGAGGAGGATGAAGCAGGGTTCGAGGGGTTTTGTGCTCTGCTCAGTGCTTTGCAAGTGGTGGCAGTGTCAGTAAGGGCTGGCAGGTTGGAGGTGGGGAGGCCAATTATTTTAGGAGCTTGTTTTTATTGGTGGGGGTGAGCATGGTGAAACAGCAGGTGGGGCAGTCCAGAGGGATGGGTTCAATAAGTTTATGATACAGAAGGAGCAGGAGATCACATGAATACTCAAGAACATAACTGGCAAATTAATAATTAGCTGCAGCTCAAATTAGGATTTCTTTATAAATATATTCCAAACAGATAATGAGGTGTGTCTACACTCCTGTACTCCTACAATCTAATGCAAACCAATTGTTCTGCCATAAAGCCTACATGTACGTTTTTTTGTTGACACTGTCATAGAGGTGTTGATTGACTTATAAGCCTTGGCACTGTGGTGTTGTAATGGACTGCGGTATATTTAGAGCTGTTTCTAGCCTCAACTGACGTATTTAAATGGGAGGAAAAAAATAGAAACACATCTCAGTATAATGTAGACCAGTACAACACCTTTACCCATGACCTTTAAGCTACTGTTGGTAACTTTTACAAAAATAACTTTTTGTCATATTTGCTGAAGCTGTAATTATATCCTGACAGTAGTACATGAGACACATAACCCCCCTGCCTCCTCTTAGTACTCCTAATGGCATTTGCAAGAATCATTAAAACAACCAATCAGAGCTGAGGAGTCGCAGCTGTCAGTCATGTCAATCACTCCTATTCACTCCTAGTGACTACAGAATTGTTGATATACCTTTTTATTAACATTTAACCGAAAACACTACCTCTCTTTAATATTAACCAAAGTGCTTGTGTTGTCTAAACCTGAGACAGATTGAACACAAACCTGAAGTTCTCATGTCAAAGTCTACCCATACCTATACCCTGAAGAAACACTGTCTCCTGACTATTTCTCACCTATATTGTTTTCAGAAACATATTTTAATGTACTGTTTAGTTGTAAAATGAGAAAGTTTGTGACCCAGCCCGTTGATGGTGCTCAGAGCTTTGTTTTTTTTTTAATTTTTTTTTTTTTTTATATACTTTATTAATCCCCGAGGGGAAATTCAATTTTTCACTCTGTTGTCAATTACACACAGGTCCAAACACACACATGCCCAAACTGGACCTATACATGCACTAAGTGGAGAGATGTCAGAGTGGGCTGCCCATGACAGGCGCTCTGAGCGGTTGGGGGGTTCGGTGCCTTGCTCAGGGGCACCTCGGCAGTGCCCAGGAGGTGAACCGGCACCTCTCCAGCTACCAGTCCACGCTCCATATTTTTGGTCCAGACGGGGACTTGAACAGGCGACCCTCCGGTTCCCAACCCAAGTCCCTATGGACCAAACTGTTCAAACACGGTGGCTGGGTCAAAAAACTTTCTTAACCGAATCTTGATTCATACTTTATTAGCTCTGCCGAGTCTGACAGTTTTAATGCATTTCATGGAGCAACTGACATGATTGACAGGTGCGTTAGAGACTCCTCAGCTCTGATTGGTTGTTTCTGTTTAGGCGTGATGGGTTCTTGCAGATGCCATTAGGAATACTATGAGGAGGAGGATAAACGTGTTTTTTTTCACAGATTATCTGTCTGTCCGTACTACTGTCAGTATTGATGAACATTCATCAAACATGACAAATGGTTATTTTTATTATAAAACTTACCAACTACATCTTTCATTTTTAACACATACCTGATTTTACACATTTCTGACAATGTCAACAACACAAGAACATTAAGAGGTTTGCAAAGATAGAGGTTATGGCATTAGATAGTACAGGTGTACTTAATAAGGTGGCCACTGTGTGTTTAACTATTGTTTGTACTTTAGAGTTTACTTGACCCAAAAAGAGGTGTATGCTAACTGCACTTGACTGACGCTCCCTCAGGGCAGGAAAGTGAATTTGACTCAATACAGTGAAGCAACGGTATCTTAACACTCTGGTAACTCTTTAGCTTAATGCAGATAATGTATTTGCCTTTACGATATGATAAGCGAGCTCACATGGTGTAATAAATGTGAAGTAAATGTTCCGCATATTTAAAAACATTCAAACATTTACAAAGTGGGTGACGGTCTCAAACAAAGCACAGAGATACTGCTGCACCATGTGACTGCTGTTGTTGTTGTACAAATTGGCAGGCTTCAGTTCACTTTACTTGAGCGGACATTTGTGTTACTTGGCCTGCAGCATCTCATAGTCATGATGTCGCGTCTGCAGCATGGTGACCTCACAAGTGTTGCATGGCATGAAAACCAGTGCACACCTTGAGTCAACTGACATTATGAATGACAGGAGTGTCCAATTTTTACTCATGAGTTTTTGTGCAAAAATGCTGGAATGACGGTTGGTGATTCCCATGCCATGCACCAAAGCTAATGAAGGTGATTTTCTGACAAAATTCCTACAGTGAGTAACATGTGGAAATAATAAAGCAAAGAATGGAGCCTTGTCTAGATGTACCCACTCAGTTGTGCATTAAAACAGTGAGCAGGTTTGTGAACTTTAAGGCTGAGTTTCCCTCCACACCCTTTTTTTCGGAGAGTGACATCATCACTCCTACTGGAGGCAATGACATCATGTATCATATAAAACACAGTCATTAACCTATCAACAAAAGGGGTGGAAAATGCCACTGGTTTATATGAAACTGTATTCTTCACACCACTTATTTATATGAGGTCATTTAAGAGGTGGATGTGTTCAAACTTGACTGTGATGGAGATTTCTGTTAGTCTTTTACAGTATAACTGTATCTTCTTATTTAGTTTTGAAGGATCCAGAACAGAAAAACATCCTCAAAGAACGTACCACTGGAAAGATGGCCCTTTCATATAGATGCAAATACAGATGCAAATATTTTGAAACTGGTGCTACATGACAAGAGGGAAACAGAGAGCAAGGACTGTGGCATTCTCTTTTGCTTGAAAGGTAGAAAACCCACAATGACCATAATGCAAAACATGACTCCAGACCACTAAACACTCCCACTGGTAGGTGATGTATGCATACTCGTCCCTTTAATACAGTGGTGGCCAGCTGGTAACAAACAATTTTGTATTACAGTTAACAGTTCAGGTACATGCAATGCAGTAACAGAGTCTTGGTTCATATTTAATCAACACTGCTTGATCTCATTTTTTTAGCCTCCATTTTCAATTTTCAGTACAACAGTATGGCGCCTGCTTCCTGTTTACAAACTCTCACAATTACAGCTGAAAACATGTTAGGCAAGAAATAGGCAGTGCAGTAACAGAATCATGGTTTATATTTGATCAGCACTGCCTAGTTTTACAGTTTGATCAGAGTTTAAGAGAGAGGGGGGAGGGTTTGTCTACTGATCCACTTCTGTACTCATTGTGTTCGCGGTGGCAGCATGAATAATAAAATGCGAAAGTACAGTCTGTAGGTTAAGCAATCTACAGTAAAGCTAATAGATCACAAGACTACTTATCCGTGAAAGGAAGTGCTCTCAGGGAAAATTTACCAAAAATGATCCCAACTCTGCAGCTTAACAAGCAATTTAGCATCTTTCAGTTCCTTCTGGTTCACCTTCAGTGCAGTTGATTCACACATACCATCTACATCATTATGATACTAAGCTGGTAGAAAATTTGCAAAGTGGCTGTGTAACTGATGCAGAATTGGGCCATCTACAGTCTCTCTCTCTCACACACACACACACACACACACACACACACACACACACACACACACACACACACACACCCAAGTGGCTATAGCCATAACCAATGGATCACAAGACTAATTGTCTGTGAAAGGAAGTGCTCAGGGAAATCCCACCAAAAATTATCCCAACTCTGCAGCTTAATAAGCAGTTAAGCATCTTTCACTTCATTCTAGTTCATTTTCACTATTCGTAATGCTGCTTTCAGCAAAAAGAACTCTATTAACTCCACTGTACATGCCACTCCACTGCACTACAGTACTCCAACATAGTGGAGTATTTCACAACAACATAGACAGGCAGGAGCTGGTGGAGACCAGACACAAAGGTAAAGGGAGGGTGAATATTGAGGATTGTAATGATGAGGTGTGAAGCCTTAAGACTTGCACAGTGTTTGTGTTTCAGCTTTTTCCATGCATGTTGTCACAACACAGGGCGTCTGGCTGTTCCAGTTTCGAAGCATTACGTTTACTAATGCCAAAGCAAATACATGATTCTTGTGAAGCGAGTTCATTACCTGTCAGAGAATCATTTCTAATCGGTGCCAGGGCGTGATGAAATGAGAAGAAAAAGTTCATCCCTATTACTATATTTAATTTATGTGCACCCTTGACTAATGCAGGGATTATGTATAAGGAAAGCTGAAATGCGAATTCAAAAAAACAGGTGCTGCAAGCTATGTAGAATAAAGGCCTCAATTTGAGTTACAGTGACAATACTGTACAATGTTACACTAGATAAACATCTTTTTATGTATTTTTCATTGAATTAAAGGTATTTCAAATAATTTTAAACTAATTAATACTTTTATTCACATGTCCCACATGCATCACACTTATTGTCTACACCAAAATGCCTCTGTACTGTCAAAGTGAAAATACTGTTAATGTGACAAAAACATTTAATTCCTCTTTTTTGTTAGCTGGGCAATTTACTTTAATAGCGAAAGAGCATTTGTATCAATTGAGATTACTGTATACAACATCAGTATCAATGTCACTAGGGTTGGAAATTAACATTTTTGTCCACCTATCACTGGATTCAACAATCAACCAGCAACTTAATAGATTATCATTGTTTTTTTGGCTGGTGAGTGAAGCAGATCTAGCAGCCACTTGCATATTTTACCAGCATTTGGCTGATGCTGATTTCCTACCCCAAATATAACCCTTGTTATTATCTCGCTTCGTCTTTGTTGATAACTTATCTGATATTTGGTGTGTGTATGTGTGTATTATTTGGATTTTATGGTGTTGCTTTGGACCAAATAAATAAACTAGGTAAATAAAAGGGTGCAATATATATTACAACTACAATAAAAAATAAAGTTATTAAATAACAACAAAGCCAAATGATAATCATGCTTGTGAGGAGGAGATTGTGTAAACAAAAAGTTTTTTTACTTGCCTTATCTCTACAGGGACGGAGTTTCAAAGCCTCAGGGCTCGGACCATAAAAGCCGAGGTACCTTTGGTCTTCATCCTGACGTTGGTACGGCTAGAAGCATCCAAGGATCTGAGGCTGCCCACAGAGTCATAAGGAAGCTAAAAGGTTCGAAAGACAGACCACATATTGTAAAACGTATCTTTTGGGATCCAATCAAGTTTACTTCTTACTTTAAGGGAAACAAAAAAAGCTTTACCTTCTGTTCTTGCACAGGCACTGTTGATTTGAAGGCTGTGTACATGAAAGTATTTTGCCGCAGTATATTCCATATTCGCTCAAGGGCCAAGGTGCAACATTTGTTTGTAGTTCATCTGCATTCCCCGAAAAAGTGTTTGCATTACCTGGGGGAAAAAAAAAAAAAATATATATATATATATATATATATATATATATATATATATATATGCTGCAATTCTAAATCAGCATAAGACAGCTTTAGTAAACATCATGTTCACATTTGTCTGTTTGAAATGCTTTAAAGATGTAAGCGGCTCCTCCCTTCATTCGAGAAGCATTTGCAAGGTATTCTAGGTAATTTGGGTATATACATCACATTAGTCTAGACCAAAAACACACTTTACCTTTGGCTTCTTCTCACCAATACTACCAATACTACCAATAACCTACCAATAACCAACAGTACAAATTGTACATTCTTAGCCAAACAATACAAGGTTAAAATCAAGCAAGCTTTGCATTTGATGTTAACTTATGTATGCCGACATATAGGGAGGAATAAAAGTCAGCACAACAATGTAAACAGGGTTTACAATATGTCCACAATTAGAAATAAACAGTGTCCAACACAGGGAACACAGTTCAGGGGAATAAAAAGAAATGAAAAACAACTGCAAGATAATGCAAAAGTATTAAAGGGAACTCCCACTGTGGCTTTTGGGAGATTCTATACCGCAGTAACCTTAAAAGCAGTCTACACCCTATACTTTCAATGAGATAAATAGGTGGACCTTAATGTCCACTTAAAGTGCAAGAAAGACAGAGCCATAACTGTGACATAAAAAATCATTTTACAAAACTTCTTACTACATCGTTTTTGGAGAAATTCTTATTGATATGCATTTTATAAATTAAATAGAAATTTAGATGAAAAGAAATCCTACCTTTGTCAAAATTATATATCAGTTTTTGTTGAGACAGTTTTAGAGAGGTGACCATTAAACTTGGTTATTTTGGAGGCTGCAATTAGTTGTGCTGTTGAACTGTATAATGTTAAAAGAGAGAGGTTTCCAAAATAATATATTCTTCTACAAAATAGATGGACTCACACAACTGTCCACAGCGCAGAACTCTCACTGCCGCAGCAGCAGCTACAACCCATACAGTCTGTGGTGTGATGAAATCAAACATGGTGTTTGGCAGTTGGCAGTTCAAAATGCTGAGATGCCACCAAACCATTCGAACTGTTTGAAAGTATGGCTAAACTACACACCACTCACTGCTAACATTACAGTTATCCATACAAGTACTCTGTTGGTATCAGTATAACTTCAAGAGCACTGGTATTGGCAATGGTATCATATACTTCTAAATGAAATCATTCTCTACATCTCTGTGTAACGCAGTGCAATTCAACAGCAACATAAACTCCAGCCTCAGCTACTGAGAACATTTCTTAACATTATGTACAGCTGGTAAAAGGCATGTAATTTCAATCCTGTAAATAGTCTCTTTATAAGCAAATTTGTTTAAAATGTTGAAGTGGACCCAAACATTTTTTCTGTTACTTACAGAAAATGCATGCAATATCCAAACCAATTTAAGCAATTGTTTTTGTGTTACACAGCCCTTTAGGCCAAGATGGAGCCTAAGCAAAATGGCCACACAGAAGTCCACGGACCTGTGGCTGGCATATTTCTGGAGAAAACAAAGGAGAAGATTACCATATATCAAGCCATGAAGAAACGCCTGCTTAAGCCAGGAACAGCATTGGCCCTGCTTGAAGCACAAGCAGCCACAGTGGGCATCGTAGATCCGATAAATAATCAAATACTTCCCATTGCAGATGCTGTTAAGGAAGGAGTAGTTGGACCAGAGATGAAAGAGAAACTCCTAGCAGCAGAGAAAGCTGTCAGTGGCTATGTAGACCCCTATACCAACCAAACGATATCTGTATTTCAAGCCATGCAAAAAGATTTAGTCCCAAGAGATTATGGATTGAGACTGCTGGAAGCACAGATCGCTACACAAGGCCTGTATGATCCTATTGAGAAGACAAATATTTCGGTTGAATCGGCGATTCAAAAGGGCTACTATGAAAAAGGTTTGCTCAATGAACAGATGTCAGAGCTCAAAGTGTTCTACAATCCAAGTTTGCAAGAAAATCTTACCTACCAAAGCCTCCTACAGAAATGCACTGTGGAGCCTGAAACAGGCCTGTTGCTCCTTCCTGTTTGCATCACCTTCAAAGGTCTACGTAGAGGTATTTCCTCCACCGAACTCCTTGAATCAAAGATCATTGATGAAGAAACATTCAATGACCTTCAGAAGGGAAAGACCACAACACAGGATGTGATGTTGATGGAAACAGTGAAAGAGTACCTGGAGGGCAAAGGCTGTATCGCAGGCATTGCTATACTCTCTTCTAATAAGAGAATGAGCATTTATCAAGCCATGAAGAAAGGTATACTGATGCCTGGAACAGCACTAGTTCTACTGGAAGCACAAGCAGCAACTGGATTCATGATTGATCCTGTAGAAAACAAAAAATACACTGTGGATGAGGCCGTCAAAAACAAACTTGTTGGCCCAGAATATCACGCAAAACTGCGTTCTGCTGAGCGAGCAGTAACTGGATACAAAGACCCATACTCAGGTGAAACTATATCCCTGTTTCAAGCACTGTCAAAAGACCTCATTGTAAAGGAACATGGCATACGCTTGGTTGAGGCACAAATTGCTACAGGTGGAATAATAGACCCGATCAACAGTCACAGACTACCAACAGAAGTGGCGTTCAAGAGGGGATATTTCAATGAAGAAATGAATGCCATACTAGAGGACTCAGGAGATGACACAAAAGGGTTTTTTGACCCAAACACAGAAGATAATCTAACTTACCTTCAGCTGATGGAAAGGTGCGTCATTGATCCCATTACTGGACTGTGCCTCCTCCCTCTTCTCGATAAGTCCGATGGGCTGAATTTCAACTTCATTGACTACCAAACTAAAATGACCTTCAAAGAGGAGAAGGTGAACGTGACATGTGGGAAGTACGAGGGGATGACAGTATCTCTGTGGGTACTCCTGATGTCAGAATACTTTGATGAAAACCAGAGGCGAGACATCATTCAAAAGTACAGGGAGGGGAAGCTCAATATCAAGACCATTGTCACAATGGTTCTGGAAGTCATAGAGAAGTCTGTGAAAACAACTAATGTCGTCTTTGAAGGCATCAGAGAAACTGTCACAGCCAAACAGCTTGTGGAGGCAGATATCATTAGTAATAAGGTTCTGGAGGATCTGAAAAAGGGGAAAATGACGGCGAAGGAAGTGATAGAAGATGAAAATGTAAATGCGTTCTTACAGGGGAAAGACAGCATTGCAGGCATTCTGCTTCCTGATTCTCGAATTATGACCATCTACCAGGCCAAACAAAAAGGAAAACTGATGCCAGGAACTGCCCTAATTCTACTGGAGGCACAGGCAGCAACAGGGTTCATCATAGACCCTGTTGGAAACAGGAAGTTTTCAGTGGATGATGCTGTTAAAGCAAAAATAGTGGGGCCTGACGTTTGTCAAAAGTTGCGCTCAGCAGAAAGAGCAGTCACTGGATACAGAGATCCATATGATGGCAAAATAATCTCTTTGTTTCAAGCCATGCAAAAAGATCTCATCGTAAAAGACCATGGCATTCGACTCCTGGAGGCACAAATTGCCACTGGTGGGGTCATTGACCCAGTGAACAGCCATCGCATTCCTGTTCATGTGGCTTACAAGAGGGGATACTTCAATGAGGAAATGAATGAGATCCTGAGTGATCCGAGTGATGACACCAAAGGATTCTTTGATCCCAACACCCAGGAAAACCTGACATACTTGCAGCTTATGGAGAGATGTGTCAGAGATCCTAGTACAGGTCTGTGCCTCTTGCCACTCAAAAGCCAAAGTAAAAAAATCAACATAGATGATAATATTAGGGAAACATTCAAAACAACAACAGTTACTGTTAAGTATGGCAGGTTCAAGGGCAAGCACACAACACTGTGGGATCTTATCAATTCAGAGTATCTGACTGAAGACAAAAGACAGGAGTTTTTCAAGCTCTTCAAGTCAAGGAAAATCACAATTGAGGAACTCATTGTCACCATTTCAGGGATAATTGAGACTAAAGAGATAAAACAGCAAACAGGGCTAAAATTTGATGGTCTCAGAGGAAATGTCTCTGTTGTGGATCTTTTGGATCTTGAAATCGTGGATGAAAAAACATACAACTGTTTGCTCGAGGGAACAATGACAAGTGCTGATGTGATGGAAATGGACGATGTGAGAGCCTACCTAAAAGGGAAAAGTTGTGTGGCTGGGGTGATACTGCAACCCTCTAACCAGAAGCTAAGCATCTATGAGGCACAGAGAGTTGGCATTCTCACACCTGGCACTGCCCTTTGCCTCCTTGAAGCACAAGCAGCCACAGGGTTCATTGTTGATCCGCTGAAAAACAAAAAACTGACAGTGGGACAAGCTCTCAGAGAGAAGGTCATTGGTCCACAGATGCATGAAAAGCTTTTGAGTGCAGAGAGGGCTGTCACTGGTTACAGAGATCCATACACTGGTCAAAAGATCTCACTCTTTCAAGCCCTGCAAAAGGATCTCATTGTTAAGCAGCACGGCATCCGTTTGCTTGAGGCGCAGCTTGCTACAGGTGGTATCATTGATCCTGTGAAGTGTCTTCACTTACCCCTTGAGGTTGCATACAGGAAAGGATATTTTGATGCAGAACTTAATCAGATCCTATCAGACCCAACTGATGACACAAAGGGATTCTTTCACCCAAACACACAACAAAATCTGACATACATGGAAATGTTGGGTAAATGTGTAAAAGATACGGAAACAGGACTGTTTCTCCTGCCACTGAATGACAAACCAAAAGCTACGGAAACAAAGCCAAAAATGTACACTGATGCAGAGATAAAGCAAGAGTTTCAAAAGACAGCTGTGACTGTATCAGTAGGACGCTTCTCAGGAAAATCTGTCTCTCTGTGGGACTTGATCCACTCTGGGTACTTTACAGAGGATCAGCAGCTTGAATTCTTTGAAAAATACAGAAAAAGGAAGATAGCAACACAAACCATAACCACATTAGTGATTTCCACCATTGAAAAACTGGAGAGTGAAATTCCCAAAACAGTAATGGGCCTGAGAAAACCTGTTTCTGCACAACAACTCCTCAATTCTGATATCATTGATGCAGATACGTTCAAACAGGTGAAAGAAGGAAAACTATCCCTTGAAGCATTGATCCAACGTGAATCCGTGAGACGATACCTAAAGGGAACTGGAAGCATTGCTGGAATTAAGGTTCATCCGTCACAGAAAGTAATGAGCATATATGAAGCAAAAAAGGGGGATCTGTTGACACCTGGCATTGCACTTGAACTGCTTGAAGCACAGGCTGCAACAGGATGGGTCATTGATCCTCTCACAAATAAATTCTATGTTGTTGATGAGGCAGCAAGGGAGAAAGTAATCGGACCAGATGTACTTGAGCAGCTTCTCTCAGCTGAACGAGCAGTCACTGGCTACAAAGATCCATACACAGATGCAACAATATCACTGTTTGAAGCCATGGATGAGCAGCTGATTCAAAGAAATAATGGCATTCGTCTCCTTGATGCACAGATAGCAACTGGAGGAATCATTGACCCAAATCAAAGTCACAGGCTGCCTGTTCATGTTGCTATTAAAAAGGGATACCTGGATGAAGAAATGAGCAAAATTCTGTTGAACCCAACTGATGATGCAAAGGGATTCTTTGACCCAAACACCAAAGAGAACATCTCTTACCTTGAGCTGATAAAGCGATGTGAGAAAGATCCTGGAACTGGGCTACTTCTTCTACCCTTGTATCAAGACGAATCACATGAATTTCACACAGATGGGCAAATAGAGCTTGCATTCAAAAACAAAACTGTCACTATTGATGCAGGAAAATTTAAAGGCAAAGAGGTGACACTGTGGGAAGTGCTGCTCTCTGAATACATATCAGAACGAAAAAGGGAGCAGCTCATACAACAGTACAAAACAAGAATCATGACAATAGAGGAGATCATTGAAATACTCACCGTTATCATTACTGAAGTATCATCCAAAGAAAAAAAGTTCAAAGGACTAAGAAAGCAGGTCTCAGCTAGTGAGCTGTATGAGTCAAAGATTATCTCAAAGGAGCTTTTTACACAAATTATACAAGGTGAAGTAACTGAGGAGAATGTTAACAAAATGGAATCGATTCAGAAGTACCTTGGGGCCACAAATTGTGTAGCAGGTGTCAGAGTTGAATCCACAAAGAAAGTTATGAGCATCTACGAAGCCAAGACCAAAAGTCTGCTGACCCCTGGCACATCTCTCGTGCTGCTGGAGGCTCAGGCTGCCACTGGCTTTGTCATTGACCCCGTGAACAACAAGAAATTGTCTGTGGAGGAAGCTGTAGCTCAAAGAGTGGTTGGCAGTGAATGGAAAAACAAACTGCTTTCAGCAGAACGGGCAGTTATAGGATACAAAGATCCCTACACTGGAAACACAATTTCTTTGTTCCAGGCCTTGCAAAAAGATCTTATCGTCAAAGATCATGGAATTCGTCTCCTGGAAGCGCAAATTGCCACAGGAGGCATAATTGACCCAGTGCACAGTCACAGAGTACCTGTACAGGTGGCATACCAAAGAGGTTACTTTGATAAAGAAATGAATGAAATTCTGTCTGACCCTGATGATGACACCAAGGGCTTCTTTGATCCCAACACTCAAGAAAACCTCACTTATCTTCAACTGGTTGAAAGGTGTGTCACAGACCCAAATACAGGCCTAAACTTACTGTCTATTGTAAAGAAAGGTGAGTTTTATTTCTTTGTTGATGAGAAAACAAAACTCATTCTGAAATCTACAATAACAACCAAGGCAGGAGGGAAATACCAAGGGACAACAGTGTCTCTGTGGGATCTCCTCTACTCCAAATACATCACTGAGGAAAAGAGGAGAGAGCTAGTGCAACAGTACAAGTCTGGATCAATCACCATTGAACGCTTCTTGGAAATCATCCTGACAATCATTGAGCAGCAGACCATCACAACCTCACCACCATCAATGGTCATGTGCCAACCACCAGAAAGAAAAGTGGACAGCAGCACAACAAAATCTACCATCACCACTACAGTCACGGAGACAACTGAAGTTGGAAAATTTCATGGAATCAGAAAGGATGTCACTGCTACTGAATTGCTTGAATCAGAAATCATCAATGAGGACCTTTACAAAGATCTTACTGCTGGAAAAGTCACAGTGACAGAAGTAAGTGAAATGGACTCTGTACGCAAATACCTCGAGGGGACCAACTGCATTGCAGGAGTGTACCTGCAGTCCACCAAAGAGACCTTAAGCATCTATGAAGCCAAAAGCAAAGGCTTGCTGACCCCTGGTACTTCTCTGGTTTTGCTGGAGGCTCAAGCTGCCACTGGCTTTGTCATTGACCCTGTGAACAACAAGAAACTTTCTGTAGAGGAAGCTGTAGCTCAAAGAGTGGTTGGCAGTGAATGGAAAAACAAACTGCTTTCAGCAGAAAGAGGAGTTACAGGATACAAAGATCCCTACACTGGAAACACAATTTCTTTGTTCCAGGCCTTGCAAAAAGACCTTATCGTCAAAGATCATGGAATTCGTCTCCTGGAAGCGCAAATTGCCACAGGAGGCATAATTGACCCAGTGCACAGCCATCGAGTGCCTGTACAGGTGGCATATGAGAGAGGTTACTTTAATGAAGAAATGAATGAAATTCTGTCTGACCCTGATGATGACACCAAGGGCTTCTTTGATCCCAACACTCAAGAAAACCTCACTTATCTTCAGCTGGTTGAAAGGTGTATCACAGATCCCATCACAGGCCTTAGCTTACTGGTAATTGTGAAGAAAGGTGAGTTTTATTTTTTTGTTGATGAGAAAACAAAACTCATTCTGAAATCTACAACAACAACCAGGGCAGGAGGGAAATACCAAGGGACAACAGTGTCTCTGTGGGATCTCCTCTACTCCAAATATATCACTGAGGAAAAGAGAAGAGAGCTAGTGCAACAGTACAAGTCTGGATCAATCACCATTGAACGCTTCTTGGAAATCATCCTGACAATCATTGAGCAGCAAACCATCACAACCTCACCACCATCAATGGTCATGTGCCAACCACCAGAAAGAAAAGTGGACAGCAGCACAACAAAATCTACCATCACCACTACAGTCACGGAGACAACTGAAGTTGAAAAATTCCATGGAATCAGAAAGGATGTCACTGCTACTGAATTGCTTGAATCAGAAATCATCAATGAGGACCTTTACAAAGATCTTACTGCTGGAAAAGTCACAGTGACAGAAGTAAGTGAAATGGACTCTGTACGCAAATACCTCGAGGGGACCAACTGCATTGCAGGAGTGTACCTGCAGTCCACCAAAGAGACCTTAAGCATCTATGAAGCCAAAAGCAAAGGCTTGCTGACCCCTGGTACTTCTCTGGTTTTGCTGGAGGCTCAAGCTGCCACTGGCTTTGTCATTGACCCCGTGAACAACAAGAAACTTTCTGTAGAGGAAGCTGTAGCTCAGAGACTGGTTGGCAGTGAATGGAAAAACAAACTGCTTTCAGCAGAAAGAGGAGTTACAGGATACAAAGATCCCTACACTGGAAACACAATTTCTTTGTTCCAGGCCTTGAAAAAAGATCTTATCGTCAAAGATCATGGAATTCGTCTCCTGGAAGCGCAAATTGCCACAGGAGGCATAATTGACCCAGTGCACAGCCATCGAGTGCCTGTACAGGTGGCATATGAGAGAGGTTACTTTGATGAAGAAATGAATGAAATTCTGTCTGACCCTGATGATGACACCAAGGGCTTCTTTGATCCCAACACTCAAGAAAACCTCACCTATCTTCAGCTGGTTGAAAGGTGTATCACAGATCCCATCACAGGCCTTAGCTTACTGGTAATTGTAAAGAAAGGCGAGTTTTATTTTTTTGTTGATGAGAAAACAAAACTCATTCTGAAATCTACAACAACAACCAGGGCAGGAGGGAAATACCAAGGGACAACAGTGTCTCTGTGGGATCTCCTCTACTCCAAATATATCACTGAGGAAAAGAGGAGAGAGCTAGTGCAACAGTACAAGTCTGGATCAATCACCATTGAACGCTTCTTGGAAATCATCCTGACAATCATTGAGCAGCAAACCATCACAACCTCACCACCATCAATGGTCATGTGCCAACCACCAGAAAGAAAAGTGGACAGCAGCACAACAAAATCTACCATCACCACTACAGTCACGGAGACAACTGAAGTTGAAAAATTCCATGGAATCAGAAAGGACGTCACTGCTACTGAATTGCTTGCATCAGAAATCATCAATGAGGACCTTTACAAAGATCTTACTGCTGGAAAAGTCACAGTGACAGAAGTAAGTGAAATGGACTCTGTACGCAAATACCTCGAGGGGACCAACTGCATTGCAGGAGTGTACCTGCAGTCCACCAAAGAGACCTTAAGCATCTATGAAGCCAAAAGCAAAGGCTTGCTGACCCCTGGTACTTCTCTGGTTTTGCTGGAGGCTCAAGCTGCCACTGGCTTTGTCATTGACCCCGTGAACAACAAGAAACTTTCTGTAGAGGAAGCTGTAGCTCAGAGACTGGTTGGCAGTGAATGGAAAAACAAACTGCTTTCAGCAGAAAGAGGAGTTACAGGATACAAAGATCCCTACACTGGAAACACAATTTCTTTATTCCAGGCCTTGAAAAAAGATCTTATCGTCAAAGATCATGGAATTCGTCTCCTGGAAGCGCAAATTGCCACAGGAGGCATAATTGACCCAGTGCACAGCCATCGAGTGCCTGTACAGGTGGCATATGAGAGAGGTTACTTTGATGAAGAAATGAATGAAATTCTGTCTGACCCTGATGATGACACCAAGGGCTTCTTTGATCCCAACACTCAAGAAAATCTCACCTATCTTCAGCTGGTTGAAAGGTGTATCACAGATCCCATCACAGGCCTTAGCTTACTGGTAATTGTAAAGAAAGGCGAGTTTTATTTTTTTGTTGATGAGAAAACAAAACTCATTTTGAAATCTACAACAACAACCAGGGCAGGAGGGAAATACCAAGGGACAACAGTGTCTCTGTGGGATCTCCTCTACTCCAAATATATCACTGAGGAAAAGAGGAGAGAGTTAGTGCAACAGTACAAGTCTGGATCAATCACCATTGAACGCTTCTTGGAAATCATCCTGACAATCATTGAGCAGCAAACCATCACAACCTCACCACCATCAATGGTCATGTGCCAACCACCAGAAAGAAAAGTGGACAGCAGCACAACAAAATCTACCATCACCACTACAGTCACGGAGACAACTGAAGTTGAAAAATTCCATGGAATCAGAAAGGATGTCACTGCTACTGAATTGCTTGAATCAGAAATCATCAATGAGGACCTTTACAAAGATCTTACTGCTGGAAAAGTCACAGTGACAGAAGTAAGTGAAATGGACTCTGTACGCAAATACCTCGAGGGGAACAACTGCATTGCAGGAGTGTACCTGCAGTCCACCAAAGAGACCTTAAGCATCTATGAAGCCAAAAGCAAAGGCTTGCTGACCCCTGGTACTTCTCTGGTTTTGCTGGAGGCTCAAGCTGCCACTGGCTTTGTCATTGACCCTGTGAACAACAAGAAACTTTCTGTAGAGGAAGCTGTAGCTCAAAGAGTGGTTGGTAGTGAGTGGAAAAACAAACTGCTTTCAGCAGAAAGAGGAGTTACAGGATACAAAGATCCCTACACTGGAAACACAATTTCTTTGTTCCAGGCCTTGAAAAAAGATCTTATCGTCAAAGATCATGGAATTCGTCTCCTGGAAGCGCAAATTGCCACAGGAGGCATAATTGACCCAGTGCACAGCCATCGAGTGCCTGTACAGGTGGCATATGAGAGAGGTTACTTTGATGAAGAAATGAATGAAATTCTGTCTGACCCTGATGATGACACCAAGGGCTTCTTTGATCCCAACACTCAAGAAAACCTCACCTATCTTCAGCTGGTTGAAAGGTGTATCACAGATCCCATCACAGGCCTTAGCTTACTGGTAATTGTAAAGAAAGGCGAGTTTTATTTTTTTGTTGATGAGAAAACAAAACTCATTCTGAAATCTACAACAACAACCAGGGCAGGAGGGAAATACCAAGGGACAACAGTGTCTCTGTGGGATCTCCTCTACTCCAAATACATCACTGAGGAAAAGAGGAGAGAGCTAGTGCAACAGTACAAGTCTGGATCAATCACCATTGAACGCTTCTTGGAAATCATCCTGACAATCATTGAGCAGCAAACCATCACAACCTCACCACCATCAATGGTCATGTGCCAACCACCAGAAAGAAAAGTGGACAGCAGCACAACAAAATCTACCATCACCACTACAGTCACGGAGACAACTGAAGTTGAAAAATTCCATGGAATCAGAAAGGACGTCACTGCTACTGAATTGCTTGCATCAGAAATCATCAATGAGGACCTTTACAAAGATCTTACTGCTGGAAAAGTCACAGTGACAGAAGTAAGTGAAATGGACTCTGTACGCAAATACCTCGAGGGGACCAACTGCATTGCAGGAGTGTACCTGCAGTCCACCAAAGAGACCTTAAGCATCTATGAAGCCAAAAGCAAAGGCTTGCTGACCCCTGGTACTTCTCTGGTTTTGCTGGAGGCTCAAGCTGCCACTGGCTTTGTCATTGACCCTGTGAACAACAAGAAACTTTCTGTAGAGGAAGCTGTAGCTCAGAGACTGGTTGGCAGTGAATGGAAAAACAAACTGCTTTCAGCAGAAAGAGGAGTTACAGGATACAAAGATCCCTACACTGGAAACACAATTTCTTTATTCCAGGCCTTGAAAAAAGATCTTATCGTCAAAGATCATGGAATTCGTCTCCTGGAAGCGCAAATTGCCACAGGAGGCATAATTGACCCAGTGCACAGCCATCGAGTGCCTGTACAGGTGGCATATGAGAGAGGTTACTTTGATGAAGAAATGAATGAAATTCTGTCTGACCCTGATGATGACACCAAGGGCTTCTTTGATCCCAACACTCAAGAAAACCTCACCTATCTTCAGCTGGTTGAAAGGTGTATCACAGATCCCATCACAGGCCTTAGCTTACTGGTAATTGTAAAGAAAGGCGAGTTTTATTTTTTTGTTGATGAGAAAACAAAACTCATTCTGAAATCTACAACAACAACCAGGGCAGGAGGGAAATACCAAGGGACAACAGTGTCTCTGTGGGATCTCCTCTACTCCAAATACATCACTGAGGAAAAGAGGAGAGAGCTAGTGCAACAGTACAAGTCTGGATCAATCACCATTGAACGCTTCTTGGAAATCATCCTGACAATCATTGAGCAGCAAACCATCACAACCTCACCACCATCAATGGTCATGTGCCAACCACCAGAAAGAAAAGTGGACAGCAGCACAACAAAATCTACCATCACCACTACAGTCACGGAGACAACTGAAGTTGAAAAATTCCATGGAATCAGAAAGGATGTCACTGCTACTGAATTGCTTGCATCAGAAATCATCAATGAGGACCTTTACAAAGATCTTACTGCTGGAAAAGTCACAGTGACAGAAGTAAGTGAAATGGACTCTGTACGCAAATACCTCGAGGGGACCAACTGCATTGCAGGAGTGTACCTGCAGTCCACCAAAGAGACCTTAAGCATCTATGAAGCCAAAAGCAAAGGCTTGCTGACCCCTGGTACTTCTCTGGTTTTGCTGGAGGCTCAAGCTGCCACTGGCTTTGTCATTGACCCCGTGAACAACAAGAAACTTTCTGTAGAGGAAGCTGTAGCTCAGAGACTGGTTGGCAGTGAATGGAAAAACAAACTGCTTTCAGCAGAAAGAGGAGTTACAGGATACAAAGATCCCTACACTGGAAACACAATTTCTTTATTCCAGGCCTTGAAAAAAGATCTTATCGTCAAAGATCATGGAATTCGTCTCCTGGAAGCGCAAATTGCCACAGGAGGCATAATTGACCCAGTGCACAGCCATCGAGTGCCTGTACAGGTGGCATATGAGAGAGGTTACTTTGATGAAGAAATGAATGAAATTCTGTCTGACCCTGATGATGACACCAAGGGCTTCTTTGATCCCAACACTCAAGAAAATCTCACCTATCTTCAGCTGGTTGAAAGGTGTATCACAGATCCCATCACAGGCCTTAGCTTACTGGTAATTGTAAAGAAAGGCGAGTTTTATTTTTTTGTTGATGAGAAAACAAAACTCATTTTGAAATCTACAACAACAACCAGGGCAGGAGGGAAATACCAAGGGACAACAGTGTCTCTGTGGGATCTCCTCTACTCCAAATACATCACTGAGGAAAAGAGAAGAGAGCTAGTGCAACAGTACAAGTCTGGATCAATCACCATTGAACGCTTCTTGGAAATCATCCTGACAATCATTGAGCAGCAAACCATCACAACCTCACCACCATCAATGGTCATGTGCCAACCACCAGAAAGAAAAGTGGACAGCAGCACAACAAAATCTACCATCACCACTACAGTCACGGAGACAACTGAAGTTACAAAATTTCATGGAATCAGAAAGGATGTCACTGCTACTGAGTTGTTTGAATCAAAAATCATCAATGAGGACCTTTACAAAGATCTCACTGCTGGAAAAGTCACAGTGACAGAAGTAAGTGAAATGGACTCAGTGCGCAAATACCTCGAGGGGACCAACTGCATTGCAGGAGTGTACCTGCAGTCCACCAAAGAGACCTTAAGCATCTATGAAGCCAAAAGCAAAGGCTTGCTGACCCCTGGTACTTCTCTGATTCTGTTGGAGGCCCAAGCTGCCACTGGCTTTGTCATTGACCCCGTGAACAACAAGAAACTTTCTGTAGAGGAAGCTGTAGCTCAAAGAGTGGTTGGTTGTGAATGGAAAAACAAACTGCTTTCAGCAGAAAGAGGAGTTACAGGATACAAAGATCCCTACACTGGAAACACAATTTCTTTGTTCCAGGCCTTGCAAAAAGACCTTATCGTCAAAGATCATGGAATTCGTCTCCTGGAAGCGCAAATTGCCACAGGAGGCATAATTGACCCAGTGCACAGCCATCGAGTGCCTGTACAGGTGGCATATGAGAGAGGTTACTTTGATGAAGAAATGAATCAGATTCTGTCTGACCCTGATGATGACACCAAGGGCTTCTTTGATCCCAACACTCAAGAAAACCTCACCTATGTTCAGCTGGTCGAAAGGTGCATCACAGATCCCAAGACAGGCCTCACTTTACTCCCTTTGCACAAGTGAAGGAAAGAAAACATCTCTACTAGCATTTACTCTGATGTTTAGCTTGCATTATCATGTTTTAAAAAGCTTTAGATGAGTCAAAATTGTAATTCATTTCATTTTCTCTGTTAGGAAGAACATATTTTTACTGCATGTTCCTTTTAAGTGAATTTTAGGTTGTCCTCTTAAGAGGATATATGCATATTGTACAGTGTTACTATTAGTTATTCAAGGTTGAAGAAGAGATTGAAAAATTGTTATTTGAAGATTTTAATAATCACATAAAACTTCTACACATAGTAACTTTGTTAAAGCTGTGTTAGATGTGCCAAATGCCTGCTGTGAAAAAAACCCACTGGACTTTAAGAATTAACACATAAAAAGTACAGCACGTATTTGTTCTTGTTTTTAGTCTCTTTGTAATAACCAAATTATGATGTCCTTTAACTACATACATGGCAGAAACTGCAGTATCAAACACTTTAGATTCATGTACTTATTTTCCTGTTTTAATGTTGTTTTTCATGGTATTTGTGGGGTCTACAGAGTTGATAGTTTTAACATGTATTTAACAGTATAGGGTTCTGCTGAGCATAGTTTTTACCTCTTATGTAGAAACTCAACTTAGCTGTGTTTTTTAGCAATTAGGCAAAAGCTTTTCCTTCTGCAATCTTTTGTGTTTGCTAACTGTGCTGTGCAGCCATGCACTTTTTTTGTATAACCTTTCTTGCTTGAATAGTTTAATGGTGCTGCACAATAAACAAATAAGATTTAAGTACTTTATCATGTTTTTCTTTCAAGAATTTGGTTTGAACATTTTGAAAGTTTTGGAACTATCACTGGTCTTGATGTGTACCAGTTTTACAACACATACTGTAAAAGAATGTTCTGATTTAAGAGTCCTCACATGGGTTGGAAAACGTAAGGAGTCCTTAAAGCGCCCTAACACTTTATGTTAAACAACAATAAAGAAAGTCAAATTCATACATTGTGATTTCATACAGGGGTGTGAAATATGTCTCTCATTTGGAAACATTCAAGTGTACATTTTCAGCAGAGACACACCACATTTATTCATTCTGTGAATTTTGCTTGAGAGTACAGCACTCTCTAGTGGAGACAAAGTATATAACCAACTTTTTAGTGACGAACATTTATTTTCAATTTCAAATATTTCTTTACAAAGTTTTGTCTGAATTACTGTAACATGGTGTAAAAAATATAAAAGAGTTATAAATTGCATCCAATAAATCCTGGTACACACAACTGAAAGTCCCTGTAGGTTTATAGTTAAGGTGATTCAACCAACATGCCAATGTCACCCCTCAAGTTCAATGTAGTCACTGCTCTTTCCTCAAAATGAATACATTATTTTTATAGCCTAAGATAGTCCAAAAATATTGGTAACATGAACAACTCTCACCGACATTTGAAAACTGGAGTGCTAAAACTCAAATTTTTGATGTCATCAATTACAAAATCTATAGCTGCTCCATGAAATGAATTGGGAATGATGTTTAAGAGCAGGGGACCCACTGCTACATATATTGGGCCTACAATAACAAATATCTGCCTGAAGTACAATACTAAGCCATTAAAATAATTATTGACAAATTCATACATTTATACATAATTTTTTGATGGTAAACATGTGTGGAGGCATCGTGAATCCTTAAGCTTAGCAATATCTGTGGATGACTACCTTAGTAAGATGCCTGACCCTGGTCAGTGGAGCACAGCTTGTCTTTCCATGGGTGGATGGAGGTTGGCGGGCAGAGGGTCATATCAGCTCCAGGCTGCTGTTTTGATCTGAATTAGATTTTCAGGTAGTTCAGAAAGGAAAATAAAGTTCCACAAAGGTATGTTTTTGCAAAAGACAAAGTTTGTTGGATTTGTATTAATGTGTATTTTCAGACATATTTTCATTAAAAAAAAAAAGATCACACTAGTAAAATAATTTGGCACCCCCCTTTCAGTCACTCCGAGGACCACCTAAGGGTTGCAGACAAGCTGTTGAGGACCCAGGTGAATGTTCTGAGTATATGGGTACACTTTCTGTTTCACAACTGAAAACACTACAACAGATGAAACCTTATATGGTTATAAAAAAGAAAAACATTCTGTGGGTCGACAAAATAAGACTCCCATTCATTGTCTATGGGCAGCTCCAGACTTTTTACTTAATGGCATCACAAGTTTGAGACTTACTTCTCTGGTTTCTGGCTTTGAGAGAGAGTAGCTCATGCTCACAAATACTGATGAACCTTTTCTAGACCATGAAGACAACATATTGGAAATCTTAATTTAGGTGACATTCCCCCTTAATACAGCAGCAGCAGGTTCTTCAATTGGATCCCAACCCTTGGTTTCTGCCTTCTAGCACAGTAAGGAAGGCTTTTGCATGAACTGCCTGTTTTATGTGAAATGTATACATATAATACAACATTTACAAAAGCATCTGTGGTAAGAATATCAACATTACTTAAAGAAGCTATTCCACAAAGAGGTGTGTTTAAAGACATCCACATATGTCTTGCAAATTTAGATTACGATTTCCTGAACCAAATGAATATGACAACTACTCCAATCCGTCCAGCAGCTGGCGAATCTCTTCCTGGCCACGGTAAATTCTCTTCAGCCCTCTCGGAAGATAACGGCAGGATGAAAGGTTGAGGTAGTTTAGAGCAGTCATATGGCTGATGACTGGCCTGTAAAAAAACAATACAGATAACCATTTTTTTCCTGTGAATTCCTTTGAAAGATAGTGACAATGGTAAACCTGCAGCACTCAGGATTTACAAATGTGAATGTTTGATTCATGTTCAGTTCTGCATGCAAGATTGTCTCTGCAGTGCTGGTGCATAGTTTGAGTATTTGGATTAGTAGAGTTAAGAGGGAATACCTCAGGGCAGATGGTGTGATCCTGGTCCCACTCAGGTTGAGTGAACGTAAGGTATCTGGCTCTGTGGCATGTGCAAGGTGACTCATTGCTATCTCCAAGTCCTCTTCAGTGAAGAGCTGATTTGCAATGTCAATCTGTTGCAGTGTTCGACTCCATTTCTGGGTCACCATATGAAGCCCCTTCTTAGTTGATGATAACCCAACATTGCTGTTGAAATACTGTCCCCAGAACAGACACTCAAGCTCTGCCAAATCACAGACAGCAAAAGGAGGCATTGATTAATAAATGGGTATTTTACTAGGGAATTCAAAATAATTACTATTGTACAAGAGCTTGAAGGTATTATGTAGGAAAGAATGGTTCAGGTCATTGTGGATTAAGTATGAAAAGATCAAACAAAACTTTTCAGTATGGGCCCTTTTTAAAATCACATTTAAGTGACTTCATAAACCCTAATTGACCAAAGTTTAAGTATAGATTGCAGGAGTTACCAGGACAAGGT
Organism: Epinephelus lanceolatus; assembly: GCF_041903045.1. Taxonomy (NCBI): domain Eukaryota; kingdom Metazoa; phylum Chordata; class Actinopteri; order Perciformes; family Serranidae; genus Epinephelus; species Epinephelus lanceolatus. Next base: position 28,698,220 of record NC_135749.1, on the reverse strand, counting down.
AATGCTGCGAGACCGGATGGTGTGATTCGAGAACAACCTCGCAGGTCCAGCACCCGCAGCCTGGTGGAGCCGAAGAGGATGTCCCACAGATCTTTGTCTGTCATGTAGGAAAAAGAGGCAGTTGCAATGCACAGTTCCTCCAGTAACGGGAAGCCTGAAGTTGAATCGGCACCACTACGCATCATCTTATGCAGAGGTCTGACATTCAGCATACGGAAGGTCTGATGGGATGAACAACAGATGTACAAATTTCATGGGTAAACACAGTATGCACATACAGTATACACTGACGCATAACATGCAAAGTGCAAAATATACTACCGATAAGGGACAAGACAAAATTTAGGACTGCAACTAATGATTATTCTTATTGATTAATCTGCAGATTATTTCCTCAGTGATGCCAATTCTTTTTTTGTTGTTGACTGACTTCACAATTGTTTCAGCTTTAAAATCGTTAAACCTAATATGTATACAAGAATTGCAGAATTAATCATTTCTAAGAATCAGTTTCTTCATTCAGCAGTGATCCACCTCCAAAGCAAAGAAATTACTGTGCCAGATACATAAAACATTATCATACAATTACCATAGTAATTCTGTCTTATTTACATTAGCATAGAGACTTGGAATATTAGATCATCTTTTTTACCTTGAGTTTAGGGCATGCCATCTGTAGTGCCTGGATGCAAATGGGAAGTTCGCAATGTTTACTGTCGAGTTTTGTGTTGACCTCCAGCAACTCCAAATCAGGACAGTTTCCCCTCTGAAAATACAGTATGTTGAGTGTACACCAGGTTTATCTTACCTCTGTAGCTTGGGCTGTGCGTAGTGTATACATTAACAAAAACAGGATTTGGAGAGAAAAGGAGAGTTGGGGGGCTTACGGTGATGGCATTCAGAAGTCTGTCACTCTTTAGTCCATGAGTGTACAACATCTGCTTGATCTGGCTCCCATGATTTTCAAGGTACTCCAGGAGTCCCTCAACCTGAAACTACAACAAGAGCAAGTTGTCGACACATTTACAATTCACTGCGTTACTAAGCAGGGGGTAAATGAACACCTGCTGGGAATTACTGGTGTATCAAATTGGCCAATAGCTTCCCATAACTAAACATCCTATCCTACTGTATTCTTATCCTTCATTTAGTCTTGTAAGTAGACAAACATCAATGTTTTAATTGTCTTGTCTACATAGAGCGCCCGTGCAAAAGGGTGTTAACTGCTTTCATTGGATCACCTTGTATGAATAAAGGTTAACTGCTTTACCGCGGCACATAAATGCTTTAGATCGAAAAGCAGAACTAGATAGAACAATTACTGAAGCAATTGACATTTACATTAGCAGGGAAGGTGGAACTAATTAAAACACTCCTCCTACTGCACAAGTTTTATTCTTTATCATTTTATGTATTTTCGATTTCATATCATAGAAGACAACTTTCAGTTTTACAGTTTGTAGCGACCTGTTGCCTTTTGGGACAGTGTTTGTGAAATGTTAATGAAAAGAGTTTACCTAAGTTGCTTTTGTCCTCAGCAGGACGACTGCATTTGTCTTTGATACCTGCACTATTATTTGTTCAAAGTAAATGAAAACAAACTTATCCTTATGTATTTTTTTTTCCACTGTATCGAACTTGCACCAAATTGTGACCCATAAACCAGAATATGAACCTAAATGTGACTTCTGTGTACCCTTACACCCCTGGTTGACTGACTGAATGAATATTCTTAACCTGATGCTGTCAGCTTTAAAGTTGACAGCAGATGATACATGTGACGATGCATCCACCACCAACAAAATATTTTTACCGTACAACTAATACTATAACTTATAATCTTAAAAAAAAAAAGTTAACTGAGCTGGTCTGTGATATACCTCTGAATACTGGAGATTCATGCTCTGCAGAGACCGGCTGTGCAGACCAAGGCTGTGGAAGGCTGTTGCTGTCAGACCTGTACAGTAGGAGAGCTTGAGGGAGCAAAGGTGGGGGCAGTACTGCGACACGACCTAAAGTTGAACACAACATAAGCAGAAAGAAGATTCGGTGAATACAAAATGTGTAAATAAAAACAGCAACCTATAATTTATCAGACAATAATTTGTAAAAACAAACAAACAAAAAAACTGCTGACTTTAAACACTGGCCCATAATGATTCATCTGCTGATTATTGTCTCGACTGTTTTGTCTATAAAATGCCAAAATATAATTCCAATCAAGTCCTCACATAGCCTGATTAATTATCCATCTAAGTGGACAGATATCTAGTCTTGATGACTTACCTCTACTGCATAGGTAACATTCTTTGTCCAGTGACAGAGAGAGAAGTCTCGTAGGCGAGAGAATCTACAGAACAACAGAGTGCAGTTTATTTCTTTTTCAAGGTTTTAAAAAACAATGTAAGCACAAATTAAATCACAGTTCCCATTATGTGTATTTCAAATCTCGTCATGAATCTAACGACACACACCTGTTCTGTGCCAGCCAGCTGAAAGTGTCCTTAACCTTCTTCTCAGTTTTAGGTAGCTGGCTTTTCCCTGGTGCAATCCAGCAGTGACCTACAGTCACTTTGCGCCACAGGACTGGACTGGAGGCAGCGGCGTTCCACAGATGACATACTCTTGCCACCCTACGCCAGAAACAGTGTAGAAATGCATGGATTTAGTTCAGTGGGGAATTTACAGTTCCCAAAAAACACAACACTACAAGCTGGATGACAAAATCATTTTCATGACACCTAGATTATTATTTATTACTTTTATTTCTTTTGAAAGTTAGACAGTGTGCGGAAGTTTGACTGAAAAATGTTTCCTACACGTCCCTCTGCAACGCATGTTTCGAAATAGATGTGTAAAGTATTGTTCTGTCCAAAGCCCAAATGTCAAAAACTCATTGAAATAAATTGTGAATATTTGCTGGTTTATTTTGTCTTCTACGTTATTAAATTGAAAATATGAGGACTTTAGACTCTTCAGGCCAATCTTCAGATGCCCCCTTGAAGTTGTGAAATTATGATCTGTATTTTCACTATGTTCTGATATTTTATGGATGACATGGTTAAGAAAATTTAGTAAATTTATATGGAATCATACATAAAACAATGAAATGTATGTTCAGTGCAATGGAATGCGTGAAACTGTTATGCATTAAAACAGACAAAAGTCATTATATATTTCCACTGAAAGTTACCAAACGATAATATGAAATATTATAATGAAATAGAGGATCTTCCAGCCCTGTATGCTAGATCTCAGTCAGGCCATAGTATAAATGTTTGGTATTTAAGTATTCACTGAGATACATCAAATCAAAAATCTGTTTATTACCTGCATAGAAATGGTACAGCACCATCTTGTATGACAACCATCTGAAATATATTGACTAGCACCTCCTCAGGAAGACTTTGACCCCATCTATTGTCTGCTGCTCCCTTTGGCACAAACAAATCAGCGTCCTCTTTTTCCTTGGCAACAGGACTATTATCCACTTTAGGCTTGGCACGGACTGTCTTTTTTTTCTTAATCTGACTAGCTTTCACTTTTCCTTTAGTTAGCTTCTTCTTCTTTTTGCTTCCCTTCTTTGGGGGAGTCCAGGCGGAACCATCATACTGAGAGGTAGAACTCGAAATGACGAGAAGCATATCCTCTCCTTGATGGACAGTGTAGCCGAGCTGGGCAGGCCTGGAGACCCTGGCCTTTTTACGCTTCTTGGTTTTGGCATCTGTAGGGTTACCAGTGGTCCTCTTTAAAGCTGCCTTCTTTGGCTTTGGTCCATCTTCTCCTTGACCTGATGTATTTGATGTGCTTGGTGTGGTGTCACCTCTTGTCTCACTGTGGGCTGAAGCCTCTGCTTCCGGGGAATCCATCATCCGCTACTAATTTGTCTTATCATGAGCTTCATTCAAAGACAACTGGACATTGGCTGAGAAGTGACAAACGCATCTGAAAATAGGATAAAAAATAAGATCAATTTGCATCTGTGTGGGTGATTTAATGTGAATAAGGATGTTAAGTACACAGTAGCAGAGTGGATGGAGAGAAAGTAAATAAATGTAACAGAATAACTCAAAAGATTGCAATCTTATCTTGTGTCTTACTTACAGTTGGGGATGCACAATAATATTGGCATGTCATCTGTATCGACCAATATTGGCTTTAAAATGAACTATCAGAACTGCCAAACATGCTTTTTCTTATTTTGCACAATGAATGGATATTACAGACAATGGAAAGTATTGTATTTCATGTCTCCATCTGCTGGTGGGCCATCATGATAGGAGTATACATGTATGACATGATGTTAATTCTGCTGCAGAAGAGACTTGATGATTGCTAAAATTGGGTGGGGGAAAAAAAGTGGATACATCAACATCGGTATCTGTTATCAGTTGTTATATATCAACATATCGGATATTGGCAAAAAATCCAATATTGTGCATCCTGTTGATGTTTTTCGCAAAACTTAAATGTCACACTGATGCCTTAAATGCAGATTTTCTTATATAAGTATACTGTAAATGACACATAAAAGTCCAGATTTCTTAACTAAGTCAGTGCTAAAGGGGACAGTATAAGACAACAGAATACACTGCTACACTGCTCTATGATGATGAGTTATGTGATTAGCTGCACAGATTACCAAAATAATGTATGGAAAATGCTCAAAATCTAGATGTGGAAACATCCCTTTCAACACAGAGCACAGTCAGTGCTTTGATCTAATCAAAGCACTGAATTTAAGCAACTCAGTGGATGGTTTTGCCCATAGACTGGTAAGAAATATATATGAGGTTTAAGGTAATGTTACTGCAACTTTAAAACTGGTTTTATAAAAAGCGCATAAGTATATGCAAGTCTTTTGTAGGACTGCTAAGAGTTAGTGTGACAGCTAATGGCTGAGGCTTGTTGAAAGTGGTGGATAAATGGTTTAGATTTTAAAAGGCATGACTTAGAAAAGCAGAAACACAAAGTGACTGGCAGGTGTATAGAGTTTCTATTTACTTCCCTGCATCCAATGAGACTTCTTGTGACACATTGCTGTATGTGTAAAGCATTATCATTATCATTCCTACATTTCTGATATTTAAGTTTTTGCACTACAAGTCACATGTGGCATATATCTCATATCTAGCATATTTTGCTAGCAAACAGTAATTTCCAGTGGTTCAAATGTCACTAGATGAGCACAGATTTGAGGTGCAGTTACTTATTCCAATGAGTTTTTTCTAATTGATGCTATTTAATGGTTCTAATCATGTTGCAATAAACTCTACGTTAGTGCAACTGTAACAATATACAGTAAGAGTTTCATGCAATCTGCCAGTACTGAGAGTGAGGGGTTTGTTTCTCTTCAAGCGTGTGTGGCCCATTTGTGAGCCAGGAAACTGTATGAATCCATGGATAATGTGCTGTTAGTTGTCCATTAACATGTAAGAAGTGGGGGAAAATTTAGAAAATACGAGGACAAGAAATACAGCGATTTCAGCGTTTTTGAAAATGTGTTGTCTGTCTCGAAGCTGCGTCCTCGATTGGGTGTAAATGGAGGAAAGGACAGTCACATTCATCCCAGATTTGTATACAATGAGGGGAGAAAGACTATCGAATAAATCAAATACAACATTTAACAACGTTTTTTTGTGGCGTTAGTTAAAAATTAATTATTTATACCTCTTCAATAGCATCAATGGTGACGTTAATTTGTTAGTTAGCTAACGCCAAACCGATCATATTGGCAGTTAACGTTGACTAAGCTAACCTTACTGCTACAATTAACTAGATAGTTAGAGATTCGCCGTGCAATATAACGAAGCAGAACAATGGCGACTGTTACAACGCTGACAACAAACACTACTGACAGAAATATTTTCTCAAATAAAAAAAACAGTATTTCGTTATTTCACATTACCTGCTGCTAGTTCACCAAGTCGGCTAACAACAACCTCAGCAGTAGACCCACAATGCATTTCAGGTCCCTCTGTGATTGGTGGAGATTTCGACAACAGCCCGCCTTCTGTAAAACTATCCAATCACCGACGATCCCACTGTTTTGACTCACCACGCTGTGTTGTGGTGTAGAGGAGCGAAGACACACTGCACGGTGATGTAACATTAGTTTTGGGGTAAGAATTTACACTTTTAAAATAATACCTTACCACTTATAAATGTCGAATTATTTGTGCATGCTACAGCACGCAGCACAGCACTTCTATCTGGTATTAATCACGGACGATTGTAGTACAGTATGCTGACTTTCCTGCAAGTAAAGTTGGTGCTAATACTCACAAGGCTAACATTAGCATGCAGAGGAAGAGCAACATTAGCATTGATTTGCAGATGCAGCGGTAATGCGTGAGTTCTGTTTTAAGTTAGAGCCAGTAAACCACAGAGATAGTCTTCAGGTTGTTATTGATATCCTTATTTATGGCAAAGAGAGAAAACAGTGTTATTCTTGCATGTGTACAGCTAATGTGGAATATCCAAGTGTGGTGGGGAGGGATTCACTGCATAGCATGGAGCCCCGGATTCCACAAAGTGGCACAAAGTAACACAGATGCACACTCATTTTTACCAGTTTATTAGGTGCACTTTTCTAAAAAAACAAAAAAAAAAACCAAAACAAAAAACAAACAAACCACAGTCTAATACAGTAGCCCTTTTCGCTTTATTGTCATTTGAACTCTGTAGTCTGCGCTGCTGTTGTAATGTATTGTTATGACGAGGGGCGTTTAGTAAAATTGTGTCCACCCTATTTAGATCAATAAGATTTATATTAGTAGTGTTAGAAACACCTCTCAGCATAACACAATACAATTCAACTGCACCAATTTAACCATAAGATTGAGTAAAATGCTTTCAACTCATAGTCTTTTTCAGGAAAGGAAAGAAGTTACGTCTCCCACAGAGCCTCAGTGTCGACTTGCTGTGCATGCTAATGCCAAGAGGAGGCATTATTCTGCAGGGGTGCACTCTCCAGGACAACACTGTAGGTATGAAACTTGTTCCTGTGCTGTTTCATTTGTAGTGATAGCTTTCAGACTTGTTTACTCTGCTTTTTAGGATTGAATGAACACAGAGGCATGGAAACTGATATATGAGTGGCTGCCGTTAAAGATATACAATGCAGAATTTTACTAAAAGAAAAAACAATGGATAGACTCATACAGAAGTAACCCATGACCAACTAGAAGTGAGTGGCGATGTATTTTACTGCAGAGACTCTCCCCTCTACCTGTATTTTCTTATTTTTCTGTGTTCGGGACAGTAATGGGCGTGACCCTCACAGCGCTCAGTTTAGATTGGGACTTCATAAAAAGATAGTGACCAGGTGCCAGATATGAACATTAAAACACAAATCACAATTGAACTATTCCGTTTCACCCAGATTTTAGGTATGATTACAGTCATACTGTACACATCCTCTTTCTTCTTCAAGTGGTTATGCATCTAGGTGCTGAGGATTGCATCTTTTTTTTTTACATGGTCTCTCTTTTGAAACAGCGGACAATGGAGGAGGGCCAAGATTTCTCCCTTTGTGGTAAAGCCGTCGTCACTGAAGCTAATCTAAGTAAGTAAAATGCACACATAATAAAGCTGTTATTAAGATGACTGTGACCCAGTTCTCTGTATAATACATGTATCACTTAAGTTTTCTAGCATTATTGTATTTTTAAAGCATAACCCCCATACTTTTAGAGAAGCTTGCATCGTTGGTGGTAACATTGTCATTAATCAGAGCATCTTTAATTCAGTACAATCACAGATTTTTTTTAGCAATCCTGTTTCCACCCATTCTTTTGCAACCTCTTAGTCAAGCACTACTTTTCTGCTCACGCGCCAACTTTTCCGTTTTTCAGGAGATGAGTATTATTGGAAGCTTGTTGCAGACTTCATTGGTCCTCAGACGGGAGAAGGATTAGAGCTTGACTGGGCATCATGCAAGAACAGACTTTTGATTCAAGTAGGACTTATGATAGAGGACAATAATTTTCCGTGGATTGCCATCATAGATTGGCTCAAGAAAATCTTCCCCAGTCACCAGTCAGCTGACTTTCGTCGTTTGGTCGAGAGAGGCATCGCGACTACACTGAGTCTGGGAAGTGAAGCGAGGCTGACCTTCCTGGAATCAGATGTCAACTTCAACTTTGTTGGCCCGATATGTGACAGCATCGGAGTTGAACGACAAGATCTTTTGGAAATGACAGATTTTTCCGAGCGAGCGCAGTCAATTGAAGTCACAAATGGATTGATCCTAGAGTTGAGCAACTTTGTCACCAGGGAACGAATTACGCCAGTCTTTTTAGTTCAGTGGCTCAGAAACTTCAACCCTGAGTTTTGTAAGAATGGGAATATTCAAAGGGCATATCAAGTCCTTAGAGCCAAGATAAAAAAGTTAAAACAACTTTACCGCAATCATGAAACGAGGAGACACAGGAGGAATGCAGCAATGGAAAATCTGCTTCAAAGTCCATTTGAACTGGTGAGGAAAAAAACACCAAAATTTCTTGTGAAGAAACGCCCAAAAAGAGACGACACCAGAAATTACGAAAAAGTTGCAATCAAGGAGGAACATGAGACCTATGAAATCATGCAAGGCGAGCAGTCTGGGATGAACAGAGGAGTTGTGAGGAAAATAATACGGAAAGATCATGTCTCTGTACGCGACGAAAGTGATGAGGATACGGATCAATCCAACAGTGAAGAAGAAACATTAGATAACCAACAAGAGGCCCTGACCCTGCTTGACATTGCAATGCTGTCTGTCCAGAAGCTGTCAAGCGTGTACGGTGGGAAAAACGAAGGATGCAAGCAAGTTTGCTTAGATCTCCTCAAAAATCAGTACGCGCTGACATGCAAGGAGCACCCAGCCTTGGCCGAGTTTGAGAAAAAACTTGACTCACTCTGTGAAGAATTTTCAGTTGTTTATCCCGTTGTGTTTTTAAACTACAACGCCAACTTCCTCGTTGATGTGCACGACGCTGTTGAGCAACAGATCATGAACTTTGAAAAAGACATCATTCTATCGACGGGAGAGAAACTGGGCCGTGACAAGCTTCCAAAATTCAAGAACTTTGTGAATTTTTCAGAGAGTGCCACTTCACGCTACATCCACATGGCCTGTGATGTGTTAAGCCCGAGAACCCCTGCCACGCAGAACTACAGGAGACACTGGATAGCTTTCTGTGAGGAAAAGAAAAACCCCTCCCAGTTTGCAGTAAATCAGTCGAACCGATTCAATAAATACTTTGAAGCTGCAGCCGGTCTCATCCACCATCACAAAGAGATGGCTCTCTTCCTCTCTGACCTTCTGTCAATGACCAACGATGAATGCCCAAACATTATTCTGGAATGTGTTGCTGCTGATGCTAATGATTCTGTGATACAGAGCCTTGTGTGTGTTCTGGCCATCGTGTACTGCAAGATCCTCGGCCCTTACTGGCAGCTTCTGAAGAGCGGAGGAGAGTACTCCCTCTTTAGCCAGTACCTACTCTGTCTCTACCAAAAGTTCCTGGATTGGTCCAAAGATCCTTCAACACTGCTGGAACCAGAAGGGGGAACAAATGTTTTTCTGCAGTTCCCACTGCAAGAGAAAACCTACGAAGGAGTGTTCCAGTACTGCGGTCAGTGGCACACAAACAGAGACCTAATCAGAGCTTGCTTAAAAAGGATGATAAAGGTGATTGCTGGCGTCACTGAGGAACACCTGAGGGATTTCCTGCCTGGAGGAACATTTTCTCAAGTCCCCTCACCAGATTTGAGCTCACAACTTGTTAGTTGCACATTTTCTGTCTTGATGGCAGAATATCCCTTCAGTCATGCAGACCCTGACAAGAAGAAAAAAACTGAGAAGTCCCCCAAATGTTCTCAGGAAGACAACGACCATTCTGGTTACTCTGATGACACTGACGATGAATCTTATGCTGAGAACAATCCCCACACCAGCCAAAAAGATGCCTACAGTCCGCAGATGAAGAAAGGTCACAGTGATAAGAAGGAAAAGGAAGCAAAGGTGGAAGAAGAGCGTGAGGAGAACATGGATATAGAGTACATAAAAGCTACAGTGGCCAGAAACGGAGGGCCGTGCAAGACGCAGCAGGACGTCGACAAAATGATGCTGCGTTTCGATGGGAAATCCCGAACTGAGAAACGGGAAGCGATGCGTTGTGAGATATTGTACCAGAAAATGGTCCTGAACAACACAGACCCAAACTTGTATTGTACTTTCCACAACAGCACACAGATGGTGTTGAAGCTGAAGCTCGCACTCCCTCGAGTTAAACCTGGGTACTCTCTTGTTTGGGCCCCTAAAAAGACAAAAACAAAGGCTACGACTGGATGGAGTGAACACAGCAGCACATGAGAGATTTCATTATGATGAGGCATGATATTGAGGGAGAGAGTATGCTTGTGTTAACATATGACTGACTTCCTCATATGATTAGAAACTAAGCAGAAATACACACAACGACCTCAACATTGCCACACAAACACAATGTATTTTCAGTGTCATTAGTTGAAATTATAAGGTTTGATTTTGTGGCTCTTATACTTTTAATATGGTTTTGATATGGTATAATTTGTATGGTGCTGTATTGTAACAATGACTTTCTAGAAAAATAACTTTTTTGTTGCTGAAAAGGAAACATTATTTTTTTTACACAAGATTGTACCCATTGTTAATCAGGCAGAGGTCAGCCAATCACTGCTGACTTAAAATGTGTTGTATAAACCACTGACAAAATAAACATCTTTGTTCATATTCAGTTGATATTTACTTTCTCAACCTGTAAGACCAACTAGAAAAGGATAAGCTAATGTCAAGTTATTGAGACGAGAGTTCTGTGTTGCAAAATCAACCCAGTTTAAGTTCAAGTTCACGGCTGTGTTCTCCACCATCGGTCAGGGTTTGGGTTTGGGTTTGTCAGTCACACAATGAGTCTTGTGTTTTTCACATTTGAAGGGTATTTGCAGTTGCATCACAGGCATCAGCCATGTCAATGGGTTCATTCTTTTAAATGCAGTGACTGGGAGGGACTCAACAATACAAGGAAGCAGTAATGAAAAAAGGGCCAATTGGGGTCACTGTGCTGAAAGGCAAGGCCTTAATTAATTTTCCATAGAGAGAGGAACGAAACCCACCCAAAATACCTACAGAACATTATGGTGTCCCTAAGCCTTATAATGAGCAGCAGCCATTTGATTTCCTGTTATGGTATTAGTATTTTTACAGTTGTATGTAAGCTATAAACATATTTATAATTCTGTATAATTGATATATTTACTATGACACAGTATAAACATGAAGCAAACCTAGCTGTGTCTCTGTGACGCCGCCCGCCTCCGTTGTCAGAGGGCAGTAAAACAAACGCACCCACTTCCTCCAACCTGCAAGTCCATGAGGCTTTTCTCTGACAGTGGTGCTTTCAGGTCTTCTCGGAAAATATGAACAACGCCTTACACTGCAACAACTGACAGGGCCGCTGTCTCCCACTGAACTGATGTTTAAGTGTTACTTTCCAGTTAAGAAAAGGGACTGGTTTTGTGTCCAATAACCAGCATACAAAGAAATGACAGCCCACGAGAGTAGCTTGATATAACCGTGACATGGCAATTTACGAGGGGTAAGCGAAGGCATCTGAAGGGGCGGGAACTTTGCGTCAGAGTCCACCATTCTCCAGGTTACGGCGTGTTAGAAAACACACGGTTGTTTAACCCAAACAAAGCCGGACGGTCCACCAACATTTTCTTTGTCCACTTGGCCGGAGTAAGCGGTACCATGTCCGGTAGCTGGTGGCGCAGTGCGGCGGTGACCCATGGGCTGGTGGCACTGTTCGCCATGGGGTCCTGGATTTCCGTCAACAGTCTGTGGGTCGAGCTCCCGGTGGTTGTCAATGTGCTGCCCGAAGGTCAGTAGTCCAACTTCTGCTTAGAGATAACATATGCTCACCTTATCTGGCCTTTGGTCTATTAGAGTCAAGCTTCTGTTAAAGCAATCTTATCATTTGCATCCATTTGCTTTAATATTCAATATTTGGTGACTTTAGTGGGGCTTTAGCCTAAACCTGGCGATGCTAGCTTGAACCCAACGACCCAAGCTAAGGTTATATGTTCCATTTAATACCACAGCTGTAACGTGACTAATGTGATGGTTTCTCAATTCAGAAATACGAAATAATAAATGTAAATTTATAGAATTCATCGCAGTTATGGGTATAACAGCATCAGTTAATAAAATAGTAATATACATATTTCTACACATTTTTGTTGCTTTTACTCGTGGTGGAATAACAAACGTTTAGTAATCTACAATCTTGAACGTACCTGTACTTATATGAGAATTTACATTTTATTATACTTAATACCTCATTACGTTTGAGAATAAAACATTAAACTTTTACATATAAGCCTATCCGACAGCAGTAATTGTTACTGAATGCATTCAGTTTTACATTAAAAGCATGTGATCGATTTAAAATTATGATTTATGTATATGTTAAACTACCCAACAGTACATACAGTTAATAGTAAATGCACCTCCACCAGTTACATAGTAATCGATGTGTCATAATAATCCAATAATATATTTTATAACACTGACAGGGGTGATTCTGTGGCATAATGAGTACTCTGATATTTCAAATTCATTTTGTTGCTAATACTGTGTTATATTGCTGTAATTCTTAAGTATCAATAATGAAATAAGAGAGGTATAAGCCTGAATATAAAAATGCTGGATGGGCTGTTCAAAATAAGTTATTTCACCAGCAAGAGAAGTTCAAGTTTGTAAGTTTTTCTGAAAGCACCAGTCGTCAGTCCTGAAACATTCCTAAATACTTTTATTTAGATATGAACAATAGTGAATTGGTGAGTATTGGGGTCATTTTTTACCAGCTTATCAAGAGCCTTCCAGTTCATGTCAAAGATTTTTTTTTTTAAATTGAAAACTTGTATTAGCTTCATCGGACATTGCAAAATCCCATAGCTCTACTTCAGATGTTTTTGTTTTTTTTAAGTTATGAATATTTGACGTTTGGCCCTCATAGCTGAATTTATCATTTTTGTGATTGCGTTCGAAACCTCACAGGTTGCTTAATTTTTACCGTATTGGGTTGAAATTTGTACAGAACATCCAAGAAACCTTAAGAATAATTTGAAACATAATTTCATGTATCTTACATATTTGTTGATGAATGTTAAATGAAAACGTCTTACCCAACCTATGAATTTCTTACTTCCAAAACCGTAATATCTCCTCTAGTACTCACTGTCTTGCAACCAAATTTTGATTCTGTGTTAATATAGTACTATCACATCTAGAAGTTATTTTTAACTGCCTAAAATATAAGTGCCACATATCTTGTATAGTTTAGAGTTGAAAAACCTCTTTTTTTAAATATATATTTTGACTATATATTCCAAAGAAGGATTATTTTAATTTCCTTGAAATGTTTTAATGTTAAAGTGTTAATATCCATTGCTGATATATTAAAAAAATCCAATATGTTATTACTTCTTCATCATTTCCTAAAAAAATTAAAATAGCAAATTTTTCATACGGAAATTTGCAAGTTACAGCTTATAATGGCTTGGTTTGTTGCGTAGTGGTTATCATATTATTCCATGTGTCAGGAGAAAATATTAATCTTACGTCTTTCACTCAACATACATATTTCTCAGTGTCAGATTTTTCTGAACTGGTGTCTGACAGCATGAACTAGTAGTACTAGTAAACAAAGCAAGTCTGAGCTAACCCCACCTTAAACAGGTTTGGGTGGATTGTTGCAAAATGGATTGCAACATACTCAAAAGTGTTGAAAAGCGTGCAATCATAATTTATTTCATCATTTAGTTGTTTTTAGTTTAGTTTATTTGATAAGAATTCAAATACAGCAGTAAAAAACACAAGTTTATATGACATGGTCAGGGATGACACAGTCAAGTCCAGGACCTTTTTCTATTGTGATCACTGATGCTCCGTCATATGTGATGTGATAATGAGATCATGGAGCCCTGCTCCTTTGGAAAAAGAGACCGCCTGTCACAAGACAGCCGACACTAAATGGAAAAGATGATCTTTTAGGTTTGGCAGAGTTGGGAACAGAGGAAGAGGAATGAACTATTGAAGTTAAGCAGTGAATGTTCTGACTTGACAGATGAGTTTGTTTACAAGATGACATCTAGTGTGCAACGGACCAAGTCATTACAAGCTGTAACTTGCAAATTTCCAGATCAAGCGAAAAACAGGCTAAATAGGTTTCACAGATAATAGAAAACCTCTAGGTTAAAATACCTGACTATGAAATATAACTACTAGATAGAGCAGCCAGTGAAAAGTGTGAAAAATAAGATGAGAAAAAAATGATGGCTCAATTAGGGTTGGGTACCGTTCATAATTGAACCGATACGGTACCGGTACCGGTATCTGGAATTCGATACCGGTACCAAACGGTACCTTATTTCGGTACTTTTTAGCCCTATGGGCCCTAGGCCTTTTTGGGGTATTTTTACTGCCTTTAATTTTAAGCTCATATCACAGTCATTATAAAGGCTACATACACATGCTATATCTTGTTTTTTTCAGGACAATCTGGGCTAACCAGATTTGCCATCATTTCATGTCCTTCTATGTGCCTGTATTTTATATTAATTTTTATATCAATGAAAAAAACAAATCCGTGTGACTAAATTCTTACATTTTTACATGTATCTCAGCATAGCAAGTTGGGAGTTGACATATTCTGCCATATATGAAGAGGGGAGACTCTCTGGAATCTGGCAATATAAGAACCATGATGCTGGGACATTCTGTCACTTCACAGCTGTCCAAAACATGTGGTTTGTGCCAGGCGGACATGATTGCCAGTATTTTTTCATTATTGCAAGAAATTCCATTGACTCATTCACAAGTCAAAAATCTGTTTTATCTGAAAGAAACATGCAATATTTACATCTAAGATCATAGAAAAATAGTCAACCAAGTGCAATGATGTCCTCCAAGATAATATTTGCCACTTTGTTTGCAGTAAACAAAGTTTGTT
This sequence comes from Epinephelus lanceolatus, assembly GCF_041903045.1. Taxonomy (NCBI): domain Eukaryota; kingdom Metazoa; phylum Chordata; class Actinopteri; order Perciformes; family Serranidae; genus Epinephelus; species Epinephelus lanceolatus. The sequence continues at coordinate 28,683,182 of NC_135749.1, read as the reverse complement.
GTTGTTTTTCAGTTTCAGTTATATATTGGGGGGGCATTTTGGGCATTGGTGGGGGGGCACGTGTCCCCCTCAATGTATATGGTGACTACGGCCCTGTCAGCATGCATAATTAGGCTGCAGTTGTCTGGGTACGCAAAGGTGAAGTGCGCTTGTCTTGTCATACAAAGTTTGATGGAGTGTCAACTGGACAATATGGAGATATTTGCATCTTGAAAGCAGGACTACAAATGTGGATAGACAGGGAGAAACCTAAGACGTGTTAAGATACGATATTCCTCACTATATGAAGTGACTGATAACAAGATCTGTATAATGGGTTGTAAAGAAATTCGTCAGGTTTTTATTTTGTAGACAATTAATCTGGATTTATAGCGTGATGGGATGACAGCACAATGATGTGTGTGGTCCTGCACTTTCATGTGATATGTGTGGTATTTCTGTGCGAGCCTGCGTTCCCGAGTAATCCATCCAACAGTAATGTGTGTGCAAAACTGTATGAAAGCTCTGTTATACATCATTTTATTGTAACATCATTTATCATCATTTATTGTCGGAAAGCTACAGTTCCGCTCTTTCCGCTGATATGCGTGGCTTCTCGCTATGACGCACGGTCGCGGAGAAAATCCACAGAGAAGAACGGGTGTGAATTTGGACGCACTGTGCGTAGTCTAAACTTCTCAGTTTCAACATTTTATTGAGAACATTTAGGAACAGTGCTGCACGTTAACTTTTGTCTGCACATTTTTTTGTCGCCATTGTTGCTGAGTCTGAGGTGCGAGTCATGCGCTCTCGCTTTGCACATGATTTTTTTTTTTTTTTCAAGAAAATACTTAATAAACTGGGAAGCCCTAAGTGAGTTTGTATGGAATGACCCAATTTCTAAATGAATGTAGCTGTTTGTCTTTATGAAACAGCAGAAACCCTGTTAGACAATTATCCTGTCAATCTATGAAATACATGTATAAAATGGGACAAGTCATGCATTTTCATATCAATAGAATAATGCAGAAGCCTGAAAATAAAAATGCTGGAGTTCAGATTAAGTTATTTTTTATCCATTTCTTATCAACCTAACTGTCTTTCCCTCCTTCAGGGTGGAATCTACCAGCCTATCTCTCAGTGCTGATAGCGTTTGGGAACATTGGTCCAATAGCGGTGACCATCACACACCACTGTGCTCCAGGACGTTTAAACGAACGCCTCATCATCCACTGTATCCAGGTGCTGGCAGTGGTAGCCTCTGGTCTTCTGGCTATCTTCTGGTCAAACACCGTCACAATAGCCGGAGGAGAAAGGTCACTGCCGTTCCTGCTCTTCACCTTCGTGTTGTCTTTTGTTTGCTGTACATCCAACGTCACCTTCCTGCCTTTTATGTTTAGTTACCCCCCTCAGTACATCCGTACTTTCTTTATCGGCCAGGGCCTCAGCGCCTTGTTCCCTTGTATTGTGGCTTTAGGACAAGGCGTTGGCAAGCTGGAGTGTAAAAGTGTGAATGGCACAGTGCAGCCAGAGTATATAAAAGAGAACTTTCCTGCGCAGAACTTCTTCTGGTTCTTGTGTGTCATGCTGTCAATCTCAGCTCTGAGTTTCCTGATTTTAATGAGAAGACAAACACAGTCACAGGAAGATGCATCGCCAGAGGAGTTTGACAATGCCGCAGCGGTAAAAAATGGAGAGGAAGCACATCCGCTACGAAACGGAGGGACACTAGTGTCTGAGGATCAGGTGCAGGTGGTGGAACAGCCACAGACATTTTGGACAAAGCGAAACATCTACCTGCTGTCGCTGCTCGCCATCTCCAACGCCCTCACCAACGGGGTGCTGCCGTCTGTACAAAGTTTCTCCTGTTTGCCCTATGGCACCATGACCTTTCACCTCTCTGTGGTCCTTGGCAACATCGCAAACCCTCTGGCCTGCTTCCTCGCCATGTTTGTTGTCATGAGGTGAGAAAATACACCGCATTCCAAATTATTATGCAAATGATATTTTTCTCTGATTTTCCTAAATAGTCGATGCAAATGACAGTCAACATAATTTTCAAGTCATCAACTGTTAAAGTTTAATTCAAATGTTATTGAACAAATCTCCCAATGAAAACAGTATTTTTTTCAAAAATAAAAAACTTAAAATGCACTGTTCCAAATTATTATGCACAACAGAGTTTCAACACATTTTCTAGGTTGTAAAGAACTGAAAATAGTCATTTGTTGAATTTGCAGCATTAGGAGGTCATATTTACTGAAATCAAAAGCTATTTCAATCAAAAACATCTTAACAGGTCAAGTTACATTTTAACATAGAACCCCTTATTTGATAGCAGCTTCACAATTCTTGCATCCATTGAACTTGTGAGTTTTTGGAGAGTTTCTGCTTGAATTTCTTTGCAGGATGTCAGAATAGCCTCCCAGAGCTGCTGTTTGGATGTGAACTGCCTCCCACCCTCATAGATCTTTTGCTTGAGGATGCTCCAAAGGTTCTCAATAGGGTTGAGGTCAGGGGAGGATGGAGGCCACACCATGAGTTTCTCTCCTTTTATGCCCATAGCAGCCAATGATGCAGAGGTATTCCTTGCAGCATGAGATGGTGCATTGTCGTGCATGAAGATGATTTTGTTTCGGAAAGCACGGTTCTTCTTTTTGTACCATGGAAGAAAGTGGTCAGTCAGAAACTCCACATACTTTGCAGAGGTCATTTTCACACCTTCAGGGGACCCTAAAGGGGCCAACCAGCTCTCTCCCCATGATTCCGGCCCAAAACATGACTCCGCCACCTCCTTGCTGACGTCGCAGCCTTGTTGGGACATGGTGGCCATCCACCAACCATCCACTACTCCATCCATCTGGACCATCCAGAGTTGCACGGCACTCATCAGTGAACAAGACTGTTTGAAAATTAGTCTTCATGTATTTCTGGGCCCACTGCAGCCGTTTCTGCTTGTGAGCATTGGTTAGAGGTGGCTGAATAGAAGGTTTATGCATAACTGCAAGCCTCTGGAGGATCCTACACCTTGATGTTCGCGGGACTCCAGAGGCACCAGCAGCTTCAAATACCTGTTTGCTGCTTTGTAATGGCATTTTAGCAGCTGCTCTCTTAATCCGATGTATTTGTCTGGCAGAAACCTTCCTCATTGTGCCTTTATCTGCACGAACCCGTGTGTGCTCTGAATCAGCCACAAATCTCTTAATAGTACGATGATCACGCTTAAGTTTTCGTGAAATATCTAAGGTTTTCATACCTTGTCCAAGGCATTCAACTATTTCACGCTTTTCAGCAGCAGAGAGATCCTTTTTCTTTCCCATATTGCTTGAAAATGGTGGTCTGCTTAATAATGTGGAACATCCTTCTTCAGTAGTTTTTCCTTTAATTGGGCTCACCTGGCCAACTAATTATCACAGGTGTCTGAGATTGATTTGAGTGATCCAAAGAGCCCTGAGACACAATACCATCCATGAGTTTAATTGAAAAACAAAAAATTTAATCTTTATGACACTTAAATACAATTTGCATAATAATTTGGAACGCGGTGTATAAGAAGGATTGAACACAGATTACTTTTTAAATATTTGTAAGACAGTCATTTTTACATTTGAAAGCTGTAAACCTTTTTTTCCCTCATAAAATCTAAGTTTGATGGAGCACTTTTTGTCTTCCAGGTCCTCCACTGGTCTGGGCTTCTTGTCTGTAGCTGGGGGAGTATTTGCTGCATATCTCATGGCGTTAGCAGCGCTCAGCCCCTGTCCTCCACTCCTGGGAAACTCTGCTGGCATGGCTTTAGTGGTGAGTGGTGATAAATATTCCTGGAGCTCAGTTTTCGTTGTATGTATCAACACAATAACTGAGTTTTTCAGCCTAATACCAAAACAACCCTTTTTCAATCCTTTGAGAATTATTTATTTATTTATTTTGAGTTTAAAGTTGAATGTTTCAAAACACAAGCAGACATGTGAGAACTTTGCTAAAAAAATGTCTAAAAGTGGCAACATAAGAAGAACTATCTGAGAGTAAGTGAACAAAATTATGAATCTGACTAGACATTTGATGCTGTCTCCTAATCTATAGCCCCTTTTACACTGCCAGATTTTCGGCAAATGTGGGGCTGTTCTGCCGGAAAGCTGTGAGCGTTTAGACATAGACACACAGAGCTGGATTGGCGAGTTGATCCGAGGTACCCAATTTTCCGCCGCGTAGGGGTAAACATATTGGCGGAACCTTTTTGGTTTAAAAAGAATGAGGCGCTCTTCCGCCACAGGAGGGGCTGTTGATGACATGTGGGAGGAGCTGTTGATGATGCCGCACGTGCGACCCACTGGCGGTGGATAAACAGGAAACAGCTGATAGCAGGAATGAGCAGCTCATAGCAAGAGGGAAATGCAAACCTGACAGATCTGTAAAGATAAGTAACTGGGGAGACAAGGAATTGCGTGCCCTCCTTGCCCTCGCAAACGAAGAGGCCATTAACCGTCAAATGACTGGAATGGTGAAGGACGGGCCAACTTATGAGAGAATCGCCTAAGGATTGACCAGCAGCGAAAAAGGCGCATTCTGTATAAACAAAAGTAGGCAGGCGGCATTTTGCTGCACTCCCCAATTTTGTTTTTAAACTGCCAATGCTGAAAAATGACTGATTGGGCTTTCCTGCAAATTTGCACAATTCCTATCTAAAAAGGGCTCGTGTGACACATTTTAGTCTGTATGACAAAAGTTTTCAACATCCTGAAAACTTTGGTGTCCAAAATAAACATAACATTTATCTGCCAAAGATTGTTATTATGTCATGAGACATTTCTCATCATCTTTCTCCTCACCTCGTCTGTGCTCTTCTCGCTGGTAAGTGGTTAAGCTTAGTTGGCAACACTGCAATTTAAGAAAACACATGAAAATACATAAAACTGTTGTAATTTTTTCTATTTTATATTATGTCTCTCATCTTTTGCACTGTGTTTTTATCATGAGGCACCAAAACACCAAGATGGTAGGCATGGGATGAGCTGCACCTTAATAAACTGTCCTGTGTTTGTCTTCTTTTTGGGTGCAGAAGTTAAAGAAATGTCACAGTGTAGCAAAGGACGACTCATACGAAGAGCAAAAAAAGATTCAGACTGAAGTCTGGATTTCAGAAATCTCTATTACATGTTGCAGGGCTGAACAGACAGTGAAAAAATATGTCAATATACACAGAGTGCAAAAAGTGCAAACGTTTCAGTCCATGTTGGACTTTCTTCAGAGCAGCCCTGCAACATGTAAAATTGAGATTCTTGAAATCAGACTTCAGTCTGAATCTTGTTTTGCTCTGTCCTCCTTTGCTACACCAAGACACGTGTGTAAAAAACCTACTTGCCAAATACAGGCACCCACGACAATGAAAACTGTTTCTAACGGACACTCATAAGTGATGCGCATGACTGGGACATGATGACTTATTAAGTTATTGTTGCTGGCTGTCTTTAAGTGGTGTTAGAAAATGAGCTAAAATGCTCTGGGTTTTTTGTTGTTTTTTTTGTTTAGTGGGACATGTGTGTTCAAGGTGTGTTCATCACTTTTCAGTGTCCCCTGGAAACAGTTTTCATTGCAGTGTGTCAAGCTCTCAGGACCACTGTAGATAAGTAGTAGTAACAATTTATTTGGCCTTTATTGACAATTTTCCAAAAGGAATGCACACAATAAAGAATATTTAACAATAAGGCATTAAATTACAACAAAAAATTGTGACAAAAGAGGTGTAGGTTGAAGCTTAAGCTAATTATAGCAACCCTTGTTACATATAATATTCTTAATGTGTGATAGGCAACCCTATCACACATTTTCTTGCGCTCATCAGGGTTTAGTGATATTTAAGTCTGCTTTACAGATTTCTCTCACCAGATCCCTAACTGACAGAGGCTAAAGTCTCTTTTTTTCTCCTGTTCTCATGTCCTTCACTGACTTCAGCTGCATGCTTGTGCCCACTACAGGTCATCTCCTGGATTATTTTCACTGGACTCTTCTCCTATCTGAAGGTGGTGATTGGGACATTGCTTCACGAGGCAGGTCACGCCGCACTACTGTGGTGTGGCATCTCTATCCAGGCGGGCTCCCTCATCGGAGCCCTCACCATGTTCCCTCTGGTCAACGTCTATCACGTGTTTGCCCGGGCTCAAGAATGTGTAGATAACTGCAGTTTGCAGGACTGAGATATGCAATGCTTTTATGTTTTTTAAAGACACACTTCCTGTTAATTCATCACCAAATGACTGTTTTAACCCAGTTTCTGGGGCTCCTGCATGAAGCACCACATCTGTCTCGGGGATCATGCCACCAATGAGGCATCCTCTGCTGATTCTGAGGCCTCTGAGCCTGTGAAAATAAAAACATTCCCAGATAATGGGAGCATTGTGCTGCTGCGTATTTGGCCAAGGGGATGTGAAGTGCCTATGATGCAGTAATACCACAAGTGCTTTGTGTGGTATTTTGAATCTTTGTAGTTGTTTACTGTAGAAAAATACAGCAGCTGATTTTTCCCCCCCACAATAACAGATCATGTGAAAAGTTATTTACTCAGGGACATAATCGTTAACTCATTCATTCACTTTGTGGCGACTGAATCTAATTCATGAGAAATATTCATATTGTTAGCTGCAAACTGCAGTCCCATCTATACAGATGTGTTTTTATTTCATTAGTTGTTGTTTTTTAATTGCTGTGATTATCTTCAGTGTCTGTCTACCTCTTTCCATTTATTCAATGCAAGTATACAGTATGATTATACTGACAGTTTCAATAGAGTCAGATATATAACCAAAAAATGTGGGAGAGGTTTGACTTGTAATTTGCTTTGTCAATAAGTCATAACAAAAATAAATACCTAGGCATACTGCTCTGCAAACATCAAAAAGCCTTTAATGTATGAGCTTAGCACCTATGCGTTTCCACTCACTCTTCATCAGGGCTGTGACTTATTGACAAAACAAATTCCAAGTCTAACCTCTCCCTCCTTTTTTGGTCACAAATGTCCTTGGATCCAAAGAGCACCTGTTTGTGATACATACATAAGTGAAATAGCACTCCCCAACCAACCTACTTTACGGAGTCAGATATATAATTTAGTTATACTTATACTCATTCCAGATACATAGTAATGTCATGTTGCCTTAAGGGAACAGTAGCTGGCCTTAATGAGTAGTAAATAAGAAGTAAATAGTTTTGGTAAACAAGGGATTGTGTCTCAGTCTTTGAAACAAAAACAAGGAAATCTTGTAAGGTTGCTTTATTAAACATGCTGCTACAGTAAATCAGATTTGATAACTTCATTAAACTCTACAGAAGTTTACAACAGAAGTTAATGTTGCCTTAACTTTTTGGTGGCCATTCTGCTTTTATTAATTTATCAGTACTCCATAAAATTTGGTGCTGATTTGAAACATGTTTGAACTGATTGACGGTGCTTTTACTTTTTTTTTTTTTTTTCACGATTTTCAAAGTGTAAAGTGCATTATGAAGGTTATGAAATGACATGTAAACAATAAAGATTTGTTGAAAAATTTCTTCTTTTTTTTAATAATTACATTTTTTTTCTATCTTAGAACAGCAGCATTGGAGATATTTTGGCTGTGCTCTGTATAATGTGTAGAGGTCATAGGATAGGGTAAAGTATTAAAGTGCAGTGCAGTATGAACCCTGAACTTCAACAATAGATAACTTCATCAATTAACACAGAAAAAACTAGAAAAGCACTCGGACAGAGCAGACCTCCGCCAAACAGCTCGGATTTCCCGCAATTTTATTATTTTATCTACTTCGCTTCAACCGATCACCACCATCTGTTATCATCTGTTCCTTGTCCCATTATCAACCTTTCCTGAAAATGTCAACAAAATCCGTTCAGAACTTTTGCAGACAAACAGACTAACACCGGCGAAAACATAACCTCCTTGGTAGAGGTAAAATTTGATTCATTATATATTGCATTTTTCTTTATTTAATGTGAAGTCTGACTTGCTTCATTGTTTGACTTTCTTGATGTAGGGAACAGTATTTAGGATATACAAATATATTGCTGCTTCATTTGTCACTGATCAACATATACTTAGTTATGGTGAGTTGAATTCAGTGATAGTGAAAACAGAACATTAATTCTGTGTAGGTGAGCTTTCCAAATTCACTTGACATCAAATGAAAAATGATCTCTACTGAACACTACAGACACGCTGAAGAATGTTGGACTGGTGTCCATTTGTTAATTTGGGGAATTAATATGCCTATATAGGTATATCACTGGTTGCATGCCAAAATGTGACATTAAAGGAACATTTTTGGAAATCACATTCATCCTCTTGCCAGGAGTTTGATGAGTAGATCGACGATACCACTCTCATGTCTGTATGCTAAATATAAAGCTACAGCTAGCAGCTTGTTAATTTAGCTTAGCATAAAGACTGGAAGCACAGGGAAACAGTTAGCCTGGCTCTGTCCAAAGGCAAAGAAAATCCAACTAGCAACACCTCTAAGGGCCGTTTCATAGTGGACGCACGCAATGCGAGCAAGCGACACGAGCAACGTACTTCCTTTCATAGTCAACACATTGAACACAAGCGAAGCGGGCAACACTTAAAATGCAACATCGCTCTCTCGCAATAGGGGGTAGCAGCATGGGTGCAGATCTGATGACAAGTTTGGGGGGGACACAATCAGTTGTGATTTTTTTTAATTGCACGCATGCAAATCATGCCCACAGAGCGCTTGAGATTCCCAGCATATTTCACGATTTCATAGAGGCTCATCACCATCACCAAGTCATTCAAAAAGCACTACAAAGAGAATCATATGCTTGTATTTACTATTTATTTCTCTTAAACAGCCAGTAGTACATGGAGCCAGCCATCACCCTCCTTTTCACTGCTTCGCTGTTAGTTAATGCTACTTCTAGTTTCAGGGTCTCAGGCATGTTATGTCCACTCACGTTCTCATCTCTCGCCTCTCACGGATTCCCATTTCTCCTCATCATCTTCCCTTTCTCCCAGTATATAGGACTACTGTATACATTTGTTCAATTTCAATCATTTAGGCTATTTAGAATTGGGGGGGACAATTTGTGTTTTTCAGAATTTGGGGGGGACACGTCCCCCCCATCCCCCCTGGGATCTGCACCCATGGGTAGCAGAGTCACTGGTACATTCCGGCTAGCTAGTACTGCTGTAGCTAGTGCAGGGCACATGAACTGTCATATAAATGGGGGTGTGCCCGTACAAGTTCGCAAGCTCGCCCGCCATATTTCATACCTGCTTCTTCTGTGGATAACAAAAAGTAATTAATTTCAAGTACATCGCTTGCATGATCACCCCCGCTGGCAACGCATGGTATTACACGCGCCGCTGCATCACGTATCAAAAAAATGGACAACACATTTTGAGACGCAAGCACGCATCATGGCGGCCAATGCGTCTCGATGTGTCTCAATGCATTCGCGCCTGCGTGCCTTTGCGTCGATGAAACACACCTAAAGCTCACTAATACGTCTCATTTGATGAATTCTCAGGAAAACAAAAGTTTCACGAGGGTTATGTGCTAGACTTTTTCTGGCTGCTTGATTAGCCAGATTGTTACCACTGTTTCAAATCTTTACGTTATGCTGACTGGCTGTAGCCTTATTTTAACAGACATTTTTGGTAGTGGTATCAATCTTCCTATTTGACTCACAGCAATAGTGTGCCAGGGCTGACGTCAAAACCCACAAGTTTAGCATCGTGCTGGTTCCCGGAAGAGAAAGTGAATGTGATTTGCGTTTTGGATTATGTCAGAAAATAAGCTCTGTGGCTAACACAAATTTATGATACTTACAGGTTTTGTTCAGCAAGATAATCTTCACATATGAACACCTTTCATACCGCATTTGAAGCTTAAATGCGATTGCCAGAAGTAAAAAGCTAATGTTAGGCTTTAATGGACGACATGACTACTCCACGGTCACATGACTCTTGATGTTACCGCCATAAGCTTTCAACTGATTTCGGCCGCTTTATTTTAAAAACATTGTTTAAGCTAAATAAGAAGCTGTAATGGCAGACTGCCAGCACTCTCGCCTGTTTGGGGGTGAATGACGTTTAATGTCCCCGACGGGGTTTGTAGTCGTATTGAGCAACTTGTTAGCAACCGCCTTTTTTACGACATGTAAAAGCTTCAAAATTCACAAGTAGGGTATTTACTGACGTGTTTTATGTCGTAGAACAAAACCTGAAACTCGCTTAAGCTTTTGTTAACCACAGATCTTATTTGAGGCATTTTACCAAAATCCCATTCAAAAAACGTATTGACTTTTAGACGAGAGAACCGGAAGTGCTAAAAGCGCTAACAGAGTTCCGGGTTTGCTGGCACACTCTATTAAGAAGCATTTCACAGCAGAAAAGATGGTCTTTTCATAAAACTGGGCTGGCTATGCAGTGGAAAGACAGCAATACATTTGGAATTGGTGCTACATGACCTGAGAAACAAGGGGAAAAGGGCTGTGGCATTCATTTTTTCTTAACAGGAAGCAAACCAACAACTAATAGATTGCACTGCGCAGCATCAAACCAATAAACGCTTCTGCTGGTGGCTAATAAAATGCGAGCTTATCCATTTTGACTATGGATGTATAAAGAGACCTGGATACAGCATTGGAGGCCAGACCCCGTTCAATCCTATGAAAGTTGCTCAGTAGCATGAAGCCAAAAACATTCAACTGTCGTGTATAAAATTACCCAGATGATCAGCGCCACTTGTGCATCATTGGGCCCCATGGCATCATGTGACCAACACCGCACAGTTGTGTTTGGCTACTATGAAAAATGGCTTCAAAGCTCGACACACTTCCTGGTGGCCTGGATTTCCTGGTGGCCTGGATTTGACAAAGGAAATAATACGGCCGCCGGCTGCACTGTAACAAACAATGTCGTAATACAGTTAAACGGTAAGCTAAAATATGTTATGAAGTCATTTTAGGTAAGAAATGGACGATGCAGAAACAGAATTCGTCTGAATTAGAAGGGGTGCGCAATCTGTAGTTCGTCCAGCCAGGCCACCAAGAAGTGCATCAGGTTTTGAAGCCAATTTTCGTAGTGACCAAACAACGCCCAAGGAACTACAATGCCCAAGTCCGTCACATAATGCCATGGGGACCAAAAATACTTTTTCCCATAGACTTACATTGTGAAAGAGATGTCAATAAAACAGTGAATACATTTTTTGAGCATCACAATCTCTGTGATATGACTCATTTCACTATCAGATTTTGATCCATTTGGTCAAATAACATTTGGAAAGTCTAGAAGAGCCTCACAATTGAATAATTTTGTCCCTATTCAAGTTAGTGGAACGCTAAACTGGAGGTAGCTGGCTCGACCAGTGGAAGTCTCCAGTGCGCCTGCTCTATGGGCCCAATGATGCGGACGCAGCGTTTATCATGCAGGTAATTTTATACACAGCAGCTGAACATTAAGCAACCCAAAAAAGCAATGGACAGGGCTCCGCCTCCAACGTTGTATCCAATTCTCTTTATACATCCAATGACAACAGCCCTAGAGCTAGTGAAAATCTGCCAGATGATTTGAGCTCAGAGATGAGTAGGTAAGATATAGCAAAGTTTACCACAGGTAATTTTAAACATACTACCCACATTATCATGATATAAACTGGTGGAAAATAGGCAAAGTATCCCTTTAAGTGAATCAATGTTGAACTATTCCTTTAAGTGTTTGAAAAGTGCCTCACATGATCATTTCAATTACCAGATTATTGGCTTTAAATCATCTGGATTGTTGTCAAATGATTACATAAGGTTACATTAATTCCGGTTTTCCAAAATAGTAAATTAATTTGTGAAATGTGTAGTTGTGTAAGTAAACCATGTAAACACTGATTTTCACCTCTGCTCTCATGATCCCCTTAAGAAGAATTAACAAATTCTGTAGATTCTTGAATGCGTCTCACTCATTCAAAAATCGCCTCTAGGAAAAGAAACTGCATGATGCGTCTGCAAATGACAACATGTGATGTTTTTGTGATGCTCCTAAAAGTCCAGACAGTGAAGGTACTTCATGTTGAGACAATGATCAGTTAACCAAACATGTGTTATGGTTGGCTACATGCTCTCACACTCACTCCCCCTAAGGAGGGTTTAATCCCTTGGTGCACACAGAGTTTACTGCAAAGGACTTTGGCTTCTTTCTCTCTGCAGAAAACTCCAAACTCTACACCACTAAACAGCATGTGAGTATCAGCAGGGGTCCACAGATCAATTTGATTTGAATAGTTAAATGGTTCAATCTTAGCTTAATTTTTCATGTTTTATGTACAGAGCTGTTATTAAAATATGTGCATGCCTTAAACAGTTTGATGATTCTCTAATATTATAATGTTTAAAAGCTAAATATAACAAACTGTAAATCAGGAGTGTGCATGCAGACCTAACAGATAATTCTTTTTTTGCTAACACACTGCTTAGAGAACTCTCTCTTCTAACACTTTGAATTCTTTCTCTGATCAAAGACCACATGCAGATTCTTCTCCTAATAAACAATGCAATGTTGGGTGTTTTCCTAGATTATGTAATAGGAACCAGTGCAGTAGGTGGTCATGTTTCCTTTGCTGTCTGCTTGCTGTTTTAAGCTGGTTTAACCAGAACCTTGACTAAAATAAAAAATAACTTGGGTGAAATCTGGCACTGTGTGTGCAACATTTTCAGCATGTTGCAGCTTACGTGACTGACTGAGAATCTGCACAAAATAAAATGGGCTTCATTTCACAGCAGGCAGATCAGGAAAAGACAAGGAAACAGTAAACACTAACCAAATGCAGGAATAAGTCACGTACTGCACCTTTAATAAGTGTTGGCAGAAAGATGCTTCGTCATTGTAGCACATTAATCTGTGATGTTGAGTTTACCATTGACATTCTGTGTAGTAAACCTTTTGATGATTTATTTTACTCACTTAAAATTATTTGCTGCAATGATGCAGACAAACCTCAAATTTGGCTTTCTCCCATTAATAGTAAAGGAAACTGCCAAACACACAGACATACATTTGTTTTTTGACGTAGGAGGACATTGCATTACTTTAACTAAACCATACCCAGACTCTTATCCTGACTTTAACCAAATATTAACCCTAACCTAAACCCAAAACCAAGTTTTAACTCTTAAGCTAATCATTAACTTTCTGTAACAACATTTTGTCCCTATGACATCGGCATAAATCAGGAATGCTTCTTTCCATCCAGACTGGTTTGGTTTGATTTGCAGAGATTTTAAGATACTGGCAAAAAATGGGTGTAAAAAAAAAAAAGTACCTTTAAAAAAAGAAATAACTTTATTATTTCTATATTACGCTACTTTATACATCTCCACAACATCTCAGTGGCAAATATTGTTATTTTTACTCCACTCCATTTATTTGACAACCTTAGTTACAAGTTACTTTGCAAATGAATCAACAAATATTATTGTATATTATCATTGGTAAAATAAAACTTCATTAATTTGTATGGGTGATATTCACAAACTACCCAGCAGTGTAATAAAAACTTGCCCCACTTTTACAAGTTGCAACATTAAGGTGATGAACACTAATGCACTAATAATGACAATCCAATATAAAAATATCCATTATTCTGAAATGGGCTTCATAGTGAGTCCTTTAACCTTTGGTACTTTTACTTTGATGCTGATACTTTTAAACTTTTACTTAAGTAGAATTTTGAATGCAAAACTTCACTTGTAATAGAGTGTTTCTACACTGTAGTATTGCTAGTTATACTTAAGGGAATATTTTACCCACAAAATGATCATTTGTATATTATTCATTATTATTATTATTATTCATTCTTGAGAATTAGGCTGAGAAAATATAAACCTTCCCAGTAATTTCATTTTGTCTTGAAAAGATATATATTAATATATACATAATGGAAGTCAGAGGTAAGATGTGACGGAGTTGACGCTTCATAGATTGACAAAAAAATATATATATTTGTTAATTTCACAGTTTCAAAATACTCATTTTCAAACCACAACTCTTTAGTTTTGATTTAGACAGGCTACAGTATTGACCTGTTACGATTGAGACACACCACATAACAATATTATTTAATGAATTTATCAAAAAATAAAAGCTTACCACTACTTGAGCAGCATTCACGCCTTGGAAACCAGAAGTGAGACAGGAGTCCTAAATCCTATAGCTAACCACTTTTAAGCCCAAATAAATGTCTTTGTAAAAAAGAGTTGACAAAAATCTGGGACATATCTTTAAACATTTTATATTAAAAATATATTTTAAAACAAAGATGATTATAGCAGTACATTTTTACACCGACATTATGAGTACAAATTGTTAGTTTCCGATTTTTAAGGCTTTTAACACATTTAATTGTTTGAAGTTGTGAATTCTTGTCTGGGATAAGGCTATTTTCTGGCACAGGACAAGTTTAAAGTTCTAAAAATATATGCAATTGAAAATATCTTTATAAATCATATTTATTTCATACATATATATCCTGTAAAAATATGGTTTAATCCAGAAACCAAATTAATGTGTTGATAAGTTCTAATTTTAAGAGTTATTTTGGAAGGACATGATTTTTCCCAATCATCAGGAATGGGTGACACCAAGTGCTCACCCTGTACTTGTGACTTTGTGATAACAGTTTGAGATTTGAATTAAAATGACTTAAAGGTCAGAGTTCATGTGATAAATATGTTTGGGATTAAACTAACTAGAACCTGTTCCACATCTTTAAATCAACAGACCTTCTTTGTCTACTTCTACAAAGACACCCCCACCATGTCCCTTCTCACCCACCTGTTGGCGTGTCTGTTCGGGATGGGCTCCTGGGTCTCCATCAACGGCCTGTGGGTGGAGCTGCCCCTCATTGTCCCTGAGATCCCAGAGGGTTGGTACCTGCCCTCGTACCTCTCCGTCCTCATCCAGATGGCCAATGTAGGGCCACTGTTCGTCACCCTGATGCATCGCTTCCGGCCTGGTGCCCTGAATGAAACAGCTGTCATATATGTGATCATCGGCCTTGGCACTGCGGCGAGCTTCCTGCTGGGTTTCTTCTGGAAGGAGACTGTCGTAGTGGCTGGTGTTCCTCGCAGCGTAGCCCTCCTTGTCTTAACTTTCTTCCTCGCTGCTGTTGACTGCACTTCCTCTGTCACCTTCCTCCCCTTCATGATGCGTCTCAAGACTCAGTATCTGACCACGTACTACATTGGGGAGGGTGTGAGCGGCCTGCTGCCTGCTCTAGTGGCTTTGATTCAGGGTGTTGGGGTGGTCCACTGCATAAACAGCACCCAGTCTCTGAGCCACACACTTAACTCCTCCAACAGTTCTGTGGCCTTTGACCTCCGGGCTCAGTATCAGCCAGCCAACTTCTCCGCTGAGGTGTTTTTCTTCTTCCTCAGCGCCATGATGCTGGTGTGCCTGGCGGCATTCCTGCTGCTGAACTACCACCCGTCTGTGGCCAGGGAGCTACCCAACGGTCGATACACCAACGGGGTGAAGGAGAAGTCTCAGAGTAACAGGAAGTGGGCGGAGCAGAAGTCCATGATGGATCCATACAGACCTGCCACTCAGAAGCGCAGAAGCAGCTTTGGCACCGGCTCTTACAGCTGGACGCAGGTGTTTTACATCTTTGCGATCCTGGCCTGGGCGAACGCTCTGACCAACGTGGTGCTTCCCTCGGTGCAGTCCTACTCATGTCTGCCGTACGGGAACAACGCTTATCACTTATCAGCCACCATGGCTGCTGTGGCAAACCCTCTTGCCTGCTTCATTGCCATGTTCTTCCCTATAAGGTCAGTGTGTGTGCTTTGATTCACTTTTTTTAATTTCATCAGTCAACTTTATCTACATTTCTTAAAATCATAAAAATACATTAGAGGTCCAGTGTGAAGGATTTGGGGAGATCTATTGGCAGAAATGGAATATAATATTCAGAAGTATTTTTTCTTTAGTGTGTAATCACCTGAAAATAAGAATCGTTTTTTTGTTTCCTTGAAATTAACTATTCAAAGCTCCATTAGGAGTGGGACCTCTTCCACAGAGCCAACCAGGTTACACTACCATGTTTTTACAGTAGCCCAGAATAAACAAACCAAACACTGGCTCTAGACAGGGCCTTTCTTGTTACTTCAAGGCCAACGTAGGTTCTCTACATGCTTGGAAAGGGATTGGTGAGTGGAGGGGTATTCAGTTGGTTGCAATTTTCAACCTCAATGCTAGATGCCACTGCATTCACATGGATACAGCAGATGGTAAACGGCAAACCTGATATCATTTTAGTGGACGAGAGCAGGAGGGTATAATTAGAGAGAATACCAGCAACAGTAATAGTGGATGACCTTATCATCCAAAATTAAAATATTTTAATTTTCTGACATCCACTGCGATGGAATTTACAACCAGATGTGACATAGCTCCGTCACACAAGGAGAGAACACAGGCAATCCGGACAAATCATTTTATTTTTTGTAGTTTATCCCATTGTGTGTTAAAAATAAGCCATCACCATCGCAACATATCATCATGCATCTTTCATTTTACCGTCCTGCCATTTTGTCAGACTGTTGTTTGTTATGTTGTATGTTGTTTATTATTGTTTGGTATTTGATTCCATATAAACACAGCATAAAGACTGGACCTTTAAAGCTAATAATAATAATAATAATAATAATAATAATAATAACAACAACAGTAATAATAATTTGGACAGCCTGCAAAAGCCTTTATCCTAGACCCTTGGTCTGCATGAGGGAAAAAAAGTACTTACAACACAAGAGGGCGAAAAAAGGAACTTCTGTTTAAAAATCTTAGTAAACTGTAAAACGTGAATAAGTTTCAGTATTCTTATGTTAAGAATTTTTTCTTCTAGGTTCCACTGCAAAATGCATATAATTTATGGAGCTTGATCACTATCTTTATTCAAGAGAGTGGTCTATCAGTTTGAGAGCATTATTTATTGATTTCACATTCAAAAACCCTGCCCTCGCACTCAAATAAACTCTGCTTGCCCTTGGATCTACTCTGTTTCTGCTCAAACTGTGTGCTCGCACTCAGATACCATGTTGCTCGCACTCAGATACCATGTTGCTCGCACTCAGATACCATGTTGCTCGCACTCAGATACAATGTTGCTTGCACAGATTTCCTGCTCGAGCTTCGGCTTTTCTCCTCGTGCTCAAACTGTTTCTGTGCACTCGCGGAATTTCTGCTCTCAGATTTCTGCCCTGCGCTTGGATTTTTTTTTTGTAACAACCCTGTCAAAATCCCCCAACCAACAGAATGCCAGATTTACTGCTGACCAATGAAATGATCCCTGCCTCCTTGTGGGCACGCTCGCTTTAGTATTAGAGCGTCCCATCCAGGCAGGTAGGCTACTCTTTAACCGGGTTCATCCACTCCCACCCTCCAGGGCTTTATTAAATATTCTTCCCTTGCTTTCTTTACCACTTTTGGAATAAAAGGACTGTTAATTTACACACGTGCGCCATATACACACACACACACACACACACACACACACACACACACACACACATATATATATATATATATATATATATATATATATATATATATATATATACAGTGGTGGAAAAAAGTTTTCGGACACCCCATGCATTTGTGAAATACTGCATTAAGAATCACTCTTAGGTCTTCAAGTGCAATTTCTTTTAGTACAGTCACAGCCAAAATACTAAATAAATCCTAAAAAAGCCATTAAAAACTTAAAATTGATTGGTTCCATAAAAATACATAAGAAATTTTGAGTATTGGGTCATTTTGGTACCAGTGATGAAGGCCGTTTTTTTTTATTAAAAGACACAATTTTTGCTGCCAAGCTTCGTGTCTACATAAAGCCAGCACATTTGAAGTTCTTCAGACACAAAAATGGCTAAAACAAGGAACCTAACGCAGGAAACACGCCTGAAGATAAAGATTCTCAGCCAGGAAGGGTACAGCTGCCGCCAGATAGCCAGGAAGTGCAGATGCAGTCCTTCAGCAGTTGGATACACTCTGCAGAAATACAGACGAACCAACAGCTTGGAGGACAAACCAAGATCTGGGCGTCCAAGGGTTTCTTCAGCAAGAAATAACCACATCCTGATCCGCATGTGCAGGCAAAACCACCGAATGACATCACAGGAGCTTCAGCAGCAGTGGTCAAACCAAACTGGTGTCCAGTGTTCCACCCGCACTGTACGTGGCCGACTTTTAGATCATGGCTTAAGGTCCTACAAGGCTATCAAGAAGCCCCTGATCAATGAGAGACAGAGGTTAGCCCGGTGTCGTTGGGCCCAGGCACACAAGAACTGGACAGCCAGGAATTGGAAGAAGATTTTGTGGTCAGATGAGTCCAGTTTCCAGCTTTATCTTCCTCCTACTAATGTGAGGGTACGCAGAAGGCCAGGCGAAGCATTATCTCCAGCATGTACAGTACCTACTGTCAAGCATGGTGGAGGCAGTATCATGGTTTGGGGATGCATGAGTGCTGCTGGTGTTGGTCATCTCACTGTCTGTGATGGCACATTGAACTCTACCAAGTATTGTACCATTCTCAAAACCCACATGCTCCCTTCTGCGCGTGCACTGTTCCGTCGAGGTAAAAACTGGATGTTTCAACAAGATAATGCCCCTTGCCACACATCCAAGGCCAGTAGAACTTGGCTGCAGGAGCACAGTATCCAGGTCTTAGAGTGGCCAGCTCAATCCGTGGACATGAGCCCCATTGAAAATCTGTGGTGGATTATCAAAAGGTCTGTTTCAAAGCATAAACCAAAGAATTTAGAAGAATTAAAAGCAGTAATTCAAGAAGAACGGGACAAGATTACCCCTCAACAGTGTGAAAGGCTCGTGGGGAACATGCCAGCCAGGATTAGAGCTCTACTACGTGCCAATGGCAGGGCTACTAAATATTAATTTGATGATGTGATGGTTTATTCATTTTTTGTTCAGTTTTGAACACATTCTCTGTTATTTGTTGACTTTGATACCGACAATGTTGAGAACTGACATATTGAAACTGTCAAGAATTTAGTTTTGTTAGTTTTTCTTGTAAACAACAAACAAAAAAATATAATTTGTATTTGTTTGTATCTGTCTAATGCAGCCACACCTTTTGAAACACAAAAAAGATTTTTCCACAAATATTTCATGATAATATTTGAGATTGTGTAAAATTTTAAGGGTGTCTGAAAACTTTTTTTCCACCACTGTATATATATATATATATATATATATATATATATACATATATATATATATATACATACATATGTATTATACAACAGTTAGTTCTGACCGAGTAATTTGATTGGACGAGAGGCATTCCGTGAGTTCCGATATAGAGTATAACATCACTGTTAATTAACCAGCTGTCACACTCGCTACACTGATGCTGTAATTGTAATTGTCTTCGACCGAATCACAGCCATGATGATATACAGTACAACGTCACTCCCTCTCGTGAGATATTGCTTAAATATATATACATATACAGTGTGTATATATATATATATATATATATATATAGTTAAGCAATATCTCAGGTGAGGGAGTGACATTGTACTGTGTGTATGTATGTATATATATATATATATATATATATATATATATATACATATATACATATAAGGGATAATGTATAGTGAGCTGCTGACAAATTGAAAAATAACTCCCGATTTTGAAAGGGGTTGTTACACAAAAAAATCCAAGCGCAGGTCAGAAATCTGAGAGCAGAAATTCCGCGAGTGCACAGAAACAGTTTGAGGGCGAGGAGAAAAGCCAAAGCTCGAGCAGGAAATCTGTGCAAACAACATTGTATCTGAGTGCGAGCACACATTTTGAGCAGAAACAGAGTAGATCCAAGCGCAGGCAGAGGCTATTTGAGTGCGAGGGCAGGGTTTTTGAACATGAAATCAATAAATAATGCTCTCAAACTGATAGACCACTCTCTTGAATAAAGATAGGGATAAAGCTCCATAATTATTGATCCTATTAAAAATACTTTAAGATACTAACATTTGAAAAAGTTGGTCTGTATTGTATCTATCGTAGCTAGAAGAAAAAAGAAAAAAAATACCTGTAAGTGAATATATCATGTAGAATAAATGATATCAGTCTTTATCTACATAAACCTAAAATAATTTAATTGTTGATAATGTGAAAATGATAATGTGTTCATCACGATTAAGTGAAAATTGTCAGAACGCCTATTATTTTTTTTTTTATATCAAGTAACCTGCCTTATTGACTCTTTTGTCCTGTTTCCGAGAGCCTGAGGTGACTTATTCAAATCACACGTTTGTGCAAATCTAAAAGACATTCAGTTTACATTTTTATGGTGAGAAAACACAGGAAATCCTTGTAATTGAAAAGCTGGAGGTTGCAAATGTTTGCCAATGTTGCTTAAGAAATAACTCAAAATGATCATGGCCACTAGCTCCATTTAGACATCTTTACAGAAACTGGACATTTGTCAGACAATGCAAACATGATCAGCACTTTAGAGTCATAACCAAGAGTGTCAGGGGGCCCCTGGTAAAATGTCACTCATATTAAAATGTATTGAACAGGAAAAGAGACACAAAACGACAACACGGAGGAACAAAGACACTACAATTAGAAAGAAAACGGCCAAAAAAGACACAAATACCTGAAAAGACAAAAAAAGGACCTTTAAAGAGACATAAAACCACAAAGACATGCAGAGAGACTACAAATAAAAACAAACATAGAGACACAAAATAACCAAGACACAAATATTCTACAAAGAGACAGAACATGACTTCAAAGAGACACAAAATGACTACAGAGAGACGCAAAGGAACTTCAAAGAGAAAGACAACAACCAAAGAAAAGACATAGATATACTCCTAAGAGACATAAACTGACCTTCAAAGAGACACAGATGACAACAAAGACATGCTACAAAGACAAACAAAATAACTACAAAGGGGCACAAAATAACCAAAAAGACACAAATATTCTTTAAAGAGACACAACATGACATTAAAGAAACACAAAACGACAACAAAGGCACACAAAGGAACTACAAAGAGAAAGAAAATGACAAAAAAAGATGCAAATATACCCCTAAGACACAAAACCACAAAACAAATGCTGACAACTACAAAAAGATGCAAAACAACAACATCCAGAGGTGGTGGGGCCTTTTGCACGTCTGTGCCCAGGGGCCCACTGTCTCATAATCCACCCCTGATACTTCGTCATACTGTGACATATTTGACAGTATATTTTAACCCTGCGATTTGTTTGTGATGTATTCTTTGTTTTTATCCCTGAACGCAAACGTTAATAAATCCTGGTTCCCAGAACAAACCCTGATTTGGCTGATATTTTAAAAGTGTCTTTTTGTTCACAGATCTCTGCTGCTGATGGGAGCACTCACAGTGATAGGAAGTGCAGTTGGAGCTTTTATAATGAGCATGGCAGTGCTGAGTCCCTGCCCACTGCTGGTTAATGAAGCTTCAGGTAGTGTCATCATTGTGAGTACACTGCCAGTCTTCATTTACACACTTTACCTCCGTTATCTTCCTCACTTGTGTATCACTGTGTGGATGTTACACAACACTACATGCAGGAGACCACAATGGACATATTCAAACTCACCTTCCTCTCCCTCCACAGGTGTTGGCCTGGATCCTGTTTGTTCTCACTCTGTCCTATGTGAAGGTGATTATTGGGGTGATCCTGCGGGATGAGGGTCACAGCGCCCTCGTGTGGTGTGGAGCTGTGGTGCAGCTGGGCTCTCTTCTGGGAGCTGTCACCATGTTTCCACTGGTCAGTGTCTACAGCTACTTTTCATCGGGGGATCCGTGCAACACAAAATGTCCCTAAATGAAGAGGTCATGAAGAAGAGACTGGAGGCAGATAAAGCGACAGCTCAAGATGTTTCACATCTTTGGTTGAACCATGATCCACGATTGTGGAGCAAGCATTGGTTTGTTCTTATCAGGATTTATTTACTTAGCATCATCTGAATCTCAACCTGTCATCTGAGAGATTTTGCTTGTTACAAGAAAAGCAAACCACAAATAGCCTACAGAGCTGCATAAAGTCATAATGTAGCTGCTTCAGACAGGATGGGATCTTTGCAGATGTTGTGGAAATACTCCACTACAAGTCAAAGTCCTGCATTCAAACCTTACTTAAGTATTATCAACTAAATTTACCTACTTAAAGTATAAAAGGCAAAAGTACTCACTGTGGAGTTAATTGTTCCCTGTCAGTATTATACTAATATATGTCATGTTTTTGAATTAATAGGGGAGACCAGGGTTGGTTGACATGCTTTTCACTCTGCCATACTTTTCTGGCATAATTTATGTGAGAATATTATAACCAGCAGCAAATGACAGCTTAAGGTCTCACCTATAACTATAAGTGTGTTTCAGTTGACACAAATGTTTTCTAAAACCTAGCGATGCATGATTAAAGTCTTGTGCATTTGTGCCAAACCAGTCCCATCACAGGCTGCTTGGCACAATGTTAAATTGCTATAGTTATGAAAAAGAAGCAAACAGCTAGAAAACATGAACATTTAACAGAATATCTGTCCATTCTGTAAAAGCAAACAACATTCCTAGGAAGTTCATCAGTAGGGATGTCTAATTACTCTTCCCATGGACCATCCAAAGTAATAATAATTAACTATCAATACAAACATTGTTTTTGATCTTTCAATATAGTTTTAATGTCAAAAAAATACAGTTACAGCTAATTGGAAAATTGGATGGACAATGTGCCAACCAACCTCTGCTAACATCTCACCCACTGCCATCACTCATTAGACTTTCAAATCTTATATTAAAATGTAGCTGACTCCTTTGTCTCATCTAGAAGTAACTGACTTCCAGAAGGTTCAACACAATAGATGAGCAAACATTGTGATGTTACATTTTTGTTTCTGTGACCGTCAAAAGACCAGAAAATAGCTGTGTGCCAACCAACCCCGGTCTCCCCTACTGCTGCATTATGTTGGATTATATTGCTGTAGATTTTGAAGCCTGTGCTCATTTTAACTACTGTGGGGTGATTTAATCTATATTAATGCATCATATTCTATAAGATCATTATATATTTGTTGCATGGGTGTCCTGTGAGAACCACATATCTCTAAAAAGTCAACTTCTCATGGTGTCAGAAAAACAGCCCTGTTTTCAGCTTTGTGATGATACAGCTGACCCAAGAGGGTTTTAAAGAGTTTATTTAGCTCAGGACAGTGGTTCCTAACTGGAAGGTGGTGGGTCCATTCTGAATGGACCTGCAAGTGACTTGCGAACGTGTCATGTTTGAAAATACCACACTTCTTTTTAAGTACGGTGAATTTCCAGTGCAATTTCCTGCTGTAAAAGTGAGAGAACAGACAGCTACTTGACAGAGACAACAAACTAACTCAATGACATGACCAAACACAAGTATAATGCTGAATACATCTAACTGTGTGGACCTTGAACTCATGACTGAGGAAGAATTGGGCCCCCCATGGCTGGATAAGTTGGGAACCACTGGCTTAGGAAGTAGGCAGCTTTTCTCAACACATAAAAGAACATTCCATCCCTCAGTTTATCACTTACATTCATGATGAAAACATCTGGAGATACATGGTTTTCACTAGACAGGAAGAGAATTAAAATTGTAATCTGTAAAGAAACTAAAGCTTTCACACACATTTAGTATAAAGTACAATATTTACCTCTGAGCTGCAGTGAAGTAGAAGAATAGTAAAATAAAAATACTCAAGTAAAGTACCTCAAAAGTGTACTTAAGTACAGTACTAGAGTAAATGTACTCAGTTACATTCCACCGCTGTATAAATCTACTCTGACAACAGTATTTGGGGCGGTACTCTATAACCAGAGTGTCAATTATTATCAAAACAGTAATATATGTTGAACATGTTAGATCTCCTGAAAATGGCTGTTATCAACCCAGAGCAAAAGTCTACTGTGTTGACAAATAGGCAGAGAACATTCACAAATTCACCAATATACGACTGTCAATAAAAAATAAAAAAAAAAGCAAGGAAAAAAGTAAATGTAAGAGTAAAGTTACTCCAGAAATATAGCTGACAATTTGTTTTTTCAATCTTGAAGTTTTAATTTGCTTAAAACTGAAACATCACTGATATGTGCGTGCTTATCTCTCTTATTTGTCAAGTCTTTAAGTGTTTATTTTCCTTAAAACAGTGGTTTTCAAACTTTTTCTGTCGTGCCCCCTTCCCCTCACAATTTTTTTAATTAGTTGTTAAGTGGGGAAGCAACTAATAAAAATTTATTCATGTTTAATTTGAGTGAAATAAAGATAAAATTAAATCATAAATCATATTAATTCAACATTGTTTCACTACATACTTTCCCCCTGGTCATCCCCGCTCCACCATCAGTGGCTCTGTGCACCTCCGGAGGGGCCCGCTCCACAGTTTGAGAACCACTGGCTCAGTGTGTCCTTTCTGTTACACTGAGCTGCATCTGACCAGCACAGTTTATAGAAAAATAGATATTTGAATAAGTTGTGTTAAAACAAATGATTTGTAATATAACAATTATGAAATCATATTGTTGTTTTTTTTTAAAAAATGTATGTGTGTTTAATCATATTATTTATTGTATGATGTGACCTTACACTATAAACATATAATCCAAACATTTTAAATAACATAATGCCCCTGTCGTCTTTCCATGCCGACCTGCTGCACACAAACAGGACAATCAGTCAACAGAGGATGCTGAACATACATTTTTTCAGAATACATCATACTGTGCTGCTGTGTTCTACAAATAGATTGATAAATAAATAAATAAACGCATAATTAAAGTTAGTGAATAAAAATAATAACAAAAGAACAGTTCAAGACTACACTTAACTGACATTTCCCTCTCTTCTCTATAGCTTTGTTGCACCACTTAGACAACTCCCAGTGGCCCACATCATTGAAAACAGCCCCAGAATAAAAGTATACACAAAGGTGTAAAGACAGGGCTGCCCACATAATTATGGTGTAGATTATGCTTAAGGACAAAGTCTGGTGTTTAAATTAAATTATATCCATCTCCTGATTGTAAAATACAAAGTTTTCTTTCATACACAAAAACAAATAAGACATATTTTTTTATTCTTCCCCCATGTCACACTTGCAGTACAGGGCAAGAGAAATACTCCCTCCAATTTACATATATTTTTCATATGAAAATATCATCAACATTTCCATAGATACTCTATTATTTATCCTGTAATCTCCATTTTGGCATTAGAGACAGAAACCTGCAAAATGAATGAGTGATTCAGTCATTCATTTCCTGTGACTATCCTGTAGCTGGGGGCCACAGACATGTCAATCAAGGCTCAATCCAAGAGGTGTGTATTCCTCAAGCTTGGGTTCTCTACCAGAGTCCTGGGAGTTTGAGGGTTCTGTGCAGTATCTCAGCTGTTCCTAGGACTGCACTCTTCTGTACAGACACCTCAGATGTTGTACCTGGAATCTGCTGGAGCCACTCTCCCAGTCTGGGGGTCACAGCCCCGAGTGCTCCGATTACCACTGGCACCACTGTTGCCTTTACTCCCCACATACTTTCTAGCTCCTCTTTCAGCCCTTCGTATTGTTCCAGCTTCTCATGCTCCTTTGTCCTGATGTTGCTGTCATTCTGGATTGCTACATCTCTTACCACTGCCTTCTTCTTGGTTAGCCATCACCAATTTGTCAGTCTGGATCTGGAAGTCCCACAGGATCTCAGCTCGGAGGTGTCTTCCATTCTGACTTTGGGACTTGTATTTAATATTCTGGGGGATGTTTTGGGCTCCAGATTTTGCTACAGAGTGAGCTCTCTTGACTTTCATGCTACTCTTTGGATGCAGCAGCACAGACGAGGAGAGACTCTGCACCATGAGGCTCTGAGATAACATTATCTCCTCTCTTCTGCTTGGAAGTGGTTAATTTACAGCTCACAGATACTTAATATGACACAATCTCTTGCTTTTGTTTGAGATCTAGTCTTGGCAAAAAATGGTGTTGCACATTTTTGACCCATCATTAATGCTGTTAGCTTGTTTACTATATTGCATCACTGTCACTCTGAACATCCTGCTGTGCCTGTTAACACTTTATATTGAAAAACCCCCCTGAAAAGTTGAATATTCGTATTAAATGGCCAAATTTGACTCAACTCAACTCTGAGTTGTGTACAGCCCTACATTTTTCAATTGTTCTCAATGAGGAGCAAGCATATGCAGCTGCTTAGAGAGAAAACGCTGCACTCAGAGGTTTTTTTTTTTCAGTGTTCCACCTTTTTTGTGCTATGAGTGCTTTAAACTAAAAACTCTTTAAACTTTTCAGAAAGGCGCTGGTGATGTCACTACCACTTCTTTAGCTAGGCTGCTGTCTAGCTAAAATATTTATATTGTTGTCACAGAAACACAACCTACGTGCAGCATGTCATTAAAAAAAGCATTGCCAGGGCCTAAAATGTTTTGGTTGCCTGTTAAGTTGCATGGGCTGCCGTGCTGAGCTCAGTGGCACTGAGAACATTATATTAAACACAGTTTATGCTGTATATTTCATTGCCCAAATGTAATAGTTCAATGTATTGTTCAGTTTGTAATGCATACCAAAGTGAAAGCCTCGTTCTGAACGGTTAAATATGAATATACATATATAGGCTTCTGTGTTAGTAGAGGATGATTTTCGCCTCTTACTTTAAGCAGGTGAGCAGCTTCCCCTGGGTGGAGAGGTAAAGCAGTGGATGCACAACACTTGCAGCAGACAGTACAAATATACACGCAGGTGTTACTATACATTCATATATCTTTTCATTCTCATACCTGAACCATTGCAGGTAAGTAACTGGGACGTAACACAACAAGGTGATGCGTGAAGTGGCACGGACAGTTTTTAGGGCTCTCCTCTTGCTAGGATGCAGCAGGTCTTTCCCCGGGCTGGACTTCTTAAGCGCCCTTGCAATATTGAGGTTGCACATCACCATCATTGTAGTCATGACCAACATCAGACCCGAGGGGACTTGTGAGAAGGAGGGAATGTCTGGGGCCAAAACATTCGCCAAAGCAGTAGGCACAGAAAAGAGCCACACTGTCACAGCACCAACCTCCCTGAATCTGTATTTCTTCAGCAGAGGATAAGACGTGGGGTAAATCACAGCAACATATCTTTCCAGGCAGATAAAACTCAAACACATTGGCCCTCCGATCTGCACATACACGAACAAAAACTTCAAGATGATTTGGCTGTTTTGTGGCAACAAAAACAGGGCAAATAAATGCAAGGTGGAAACCAGGTACTGCATGTTGTGGAAAAGAGCTAAATTGCAATTCAGGATATCTGAAGTCTTCTTGGACTTGAAGGTGATCCACAGCAGTCTGGCAATCACTGGCTGTCCAGTGAGGGAAGTAATGATGTCGTTCAGTGAGAGAATCACCAAATGGGCCTGTTGATACTGACAGGACTCCGGTTTGCCAAAGATGGTGGTGACGTTTTTCTCACTCTCTGTGTTATTCATTTTATCAGACTGATGTTCAGACCTGAAAGAACCAGTCAGAGAGAAGCTACTGATGGACAGTTAAAAATTTACATCACCTTAGATTGAAATTTTAATACAAGAGCAAAGGAAGCTGCATATCTGATTCACCCAAAGTGTGTGAAGGAACGCTATCGCAGGTCCTTCCTGCCTGCTGCTGTAAGGCTATATAACCAGCACTGCTCACTGTAAACTGCACCATGGACACTTTATAGACACCACAGCTGTCTGCTGTTTTGCACATATAATCACTTGCACGAGATGTGCTCCCTTTATCCACTCCTCATTTTCATTCATTGCTGCTCATTCTTATCCACTTCTCATTATTATTATTATTATTATTGTTATTATTATTATTATTATTATTATAGTTATTGTTATTTATCGCCATTTCTTGTATTTTTGTACTTATTTTGCATGCCAAGTTTTTTAAGTTTTAAGTTTTTAAGTTTAAATTTTGAAATCTTTAATCTGACTGCTGTAACACTGGAATTTCTCAATTATGGGATCAATAAAGGTGCATCTTATCTTATCTTATCTTATCTTATCTTATCTTATCTTATCTTATCTTATATCTGCAGCAACATTTTCTGATTCCTTCATGCCTAGATGTGTTTGACCTTGTAATTTTGTCAGGAACAGTTTTAATTGTACAGTGCTGTATGCCCTGGGTTCCCCCAAGGAATGCCTCGGGGTCCCCCAGGAGGAGCTGGAAAGCGTTACTGGGGAGAGGGACGGCTGGGGTGCTTTGCTTGGCATGCTGCCCCCGCAATCCAGCCCCACATAAGCAGATGAAAATGGATGGATGGAGTACTTTACCATAAACCCTGACTTATTAAAATACACCGGTGCTAAATTATTTCAATGTTTTTCCGGTGCAAATAAAGGTCTTTAAAGGAATACTTCACAAACAAAGTAATCATTTGTATATCAATTACTCACTCTGTGTCATGCTGAATTTGTGAAGTAGTATTTTTCCTGCATGCCTCCATAGTGAACAGAGAATCCAAAAACAGAGAAATTCCTGGTGACGTGATGTCATTGGAGTCCATCTTTAACAATAGCAAAACTTCAATAAAGCATCTGTTTACAAAGCCTCACATAACTTATGCAGTGTAATCCAAGTCTTATTTAGCCAGTTGTATAATCAGTACACAGTATACATGCATTTTTTGCTAAAATTTTAATATTTAAAACTGAACTGAAAGTGAATCTTATCAATGCTCCCTTCAAAGCCAGACTCCATTGACAAAAACAATCATTTTATCTCTGTGAACACAGGAGCTGTCTACCGCTGCCTCCATCGGTTAGTTTGTGTTATTGTGTGACCTTGGTGTTTTAAAGGTTAGTCTGGATTCAGCAAAGACACATGATAACACAGACAACTAACTGATCGATGCAGTGGTAGATCAGCAGCTCCAATGTTTAGCGAAGTAAAATGACCCAATGACTAAAATGCTTTGAAGTGAGCAAAGATAAGATTCCGTTTCAGCTCAGTTTTCAATACTTAAATTTTAGTGAAAATGCATGTGTTTGGGAAGTACTGAGCTATTACTATGTAAATGAGACTTGGATTATACTGCAAGAGTTGTGTGAGAGTTTGTACAGTAATGTTTTGATATAGTTTTACTGTTTTTAAAATCGAACCACTATGACTTCATTTCATCAAGAATTTTTGTTTGGATTCCTCGTACACTGTGGAGGAATGCAAGAAAAACGTTTTTTGTTTTTTTTTTCATTAATTTAACATAACATGGGGTGAGTCATTGCTATACAAATGATCATTTGGAAGGTGAAGGTTTTCTAAATCAGTATCTTGAAACTAGACAGAATAAAGCAGATTGTTGCATTGAAATGAAGAAGAAGGACACTTGATTCCTGAAAAATTAATAAAAGCAATTTGCTTTTAGTTGGGAAAAAAAATAAATATAACTGTGCTGCTAGAATTCTTTGTTTCTTTTGAAAAAATATGATTTTTTAGGACATCACTACAGACAAGGAGACTTTATAATGTACATTTATGCAGTGTAATCATGTTTGTAATTTAAAATCTTTATGTATGGATGTAATAGCAGACATAATAAAGATTATATTTAACTGTCCTCATGTCTAATTTCTTTTAGAAATCACGTTACCTTGAGCTGTCAATTATACCAACAGTATATTCATACAATTATATATAATATAACACAACACTCATGAAGTCGGAGCTTACCAGGTGTGCTCAGCTGCTGCTCAGACGTGACCAAAGAGTGACTGACCGGCTGAGTAAAAAACAACACCTGATTTTCCTAAAAGACGTGACAGGTGCAAAGCAGCCAAGCAAAACCAACAAACTGTGACCCCATCACACCCTGATTTTCCACAACAGCAGAGTGTTGTGTCAGGAGGATCAGGCATAAACAAAATACAGACATCATGATGTATGAAGTGTTGGCAAAGCTGAGAGTCATTCCATGTGTAGAAATCCAGCAAAGATCCTGCAGACCACCAGGTGTCAGTGTGCACTGTAACATCTACCCACTGCACTGGAAAGGCCTTTAAGACTAATATTACACAATAATGAATATAAAAACCTTGTGAAACAGAAGATGTTAGGTTGTGGATGTGGAATCTATTCTAACTGGTGTTATCAATCATAAAGTATTATGTGCAATAATGTTTTTTAGCAGTAATCAAACACTGATGGATCTCCAGTGCAGTGTGGTCTCTGTGGATGCAGGGAAGAGTAAGATTAGTTTGTGTGAGTGATGGTTGTAGGTTTAATGGATATGAGGTTTATTTTTGGGTTAAAGCCACTACAGCACCACACTTACAAAATAAAAAAGTAAAAAATCAGTTACTGTGAAAGAAGCTTGTTTTTCAGCAGCCTAGGGACTGTTCATTTCTTGTTGAGGGGGAGCATGTCAAATAATTTTTTAAGCGCTGGGGGGGACTTTTTTTATTTTGGCTTAGAGAAGGGGCATAGAAAATTAAATGGTGGTATTTTGTATTTATTCTATTGCAGATTTTTAAAGATAAAATGCCTTCCAAACCTGCAGGCAAGTTTGAAAGGCATTTTTTTTTAAATCTGCAAAATTACACCATTTATCATAGCCAGAAACTGTAAAAACAGGAATTATCATTAGATTTTCAAAGTTCTGAGGGTCATTGGGCACGTCATTTGTGACGAATGCCTCCATCGGTAAACAAAATATAACTAAAACTTAGCTTAACATAGTGATATTTCATCAAAATCACTTTTTTCTACATCTCACTTAAAATTTCATTCATTCCTTCATTTCATTTTATTGGCCCAAAATAAATCGTTTGTCCTGACTAACCAGCATGGACAGCAAGAGTGAAAAAAAACAACTTTTAACTTTAAAACGTCAAAGGGTTAACTTTAAAAATCTAATAACTAATGTATGCTAGGAGGAGGCTCATGCATTTTCTGCCAGTCACTTAGGGAGGCCCAAAGAAAAATATTTGTAGCTACGGGTAGGCTCAATTACCCTGGCGTTCCAGACCCAATCCGCAAAACACGAATGGGTCTGGACACGGACTGTACATTTCCTCTATTCCCGAGGGGCAGTATCAACAGCTGTCACTCAAAGTGCCCCTTCACGCAATTGGAAAGACGGAAAACCAATCAGAGTAAACGAAACGTGTGACGTAGGCTAGCACAACGCCACTGTAAACAGACCAGCAAGCTGCAGCGGAGATGAGCTGTGATGATGTCTGGGAAAGAGTGTTGCTGTCTTTGCGGATTTCCTCCTCACTGTGGACTCCGAGTTGCATGGCTGTGATTCCCAGCTTGGTCGCTTCGGTGACCTGCTCCTCCATGAGAGCAACTAGCCGAGAAACAACAATAGCCACTGGGTTTTCACTGAGTCCCATCTTTTTCCCAATCAACGGAGCCAGTTGGTAAACACATCCACATCCAAGATGGCAAACACATCCTTTTTTTTCCAATAAAAGCTTTCAGTGCAGCCATTTGTTCTGCTTTTAAAGAAAATGTACATTCCAGTTCGTTCAACACATTTACCATCGCAGTTTCAAAATCAGTAGTCATGTTGGTTGTTTACGAAATGCATTCACTCCGCTCCTTGTCCCTCCTATTCTGATTGCATGGCCAGACTGATCTGCGGAGCGAAATAGAATATGAGCTTGCGAGATTAGGATGGTTTCACCAGGCTAAGGCTCAATATAAAAAACAAACAAAAAAAACAAAACAAAAAAAAAGCCACCCCCTCCTCTGATAAGTAAAGAACAGTCCCTTACCAGTACTTACTGGACATTTGAAACAAATAAAACCCAAGTTCTTCACTTTTCCTGTGAACAATTTAACTTGAATCTGGTAACTGGCCTAGAATTTATCGATGCTGTTGTTAATATGAATCTACTCTTAAGGCATCTCCCTCTCTTTCATAATATGATGACTGATTTCATGTCCTCTCTACAGTATGAACAGGTCACTCAGATCCAAGAGATGAAGGCTTATTTATTGACAAATACACAAAATAGATCACAAAGCAGAATTATGTGTTGTAGAGCAACAATAACCTCCTTGGTAAACATTTCAGTATGGCTTCGGTTACATGGATTAAGACTCATAAATACATATAAAAACATGAGAACAAAGTGTGTAAGCCCATTCAGTTTTACTATAAGAGCGCAAACTAATGAGTAGATAAACCACAGTATGTCGGTAACCATGTCAGAGAGGCTGTATGATGAACATGACTAAACAGAGCACATGCTAAGAGAATAAATATGAAAATAGAAAAACAAACATCAAAGACTTTATATATTTGTATTGCTGTTCACTTTTGTTAGGTATTCTTTGGATTAGAGACAGTTACATTCTGTGAGAGACGACCGGCATGTTGCATATAGTAGCTTCCAGAGAAAAGTCAAGCTTTGTCAAAACCGAGATGATTTCGTCTTTGATAGAAATGACTGTAGCCAACAGTTTACTCCAAAGTTCATGTTGATTTCAAGTTTCGATGCAGAAATGACACAAACT
Source organism: Epinephelus lanceolatus (assembly GCF_041903045.1). NCBI lineage: Eukaryota > Metazoa > Chordata > Actinopteri > Perciformes > Serranidae > Epinephelus > Epinephelus lanceolatus. The sequence goes on along the minus strand of NC_135749.1, from coordinate 28,650,615 downwards.
GACTTGTTATTCTGTGACTACACAGTTATTTGTACTGTATGAGTGCATGAAGACATATGACCTCTAGATGAGGTTTGGGTAACTTGTTGTTAATTCAAGTGACAATAAATTGTTATCTTAAAGGGTCAGTTCAAACCAAACCAAAAACACATATTTTTACTCTTACCTGTTGTGCTATTTATCCGTGTAGATTGTTTTGGTGTGAGTTGCTGAGTGTTGGAGTTATCAGCCTTAGAGATGTCTGCCTTCTCTCTGGTATAATGGAACTAGATGGCACTCAGCTTGTGGTGCTCAAAGTGCCAAAAAAATACATTTGAAAAACTCAACAGCAATGTCTCTTTCCAGAAATCATGACACGGTTACTCAAGATAATCCACAGACCTTGTTGTGAGCAGTTTCATGTAGGAACTATTTTCTTTCTACCAAACTACACCCACCGACTGTATCACCGTGCAGAAGGAAGCGTGCATCCACTGCTAGCTCACCTCACACCACTGAGCTCAGGCTGTTCTCATGCACTATTTGTATGTTTTCCTATGTAAAGTACTGCACCAAAATTTGTACATATCCCACATTATCATGAGCCAGTAATTTGTGTATAACCCACATATTTGGGAAGGCTGTGATCAGAACAGAAGAGCACTCCTTTAAAGATGCAAGTTGGGGCACAGGCTGGGTAACAAACCAGAACCTTTCCTACCAGGAGACTGGTGTTCAAAACTGTGTGAACTTTGAGTCATTTCAAGGTATGTTGTCAATGTGTTTCTTTTCCTATGCCTAACCTTTTAACTTAACACTGACTATGTAACATTACTTTAGGTATGTAATGTTGTTCGTAGAGCTCTAATTTGTAAGATATCATACATATCATTGTGTGAGGATATATTGCTGAGCTAGCTAGCGTTACAGCTCAGCCAAGAAGGATGCCATTAATGTTTACATTTCATGCTGTAACAAGCATGAGTCTCTCATCCATGAGTAGATGCACGCTTCCTTCTGTGCGGTGCAGTTGGCTGGTGTACTCCAGTAGAAAGAAAATAGTTCCTACATGAAACTGCTCACAACAAGGCCTGTGGATTATCTTGAGTAACAAGGTCATGATTTCTAAAAAGAGACATTGCTGTTGAGTTTTTCAGATGTATTTTTTTTTGGCACTTTGAGCTCCACAAGCCGAATGCCATGTAGTTTCATTATACTGGAGAGAAGGCAGACGTCTCTACGGCCATTATCGCCAACACTCAACAACTCACAGCAAAACAATCTAGACTGATGAGTAGCTCTACAGGTGAGAGGAAAAATGTGCATTTTGGATTTTGTGGTGAACTGCCCCTTTAATGGAATATAATCTAAGTAATACCACAGGTTTAGTGGTTAAGTGCTTACTGTTATTTGTGAATACAGAAAATGTATTCGATTTTTATTATTTACTAAATATGATTTAAATGCAGCTTTTAAGAGAAGAAGTAACACATTCTTCATTTTACAAATTAAAAAAAAGTTGATGAAGTTCATGAGAAATTAAACAAACCCTTCATCAGTTCAACACACCCAGGGGTTTTGTTGCTACAGCCTCACTGAACAGTAGCTTTTGGGGGGCTAATCACAATTCTCTAATCATGCTACTGTTTGCCTTGTCTTTTATCATTTAACATTACCCCATTATCACCATTTGTAGCCTCTATTCAGCAAAAGTTACATTATCTTACTTTATAAAATCTTTCATCTGTTGAAGTTGAACCTGTGAAGCCAAACTCAGGCCACGTTTTTCTGTTTCCAGTCAAAAAGGCACTTCTCTTTTAAATTGTCTCTCTGTAAAGTCAGATACGCAAACTGAAGCACTACAGATACTGTATATACAAATATCATAACTCATAGGCACTGGATCATTTACAAACTGCAGCAAAAAAGACATATAAAACATGTTTTGGTCCTCTAAAAGCATACTTTGTTGTGGGGTGGCAGGTTTGGTTGCTACATACTCAATTTACATGTCTTTAAAAAAGTCAGTCATGTGATTTATTCCTTGGATAATTTCTGTGTAAAGGCATTATATATATGAAAAACAAGGCACACGTTGGACCCTGGTCATCTGGACAATACATTTACATTTGTTCTTTTTGCATTTTGTTTTGCTGCTTCTTCCTGCACGCTATAGTCCAAGCATGAAAAGCACAATGTCCATCTTTTGTTTGGTGTTTCCCTTTTTTTTTTTCTGTGTCCCGTGTCAGTTTTGTTGGTGACGGGAAACTATGCATGGCTGTGGACGGAGATGCTCGACAGGTCGTTCCTGATGATCTCATTGACTGCAAAAGGAAAAAAAAAGAGAGAAGAGGACGGTCAGTATTTATGACCTCCAAATAGAGTAAAGTCACCATGCTGAGTGGGTACATGTACAGCGTAATGTTAAAGGCCCTGAAAACTTATTTTCTCAGTTCGCATTTTGCTACTGATAGGATCTAATATGAACACATTTTTTTCCAAACTCAATCTTTGATTAATGTTTATTTAGTTACAAATATTAATGTTTATTTTAAGTGGAAATAGACACAGTTTTTGCTTTAACTTGTCATCATGAAGTTGATTGACTATAAAATAAGGACACCTTCTGTGTTTCAGTCTGTTTCCTATAAACCTCCCTTTCACTCTGCAATTCCGTCTGCCACTGCGTACCATCTCCCAGGAAAATTAAGGCCTGATCTACACAACCGAAACAGGAAGAGGACAGTGCTTTTGCTTTCCCCATCAGCTACCAGCAGCTATCCAAAATTACCAGAGAGACTCAATGTAAGTTCTTTGCAGTTACTATTTCCAGTAGCAGACATGGCGGACGCCAGAGCGACAGAAGTAACTGTGGAAAACAAAATGCAGTGTGTCCTGTGCCGTTGGTAGTTGCAAGGCTCTGAGGAAAACAGAAAGGATTATGGTTGTCTTTGCAACAGTGGCACCAAAAATAATACCAATGGAAAATGCTGGGGGGAGAGAAGATGAAAATGTGTCTATTTCCACTTTAACAGCTAAAACAATATTAATGAATTGACAATAGGCAATAAGCATAAACTCTATAAAAAATAGCAGACAAAGCCACAATGACATCTTTCATTGATTTGTGGACTCCCATTTTGGAGCCTTGAGTTTTTGCCAAACCCCTGGGAAGATTGCTTTGGAGCCAATGTGACACAGTGGCCAAACCGTGGAATTGCAACTTCTGGGTTCATCACGTGAAGCCATTGGTCCAAAAAGACTTTTTCTACATAGAATTAAACTGTGAAAGGGACGTCTGTAAATCGTGGGTTACCGCAGGTTCTCCAGCTTCCTCCCACAGTCCAAAGACATGCATGTCAGATTCACTGGTGACTCTAAATTGCCCGTAGGTGTGAATGTGAGCATGAATGGTTGTCTGTCTCTATGTGTCAGCCCTGTGATAGTCTGATGATGTCAGGGTAGGTAGTCACTCACCGAGTGTCAGCTGGGATGGGCTTCAGCCCCCCCACGACCCCTACCAGGATAAGCGGTTATGGAAAATGAATGAATGAATGAATGAACGTCTGTAAATCAGTGGATACATTTTTGGAGCGTCACAAACCCTGCGAAACATTTCACTATCAGGATTTGATCCATTTGGTCAGATGGCACTTCTGAAGTCTAGAAGAGCGGCATGATCAAATCATTTCATCCCCATTCAAGTTATCAGTGCTCTAGACTGGAAGTTAGCTTCTCAGCTAGCAACAGCCTCTGATGCACTTGCTCTATGGGCAACACAATGTGGATGAGCCTGGCAATTTTATACCCAGGAAGTTGATCTTTTTCGGCTTCATGCACCACTGACAAGGGCCCTCCTCCAACGCCATCCAGTTCTCTTTATACAGCCATGATTTTGGCTCTTGCCAAAAATCTGACTGAGAAGCTGAGGACACTATCAGCAGACAGCCATTCGACGCTGCCTGCCCTCAATTATGCATAACTTTAAGCCTTAATAAAATGTAAATGGATGAGTTATATAAAAATTAACCCCCCATTTGGTTGTAATGAAGAGGGAGATTAGTTATAGAGATCAAAACGTTTATATGTACCAGGCTGTATACATGGTTATTTCTGCTGTTAAGTTGGGCATTTTAACATGGGGGTCTATAGGGACTGACTGGCCTCTGGAGCCAGGCTCAAGTGGCCATTTGAGGTACTGCAGTTTTAGCACTTCATATTGCCGCTTGGTTGTAAGTCACTGTGGGTTCATCATTACAAGTGACCCTTTTTACATCACACATAGTTATTTCTTCCATTGTTACTATCAAATATATTTTAGTGCAGCTTTAAAGTTCCAGCCACTGCGAATATAAGTCCTCTGAGCTCTGAAGAAGCTGTTATTTCCTCTGAGCGAAGCTAATAGAATCACTTTATATCTGAGATCCCCAGACCTTTTTTATCAAGAGAGATGATGCAACCTCCTGCTGTCTCTTAAGGATCCAGGTGCACTTGTTTATCTGTTTTCATCAGCTGTGTTCTTTGGCTGACGGAGGGGGGTGGGGGGGTGATCCAGGAGTAAGTGAGGCTGACTGAAGCTAAATCAGAAAAAAATACATAGATATCAATGCACCGATAACAAGAGAAAAGGACAAATCTTTCATTTTTCTCCTCACTAAGGGGGATTGAGTGGGTTCATTTTTCATTAGCTTTACTGTTCTTATCTGTGAACTAGTTTATTACTTTGAAGAGATAGTCTCCACAGTTCCTCCCTCTCTAATCAGCCTCCAGGTTCAGGTTCAGGCCCTCTTTTCTCAGCTCTCACAGGGATGAGAAATGTGAGAGGGGAAGGGGAACACCCCTGGCTGGATCCGGCCCCCGAGAAACCGAGCCAGCAGGCTGATGGGAGGAATTCCCTCTGACTGACTGGACGCTGGAAAAGCAGCCTTGGAAACCTGAGATTCCCCTCCACACAATGGAGTTACTTTTTTTTTAAAGTTTATTTTCATCGCAGGCAGCAGAGCAGCCTTTTCCTCAGTGACCCAGCACTGGCACAGCCATTTCCTACCAGAAATACCACTTGCTTCCTACTACGAGAAAGATGACAGGGTGTACGTGCCTCGCAAGAGGTGGAGGAGGCCACCATGGTGAAAAAACACAAAACATACAAGTGTGTCATCATTACCTTTAAGAGGGTAGAATAATAAGTCAGGAGGAACTCATAATAGCTCAAAAATGTGGGTGCAAAACAGCAAATCACCCAGACAAGAGTGATATGTTACACTCGTCTAGACATAAAGTTCATATGCTTGGCGTGCTGGTTGGCTGCTATTAATACGGCAACAGGAAGATCTCTTGAGAGATTTGATAACTGCAGCACAACAGAGATCTCACAGGAGTGTGTGACAGAAACACACTGAAGCTATTATGTGACTATGAAGACAGGGTGAGATTCACAGCAGGATGTCTTCATGGAGAACTTGGCAGTGTGGGAGATAACTCGTCAAAACAGCAGTGACATTTATATTCAGGTGCTTTAAATCATTTCCTCTTGATTTAGCAGAGGGCCAAAAAAGGATAAACTCATCATCCATGTTCAAAAGATTATTCTTAAAGGAGTACTCCACTAATATTACACAGTGTTTAATATCTCCTGTGGTTCTGGACAGAGTCTTCTGAGCAAATAATCCTGATTACAGCGTGTTGGGTTAGGAGACCACAACTTCATAACAGAAAGTGTTAGCAACCTTTTTTTTTAAAATGGAGTATCATTTTTTAATTTTCTGTTAATCAGTGTGCCATATCAATATAATGTCAATCCATCGCTCCTCAAAATGCTCCTTGAAAACCTTGGCTACGTCCTTCTCTTTTATTGTTTGAGGCATTGGTTCTATGCATCAGAGCTCCTCCCTTAAAGACAAATCACAGTGTAGCCCCTTTTCCACTGCACAAATAACCCGCTAACACTCGCTAACATCTGGCTTTTTAATGTAATAGGAATCGGTGTTCACACTCAGGTCAAATGGCTCTGCAGTAATCACGGGGATTTACTGGCTCCAGCTCGGATCGGCATTGATGGAAACACAACACCCAGGTGAACGTCCTAATTTTAGCCCCTTAACTGGTGAGATGCAATGATCTGCCACCACAAAATAACATTCCTCTCGTCCAGGCCACACTCAAACATCGATCCAAATTAGTCTGCACTGAGTTTGAAAGACAGATTAAATAAATAAGAGATAAATGAAAAGAAGTAATCACAATTAAGTTTTTACAGGCCCCCATGCTGCTTTCTACTGTTTAATAACCTGTTTTCGAGCCTGTCCTTGACATTGAACATGACAAACCAAAAAAACAAACAAAAAAACAACAACACACACACACAAACACACACACACAGAAAGGCATACTCATCTGCGCCATGTTCACGTTCGCTCTAGTCTACTGGCAATGAGAAAGGAGTATATTTTTAGCTGGTTTTCCCATGTGTTTTCCCACATACACACGCTAATTTTGGTGGTATGTCTTCCTATGATTACCAAACGTGGTATATCATTCACATCCACACTTCATCAAGTGTAATACTAAATATCGTGCTGCGCTCTGTTTTCTCCCATTTAATCAATGTGTCGTTTTTGTGTATGGTTTCAAAATGGCATTTAACACTTGATGTTTGGCAAACAACGTTTTCAAGACACACAGTACACACTGCATGGCACTTCTGAATCACAAAACTCCACTCCTCTACATATGTGTATATATATACATATATATATATATATATATAAATATATGTGTGTGTGTAGTTATAGATATATATATATATATATATGTATATGCGTATATATATATATATATATATACATATATAATATATATTGAAATCTTTATTCTTGTTTTAATTTTTGATATACCTGTTATTATTTCTTTTACTTTATCTCTACTATTACTGTCTTTGAGCTGCTGCAATAATCAGATTTCCTCACTGGGGATCAATAAAGGTTTATGTTATCTTATTTTCAATACAGTACCAAAATCAACTTGGAGTGAATACTTCAGCTTTTTTTTTCTTTTGTTAAAGTTAATATTTTAGGTGGTGATGCTGTTGTGAGCAGGCATTAAAGACTCAGTAATGATGCTTTCAAGAACACTCATATATCTAAGAGTAGGCTGCCCAACAAAACTGTTCTTTAAAAAAGAAATAACGTTTTTGAATTTTTGTTGTTTTTTTACCTTTTGTTTGACTTCTTAGTTAAAATATTCTCTGCTCACAGCTACTTTACCATGCAGAAATAATGGAGCTTTGATGAATAAAAATGTGACAAGTAGTTAATAATAATAATAATAATAACAATAATATTAACAATGATAACGAATAAACACTCAAACAAGTTTCAGCTCTCTGCAGGTTGATACTGAAACAGAGGAGGCTTGGAAGGTAGAAAAATCAACCAAGAAACGTCTGCTTTTTGTGTTTGTGATTCTCTGGTAATGTGCTAAAAAAATGCAAAGCCGCTGGTGCTGGCCTGTATTTTAGCCGTGTATTATACATCATGGAAAATGGATACACCCATCTGTTAGAGCACAGTGGAGGGAATGAAATCTGACGAGGTGGTTAATGATTAATACTTATGTTTATACGGTAATGCAAGATGCTTTCTAACATAGCTCATCACCAGGACAGAATGCTGCCGCCAGCCATGTGAATGTGAGAATATGACCAATATCACCAAAAAGACATTCTTGAACCAGAAGAAATAAACACTCTAACCTCATCTCCACCCTCCTACAGCGTGTCGTTCCGCTGCCATGTGTGCTCTTCTCGGCCCAGACTGAACTGACTGACCTCGTCTCCTCTATTTGATCTGGCTTTGACCTTCTGCGCATCTGGAGGTGGAAGGATATAATCTTTGAGTTCAAAAACCTCAATGGGACGTTATTACAACGACTTCTCAACGCGCACATCGAGCCCTGACGTCGGCTGTAAATTTAGCACATCAAGACACTGTCAGAGCTCCACATCATGTCATCACCTGTTCGGTAGCTATCAAAATCACGGATGAATTATGGCGTTCAGATATTTTTCCTTATGCATCATTGTGCACCATATGTGTTGGAATATTTTTCACATGTTAATGAAAAGGTGAAAACACTCTTGCAGTTTATTAACAAAGGAAGGGCAGGCAGTAAAACTTTATCTTTTGTCCCACTGAGGCCACAACGTTCACAAAGTTTACTGTTTATGTGTCCGTTGCCATGGCCCACTTTTCATTGTGGCGTCACATTTGATGTGGAGGATCTAATTGAAAGAAAAAGTCAATCTATTGATCTCTAAGTGTGTTTACAACGAAGTCCTAAAAATAGGCCCAGCACCAGTGTGACATCTGTGTCATGTGTCATCCGGTCACATTGATTCGTTCAGGAGAGAGTCGGGTGATGGAGATGCTTCAAACAAGTTTACAGCAGCTGGGTGGGACGGTAGACTCTGGGTGTTCATTCAGGAAATGTCACTTGAATTCTGATTAAAATCAAGAAAATAAAACAACTTCTTCTTTTCTTTTTTTCTTTTTTTTTTACAGTATACGTGATTTTAAAAGAGATGATGTTCAGTTACTGTACGGATCATTACTAATGTACAAAAATATAATTTCAAAAATACTTCAGCCCCAAATGACCATATCTATTGCTGTTTTTCTGTGTTTAATTTAATTAGTGGAAAAAATGTTGTTTTTCTTGCATCTCGCAGTCATGGGGTCCACAATTAATAACAGAGAACCTCCATCAAAACATCAGTTTACAAACACTCACACATCTCATGCGGTACAGACGTCTTACTTATCCAGTTGTATGCTCAGTTCCTCCTAAACAGACAGCCCTGAACACGTAAGCTGCTGGTCTACTGCTGTGTCCATCAGTTAGTTTGTTTGTGTTATTGTGAATTTGGTAAATCCAAACTAACACTATCCTAAAACACCAAAGTCCCACACAAACTGATCAATGCAGCGGCAGTCCAGCGGCTCCCGTGTTCAGTGAGGCAAAATTACTGTTTTTGTCAGTGGAGTTTGGCTTTGAAGAGAGCATCGAGAAGTTTCACTCCCTATACCCCATCCCAGTACCTCTGGTCCTCTCCACCCCTACACCCACCCTTGGTGACAGAGCATTCAGTGTGGCAGCCTCCACTGTCTGGAACTCTACTGGCAGAGATCCGCAAAGCTCCGTCTCTGGACATTTACAAAAAACTGCTGAAAACCTACCTACAATCATCACTATAACTATTTCTGTTCTTGTTTTGTTCACTCTGTTTAACTATTTGTTTATTTTGTTTTCTTACTCTGTTGAGTGGCCTTGGGCACACTGAAATGTACTGTATAAACCAATTTTATTTTTAAATTTACTATTAAAGAAAAAATAAATAAAGCTAAGAAAATATCCTCACCACAAGGTCAATTTGGTAACTGTTATGGAGGCTATTTTCATGCCACATGATCGTCATCAGGGGATGCAGTTTGCTCAGTTGTCAAATTCAAATTTTCATATTTTCTTTAAGAACTTCTCGTTCACGTTGAGGTTTGGATTTCATCGTTCATATGATTGTGATATGATCAAAAACTCCAGGACAACTACGAATTGGACCTTGTGGTCGAACTGTTTGCTCAGCGGCAGCTTTTGAGCCAACAAGGATAGAAAGTTTGTATCCGGACAGTTCACAAAAAATCAAAAACATATTTTTCCTCTTACCTGTAATGCTGTCTATTAATCTAGATTGTTTTGGTGGGAGCACAGTGTTTGAAATATTGGCCATAGAGATGTCTGCTTTCTCTCCAAGTCTAGATGACACTTGGCTTGTGGAGCTCAAAGCACCAAAAATTACATATGAAAAACTCAACAGCAATGTCTCTTTCCAGAAATCATGACCCAGTTACTCAGAGATTGTTTTGAGCAGTTTCATGTAAGAACTATTTTCTTTCTACTGAACTACAACCGCTGACCATATCACTGTGCAAGATCTCCAACACACAGCAACTCACACCAAAACAAACTGGATTATTAAACAGCAGGTAAAAGGAATAAATATGTATTTTATAACTGGTAAAGACTGAACTTCAGACTGTAAATACAGCTGGGAACAAAAGTACAGGAAATACAACAACATAGGCTAAAAATATGACTATGCAGTATACTGTATATATATTATGTAACAGTGTTACTCTGTGCTCGTACTTCGCTACTAATCTAACACAAGGCACTGCAATGTTAGTGAACTAATATGCCTCACACTTTACAGTTATTTAAGAACAAGGAAGGTGGGGTTTGATATGAAGTAATCCAGGAACTGGTTTCCTGTCCCATGGAGGTCCGCAGCAGCTGGAGCTGACTGATACAGCCCAGCTCTCTGACCAGGAAACCCCTGACAAACGAGGAACTCCCAAACAATTAGCAGGACAGCACTGTTTGCCTCATTAAGGGACGAAACGCGTCAACAAGATCCTGCGCCTGTAATAACACAATACTGCAGGGGAACCGATCAGCTGGAGAGATACTCAACAATCTCTCTGATCGCTGTGAATAAATCAGCTGAGGGACCGGAGCTGAGACAATGAGAGAAAAAAGGCTGGGGGGTGCAGAACACCCACGAACCCCCTCCCCTGCTTACTGCCACGTCAAGCCCAGGCCACAAGCCACGAGATGTTCTTGGCCTACATTACGAGGCTCTTACTGGGTTACTGCAAGTCAGTCCCTCAGAGCGGTTCTATAGTTCAGCTCTGATTCTGCCAATTTTTTTTTTTTTTTTGAGCTCAGGTATTATTTAAAAAGACAATATCTGGGGACAATAGCTTTTTGGAAATGGTGTGAGCTTTAAGAAAAAAGAATAATAGAAAAGGGAGAAGACCTCTGAGAAACATCTCTGCAAAAAAAAACCTTTTATACTAGAAAACTAGAAAATAAAGATATGCACTAAAACAATCCTGTGATAAATGACCTGTGTCACATGCATACACACCTACAAACTCTCGCACACATATGTCGATGCATACACAGTCATAAACAATAAATAGAGACACGCACACACTGTTTTGTGTGTTCTGTTGTTTTATCCTGAATCTACTGTATATTTTTTAACATGAATTTAAAATCTTGATCAGGGGCTGCAAATTAGCTTCAGCTGGACACCCTGCAGTATGTATATACAGTACATCACAGATGTTGCTGCTCACACACTTTTACACAGAGATTCTTCACAGAGAGAGAGATTTGTGTGGTGATTCAAGTAGTTAAATTACCTTTTTGCCAGTTTTGTGTCATTAACTATGACCAATTTTTGGCCCTCAAAGGAAAGGAATGATTTTTTATTTTTATTTTACTACTGCTTCTTTACTTGGACTCTACTCTCTAAAGGCAGGTGTCTGACTGTATACAAAGCCAAAGATGACATTCCTCAAACTTTCCCATGAATAGCTGGGTATTTTATGTTTTGGAAACGGCTCTCTATGACCTTTAATTTGGAAGGTAAAAGTAAAAGTGGTCTCTACAAGAAGTGAACTTTTTAGGCTGTTTTTAATTGAAGGGCTGATGCATTTCATTACATTGTTACACTAGTGTTTTTTTTCTTTTCTGGCCACTCATTGGATTTAAAAATGCACTAATAACTAACTGGCAACAAGTCATACCAGATGTGGATGTCGATGAATTATTTGATAAACCGCAGATTTTTTTCGTACAAAGATAGCGTGCTAATAACTAATATTTGAGAAAAGGAAGCAAGTGTTACTGTATAAAATCAGACAGATTCAACAGAATCTTCAGTCAGATACTTCTCACAAATTCTTTTCCTATGATCATCTAAAATCTCTACTCATCAATTATACAGTTCTGACATCTAACAAGGCCACAACATGCCATAAAAAAGCGTTTCGTAATGTTATTTGGCTCCGATCTGACTCCAGAATGCACATGTTTTGCTCATGTTACCTCACCACTGACAAAAGTCTTCGGCACACTACTGTGCAGTATAACGTATGGCTTTGGCCACCTCTTCCAGACTCTCTCTGTGAGCCAAAGGGAAGCATGCAAACCTCTCAAGTCAGCAAGTTTTATGGCAGCGTGGCCAGCCTCCATCTCCCTCAGCCTCAGCAGCGCTGGAGCTCAGACTGTGCACCCTGCAGCCTAGACCTCCGGCTCAGGGCCAGACAGCTACGATTCAGACTTTCCATGAGCAGACATGTTTGTAACCTCCCAGGGGACGGTGTGAAAAAATGAGCAACAGAAGGGGGTCCTGATTAATACAAGAGGGCTGCACAAACAGGGGGAAAGATATCAGCTCTGATTACTGACAAAATGGCAGCAACAGAGTTTGGGTGGGGATCAAAAACACCTGAGTGTGTCACTTTCATTTATAAGTGACGTTTACTGTGGCTGCTTGACACCATAAGTGCTTAAACATTCATGCACTTAAATTATTTGTGTCAAATTGGTCAGAAATTAAATTAAATTGCACTACATTAAATAAATAAATGCCAGTGATTCATCTCTATGTCTGGCAATAATGCACAGATAATGATATACTAAATTACAGCCCATAAACACAATCCTATTTCCACTGAATTCTTGTAATGACAGTCAGTGTCCCAGTTCCTCTAAAAGTCTCAGATATCTTAGTTTTAACGATCATGGCCAACACGAAATTACAGTAACACCACACCTGAACGAGGCCATAAAGCAAAGCGTTGCATCAAACTCTGCCAAAGGTTTTAATGAAGTGAGAAGCCATATTAAGTTTGGAATGCTTAGCAAAATTTCCTCCAATTTGCCAATGAAAACAAGTGTAATAGGGGGCCCAGCTCCTCAGAAATATCCATTATGGTTATGGTGGCGCACTTTAAAACTTTTCACTTTAACTACACCTGGTTTGAACCAAAAAATCCCCAAGAGACATGAGCACCAGTTAGAGTATAATTACAAATCAAATCTTTAGCCCGAGCCGGCCAAATATCCCCGCAGACAGGCCTAACAAGTGTTAATGTATTTACCCAGACTGTTCAGAGGAAGTGGCATGGGAGCAGTCTGAGTCCTGCAGTCTGCGGCCCAACAACAGCGTCTCACTCGCCATCGCCAGGAAGCCCGGCCAGACGATTCAGCGGGGGCTCTGGTGACGGATCAAAGCCCCCGCTGCTCTGTCCGCTAGATAGCTGCTGGTTAGTGTTGCTTCATCTACTGCACTCCCCTTTCTCCACGCAGCCGGGGACTGTTTCTTCTTGCCCCGAGGAAGATCATTTATCCAATTTATTTCAAATCACCACAGCGCAGAGCGCGCGGCCCCCTGAACCTCAGTGGTGAGCACAGAGGGCCTGAGCAGTGAGATCATAAAGTTTGTGCTCCTAAAAATCTGCTCTCTCTGAGATAAATAAAAGGAGTCACAAAAGCTGTGTTCATTATATCAGCGAGCTTTATGCAGGCTTGTCTCATTCAGGGTTTACAGCCAAATATATCAAATACAGGACCACCAGGTTTCTTTGCTCTAATTACCTCAGATGTTAGACGACAAAGGAACGGACCACAAAAGTGAAAGTATTCATAAAGAGATATTAAAAAACATGTCTTTGAACAGCCTCTATTCAAGTGAAGCAGGACTTGCAACAACAGTGATAAATCTTTTGTCACCACATCACTCCCACATCAAACTCCTGCTACAGTGGCCTGTAACTGACAGTAATATCATAGTTTCACAGTGTAGACAACTGAAGAGGTGTTGGGTTGGATAACTAATTAACAATATCCAGGCTGAATTCTGTTATAATAAGCAGAGCTAAAAATACCTCATGCATATGCATGGTCATGCACAAAAATTTTGAGCTGCTCAGCTCCACATGCACCAGTGCACGTAACTTGGTACAAATATGTTGCACAGGGCTGCAGACTCTCAGGCATTGATCGTTAACTCACACAATTGAAACTTTTCACATGTTCTCACGTCCATTGTCTCGAACAATAAAAAACACTCTGACAGACTTGGATTTCAATGCACGTTTACTCGTGCCGTATGGTATCGGTACTCGGAGTGGCCAAACGGACAAAGACTCACATTACAGTAATAATTTATCACACATTATAGTCTCATTGAATATGTGATGTCACTAAAATTAGTCCTAATATGATGAAAAGTTTTCATAGGTTTGCTAGAGCCATTTAAGCTTTAAAGTAGTCTCACTGCACATCACTGTGCAGGGGAGGCTCAAATGACATTGTAACACATTGCAAATAAATTTGTAAAAATCTCTCACAATGAATAAATGTTTTCTTTCAAAGGTTTCCTGAAGTTTCAGTGATGAGAAATAAGGCCAAATACACCAAACAGTGCAGTAAATAGCAAATTTTGGTGCACATAGTTTTGAGAGTGTTTTGAGACCTGAGAAACATGTGTCAGTTGATTTTGATGTTTTTTTTTCAGCCTTTATAGATTTAACGTGCTGCAATGTTTGTTTTTCGTGCTTTCTTGCTGAGACTTGAAGAAATAGAACCATAATTTTTGCACTGATTTTATCAAATGAAATATAACGTAGGGCTGCTCCCTGAAAGTTGAAGATTCAAATCATACGTCAGGGACCTCTCCACTGAACTCAGTATACAGTGTACTTCTGTGTCAGTCAGTATACAGTGTACTGCCTTCTGCTTAGAAGTTATGAATTTACAGCTCACAGCAACTTAATATGATATGGTGTCTGGCTTTTGCTTTATATCTAGTGTCTGCAAAAATGTTATTGAGTCAGGTACAGCCCTAGCTTAAGATGTAGTGAACTTTAAAGGTGTCGGTAGTCTGCTTTTCTAACTTTTGGACAGAGGCAGGCTAGCTGTTTCCCCCTGTTTCCAGTCTTTATGCTGAGCTAAGCTAACTGGCTGCTGGCTGTAGCTTCATATTTACCATACAGACATGAGTGGTATCAATATTCTCATCTAACTCCTGACGGGAAAGCAAAAAAAAGTGTTTTCCCAAAATGTCGAACTGTCCTTTTAACTGAAAATGGGTTAGTTTTTTTCCAAAACAAAAAAACTCCAAAGTGAGTTTTAAAGGCCACAAGTTTCCGCTCCTGGCAAAGTGATCAGTGAGTCATACTGTATGATATTGATCAAGACTCCTATCAGCACCTGCAGACATGTTATGATCATTTGTGCTGGAGGGCAATAAAAACCTCTTTGTTTAGTTAATTAGGAGGTTGGACGAGTAGTTCGCTTTATAATTGTTTCCATGGATTAGAACGTTAGGCATCATTTTGTATGATAACAAAAACTTTTTCACTCACCATCATCAAGGTACATCTGGTCCAGCTCCTGTGGTTCCTGTTTGATGCTGACAGCCAGCGTCGGGGGGCTGCCTTCCTCCTGAAGGGAGCCCCGCCCCCTCTCTGGCACCTTGGGGTGCTGCTGAGCTCCTGGGCTGGTGCTGCCGCTGCTGACTGGCTGAGCTGGTGTGATGCAGAGGGCTGGAGAGAAAGGGCCGTCGGTCGGGGTTGAGGGCTGCGAGGTTGGGGAGGAGGAGGGGGAGCTGCTGGGTGGGTAGAGGCTGGGCGGCTGGTAGCGCCCAGGAGTCTCCTGGATGATGGAGACCTGCGGGATCGGGGACTGTTGGCCCGGGTGCTGGACGGCTGGGCCGGCAGAGAGGCATTTGGAGAAGGGCAGCGGTGGCGACAGGTCGTGCAGTTTGGGGCTGGTGCTCGGAGAGGGGAGCGAGGAAGGCTTGGCTGCCAATCTTTGCTGGCTGACAGAGTAAGCCCCGCCCACAACGCACGGCCGGAGGTCAGAGGTCATCATCGGGGTCATGACCTGAGGGGGGAAGTATGGCTTTGGGTGCATGGACAGGCCGGGGCCATGTTGGCCGCACACCAGGGGGGCGTCGTAGTCGTCGTGTGGCTCCGTCTTTATTGTCGGAGCTGAGGGCAGAGGAGGGGAAACAGAAGAAGGAAAAGCTAAATGAGTAAACACGTACTGCAGCCGTCCTGCAAGTGTGAGTGAGTGAGTGGGTTTGTGGCTAGGATACCCGCTGCCAAACAAACACTCTCATCAATGAGACTCTGTGTCTGGGCCTGAGCTCTCCCACCCTGCAGAAAATATTCACAAAAGTAGGAAAAAAAGGGATGACTCATCAACACGAGAAACATCCAGCTGCTTCTATAATAAAATGCTTATTTTCTTTGGACACTGCTCTGGTGCTAATATCCACTAAATGTGCGATATGAAATATGTTGCTGTAACAGCAGCTTTATTCTCAGCAGGGTTCGGCAATTTAAAGTAAATTACTGCTCGCTCATTGAGACAAAGAAAAAGTTTAACTGAAGCTGCTTTTTTTTTAAACACAAGATGAAGCTGAAAAAAGACAAAATGGAGGCTGCTGGGTGTTTGAGGATAGCAGTTATCGCACAAACGAGGACCAGAGTTACACTGAGTCAAGGATTTGTTCTCTGTCATCCAGATTTCAGTGCGAAACAAGTTTTTAAAATGTGGGCCGCCGATATGCTGCAGCTCCTGACACGACATCAATCTTATATAACAAGCGTTTCAGTCCAGTAACAAGGAAACGACAACACGGCTCTGACCCTGAGCTTCATTACTGTATCACTTCACTGGATCTATTCCTTCTTCTCTTCTGTGGTGAAGCTGCTTTAGATTATAACATGAAGCATGTGTTTGAAATCAAAGCTGACACAGTAAAAACTTTATTTGTCCTTCTGTGACTCTTATTCTTATATTTCACTGATGCACATAATTGTTTAGTTGTTTATCTGCATCTTTTTCTTAGCTTGGGGAAATCTCCTGACAAAGATATTTTTAACCTCTCAGCAGGCTAAGTGAGTGACTAATTAGACCAAAAGGAGTGAAACTAAGACGCGTCATGCTTTACTGAAGCCTCCATTATCAACAACTGTAAAAGAGGAACTGTGATGAGATGGTTACACCAACCGCAGCACTAAAATAGCACATGCACCCCTATTTCTGGCCTGTTTGGAGGAAGTGTTTCTGTCTGCCTGTGGAGGATAGGCACATGCACAGAAAGGGAGCACAGAAGAAGCACGAATGTTTGTGTTGCCACAAAAGAGAGCATCATGCCCCTGGGTTTCCGGAGTGTGAAAATCAGCCGTGTGCATGTTCCCAAAATAAATCTGCTGTTTTCGTACGAGCTGTTGTAACACCTGCTGCTGCACTAAAGTTAATGACATGATTTTAAAAGGAAAGACTGAAACCGATTTACATTTCATTATTGAGAAATTGAGCCTCTCATATATTTTTACAGCTGTGTTTTCACCTGGGGTCGAAGAAGATCTTTTACTTTAGTGTAAAAATACTCTGTTACAAGTAAAAGTACTCAAATCTTACTCAGGTAAAGCTGTAACAATATTAGCACCAGCATGTCAGTCATTTCTCTGAAGAAAACCAATTGAAATTGTCATTTTAAAGTTAAGATTATCACTCAAGATATAAACTTAAAGAAAAATCTCACAGGGTAAGGATCTCTCTGATTCATATCGTCTCTGATAAAATAAATACAGGAAATAATCTGCTTAAATTTGATCTAACTTGCTTGTTTTACACAAACCTACTGTAGTTATTGTGTTTAATATTTGGGTTAATTGTACAGTTTATCAGTTATAATGTTGTGCTTTAATTATAATGAGAAATATCCATAAAATATGTCACTCAGTCAGAGCTCGTCAGTGTACTCAGTGAGAGGAAATATAGATGGGAACCACTGACTTTAAGTAAAACAAGTAAAAAACAAGTCAAATTAGCAGAGGTGGGAGCAAGTCATTGTTTTGCAAGTCACAAGTAAGTCTCAAGTCTTTGCACTCAAGTCCCAAGTCCTGAGTCAAGTCGCAAGACAAGATTGACAAGTTCTAAGTCAAGTCCCAATTAAAGACTGACAAGTCCTGAGTCAAGTCGCAAGACACGATTGATAAATTCTAAGTCAAGTCCCAATTAAAGACTGACAAGTCCTGAGTCAAGTCCCAAGTTAAGACCCAAGTCAAGCAAGACAATTGTTGAGTCAAGTCACAGGACAAGATTGATAAGTTCTGAGTCAAGTCCGAATTAAAGACTGACAAGTCCTGAGTCAAGTCCCAAGTCAAGGCCGACGTCAAGAAAGACAAGTCTTGAGTCAAGCCCCAAGTAAAGACTGACAAGTCTTGAGCCAAGCTCCAAGTAAAGACAGACAAGTGCTGAGTCAAGTCGCAAGGCAAGATTAACAAGTTCAAAGTCAAGTCCCAAGTAAAGACTGACAAGGCCCAAATCAAGTCCCAAGTCAAGTCCGATGTCGAGAAAGACAAGACTTGAGCCAAGCCCCAAGTAAAGACTGACCAGTCCTGAGTCAAGTCACAAGGCAAGATTAATAAGTTCTAAGTCAAGCCCCAAGTAAAGACTGACAAGTCTTGAGTCAAGCCTCAAGTCCCAAGTCATCAAATTCTTAATTTGAGTCCAAGTCATGTGACTTGAGTCCACATCTCTGCAGAATGGCCCATTTCAGAATGATGTTTATTACATCATTGTATTATAATTATTAATGTGTTCATTACTTTAATGTTGCAGCTGGTAACGGTGAAGGTAATTTTTAACCACTTCACATCCTGCTGTGTAGCTTAATCTGTAATGGAGTGATATGTCATCATTTATTAGCTGATAGTATTTTGTATTAATAATCCAAACCTATCAATTAATAAGTAATTAAAGCTGTCAAATAAATGTAATAAAATAACATGTAAATACTCAAGTACAGTACAAATATCTACAAATTGTACTTAAGTATAGTACTTGAGTATTTAGTTACATTCCACCACTGGTTTTCACTCCACCCATTTCTTTTTAACTTTCCTTGACTTTCTCCTTTTCTTGAGGACTAGCAGATCATATTGTTCTCCAGGCCGACTCGTCACTCTTTAGGAGACACTGACCAGACTAGCCGTCCCCCAGTCTTTCCCCTCCCTCACACTCTGCGCGTCCCGAGGACAATGCTCCACTTTCACAGCGGGGCACTCCATCGCCCACGTACAGGGCTGGGCCAGTTCACTTGAATCACAGCTTTGAACCACCCACTGGATTTTCGCTCCAAGCGCCACAGTGCAATTAGCAGTGGTTTTTACATTTCAGTTGGTGGGTCAGTGTTTATATTTAGCTTGGCAATAGGTTCTCTATTCAAATAACATGCTTTTCCCATGCCCCCTTTCCCCACCCTTGTGTGTCCAGTCACTGCAGTGTACAGGTATGGAAAAGAACAGATTTTATAGAGTTTTTTTTTACAATGAAGGAATAATAGCATTGCTTTGTTCCTCCCTTGCAAACCACAAGACAAAGGGGAATACAAACTGTTTGTTCTTGTCTTCAGATGTAAAATGTTTTTAATTAGTCTAGGGTATGAAAGGCAAAGAGCAGACTGAGAGTGGTGAAGTGCTGCAGTGATGACAGGAAAGTAAAAGAAAGAATAAGTAACGATGTGTTGAGGGCTTAGCAGTAATGAGGGGGTATTCTCTTATTTTAGTGCTAAATTTGTATGACAATTAAATGTCTATTAAACACTCTAGTTGCAGTTATTTCACCAAAGGTTTTTCCTTTTTAACAAATGTCAGCAACCACTGAAAGCATTATTCATGATCCACTGCAGTGACTGTCTGTTGATATTGCTGACACCACAACCCCTCAACATATCATATAAAGGCTATTCTGAGCATGTTTTCTTTAGTGTATAATCACCTGAAAATAAGAACTGTTGTGTTTTCGTTACCTTAGAATGAGCCATTTATATCTACATAGGGAGTTAGTTCATGGAGATTGCTATGTTGCACCGCCATGTTTCTACAGTAGCCTGGAACGGACAAACCAAGCACTGGCTCTAGATAGGGTAATTTGTGTGTTTGCATTTTTGCATCTGCTACCATAGTTAGAAGCCCATCTGCAATGAGCAATATCAAACTTTCACTGGTATTAAAACTACTTTCTTCAGGGTGTTTACTAGTTTGATTCACCAGGTCCTTTTGTTTTGGAGAGGAAGAGACCTCTGTGGATAATATGGCTCATGGTAAAAATCTCCTGATCATCTGGAGCTTAAGTTATCAGAGAGAAAAAAGGTGCAGCAGGTACAGCATTGGAGAAACACTATCTTGTAACATGAAACTACTTTATCCAGTGTTTCTACCGGTTCAAATCACCGATTCCATTTGTTTTGGAGAGGAAGAGACCTCTGCGGATAATTTGGCTCACGGTAAAAACCTCCTGAATGTCTGAATCAGAAGGTGAGCACACAATAGCAAGTGGTGGGCGTGCTGCCCGTCTCTGAAATGCCATACAGTGCAGGGGAAAAAATGATTTGTAAAGTGAAACTGCTTTATTCAGTGTTTTCACTGCTCTCAATCACCTGGTTTGGTTTGTTTTGGAGAGGAGGAGACTTCTGCGGATAATTCAGCTCACAGTTAAAAACCTCCTGAACAATGAACACTGAAGGAATTCTGGCTGGGAGAAGTTTCAGCTGGTTGCAATCTGCAGTTTGCAGCTTGACACCACCAAATTCTTTCAGTTATGCCATCACAGTGTTGGGCAGTTCAAATCGTCATGAAATGGGCATTCTCATTAAAAAGTCAGTCAAAGCAAACAGGAGAAGTGGTGAATGTGTGAGAGGAGGAGAGCTTTACCGCTGGCAGGGACGTAGGTGAAGCGCTGGTACTGGCTTCTTTTCCTCTTGCCGTTGCAGACGTAGAAGTTGACGTGGACTGGGGTGGAGAGTCTTTGGTTCCGGTAGGGAGGGATTTCAACGATTAGTGAATTCTGCAGCAAAGAAAATTGAAATCAAGACATGCATTCATAGTCTGCATAAATAAATAATAATAAATAAAGAGATTAAAAAGCTAAAGCGTTCTTATCACCTCCGCAAAGGAGGTTATATTTTTGGTTGTGGTTGTTTGCCTGTTTGTCAGCAGGATTATGGAAAAACTGCTGGCCCAATTTTCATGAAACTTGGTGGAAGGGTGTAGCATGGGCCAAGGAAGAACCCATTACATTTTGGAGCGTAGGTCTGCGCTCTCTGAGGGTCCTTCTAGTTTGTTTTATGGTATAGTTATTTTTCCATTTTTCTGTATAATTCCATCAGATCTGGTTTTTCTAATGTTTTATTTTCTTTGTTCTGTTTTGTTACCCTTTGTTAATCCTTATCTGGTCTGTCTCTCTTGCTGCTGTAATACTTAATTAGTCTTTTGAAAAATAGAAAAGGCTGGTTACAAATGTCACTGGTGAAAAAGGTGATGCAAAAGGCCATTTTTGTTGATCACTTTGAAATGAAAAAGCATTTTCATAAACAGAGGTACCACACTGTGAGTAAAAAATGAGCAAAAAAGGGAAAACTGGGCTTACACTTTTTCCAATTCTTGTTTTCATTTCATGTGAGTATTTGTTTTGAGCTCTGGAATATTAGTACCTATTACTCATATTTTGTATTAGCAGTATTTTGTATTGTCTCAATCTTTGTTTGGGAAAGACAGTGCAGCTCAGCAAAGAGGATGTGAGTCCTGGATTCCTTTAAATCCATAGCCTGAAGTTGTGTGTGTGAGGGCGGTGGATAAAATCTGGTTGTAATCCCAAACGAGGGAGCCACAAAGAGACCATGAAGTAAGGTTATAGAGAGCCATGGTTGTTTGCATAGTGAATAAATTGAACTCGGGATAGTTTATTTCCCCAGCAGAGCTTCCTGCTGTCTGAGGAGAGAGTGAAGGCCAGGAGCGACCACGCTCATCAGCCCCATCTGTGTGTGTTTCTGTGCATGCGTGTGTGGATACATATATCTGAGTGTGTTGGAGGTGCTGCTCAGTAGCAAGGGAGGAAGTCATCTGTCTACAAAACTGTGCTTCGGAGGACGGCTGGCCCTGACGTTACAGGTGAGAGCTGACACACGTTCTATTAAATCACTGCAGTCGTAAAGTCAAGTGAAGCCAGATGAGGCTTTTCGACTTATTCTTATTCAACACAATCCATCTGTCCTTCGGAGAATTAGCTGATAAAAACTCTGGAAACGGTTCACCGTTTGCACTGCGTAAACAGTAATTGTGTCCAGGTTTAACAGGAATATTTGAAGCGTTTCACTCGTGTTGCTGCTGTCCAACATGTCAACTTACTCATACGCATAAAAAACAGGCTTAATTATGCATCCAAAACATGCACGAGTGAAATCATTCACTCACTCCTGAAAGTTTTATGTTCACACGTGATGTTTTGTAAAATCATCTCAACCCACTGAGGACACAGTGGACCTCCAATTTGTGTAAAAAGCGTGAAAATCACCAAAACACACTGAGATGTTTTTACCTGACAAAAGTAATTTCTCTCATGCAGAGGGAGGAAGATAAAATATGACAAATCGAGCATGAAGGAGCTTTCTTGGACTCCTTAAGTGAGTGCTGCAAGGCCATTTGTCTAAGTTTATATGAGTAATCTGCTGCATCTAATTGAAAATAATTCTTAAAATTAAAAGTGAATCATCCCTCTTCTTCTACGTCTGCCTCCCTCTCGGGGGAGGTCAGTCTGCGCAGGTGACGGAGGCAGTGAGGTATTCTGAATTTGTGGTTTGGTCTGTGTTGTGGTAGAGCAGCAGAGGTTAAACCTGGCCAAGGCACCGTCAGTGTTTAAAATGGGTCCAATCCAGGAGACTGGGCTGAGAGGGGAGGGAGGCCCTTTGTCTATTCAAGCAGACAGATGTGTCCCAGCAGTCACTGTATACTTGTGTGTGAGAGAGAAAGTGTGTATGTTTTGCAATGGGAAGACACTGAGAGCAGGTGCACCGCCTCACATCTAGACACCCTCTAATCCCCTCGTCTATCTCCCAGACTCCCACCACTACACATCTCTCTGTCTCTCTATCTGTCCCAGGCCAAGACAGGACACACTGCCGAGCACAAACTCCCACTGGATGAAGGTTGAACTTTTGAAAACCTTTTCCACACGTTTCAAACACAACATAGCTGTTCTCCTCTTGAGAGATTCTGCTCCGGGCTGAGAAAATCTTCAGCCATATCCAAGTTACACTTCTGTGTATCTGTGTCATTAATGTGCTTATGTTCACCAGTGTGTGTATAACTACAGTGGCTGACAAGGGCAAATGCACAGTGGTGTAGTGGAAGATATACGCAGGTATACGTGATATATCCACCTCTTTATGTGGCTGTTCACAGTATACACCTATCAGGCAAAAAGCCATTAGAATCTGTAGGAAGGTATACTCACTTACTCCTCGATAACCTACCCACCCACCTGGTAGTGCACAGCTCATCAACCACCACTACACCACTGCAAACGTACTACAATGGCCCAAAACATTACTTTTAGGAGAAACATGCTATAGCTCCAGAAATTATGCCATAATAATAATTCCAAAAAATTTAGAAAAATCCAAAAAAAATACAACAACAAAAACATCCTGCAAATGAAAAATTGGCTGCAGAAAGCCAGGCCAAACACACAAACCACCAAAAAGAGCTGGTTTGGGCCATCTGCCATTTACTTTTGTCGGCTACCATATTTATCCCATGTTCATAATAATGCTGTGTTAGCAATGCATGGTTTAAAGGTATAGTTTGACATTCTGGAGAAATGCTCTCATTTGCTTTCTTGCTGAGATGTAGATGAGAAGATATAAAGCTATAGTCAGCAGACTGTTAGCCTATAGCTTAGCACAAAGACTGCAGAGACAGCTAGCCTGGCTCTGTACAGAGGTAACAATATCTGCATGGTTAGTTACCATTTGAGGTAATTAGATATTCCTTTTTTTGTGTGCATTTGAATCGATTGACCCCTAAAAGTAAATGGCTGAATGAGGTGGGCAGATATTCTGTAAATCTAGATCCATGATTCCGAAATCACCAGGTGATGTGGAGCTCAATTAGCCCTTCATAAGTCCCTCCCCTTTCCACTCAGTTGTGCAAGCTTGGCCCCCGGGAACAGCGCTGAGCTTTGAAGCCATTTTTACATAGTGGCCAAAAGTGAAACTACACCGTCCTGGACCGTCACATGATGCCATTGGGCAAAATCAGAATTTTTCACGTACACTTACAATGTGAAAGAGACATCTGTGAATTTGTGGTTACATTTTTTTGTGCATCGCAACCCACGTGCTACCGCAATTTGATCCATTTGATCTGATAACACGAGAACAGAACAGAAGCCAAGAGCCACTGACCTGGCTTCCGTATCTCACACCCCGGGAATGAAAATGGGTTGCCACTGGATATTATACTCCTTGCTTTCAGCTCCTTGAAGCTGTATTACTTAATGCCAAGAAACTATCTATCACACCGCAGCACCTGGCTTAACGGAACTGGTGTCACCATGCACCTTTCTGTCTAGATTGTGCGGCCCAGCAGCAGTAACTAAAGGGAGTAGGACTCAGTTAATTCACTCTCAGCTCACTTGATTTAGACATCAGCTAGTTGTTTTTTTATGTAAAGTCTGAAAATTCTTTGCCACTGAAATGATGGAGAGCAGCTGTTTTATCCTCAGTGCTTTAATCCTGAAATGAGACTGGATTTGTCACGATAACAGCGTCACATGTATCACTTACAGGCTTAGAGGCGTCTCTGTCGACCTTGGCCTCCGTCTCCCAGAGGTGGTGACCGTCTGAAAGAGAAAGAAAAAGAGATTCGTAATGACAAATTGGAAAATAATCCACCTACTTGGCTCCCAACAGAAATGAAGAAATGGTATGAGCGTTGTTATTTTAATCTGTTACATCAGTGATATATAAAACAGCCACACGTCATGCTGTCTGACCCGCCGCTCATGAGCTCATATCCTCGGTCTAACAAACCTGAGAGACACAGACAGAGAGAAATTCTGATGCAATCCTAAAAAAAAACCCAGTCATACCAAAGAGATGAGCGACATCTTTGGTGGATCGGAGAAACCTTGACTTCATCGCTGTGTGGAATCCCAACATGCTCCAGCAGCTGGTGGGCTCGTTAATGCACAACGACTGGAAACTGACAACTCGCCTCAACTTTCAAACTCCTTATTTCTCGTGTTCTCATAGGAATCTTTCTGCTATCCCCATATAATGACTGTTAAATGGTATTTGCTCTTTTTTTGGTAATGCGTTATTTTCTCCTTAAAGTGGCCACAATAAAGAGGTTTCCCATCAGGCAATTAAAAAAAGAGGCATCATGTGAGCTGTCGGAAAACACAGGCCTGGTAAAAAAGAAGTTTGATTTGTCATTCTGCCCAGTGAGGTGTCAGTAAAAGTATATTTTTACCAATTTATTAGTCACAGAAGGAAACCATTGTAATTTCTTTAGCCTCCTGACTCATTAACAAGGCCCTAAAAAGGACTGTGAAAATGACTTTAACTGCAGTTTAAAGAAAAAGGGTCAGCTGTGGCCAAGTTTTGTTAAAGAGAAGATTAACTAAGATATATGCAGTGTTGCTCAACAGGCTGTCAGCAGTTTGATATGTGGAGCGTTTGAATTGAGCAGACAGCACGGTGCAGATGGATTGGGCAGCGCTCGTTTGTGTGGAGAGGAGTTGTGAGGTGGCAGAGATGGAGGAGGTGCAGCTTGGCCCTGACAGCTTCCATTATGTCTGAGGAGACACTGGAAACCTGCTTCCCTTTCCTTTATTTTCCCACACCGCTGTCAGCTGTGGAGTGGAGTTTTGGCTGCTCCTCTCCAGGAAAGAATAATATCTTGTGTACTACCTTAAAGAGAATTAACCCTCTACCCCAAAGGAAAAACAAACAAATCAACCAGGTATGGTGCCAGATCTCTGAATTTCTTGTTTCTGTTTGTAGTTGGAGTAATTTGACTGATCACTGCCTCTCAAAGGTTGGCTAAATAGATTTTTTGGTGAGGTGAGGTAAAACCTGGCACAGGGGTCCCTTGAACTCCTTTATGCTAATCCCATGCAGTTTTGGGGTAAACCATGAAGTTTTTTGCATGCAGTACAGATGTGTTAATTTCGCCTTCTGTATTTGAATATTTCTATATACTAAGGTCCCTAAACACTCTTGAAATTGCATAAATTTGGTATGACTGGAAAGTTGTGACTCTTGTGGATTCAATGAGCCCAATTCAATTAATGTGTGATGATGTTAGCTCCCACAGTAGCCATTTCATTGTAGCTAGACCATTTTCTCAAACTTCACCTAACTGTATAGAATGACCTGTTGTGACCTCTAGGATAATCATAGCATCGTGAAACTTTACAACTTGACCTCTGGCATTCAGAGCATGTATGGCTTTCACAGGTATAAGGTATATGATAAGGGGTTTCTCAGCAGTTTCTAGAGCATAAGTGTTCAGCACCCAATCATCAAAAAATGCAATGTTTGCAAATGTCCAAATGTCAAAGGTTTTTGATACAGAATCATGTCGTGGACTTTTCTACTGTGTTCCCCAAGGTCTTGATGTCTTAATGTGGTATTTTAGAGGAAGTTTTGAGCATTTTTATCAATTCTTGAATAGTTTACAATGCTTAAATTTAGTACCAAATCTGTGTAACAATTAGTATCAACCCCAAAACTGCTGCAATGACTTATGGGACACAACTGAGCATGGGAATGGTCATCATATACTTCCATTTTAATGTTCTAAGCCCAAACCAAAACATTATGTTTCTCCCTTATTTATGACTTCATGTCAAATAAATTGTTAAGTTGTTAAGCTTTCAGATGATGTATACCACTTCTGTGTGGCCTTAACTGTTGACCTACTATCTCCCCCTAAAGATCCCCTTAAAAGACACAAATGGATCTAGAGTGGGTCTCAGAGGGTTAAACCTAACACTAAGAAAATAATTCAAAAATATTTGCTATAAATAACAAATATAAAGCTAGCTAAAACAACAGTACTGAATTTCCTGGGCACCATAGGAACAATCAGGTCTGGTACATGGCATGGTGCAGACATCTGGCCTGCAAAAAAAACCCACCTGTGTGTGGTAATATGACTCAAATATAACATTTGCAAACCATGTTGCAAGGAAGCCTTTGTGTAAACAGAAATGAAAAGGGAAACAGCTTGTCATACAGGAAGTTGTACAGGATCTTTGTCAGAAAGGGTCAAATGACATTCAGTGTCCAGTGGATATCCAGTGTTACCCTTCAAAAAAGTTACATCCATGACCATTCAAGTGGACAAAAATGTTCATTTTCTAGAAACTTTTGTAGTGTCCAACAAAAGGTCACAGGCGGTGATTTTTGGCAAGGGGGGGGGGTTAAATTTGAAAATCCCAACTTTCAGGATGAAAATCCATTATTTGACCCTGTAATGCATTTTTATCCCATCCATGACCCTTCAAGTGGACAAAAATGTCCACCTGTCATTTAGCAATTTGTTATAGTTGCTATACCATGCATTTATCATGGATGGTGATGGGTCATGGATAGAATAAAAATGCATTACAGGGTCAAATAATGGATTTTCGTGCTGAAAGTTGAGATTTTGAAATTTCATCCAGAATGACACCCCCATGCAAAAAAATCACCCCTGTGATATTTCATTTGTCTGTGAGGGAGTTTTGTTAATAACATATCCTATTCTGACTCAAACATCTAGTCATCTGAGTTCAGAGCAGGAAATTTTGACATCACTGACTTTAAACCAATTATTTCTTACTCCAAGAAAGCAGTTCTGTCTCTAAAAAATGTTTGTTTGACTTCAATCTGCTCGTCCGTCTCTTTTCTCTCTGGCTGCTTCTCTCCACTTCGGGAACCTCTCCAGAAGGGAAGCCTTTGCAGCCGATGTAGATCCACAGGAGGTAAACATGTTTTTCAGATCTCCCTCTACGTCTCTCGCTCTCTCTGCTTCTCCCTGTCTGCTTTTCTCTCTCTGACTCACACTCACATCATTTTTCACATCAATACAGAGATAGAAAAATCTAATTTAGCACTTTTTTTCTGTGCCCGGCTACCTACTGCCAGGAAACTTCTCAAAAAAAAAAAAAAAAAAAGAGCTTTAAATGCGTGGGATGCCTTTGTTTGAAGAGAGTGTACCGGATAATTGATAACCACAGAATGTTCCAGAGTTATAGGGCAACATCTGCGCAGCGCCTGCACTGATCCAATGAAAAACTTCAGCAGCATTTACTCTCCAGCTCCCCTCCTACCAAATTTCAGCGAGCTCAATATGGTTTCTAACTCCCTGGCCCACTGTGCTGGAAAATATCCAATATTATCTAAGTTAAACAACTCAGCCTAAAACCTCTCCCCTAAAACCACCCCGACCATATAAACCCAGTACCCCTCTCCAACTCTCACAACGCCCAAGCTCCATTTGCCTTGGCAGCGTCCCAGCCTTGCAGAAGTCTTACAATTCACATTTCGTTAGCAATGGTCTATACAAATCATTAGTTTCTCAGAACAGACATAACACAGAGCAGTCAATGGCACAGCGGCGGTGTGCTGTACAGAGTCATGGCAGCCGAGGGGGATCAAACAATATACAATACAGTTATTTGTCATGTTAGGTTTATAAAGGGAATCAAACAGCTCCTTGTGCTCCTTAATTGGGGCTGGGTGGAGTAAAAGTTTGGTGCCCAGAGTGAAACAGCGGGGTGGCGTGTGCCCAAGCGCTCATAACATACAGTAAATATAAACACATGCTCTACCCATGCTGAAAGAGTTCCCTTGTCCTCTGACTGATGACTGAAACTTCTTCCTTCCTCCCGCCCTGAAAACACGTGGACTTTGCAAGTTGCATGCAATCTGCTGCGGTAAGGAAGGGGTGGCGACTGAGCTGAGCTACGAGCTGATAAATGGTGGCGGTTGCGAGGATGAGATACTGACTACCACTCTGCAGCAACAGCAGCTACAGTGGCGCCTGTCACTGAGCAGCGTCATCTGGACGCAAAGCAACGCTTTCATCAAGAAATCAATCTCTGGAGTTCCTCAAACAGGCCTGCAATTTTTATGAATCATGCACTGTAATTTATGAAAACACAATCCCCACTGTTTATGTGGCTGTAATTGATTTGTTTATGAAAACAGCCATTGTTCTCAGAAGTGTCAGAGGCAGCCAAACCACTGAGCGGCTTCAAGTGGAAGTCATTGTTCTATGAATGCAATGAAACCGAAGCCGGTTGACCGCCCTTCCCTCCGAACAAAACCACTGCTCAAAGCTAGCAGAGCTAACGCAGCTACCACATGTTCAAAACAGCCTCACTTCTTCTGTTGTTACATTATTGTCATCTTGCTCACAGCTCTCATGGGACTTAAAGGAGGATGGTTATCTGTAATTTTCTACAGGTAATTCCAGACACCATCTGGCAGCCCTGCAGCACGATAATCCTCTCACAGTTCAATTTTCAGGTTCCTGTTACCTCTGCGGCTGCTCTGGCCAACGACAATTAAACAAAATTGTCTGGGTGTTCCAGGCAGACGCGGGAAGCTCATCCAGGTCTCTACCTGTTTGAAGCTGCGACTCATTTGCTCGCAAAAAAGATGGACAGGTGAGGTAGATGAGTCAATAAAAACACAGCTACCCTGCAGCTGAGGAGGTTTGATGGAGCAGGGAAATGGTTATTCACAGTGATACTGAGCACAGCAGAGCAGGCAGCTGTCCAGTGCAACAGGCCAGATGTGAAAGAGCTCTTTTCACAAGGGGGTTTCTCCTCTGCAAGGATTTCCTCCAGGATCTCTCACTCAAATTAAGCTATTATCAATCATGGTGGGAAGCACTGAGCAGAAAACCACACATTATTAAAAGAAAAGACTGGAGGAGAGTAAAAAAAGAAACTAAGAACAAATAATCAATAAGAGTAGAACACAAAACTAGTAGTATTCATACACCATATGAAGGGAATACAATGATACACTTAATACAATGGCCACATTCAAAAGTAGTACTGGCCAGAACTGGATTGTGATTGGCTGGAGGGGGTGCATTATTTCCAGATAACTACACAGCTCTGAAACAGAAGCACAATCACAGTTTCAACTGGATTCAAATTCTCCTACATGTTGAACATATCTTTATCAAAATACAGTGCAAATGCAATTTATTTAACCCCTTCATATCCTGTGTCTACTGTGACACAACATGATTTAACCAAGTAGGACATGTTCCTGGATCAACATCCCACATTGCAATCCTGGACCAACATCAACCAATCACAGCCCTCTGACATCATCAGTACACTGTTCCTGTACTTCTTCAGAGCTATGTTTTCCAAAGTTAGCACAACTGAACAAAATCCTCAGTAACACTGACCAAAATCCTTCTGAGCTACTGCAGGGTAAGAAAGTTAGCTTGCTAACAAGGTAGGCTACACTAACAAGTTAGACACATCCTGTTTGACTTGGTAGACACCATCTGTTCATTGGTTTCAACCAATGAAAACCTCCCGCCTTGCAACTGAAGAAACTATAATTACTCATCATTATCAAACTCACAGCTAGGTGACTGTGTCTGTCATGACAAAGACCAGTGTGGAAGAGACAGAGGAAGAGAGTTAAGAAACTTATTAATCTTTTAAACATATATATAGATATTTTTTGTTATTTGTTCATTTATTATTATTATTTTAAATATTTAAATCTAATTCTATGTCTGATATTTTGAAGTATGGCTCCTATATTACTGTTTTTCCTCTATGTTTATTGTCAATTGTTTTATCACCCTGTGCAGTTTGGATGGTTAACCACACCTGCCATTATAGGGCTTGTCGGCCTTTTGGTGTGCATTATGTACAAATGTAGATGTGGTTTCCACTTACTAAGCATTCTGACCTGACATGGATCCAATAAGACTTAAGCATGGTCTTTATTAAACCTTTGTGGCAAAATGTGCAGGCGTTGCTTTTTATTCTTATCTTATATATTTTAAACATCAGTGTACAAATGTAAAACAAAGAATACTTAATATAATTTGATTGCTGCTGAGTGGTTTTGGCATAAGTGGGTTAATCCACTCTGATGTGTCATTTTGAGAAGTAATGCATAATGGATAGGCTCTAGTTTATCTCCAGTAGTTGAATGAAGACCATGTCATGCAGCTGAAAGTGGACCTTTAAGTTAGTTTTGTTACTGTTACATAGGTTTCACTCTTGTCTACTCTTTTTAACTTAAGTTAATGAACATGTTTTGTTTAAATAAGTTTTATTTACTTTAGTATAATTCTATATTTAATCCTTTATTTACTTTAATGTAATCCTATCATGTCCTCTAAGCCCACATTACATATAAGCCTAATATATTTTTCTATGCTTTGCTATGAGATTGTCATATAAGCAGCAAATTCTTACTTCTTCAGCAGTACAAATCATTAAAACACATTTGATAAGCTGATAAAAGCATCTTCATAAAGCTCAAAACAGGGCTGTTTTTCTTAGCTTAATGGGAGTTGACATTTTGGAGATAGATGCAGTTGTCACACTTCTGCTTTTGAATTATAAAATCTCATATAATAACTTGTATTTGAATGTTTCTCCTTCACAGCGTCTTCTCCAATCTTTGCACCTTTAGTTTTTTTATTTTCAGACAATAAATTTAATCTGAGAACACTTCCAGCAAAACCCAGAACACCACACCACAAAAAATCAGAGGTGAATAAAGGACAAAAGGGCCTAATTTCCTGAATAGAGTGAGTGCGACTTATCGGAGACAGAATCTTCTGGGCAGAGCCGGGGCAAATGAAAGCAAGGTGAGATTGAGTCAGGTTTAGATTACAGGCCGATGTCTGCAGCACTGAGGCTGTACAGTAATCTCTTAGGACTGATTGGCTGTAACCAGGAGTGACAACTGAACTGATGCTATCTTGGTTATTTCTACTGAGGCGGCATTGAGGCAGGAGACAGGAGGGGCAGGAGGGCGTGACGGAGCAGAGCTGACATGCAGTTACTGTTTTCAGATGTTGTGCTCTGACCGAGCAACAGGTGACAGAGTGCGTCTCTGTGGGGGGAAACAGGGATTTCCTTCAGCGTGAGTCATGGGTAGCAACAACAACACACTCAAAAACATGAATATGAAACTGTGCAGGCACACAAATACACATGAGACCTCGCTGTCACTGTGTCTTCCTCCTCTCAAACACACACACGCATGCACACACACAGATGTGGAAACATCATTTAGACCATCGAACAGTACGACAGAAACCAAAACAAATGAAATTTTCAGTTTGTTGGCAGCTTCTTAAGGCAGGGTGTCCCATCTTGCCTATTATGACAGGGGAAACTCTGACACACACACACACACGCACACACACACACACACACACACATATGTGAGTACGGGACACATGCAAACACCCAATATGTCAATGCCCACATGTTCTGTTACCACAGCTTTGTGAATGTTATTTTGCATGAGCGCTTTATTGGAAAATTTGCAGGAAAATTGTACATCGGTGAAATTAAATACTTAAGCTCTTTGTGGCAACAACATTCACCGCTCTGGATTTATGAGTTTGATCGTTAAAACTGTTTCTCAGAGCTTTGCTTTGGCGCAAGTAAAATAACAATAAAAGCATATTAAATTTCCAGCTCTACACGTGAAAGCTGAGATGAGTTGAATCTTTTTTTAAACATGCAAATTAGTGTTTTTGCATCTTGTCATATTTGTATGTTATTAAACGCGTTACGCCCTTTCACCCCAGAGATTAATGATGCCTCTACTTGTCAACTGTATCTATTTATCTATTTGTTTAAACAGAGACCAGCTGTAGAGAAGACCCAGTATGATCCGTAGGGAGCCCACAGCTTGCAGAGTTAATGAACTGGTGGCACAGAGGCAGCTTGGATAGAGAGGTGGAAGGATGGAGGGAAGCAGAAGGGGGGGCAGTGTTGTGGAAGCCTGGCTTAAGGGTGTTTCCATGGTAGGATTGCCCAGGAATCTGATGCTGGTGCCAGACGCGGGGAAACCCTCATCAAAAACAAGGGAGCACACCCATCGACAGCGGTCCAGAGGCTGCACATGGCCCCAAAGACAGTCAGATTCAGAGTTGCTGCTGCTGACCAACACAAGACTGTACAACTGGTCACGTCTCTCTTTGCTGCTGTAAAGCTAATCCTCCAAGCGACTGAAGTTGTAGTTTCATGGAGGCAGAAGTAAACTCATTGGTTGGAGCTAAAGAACTACAGTTACTGTGACTGAGCTGAGCAGGGACGGGCTTGGACTGCTGTGAAAAACTGGTATGAGAGGATAAAAAAGTGTATTCTTGATTTCGGAAAAAGCAGACTGACAAAAAGGAATCTTGACTTCCACTTATTAGTTGTTTTTTTTTAAACATCTCATGATCTTCCTCAGTGGATACAGCTTGAATTATCATTATTATAGGATTTAAATTATGATTATTAGAAGGTCAAAGTCATAGAAATAACATCTTTGGCCAGCATATTTTCACATCTGAGTCAGTGAAACGTACCAAGTTGGTTACCAACCAAACCTGAGTTGGTGATTGTCGGAACAGTGGGAAAGTTTCTCTCTTTCACCAAACTAAGACTGGCTTAATTGCCATGACTCACCAAAACCATCCTGGTTAACATGAGTCAACTGCCAACGATGGAGGCCTGGTTGAAAAATAAAAACACTCCTGTGTTTGTTAATAATTAGAGGCCAGCTAATTAGACTAACTAACCAGCTGAATGCTTATCAGAGTGTGAACTGCAGAATTCGAACTTGTTGAGGCTACCAAACAGCCAGCTTTAAAATATTGTGAAAAACAGCAATCCAAACAGAAAA
The DNA here is from genome assembly GCF_041903045.1 of Epinephelus lanceolatus. Taxonomy (NCBI): domain Eukaryota; kingdom Metazoa; phylum Chordata; class Actinopteri; order Perciformes; family Serranidae; genus Epinephelus; species Epinephelus lanceolatus. The sequence continues at coordinate 28,616,975 of NC_135749.1, read as the reverse complement.
GCCACAGAACTAGTCTAAGGTAATATCAAAGTTGAATCTCTGATAACCATAAGGCTGCTAGCTAGGCTGAAATCACAGAAATAGCGTGTACATCTTGCATATTTTCACATCTAACTCTCTGTACTCTGTACACATGACATTGTACGTCTGTCCATCCTGGAAGAGGGATCCCTACTATTTTTTTGGGAGGAGAGTTTAACATTAGTTTAATTGCCTTGTTAACTCATTATAAAACACACTTTACACTCAATAGAAACAAAACAGAACTCACCAAAACCGTCTTGGTTAATGTTAGTCAGCTACCAAAGATGGAGGTCTAGTTCAAAAATAAAAATACTCCTGTGTTTGTTAACACCTGGAGGCTAGCTGATCAGCTTAAATAACTAGGCTAATGTTTATTAGATTTTGAACTTAAAAATTAAAACTCGGTGAAGCTACCAAATAGTACCCATCTTTAAATTATCATGAAAAATAACAATCCATTCAAGCCAGAAAATGACTCCTAATTCCAAAGATTTGTTAGCCTAGCATAGCATCAAAGTTCAATATCTGATAAGCATAGGGCTAGCTGGTTAAGCTAATGAGCTTGCCTCGAATATTAACAAACACAGAGGTATTTTTATTTTTTAACCAGACCTCCATCTTTGCTTGCTGGCTTACGGGTGCTCGAAGTACGGTCCTTTGTCTTTTTAAAGGGACAATATGTATTTGTTTTATTGCTCCCAGAGTTCTCTAAATCAAAATAATAACAAAAAACAGAGAAATACCATCACTGATCTGTTTCTCCTGGTTAGGATTCTTTCAGTGTTTATTGGTCAGGAGGTTTTTACAGGGAGCCAAATTATCCACAGAGGTCTCCTCCTCTTCAAAAGAAACAGAACTGATTATTTAAACCAGCAAAAACACAGAATAAAGCAGTTTCAATTTAATGCTGTTTGGCTTGTCACAGAGGGGCTGCTAGCCCAGTTCCTGCTAATGTGAGTGCACCGTTTTTCTCTGATAACTGAAGATCCAGATGTTCAGGAGGTCTCCTCCTCTCCAAAGCAAACAGACCTGGTCATTTAAACCGCTAAAAATGCTGAATAAATCAGTTTCATATTAAAAATCAGTGGGTTTTGTTTTTTATACTCTCTGGCTCGTTGCAAGGGGGCTGCTAACTCAGCTCCTGCTAATATGTGCTCAACTTTTTTCTCTGATAATTTAAGATCCAGACATTCAGGCCGTTTTTACCAGGAGCTGAATTACCCACAGAGGTCTCCTCCTCTCCAAAACAAACAGACCCAGTGATTTAAACCGGTAAAAAGTCTAAATAAAGCAGTTTTACGTTAAAAATCAGTGTTTCTTCAGTGCTGTTTGGCATTTGTTCAGCTTGTTTCTCTGATTAAGATCCAGATGTCAAATAACTTAAAATTCTTTATTGGGTGAAACTATATGGTTAAAAACGACCAAGATCCAATAAATGTATTGTAAATATGTAGCTTAAAAAGGGATTAAAAGTAATTTGTCACCCACAATCCTGCATGCGATAAGGAGACATGATGCCACTGACAGGTGATGGCGGCCAAATGACACAGATTGTATCCTTGATTAAAATTACAGACTTCTCTGGGTTTGAACATTACTGGAAACATTTGGGATAATGTAAATACACAACTCAACAAATATATAATATTGGTCCAGTTGTTTTTAGACATTTTAATACATAAAAGTTATATATTACATCTTTAACTGAAGTTTAATCCAACCACGAGACATTATTGTTGTCTTTAGAGCAGCTCTGACAAGCGTTGCACAACTCAAAGACTGATCTGCCCTCCTCTCAGGAAGAGCTCAGGGTTAATCAAAGAAATAAGGAACAAGGCCTCCGCTCATTCAATCACTTCTTGTTTTGATAAACAACCTCACTACTCCATTGTACAGTGCTGGAGGGGGGGGCCGAGGGGCAGCCTTGAATTGTTCCTTCCACAGGTGGAACAATGAAAAGGCTTCCCTCTTTTTCTGAATGAGTCACCAGGCCGATAGGATCACACGTGTTTACACTGCTCAGCCTCGGCCCAAACCATACCTCACGTTGCCTCGCTGAAGCTAATCAAGGAAATTGCTGTTTGTAAACCTCCTCGTATCAACATCTGGGAGCAGTCCCCTCTCCCCTCCAAACCAAAACGGCTTAAAGTAAGAAAAAGAGGAACAAATACTGAGGCAAGGCACACACAAAAGCGCATGCATCCACACCACGTGCACAGCCACCCACACACACACGCACGCATACACACAACACATGCTGCATTTGTGATCCATTCCTCTGCTGAACAGGCAATGGAAACTTCTGCAAATGTAAATCTGCTGGGTTAAAAATACAGCGCATTAATGTGCACCACATGTGGCACTCTGGCAGGATGGAGGATATTTTGACGGCGGGGGGAGAGCGGAGGAGAGGAGGGAGGCAGTCCTGGGGTTTCTCCAACAACGGAGAGGGAGACACACACACATACATACACACACAGCTGTACTGGGAGTCCAGAACTCCTCCTATTTTACCTTGAGCCTTTTCCACAAACACCACCTTGGAGTCGTGCTGGAAGTTGTGTCCGTCGATGAGCATCCTCTCCCCCCCAGGGGCAGGACACGTCTCCAAGCTCCTCTTATCCACCAGCGGCAGCTCCTGGGCCGATCTCTGGGCTGTGGGAGGGAGAAGAGAAACCGGCTTCATCGTTCTGCTAATACACACCCACTCCCCATGCAGACCTGAGCATCCAGACTGAGGCTGAATCACTAACCTAGACAGCTCTCACGGAGCAGTCAGCTGTAAACCTCCACCTCTTTACGTTAGAATTAAGCTGCCTCTTTGCCAGTAAGTAAAGAGAGACTCCATGTTGTGTTTATTTGTGTTTTCCGAAATTATGGTGGATGTTTTGTCTCAAATATTTGGTTTAAGTGTTTCTTTTCGTCTCCTCGTCTGTTTTTACTCCTCTCTCTTACCTTTTGGCTTCTTATTCCTCACTCCCTTTCAGTTTTTCTTTTTATTACTTGCCATGAAATATTTGCAAACCTTTTCCGTCTATAATGCTGATGTCTTGGCCAGGTCTCTCTTGTGAAAGATAGCTGTAATTTCATCGTGATTGACCGGGATACATAAATAGAGGTTCAATAAAACCTGAATAGTTTTCTCATATGAGGATCATCTCTTAGTAATTCGATGCTTCTGCTTTTCTGATTTTGATAAAACTCAAATTCTCCGTTTTTGGAAACCATCAGTCTTTCCCACATCTCTCTGTTTCTGTCTGTCGTTCTGCTTCACTCACACACAAAGTGAATTTTGGTCAAAAACAATTGCTCGGTGGCAGTCGTTCAGAAACTAACAATGGTCTATTTCAAGGGGCTGAGATCATGGTTTAACTACTGTCTTTCATTTACCTCATAAGACTTAATCTCTATGGCAGCTCTGACTGCCAGAACCACATGAAGTGGTTGATGTGCCTGAGTTTATCCCAGTCCAGTGAAAGGTCAACTCCAGTGCACTGCACAGTCGATAGAGTTTATTGAGCAAGCCCTACATTAACTTTACACAGACAAATACTGTTGATTTAAAATGTAGCTCACAATCACATGCACCAGTAGTTACAGGGCTGCATTGAATTATTGCTATTTTTACCAATTGATCTAATGTTTATCTTTTAATTAATTAAGTGTTTAATCCATAAAATTTTTAAGTTAGAGAAAATAGCCCCAAAACAGCAGAAAACCCAACAGTATCTATATTACAATAACAAAACAATAAATAAAAGCAGCTAATCTCCATCTGAGAAGCTTGACCCACTGACTGTTTGACATTTTCACCTGATATATAACTTCAAGGATTACTTGATTATCTTTCTGCCAACTTTCTGCCTATTGACTAAATATTTAAATTTCAATGGAGCAACTTTTACTTGCCCCCCTTGTCACGTGTCATATGCCAAAGAGTTATGGAGAGTTGCACCATTTTTTGTTATAATGTTATAATGTGATTTTATTTCCCTTTCTAACATCAGATTTGTTAATTTCAGATGGGATATGATACGATACGATACGATACGATACAATACGATACGATACAATGCGATGCGATGTGATGCAATGCAATGCGATATGATATGATATGATGCGATACGTTACAACACGATGTGATGCGATGCGATACGATATAACATGATATTATTTGGTACGTTACATGCAGGAAAAACTGTAACTGTAAATAACAATATTTCTCTGCAAAACCTGTATTAGAAATTCTATAAATTTATTGGTTTTGGACTTTTTTTTAAATATGATATTTAACTGTAATTTTACAGTTTTTGTTTGGCAGCTACTACTGCCAGGCATCAGAGGTATTTGATTGTAATAATTCAGTTTTTTCTGCTAAACTTTTAATGCAATCATTTAATTGATGTTGTGTGTTCATAATAATTTAGGGAAAAACTGTAAAATAACAGTATATGTCCACAAGACCTTTAATGAAAACATATATAAATGCATTTATATTTATTGTTTTAGGATATTTTAATTTATTTGCATGGTTTTTGCTTGGCAACCCCCAATGCAAGTCATTTGACCATTTTTTTTTTTTTTGTTTGTTTGTTTTTTTACAATTTTTTTTTTTTAATACAGTGTACGATAGGATGCAATGTGATACGATACTACACAATACAATATGATATGATATGATATGATACGATACGATGTGATATGATACGATACAATACTTTTAGATGCGATGCGATTAAACAAGACAAGACATTGGAATTATGATAGCACTCCCTTATTTTGATAACACTAGAAAAATATAAAAGAAAGTCAAAATAGTATAAATCAGTCAAACTAGGAGCAGTGCTCAAAGTGCTATACAGTCTACAAATAAACAAAAAGCAGCATACGATCTAGCAGCAACACTAGATGCAAATAAGTATCAGTAGCAGCGTAAGAGTATGGCACATGGACATATCGCATTATAGTGAGTTCAGTCAGTGGGGGGAAGGATATATCAGTCAGGGTGAGTTTAGCAATTTGGCAGCTTTGGGCAAGAGGCTGGTTTTTAGCCATGTAGTGTGTGTGCATGTTTTGTCCTGTAATAGAGGCCTGAAATTGTCAAGGTTTCCAGCATTTTCCATTAACAAGACTAAGAGTCAGCCATGCGGGCAGCCCTGTGAGGCCACATTTAGATTCAGGGATGCTTGAAGCTAAATGCTAACATCAACATGCCACCATGCTCGCAATGACAATGCTGACAGGCTGATGTTAAGATGGTATCATGTTCATCATGTCCACCATCTTATTTTAGCCTGTTAGCGTGCTTGCATTTGCTAATAAAGTACAGCTGAGGCTTATGGGTATGAGATGAGTTTAGCACAGAGGTGTCAAACTCATTTTAGTTTATCAGCAACATACAGCCCAATTTGATCCAAGTTGGGCCGGACCTGTAAAACCATTGCAGAATAACCTATTAACAACAACACCTCCAACTTTTCCTCTCTTTCTTTTAGTGTAAAGAAGTACATTCGGGAAACATTCATGCTTTTACAAATCAAATGATAAACAGTCTGAGATTTCAGCAATATGTTTTTCCACATTCAGTGGGTCTACTACCCACATTACCACTCTTGTGTAGTAATGCTGACATCACCAAACCAAACCAAAGTAAAAGATACTGAGAAAGTAGGCTAAGTTTTCCGCTGCTTTATAGACCGTTTACAAATCAAAAGCGTTAAAAAACAGGAAAAGACGACACCTGTGATATTACAATATCTAAATTCTAAGTCGATATCTAGCCTCATGTCACAGTATCGATATGGAAGGATTATTAAATGGGCAGTTGGTAGTTTTAGAGGTCTATTTTCCAGTAACCATTTGAGTACTATTCAAATGTCATGAGAGGAATGAGGCGTTAAGGTGACATTTTCAAGGGAAAACAAATAGATGTACTCACAGCACTCAATGGGGTTGGATGAAACCTGCAAGGACACTGTTCGCCCCGTGGCCTGGTTGATGTGAACTCTGAAAACCATCCGCACACGTGTGTTCTTGCGTCCAATGTCAGTCTCCCCCTTTCTCAGCTCAATGTCCGAATTACGCAGCTTCAAGATCCCTGCGCAGTCAATTCTGTGTTTGAGGAGACAAAAGACGAAGAGTTTGCCAAAGTCTGCTAATGATATATTCACATCTAAAGGTAATCAGGCTGTGATTTATACAGTATTGCAGCTAATTCAAGAGGGATTTTCACTCTGGACTCCATTAGCATGGTCCTGACGGAGGCTGCAGTCATGTCAACAGAAGATTAACACCACCACCTCCAACAGAGCTTCTACACCTCAGTGCATCCACTTTTGAGTGAAACTCAAACTCTACAGACTGGGAAACGTTCATCAAATCAGGAAAATCTTTGTTATGACACACAAGAGATGGTTCCTAAAATACTGCTCCCCTTCCACAAATCTTACGAAAAGAGTTGGCTGTAATGATTTCTTCATCAGTCACTTAATAAAAGCCCTCCTCCTCCTCCTCCTCCTCCTCCTCTTCCTCTCTGTCTGCACTCATCTAAGTTTTTCATACTTAAATACCTCAAGCCTCTTCCAAACGCTTTCTGGCTTTTCCATCGCCGTGCTACTTGATGCCGCATTCCTCAAAGCCTAGTTAATGTCAACTTTTACACACATTTGAACACTCCCTAACATTCTTCTCACCAGACACCAGGGTCTGCTCCACTGGCGAAGCAATCAGGTGTTGATGCTAAGGACCCCAGCTGTTCAGCTCTCCGCCTACGCAGACAGGCTGAGTGCAAAACCACATACTGAGGCGTCCATTCAGTGCCTGAGATAAAGTTTACACTAATTGTATTGTATCATTTAATTTATTAAGCGTTACTTGGAGTCATACCAAGCTGACCATTTGTGGCTTCAAGTTAGCTAACTGATGTTGATTAGTGATTTAATTTAACACACAGCCCCCTGAATCATCATGAATAACTTTTTCAGAAATATAATAATGCCCCTTTCTATACCACATAATAAAACATCTATATGTCAAACTGGAGGACATGTCAAAACGAATAAATCTCCCTCAAATCCCCTGTCTACACTGTAAGCCCTCTGGGGCGTGTCCCCCGTGAGAAAAGCGAAACCGTATCCTGAGGTGAAGTTGTTGTATAAGAGGAGCTTATGTGTTACATCCATTAAAACGCAGAGAAAGTGCTGACGCTAGCAGGCTGCTGCTGCTGCTGCTGCTGCTACTGCTGTCGGCAGCTCAGACACAAACCCCAGGTCCCTGTTAGCAGCCCAGAGCTTCCCCCAGTAATCTGATCTTGGAGGCTTATAAAACAGGAAAGACACACACACACACACTTGTGGACACACACAGAAAACTAAACATCAGCAGCAAACTTCATATCTACAGATTTAGCTGTTTTTTTGTTTGTTTGTTTTGTAGAAAAACAGTGATCTAACATGTTTTGATAGTTTTATGAGCCCAAGAGGAACAACATTTCCCCCTGAAGAGGACCGGAAGGGTCCCTTAGTTGAAGTAAACTCCTTAAATTTAAGTTTAGAGATTTTCATGTAACAACAGTGATGCACATCTTTGCAGAGAAGCTGGTGTTTACAGCATTATGCATGCTCAATATTTCATGCCAGGACTTATTTCAAGGTCTTTTCAGAGTTCAAGTGCTAAGCCACTTTAGACAAGTTAAGCCTATGTTAACCAAGTTATGACTTGGTTGGGACTGCAAAGAACACAGCTTTGGTGAACATTCACATACACACAAAAGAACATATTTGCTTATGTTAAATTTTGACTTAAGGACTGTATCAAAAGACTAAAAGGAAAACTGCTACCATAAAATGACCATTTGTATATCAGTTAGTCCTGCTGAGTTACCTTGAATACCTGAATGCCTCCATAGAATTTGGCAAACATATTGATTTATTGGGGACCAGGATTAACAACAGCAAAGATATATCAAAACATCTGTTTATAGTTTACACTCTCACAAAACTCCTGTAGTATTATTCATTTGTCGTTTTCATTTATCCAATCATATGCTCAGTACTTCCTAAACACATTAATTTTTGCTAAAAACAAACAAACAAACAAACAAACAAACAAACAAACAAACCTATTTTTGGACTGTGAATTTGAAGAGATCTCAGAGTCTTGAGTTAAATAGACTTCTCTCCAATAATTTGAGACTTACCTTGTTTTAAATGACTCAAGACTTGACTTGGACTTGTCTTAAATGACTTGAGACTTGATTTGGACTTAGCCTCATCAACTGGAATATAAGATTCACCACTTTTAACCTACACATCTAGAATTATTTCTAAAGGCTGTTACACACCAGCAACCTGGTGAAATACTCAATAATAATAATAATAATAATAATGATAATAATAATAATCAAAAAACCTTATACCGGATGCGCTGCAAATTTGTGACAACTACTGGGATCCTTGTGACCCAGAGCGTGTGGCAGTCTGTACAGTAAGTTGTTGTATAGCCGAAGATACTGTGAGCTATTTTATTGAGTTTCCTCTTATCAAAATGCTGCAAGTGGTTTTGGTATGTGTTGCCTTTGTCAAGGTTGAAAAGAGTAATATTTACCGTCTTAGTTTGGACTACAGAGCCTCCATGTTGTTGTTTTATAATTATCATAAGTATAGGCGCAACATGATTGGCTGATGCCTCTATTCGTGAAATGAAAGTTCAGAAAAATTGACCTTGTTCTGAGAAAAAAATTACATCGCTTATTGGTTGTGGAATATTCTTCTCTGTGAGAGTACTCATGACAGGAACAACAGTTCGAATGTGCCAATGAATTGGATGGAGAAACATTCCTGCTGTGTGAAGGCCTTACTGTAAGTCTTTTGGGCCAGTCTAAGTCTCGAATCATTTAAGACAAGTCCACATCAGGTCTTGAATGGATCCAAACTTGACACCCAAGACAAATCTTAAATTACTTGAGATTTGACTTGTATTCTTCCCCTGAAGACTTAGAAATAACTCTTTATCCTGGTTTGAACCTACTGTGGACATGTGAACATATTTGAACCTGCTGTAGACGCCTTACTGGACGGGTACAGCCCCTGATACTCACATGGCCCGCATGTTGTTCTCTGGCAGCAGTGGGATCTCCAGGATCTTGGTGTTGTTGTGCAGGGCCTCGTGGCTCGGGGTAGACACTGTCTTCCCTGTGATGCGGTGGACCTGGTAGAAGGCGTGGGGCCTCAGCAGCCTGTCGTCAGCAGTGCCAATGAACAACTGCAGAGTGAGCGGCTCGCTTTCCATGTAGCCATGGAGCTAAGAGGGGAGAAGAGACAGTTGTGTTTAAGCATTCATGTCCCCTTCAAAAAAACATGCAGTTAAAGACTAACGCAGGTCTTTCAGAGGTCAGGCTCTCAGCATGATGGTTTTCAAACAAAGCACCCATTTAGGATCTTGTAATCACCCTTGTCATCTCCTTTAATTTACTACCAATGGCCTGTGTACACTTTCTCCATCAGTTCATGTCAGGCCTGCCAAGATGTTGATCCTACAGTAGCTGAAGGAGGCCGCTGCTGCCAGAGAGCAGAAAAACCACCTACGGCGAGCAGCGTTGTGATTTGTGACAAGACTAAGCTAATGATTCAGAAAAGTCATGTCAGCCCCACCGAGCCTCGGCCAATCAGGGTCAAGAAAAACTCTCAGCAGTGACCCTGCTCTGATCTTTATCAGTAAAATGATCCCGGCACGATGGAGCTGGAGAGAAACGCTACTCGCTGGAAGTGGTGGGCTCGACTCAGAGCTTCTAAAGCACTCCCAGACCTCCATAGGTGTTGCTTGACAGGAGGCCTCCTGCCAGGATGACCTCAACCACCCAAACTGCAGAGTGCAGGCATGAGGCCCAAACCCACAGAGTGAAATCTGAGCACAGTAGCTACCACTGACACACTGTCTCAGAGTTATGTATGTTATCAATACAGTGCGATGGGGGATGAATTAGAGCTGAATACTTGGCCTTTTGACGTCAAAACAATCACAGGAAACACAATGCGTGTGATATGAAATTACAGGAATATAGTGCAGCATTAGACAAAGATTTTACGTACAAATTGTTCATATTTAATGTTATTTGAGAGGTTAAAGCTACAAAATTGATAGTATGCTATATTTGGATATGGTAATATTGTAACTGCCGTCTTTCCCTGGTTTTAAAGGCTGCATTACAATAAATGAATGCACCAGACTGTCCTAGCTGTTCTGTTTGTTGCATTATTAATATTATTCTATGTACAAGGAGTTCACGTTCAAATTCACGCAGTAGTAACTCAAAACTAAATTATACCTTATTGCAAATCATAAGAAACAGTATTCTTATCATTAACTATAGCATATATAAAAATAAAACTGAACCAATCTGAATTTTTGAGTCAAAACTGGCCTGAGTGGGCAAAAAACTGGACATGTTCACATCACCATCCACAGACCATGTCAGTGTCAGTGTTACAGACGCAGATGCTGAACCCCGCCTAATTATACACCGCTGTGGATGAGATTGTCAGCTGTAGTGATCGTCAGAGAAATGCTGAAATGGAGACCACAGTTTTCACTTACACAAGAAGAGCACTCGAGGCGAGGAGTGCCCACAACAAGAGTGAAAAGCTCAGAGTGGGGAGGCACAACATGTGATTTGGAGGAGGATCCCTGTCAGGGTTAAGAGCCTGCAAAAGCCCTGTATATTTGTGTAAGGAAATGGGTTGCTGCCTAGCAATGCTGTTTATTTAGGCAGCAGGAAAGAGTGTGATGAAGTGAGGAAGCCCGCTCGCAAGGTTAGACGGTTCCTTTCAAAGTGTGATTACAAACAGATTATCTGCTTTGAATCATTATCAGCATGAAAGCAAACAGAAATAATCAAACCTGACAGAGTCATCTGAGTGATTTCAGCTGTTTCTGATCGTTTCCAAAAAGTACTGTTATCTTTCATTTTAAAACATAAAATTATCAAAGTGGCAATCTTAAAATCAAAGAACCGTTACATTCTGCGATCTGAATCATCTGTTTTATGAAGCTGCTGCGGGAGACAACAGTTATGATTTGTTTGTGTAATTAAATCACTGTGATACCACTTCATGTAAACCCTCTGCTCCTCCACCCTGGCAGTTTGACATTGGCAATGTATCCACCCCTCCCTAGTTCATATTATCACCCACAAGAGGAATGCTGAGACTCCGGCTGCCCAGAGGAGGAGAGAGGGGTGAGGGCGACTGGGGCTCCCTCTCCATTCCTATTATTGACCCTCCCAGCTCTATAAGGATAATCACACACACACACACACACACACACACATATACACACACACATACAAAACCCCACACACCCGGGCTGTGTTTGAATAGGCAGGAGAGGGATAGCTCAGTGTGACCGTCACACTTTTTGCTCCACATGATGTTTGTTAATTGTACTTCAAAGCAACTAAAAAACACATGACTCCAAAATATTAATCTTCAAAAAGGCATTTCAAAATGGCTCTGGACGTGTTTTTCAGCAATGTGCTGATCATAAAAGCTGACAGAGGAAAAAAAAAAGACCTCACAGACTTGAATAGGGGGTATTTCCTCTCCACTAAAGTACAGCATGAAACCGTGAGCATTAACTGCGGTGAGAACTGCACACAGCACTTCAGAGGGGCATACTTCAGTCTGCTGCTGGCGTAAGGGCGGGAGTGGTTGAGGCAGGCAGCGGCGATGGCATTGAAAAAGAACAGAAAATAGCCGACTGTGCTGTGTGCTGGATGCTGAAGAAAAAAAAGTGTACCACACAGAACAGGACCTTCCAGAATAAACTCTGTAAAGTCTGGGCAAGGTTTGAGTCAGAGGGGCGGCAAGACGAGCCACAGAGGCTTCGTCAGCCAGCGTCCACACAGCAGAGGCTGCGGCGCTGTGTGCACCATGTAATCAGGAAGTCACAGAGATGGGGGCTGCCTTGTCTGAGGCTCCCTCCAACATCTCCATCAGAGCCTGCCAGAAACGTGTGTGGTTAAGTTGCTGCCGCCTCCGCAGGACGCAGCGCGCGATGATGTCAGCCGTACACACGGGAACTTTCCTAAACAAAGGGAAGTCTGTGTGGTTGGGGTGGTAGCTGGCGGAAAAGTAGGGGGGAGGTTTGGGTTTGGGTTTAAAGAGAACACACACTCTCTTTTTCAGCCGGGGTGAACCCAGACCTCTGTCATTAAATCATTAGCACCTTCTCATGGACAAATACACGCGTCCAACACAGATGTGTGGCCGAAGATGCAACATGCTGGATGGTACAACATGTTTTGGTTTCCAAATGTTGTATTCCACAATTCCATACAAATATAATATTCCTGTTTCCTTATTCCAATGCTGTTTCCTCAATGAAAAAAATATTTCACAACACTGTTAAATTTAACTTCAAAGCATTTTGTATAAGAAACAAAACAATCATTCTGTTGGATGAAACTATCCATTCCCAGCACTAACAGTACAGCCTGTACTATATACTTATTGTCATAGTATACTGTTTTTGCTACAATGTCCTCATACCGAAACAACAGACTAGATTGTTAACAGTAACAGGAGCTATTTAACAATGTGAAACAGCCACAGTTTTGAACACATGGGTAACGTTCAGGGTTAGGCAACAAAACTACTTGATAAGTTTAGGAAAAGGTCATGGTTTGAGTTTACATAAGTATGTTTTTTTCATAACTTAAGTTACATATACATGTAACCACTGTGCAGGAATGCATTTTATTGGCAGAGCCTATTTCTGAAAATGTCTCAGCTTTATCACTCAGTTTAAAACATTTGCCAGAAAAGCAATAAAACAGTAACTGACTGTCATAAGTTCCATTACTTTGATGAAGCAATTAAAAAATAAAGTTATGTTCTATATTAAATTTTCACAGTTACTAGTAATCTATTAAATTTCAAAATTAACCTTTCCAACACTGCACAAAATGTAAGTACATCCCCTTACGTAATCTAAGTACAAAAGTTAACTTACAAATATAAATTAAAAGAATTCAGTGTTGACATTTGGATTCACACGGGACACAAAAACCTGTCTCCTGGGTAAAAGTCCTCTGTTTGACCCGTACATCCACCCCAACCTCCTCCCTACATGGACTGTTGCTCTTTGTACTATGTCACCCGTCATAATTACTATGACCAGAAGCTGCCACCCTATTTATAAATATAAATATGAGGTCGTAATCAGGCCCCAAGGAAGTGTGCTGGGCTTTGAAGCCAGTTTTCGTAGTGGCCAAACAGTGCAATTACACTGTCACATGGGAGAATTGTTCATATTGACTCACATGGCAAAAGAGACATCTGTAAATCAGTGGATACATTTTTTTGAGGATCACAACCCCCTGTGAAATGATTTGTTTCACCATCAGGACTGTAACCATTTGGTCTGATAACATTCAGAAAGTCTAGAAGAACCGCCCAATTGAATAATTTCTTCCCCATTCAAGTTAGCAGAGCATTTAAATGGAAGAAGCCAGCTCAGCCGGCTTCATGCGCCACTGAGCAACTTTTATAGGAATGACCGTAGCTGCACCTCCAACCCTGTATCCAGGTCTCTTCAGACATCCATGGTCATAATGCTGCAGACACAGACAACGTCACTACCAATGCTGCTGTTTAGTACAGAAAAGATCAATGTATACAACAATTTTGTTGTAACAAGAAATTATTAATACTTATTTTATTGTTTTCCAAGATCTTCCTGCAGCTGTATCTACTGGGTCGGGCAAATATTATCAGCTAGTTTAGGCTAATTACAGATACTGTATATTGTATTAGTATGATTGAGATATTTTGGCAACAGTGTTACAATTATATACTGTAGTTTGTCCACTAGAGAACCCTGACAAGTTTGCTTTTTAACTGTAAACTATGCTGCCCAATATGTTGATTAATATGTTTCTTGGTCACAAGTCTTTTATAACAAATGAAAGGAATCCTCTTCAAAAATGTTGGTTTGTAAGGAAAAAAAGTGCACTAGCCAACATGTATTATCTGCAAAGTTAGACGATATTCAATATTGGTATCAGCATCAAAAATATTATCTTTTGGTAATTAAACCTGCATTAACTACTTTTTTGGCCACTTGGGGGAAGCACAAATAAGCTAAACCTTACACTTTGTAGGGAACAGTGGCGTATTTACACACCAAGCAAACACAGAGTAACATTAATATTATTTAGTGTTGTGTTTCAAGCCATCTGACAAATGTAGGTCCAGTTTTTACTCTTCTTTAGACTCTGTTTTGGTCTCCACCAACTCCTAAAGGGAATATTTGTCTCATTAGTTGTTAAATACTCCACTATGCTTACGAGATAGTCACTTAATTTGTCTATCTGACTTTTGGTAGGTAGAGTACCCTACTAATATTATAAGGTACACTCGTGAGTATACTTTGTTTTCCATTATTTTGGTGTGAATACAGTAATTAACAAAGATTTGTATAGAGTGAGTATGTGGTATGGAATTTGGACACAGTTTTTTTTGTCCTTAAAAAGGATGCTTAGCAATGTTAGCATCCCCCATTCAAACTAAGGGGCATGAAAAGCTAACTGCTCCTCTGTGGCAATAAGGAAAACTACTCATGCTAGAAAACACATTTCATCAAAACTGAAAGCCAAACACAGAAAACTCTACCCCGTATGTGACGGATGTCTGGTTAACTTGTACTCTTATTGTAATGTATTAATAAAATGTCAAAGGGTATTAATTAAACTGACAGCCTGGCTAAGCACACACTCTGTCCGACTCCAAGCTGCAGACCCTTTATTTATTCAGAGACTGAGGTCAGCGGTGTGGAGTAATGGTTGGGGGACCAGATGGGTTTAAACCAAAACATATCTGCAGTTGTCCACATTTTCTTTTTTCTTTGGAGTCGACCACCAGAGCTACTGTGGTTAAAGCTCATGACTAAGCTCTTACTGGCCATGCTACATCACTTTGTAACTGTCTGCGCTGCACTCGACAACGCAATGGAAAAGTCTGACTCACCCTAGTCTGGACAGGAACTGACTGAGTGGACCGGTCTGTCTAATAGCATACCTATGGTATTCCATTCAGAAATGTGACATCTTTAAATAACATAACAGCCAGGCCATTAAACACACGTCGCCTCAATCTATTTTAACACATGAGGTAGAAAAAAAAACAGGGGGAAAGTGTTGAGGCGAGAAGTGACGAGGTAAGGAGAAGGAGTGAAAATGGGTTTAATGGCTGCACCGTGTGTTGGTCTAATCATCACAGGAAACCAAACAGTCTAGCTCAGTGGTTCTCAACATAAGGTTCGATGATGAATGTGAAAAAAATTTGTTTTTTTTTTCGGTGATACAACATTCAGAGTCTGGGCTGGGATTTTCTGCACACGGCTCTTTCCTCTGATGTCACAAACCAGGATGTTCTCATGCACTGTGTGTAGATTATTCTACGGAAAGTAATTCTTACATACCCTTCGTAATCATGACTTAGTAATTCTTGCATAACCCACGTATTTTGGAAAGCTGCAATCATGTGACCAACATGCTGATGGTAGTGAGGAGGGAGGTGATCCCGAGCAGTCCACATAAGGATGCAGGCTGGGGTGATGGATGGGTCACAAAACACAGGACTTTCCTCCAGGACTTTTCTCTGGAGACCGGTGTTCACAACCATTTGACTTTGGGTTGTTTTAAGGTAACCATGTTTGTTTTCCTAACCCGAACCTCTATAACTAATTACGTAACTTTATGTTGAAGATGTAACGTCATTCTTGTGGCACTAATTTGTAGGATATCATACTGTTGTATGAGGATATGTTGCACTTAGCCAAAATGGCTGCATATAGTAGCGCTAGCCATGCTTACATTGCTAACAGCTCTAACAGTGCTAACAAAAGCAGCAGTGCTGACTGCAGTGTTAACTTGGGTGGGCGCTCTACTTCCGCAACAACATTATCAGGAGAGGGGAGTAAAGTGCAGCAGCGTTTAGCTACACTTTATTCTCTGGTCAGGGCGCCATTACTCCACTATTACCGAACTCAACATGACATCACAAGATCGCAGCCATCTGAGTTTAAGGGAAAGGTTGTGTGTATTCTGTGGTCTGTAAACTTCAAAATCTTGAGTGAGCTTCAGATTTTCATCCTTTCTGGTTAATTTCACAACCTTGAATTACATTTTGATTGGATAATATTGAGGCCTACATGGCGTTTGATTATTTTGGAGCTGGTGGTCAGCTCTGGTGAGCTGAGGCAAGATGTGAGAGAAAACTTGCCATGGTCGGCCTTGAATCATGCCTTTGGTTGTTTATGATACCAATACCTTTGCGCTAGCTTAAAAAATGAGGTGGTATAAGTATGAGTACTTTAAACTGGCCATGCCTGAGTTTATAAGGAGCTTGTGAGTCGTCATACACCAGTCATCCAGCAGCTCTTTGGCATGTTGGTGTGTTGATTTCACAAAGAAAACACTCCTAATTTGTCGCCTTTCCAAGCAATTCTCTGCACTGCTACAAAAGGAACTAAAATAATCTCTCGGCCAAAGTTGGCTTCAAGATCTTTACATACCAAATAGGTTTTTGCTGCTATATTAATGTTTCAAATCTCACCACTCAATTCTTTTTCTTTTTTTTTCTTGAAGTACTTGATTATTTTACCTCTAAAAATATTCAAAAAGACTTTTTTAAAAAAAAAAGGTGTAAAGCACTGGTTTAGCAAACCTGAACAACAGGGTGTCCTCCTGCCAGGGCCTTCACTGCTCCCCTACTGCCCTCCGTCTCATAGTGGGCTCTGTGGTGGGACTTGGGCTGCACATCGATCTGCAGGCTGTACGGCCCTGAGCTGGACGGCAGCTGCCAGTCGAGAGCTGGCAGGGATGGGCTGTCAAGGCGAAAACATGTCCAACATGTCAACTTAGTAAAGAGGGAGGAGGGCTTATTTTAGATGCACTTATCAAGGTAGAATGTGCAGAATGTGAACACTGTGATGTGCCAGAGCTCGCGATAAACCTGCTATGAAATTACAAATATGTTCAAACTTACTGCTCTATGTATGGAGAACATTTCATATAATTGCCAAAAATAGTTAGCCTGTTTAAGTTTATGCTTTTATAAATTTTAAGCACACAAGCCATTCCCTTCAGGCTTTATTTCAGGTTTGAGTAAATCTTGTTAAAGGTGAAAATCTTCATCTGTAATTCTGCCATTCCTCACTTACCTGACATATTGCTTTGGCTTGGACCAGGAGTATGGGTGCTGTGGCACATCTAGGAACCCACCACAGTAGCCCTCCTTCTTTAAAGGCAGGCGATTGGAGGGGTGATCGTCCTGACAGAGCTCCCCTGGATTCAGCTCCTCACCTCCAGGCTCCAACTTCAGGCTGACAGTGGGGCTGTGCTCCAGGCTGGTTTTCCGGGCTTTAATGGGGATTCCCTCCCCAAGGTCGGCCACTCCATCTGTGGTCAAGGCATTGATGGCTGCCAGGATGGCTGAGTTGGTGTACTGGTTGGTGTTTGGCAGCCAGGTCTCTTCTGTTATACTGAGGCGAGGGGAGGTCTGCGGGGACACTCCAGGGGAGTGGTTGGGCGAGTATGGGTAGTGCTTGTGCGATGCCCCGCTGCCGTTAAAGCTGTATTTCCTCTTTGCACCACAAGGGGAGTTGGGCCTGGAGCCTCGCTGACCCATCCAGGTATCATCTGTCACACTTGTGCGTGGGGAGGTGGAGGGGGAGTGGCGAGGGGAACCACCAGAGGTGCAGCCATCACCTGGCAGGGCGAGGGTGGAGCCCTTTGGGGACACAGAGGGCGACTGCCAGGGAGAGTTCTGGGGTGAGTTTTCATAGTTGTAGGAGAAGCTTGACTCATAGGAGGAGGCGTCGGAGTGGCAGCTGCGAGATGAGATGCTACTGGCCGGGCTCAGGCAGCTGGGGTCACGATAACCATCTGCACTGGGGAGGGTCAGCGTCACTATAGAGTTGACTCGCTTAGCAACAGGAAGGTTGCTCTCCTCCACTTGGTCCTCAGGAAACTGACCGTAGGCTGTGATCTCGATACGAGGACTCTCCAGGGTTGGAGCCCCATTTGGGCGGATGCTTGAGGATGAATAGTAGCCGGCTGCTCTCATGTCATCCTGGGTGTCATAACTGTGAGACTCGGAGACAGAGACAGATATAGTGGGGCTGGACTGGAGGCTGTGGTACTGGGAGGGAAGGCAAGGGTTGCCCAGTGGGAGGGAGAGACTGACGTTTGGCGTGTAGCCATATGCATCTGGAAAGCAAACAGATTGACTTTGTTACCATGATAATCAAACACACATTCACTGGCTCGCTTACTGAGTGGGAGACAGCTGCCAAGTTGAGTCTTATGAGAGCTGTTGCAGAGGTGTTGCCTATAATGGCAAAAGAGCTGCTTCCTTACCAGATTTGGCCCTGGCTATTTCCCGATGCATGCAAGTTAAAGGGAAACTCTGATATTTTTCAACCTGGATCCTATTTCCCCATGTTTTGTGTTTAAGTGACTAATGGAGACAACAATTTGTGAAATTGGTCCAGTATTGAGAGAGGGCTGCAGCCACAGCAGTAAAAAGGGTTGCAATGTAACCACACGGGGCAACTGGCACTGTCAATTTATGTCCATTAAAAGTGCTTGTTTTTGCCACTGACAAGCCCAGGCTATAATTATGAGTGTCTAACAACATAACAGAAAGAACTCTATAGAGAAAAGACACACATTTTTCCTTACATTTCAATCGATCTGGTCTGTGATTGTGTCTAACCAGGTCTCACTCGAGCAAGTTGAAGAGAGGAGTGTGTGGAGTTTGTTGTGTTGGAGTACAGAAAGCAACTCTTAGTGTTATCTGAAAGAGTTGTTCATGTTATGGCTGAATATGTGGCTGATTTCAACAGTCAGAGCAAGACTTTTCCCTGAACAAGTCTTGGTTACACACAATAACAGACAGACTGAATCAAGCTAAAGTTAAGGATAAACTTCCCGGCAGGGTCCTTTCTGTGATGCTGTCAGAAACTTATAGTAAGAGTCTGAGCTTGTCAGCGGTAAAACCAAGCACTTAAAGTCGACGTAAATTGACTGTGCCAAATGCCCTGTTTGGCTACATTGCAGCCTGTGTTGCCGCTCCCAGCTGCATGTCCTCTCTCTCAAAACTGGACCAACTTCAAAAACTATTGTTCCCATTAGTCACAAAAACATGGGAAAATAGGGTCCAGATTGAAAAGCACAAAAGTTTCCAATTGAAATTTAACGCCTCGTGTAATGGGGATCCCCAAAAGTACTAAGTGGCACAAAACATGTCTGAATGGCTCAGACTGCACAGAGCAAAGGTGGGGAGACACGAATAAAGGAGCCAAAAATAGCTCCAGTCTAAAAATAACCAAAGGCGAAACCAGGTGTTTTTTTTCCACGTCACATTGCCAGATTTATGCCACTTAATGCACATGCTGCAGCCCATAAACTGTAACATTATGAAAACACACACTAATGCTTTACTTGGCCAGTTTCATGTTCCAGCAGCCATCGAAAATAAACACAGGAGGGACATGATTCGTTTATTTGCATGCTGTAAAGGTGCACGCTGTACCCAACTGGGAGGGAGCTTGTGGTCTCGTGCCAACGCTCCTGCTGGGTCATATGAAACTCTGCCTGTCTGTTGCGAAGGCTGAGGTCACAAACAGGGGGCAGGGAAGGGGGTGACATGGGAACGGGAGCTGTGGTTATATGGTGCATGAGGCTGGGCAAATGTGACCACAGTGGAGCACATTGATATGGATGGAGACGGCTGCTGCAGACAGACAGCCTGCAGTTACCACAGCTCCTGTCTGCTGTAAATTAAAGAGAATTAGGGGCCCCGCCATAAAGACTATGACATCAGTGCAGCACCATATGACTCCTCCTAATAAAAGAAAATGATGTTTATATTTAATGCTGCTTGTGGTGTGTGACACAGTAGCACTGAAATGTTTGCTTTCTATAATTAGACTGAATGAGCCTACAACAGGTAGCCTGGGGGGGCTGCGCCATCTAAATGCTGAACACCATCTGATTCACCCACAATTTTACCCACAATGCCATGTCAGTCATTAGCACAGGTTCACTTCTGACTATTTTGGGAACACTTTTTAGTCATGAGTGGTTCACAGCAGCAGAACCACGCCCACTTTGCCCAAATCATAGGGAGGGGCGCACACAGTATCTCCACCACAGCTTTAATACTGTTACTGACTGTACTGCACTGAGGCTGAATACAGACATTCAACTGGACAGAAAGTGCAGCTAAGACCCTCATTTAAGGTGTCAAATAATGATGAAAAGTTGAATTAAAAAAAGGAAAGCCTCCTGTTATAAATGAAAGTCAAACTCACCCTCTTCAGCAGATTTCATTTTCTTCTTTGCGCAGAGAGAAACGTGTGAGATTAAACGCTGAGTACAGCTGCAGATGGGAGCTTATCCATATAGCGGAGTTTATATATTCCACAGCTGTTGCTCTGGATCCTCTCTCGCTGTATCGCCGCAAACAAACAACAAGAAGGAGAAATAATAAAGTCAAAAGAGACTGTAACTGCTTCAAAAAAGGGAGAAACAAGTCGCATCCAAAAACAAAAACCCTATAAGAGATGTGAAAACTATTACAACTTGTGGAATAAGATCATGGCCGATGCAGAAAAAGCTATTTTCGTCGCTGTGTTGAGATATCTGACTCGGGGGATCCTGGCTCTGCTGGGTCGCTGTGACGCACTGCTCCGGCGCACAGAGGACTTCTGCGCTTTTAAACTCGGGGATCACCTCGGCGGCGGCGCACCGCCCCTCCACACAATGACGCATCTACACGCCCGACCACCAGATGGGTCCAATGGAGAGATCCTCTCCCTTTCTCTCTCTCTCTCTCTCTCACACACACACACATACACACGCGCACACTGGGGTTTCCAGGAGTCAAAGGAGGCCAATTAGTGAAGCTGGCAGTGAAGCCTGAAGGCTCCGAGATGAGTAAAATAAGCCTCGCCACGGGAGAGCCACATGCAAAACCTCCAGTGATTGGAACAAACATCCTATACAGACCCAGCGCAGTTGAATATGAGGTATCCCTCCGAATATAAACAGTGGAATAAAGGTCCAGTGTGTAGGGTTTAGGGGGATATATTGGCAGATATGGAATATAATAAGAATGTTTTCTTTAGTTTATAATCACCTGAAAATAAGAACAGTTGTGTTTTCATTATCTTCATTAACATAGATATGTACGTAGAGAACGGGTCCTCCTCTACAGTCTGCCATGTTGAACTGCCATGTTTCTACAGCAGCCCAGAATGGACAAATCAAACACTGACTCTAGACAGGGAACATTTGTGTTTTTGTTGCAGTCATGGTAATCAGCAGCCCTTCTACAATGAGTACCGGAAAACACAGATTTGTAATGTGAAACTGCTTCATTCAGTGTTTTTACTGGTTTAAAACACAGGGTCTGTTTGTTTCAGAGGGGAAGTGACTTCTGTGGATTCTACTCCCGGTAAAAACCTCCTGAACGTCTGGGTCTAAAGTTATCAGTTAAAACGGGTGAGCAGCACACATGAGCAGGCACTAGGCTAGTGGCTTGTGTCACTGATTTCTAACATAAAACTGCTTTATTGAGTGGTTTTACCGGTTTCAATCACCTGGTCTGTTCATTTTAGAGAGGAAGAGACCTTATTTCGGTTCCGGTAAAAACGTCCTGAATGTCTGGATCTTAAGTTCTCAGAGAAAAAGGTAAGCACATATCAGCAGATGCTGGGCAAGCAGGTAGTTAAACAGTGTGGGAGAAACAGTGATTTGTAACATTAAACTGGTTTATTCAGTGTTTTGACCTATTTTAATGACCTGGTCCATTTGTCTTGGAGAGGAGGAGACCTCGCAGATAATTCAGCTCCCAGTGAAAACCTCCTGAACAATAAACACTAAAGGTATCCTAACCGGGAGAAGTTTCAACTGGTTGCAACCTGCAGTCCTCGCCTCTACATGCCTATAGATGCTCATAAATCCCCCCAAATCTTACACACTGTTCCTTTAAACCGACCCAGCATAGCATAAAACATTATGACTTGTTGGGTGGCAGATGTTAAACCCATGTCCCCATTATCCATTGACTGACTTAATGAGCATGAACAGCATTAATCTGCAGTTTCCACCCACTTTATCTACAGTATCTGTTCCCATTGGCATGATTCACAAAGGAGTCATCAATGTGCTGCTGCGAGACACTGCACATGGAATCTCCTAAATCAAGATTTATGTGCAGACTAATCCTCACCAGCATTTTTACATTAAACTGCTGCCATTTTCGCCCTGAAGAAGCCATTCATCAACGGCTGACAGATGTTCGGTTAAAGGCTGCTGGGTTTTCAGATCGCAGCAGATACAAGGGCAGGTGAGCTGAGGGAAACATGACAGAATGCTGCTTCACAAGACATATAAAACATAAAACTTCCTTCAGATGTTGCATGGGCGTCTCATGGGATTTTGAAGATATTGCAAAGGCAAATAATTGCTTTCCACTTCCTCCTGACAGACTGCAACGTCTGCGGGGCACAAAACACATAATTATCCATACTTTCATAGAAGTACTATATAAAAATCAAGTCATATACCCGGTCATTTGACACGCTGAACTGAGAATCTTCATAAAGTTTTCCATAGGCCGCTCTCTGCGGTTGGTGTATACTTATTCAGCTTAGTCCCATGCAGGCAGGGTTGTTGCTATCTTTGGCAGGTCTGGACCTCTCAGCAGCTGGCAGCAGGCTCGTGGTTTCTGTGATGACAATAGTCACATGGCGGCTCTCGAAGAGCCTGTCCATCCCTGGAGGTGGGAAGCTACATTGCTGCACTGTGGCACCTTATCAGCTAGCCCTAGTTGATGGGATTCTTAGAGGTGGCGGGCTGAAGTGTCATGCTACTTCCACTCTCAGCCAGGGAGTGTTAGGGTGTGTCTTCATTTATGGGTCATAACTCCTCATTGTCTCATTCTACTTTATATTTGCAGTATGTTCCCTCTGGTGAGGTCATTTTTGTGATGAGCTTTTTTAAATTTCTTTTGGGATTGTCCTTTGTGTAATTTCCCAGGCTTAGTGAATTGGGAATTGCACATCTTTTCTTACGCAGGTGCATTTGGAGAGGCTCAATCTGTTAGATAGATAAGGAGAATCCAGCAGACTGCTCTCACATTCATCTATTGAATCACCACCCCAAACTTGGTCCCTGCAGACTTTGCTCAGAGTTCTTTGTCAAAAAGACCAGAGATATCGTCTTAGCACCTTCCATGCTGATTTTATTTATAGGTGTCCCAGAAAAGGTCTTCAGCTTGGCAGGCATCTCGACTGGGATAATACTAAAACATCAGAGCGAGTTTTGTGGTGCCAAGGTTTAAGGTGCTAAGTGCACTGTAGAAAATCTTTTTTTGATAGTATGAATGTTTTTGACCTCTTGCTGCATCTGTATCAGGTACAAACTACTTCCTAAACCCTGCTCGATTGTCTTCACGGTATTACTCTGTCCCTCCTCTTGGGATTTTAGTGATCGCTTTTAAAGAAACTGTTTCAGACATCAGCTCTTAATCCACATTTGACTCCATTGTGCAACAACATGGCATGCCTGCCCCACATCCAAAGCAATATTCCCTCCTCACCCACTGGGATCTCATTTTGGCCGAGCTCTCTCTCCAGCAGAGTATTTGAGGGAGTGACGGCACTTGTGAAATCCTAGCCGTCTGTTTCATCATGGGGACGTGG
Source organism: Epinephelus lanceolatus (assembly GCF_041903045.1). Taxonomy (NCBI): domain Eukaryota; kingdom Metazoa; phylum Chordata; class Actinopteri; order Perciformes; family Serranidae; genus Epinephelus; species Epinephelus lanceolatus. The sequence goes on along the minus strand of NC_135749.1, from coordinate 28,593,179 downwards.
CTCGGTGGCTCCCCAGTCATTTGAAGAACCCCACACGTTTCTTTGACCCCATGGAAATGTCTCATGGGGCTGGGGGGGCTAAATGGGGCAAAAGGGGGGGGGGGTTGCCACTCCACAGTTATGTGTAACTGAAACATGTGCTGCAGTAAACACTTCCACCCGTCTGTAGTTAATAAATAGCTCTGCTGCTGATTGACTCGTGGACCGTTCTACGTCAGGGCGGTGCTGGGGCTCGTAGTTTTCCAGCCAGGCCTGGTGTTGGTTAGTGGACACCTTGGTAACAGGCCACTACAGACCGGATGGATCCAGAGCCACAACTGAAAGAAGAGCACAGTCGATAATGAGAAACAACACCAAGGTCCTGTGTAGATAATGTAGACACAGCAGAGTGAACACAAGAGCCCTTTGATATCAACAAGCTGCTTTCCACCACCAACACAAGTAACACAAGAGACTTTATTGCATAGTTTTAAAAAAAAATACAAAATTACACGGTATTTGAACATTTTCCATTTTAATTATTTTCCTAGTTCCTGTTTTTACACAAATGAGTCTTTTAATGTGCTGGCCTAATTAATAAATGCTCAAGTGTGTGCTTTTGCTTTCTAAACTTATGGCTTAAGCCTAGTTCACATTACATGATTTTCACCGTGATTTTGACGTCGCAGAGGATCTTGAAAACCACCTTGGGTCGGAGGTGAGTTGGCAGATCCTCTGCCACGACGAGTCTTCGTGTGTGAACAAGCTCCGTCAGCAAGGACTCGGTGGAGAAATCTTGTGGTGTGCACACACAGGTCGTAACGCAGTTGGCGAGACTCCCGCTGACAGAAACACACGCTGCCATGGTATCAACACTCAAAAGATTACGATAGTCTCCGTGACGCAAAATCAGGGTGAAAATTGTGTAATGTGAACTAGACTTTAAATGGTTTTTGGTTTCAAGTCTTACAGCAGTCAAGTCATGCCAAGTCTCAAGTCCTGATTTTTATGACTTGGCTAAAGCTGCACCAATCAGTAGTGCTGTTTTACAAATGACTATGTTTAATATGAAAGGGTTCATCTATAGTGATGAAGCTAACGGGACAGATATCCCCCTCATGGGTTGGTTGAGAGCAAACAGAGCTAAAAGGTATATGGTGAATGTTACATTTGCTGGTTGTCCTGAAAAAAAGAAAGATGCTGCGTCATGTCTGCTGGTTGTCTAGCCTAAATAAGCAACTTACTGCCAAAAGAAGTCCCATATCAACTCAAAACTGACCTATTATGCTTATTTTCAGGTTCCTAGTTGTATTAAAGGTTTCTAATACAACATGTTTACATGCTTTAATGTTCAAAAAACACTTGATTTTTTCTCATACTGTCCGTGCTGGAACACCTGTAGTCACGCTCTGTCTGACACGCTGTGTTCAGCACCAGTCTCTTTAAGTCTCTCTCCTGAAAAAGCCCAGTCTGCTCTGATTGGTCAGTGTTTCCAGGTCTTCTGTCTCTCAACATCTCTCTGAATAGTGGCAGTTTTTTTAACATGAAAAATTCCGAATTAAAGCTTCTGGTAGATCTGAAATCAGGGAGAAATTATTGACATTAGCAACCAAGATTACATTTCCCTGACATTAGCATGTAGCTACATTTGGCAGTGAATGCAATGTAAGCACTTGGAGTACAATACCTTGAGCTGATGACCATATAAAGACATCTGTCAGGAAATGATGTCATACTGTATTTGAAACTTTGGCCATGTTTGATATGAACCTATGAATGTTTACATGCACACTAATATTCCACTATTTTTCAAAATATGCCAATATGCTGATTTAATGTCAACAACACATTCTGTTTGGATTTCTCACATTAGGCCTTTTTCCAAATGTAGCATTTTTCCAATTAGGACGTGGCGTATATCGATATTTGCTGGGTTGTACGAGAATTCTTTAAACATGTTTACAGCGCATTCAGAATATGTGCCTCACTTGGGGTTTTTACTGCAGTTTGCGACACACAGCCTCTTATCTGTTTATGGTCGGCTCTGTGCTTTGTCATGTATACGTTGTACACAAACTCCCCAACAGTTTGCAGAGCTGTGGGTTAGAGATGCGTGCCCAAAAGAAAAGCATTTTTGGTCTTAAGGAGAAACACACAAAAGACTTGGATATCAACAGATTTTTCGATATATGCAAATATTGTAACACTGACATTTTCAAGAAGGTGGGTGACAGAATGAAAGAGGGAGGCTGTGTTTGCATGGTCAATCAAGTCCGCCAGCGGTAGGAAACTTTGAAAATATCCTGTTTTATTTTCAGTAGCAAACAACTTAGCACAATTATTGTCTTTTTTCAGAATAAGGGCAAAAAAAGAGTATTTTGTGCATGTACACGTGACTACTGTGACATTACATATATGACACAAAATATGGAAATGCATAACAGGTCCCCTTTCATACAAAGACTTTCACACACAGTATTGAGGGCAGTAATACACAGGGCAATTGTTGGGCAACTTGGATGAGCGGCAATGAGTTGGCTCAGAGTTGTCGCTTTAATCCCAGAGGAACATCCTGTTACCAGGAAACAAGTGAACAAACCCTGTGGCTCATTTTCACTTGTCATTATTGCCCAAGTGACTTTATTTAACTAAAAGATTTAAAATTGTTTACATGTGAAAATGTTATTTCCATCACAGGGCTGTTGAATAATAACTGCTGCAGGTCTCACTGCCTGAATTCATACTGTGTTTACAGTGAGACCTTCACACTGTGCCAATGTGTGACCTTCACTGTGAGCTAACAGTGCAGCTTAGTGAGGACAACACAAACACAAAAAACACACTGTACACAGCATCCTTTATGGTGCAATCCTTTTGGCTAATAAGTGACACAATCACATTGCTAATTTAATCAGACTGTAGATCATCTTGTGTCCAGGAAACATTCAAATACATTTTTGACCCCACGTCTCACTGTGATTCTCGCTGCCAGGAGCATTGCCCAACTGTGTTTCCCAAAGCTCTGCCGAGTGTATCATCATTTTAAGAGTGTGGGAGGGGGTTGAGGGTGGTCTCGCTGTCACAAACCCACACATTTTTGTCGTCTGCCATCCCGTATGTGGCCACTGCCAAACTTAGTGAACGCTCTGCCCGGTATGACGTGGTTTGGCCACGCCGAGGTGGAAAAGACCTCAACTCGCTTTTCTTTCCACAGTTCTAACCCTCAGAATCCAGTGCCTGGCTTTATTTGTGTCTGAACAAAAACACGACGGAACATTGGACAGCGTTGTAAGTTATTCATAAACTAAGAAACAACCCAAAATGCTGGCTTTCCCACTGCTGAATCACCTGTTTGTTTTGGAAAAATGAATTGGAAGGAAACTGAAAAAATTATTACTGTACTTCTTTGTGTTTCGGAGCCTGCTCACACACCCCCCCTTCACCATATGTGCTCTCATAACTGCTATTTTATAAAGTGTTTCTTGATGTAGAATAATAAAACGTTATAAATAGTCTCTATGACCATGAGTTCAGACTGCCCAGAAAACTGGTTTCAGGGGACTTAAGTAATCTGCAACCTCTATTGCTGACCAAAAAAAAGTGCATAAGCCTCAAAGCATCTTTGGCACAGCGTCCAGTGACCTGAAAAGACAGGAGAGATGAAAAGAAAGGTAGTTAGAGCTGAGATCAAACAGAAAAGTGAAGTATTACGTATCACAGTGCAAAAAAGTACATGAAAGCTGCTTTTGTCGTTGCTTTGGACGCCAGAAATCTCACCACCTGGTGATGTAATCATTGAGTCACTGGTATTTATTAACCTTGTATTTATGCTCTGGTCAGTTTGAGCCATTAGGGAGTGAATGACTTTCTTTTTGCACTTTTAAAAATGCCAGTGTTTCTCTCTGTTTGGGTAGTTTGGATATTTTGGTAATATTTGGCCTGTCAGAGGAGCTGTGACCCCTCACCACACCACACCCCACCACCATCCCTGCTCTTTCTTACAGTCAGACTTCCTGTCTCCCATCAATGTTCTCCTTTTTTTCTCAGCCGCTGTGACGGAATCCCCTGCTCTGTTTCCTGTTGTGAAGGCCCGTTGCTTGGTTACAGCCGAGGGAGGAGTTTTCATAGCCGAGGGAGCGTTTGCAGAAGGCCGGGAGGTTAATTTTCTCTCCCTAACAGGCCCAACGCCAGCGTTAACTTGGGCACAACACAGAGCAACAGCCCTGCGAGGCACACAGCACTTTACTATCTCTCAGCTGTGGGTCGTGGCTGCACTGGCTCCACATGCCCGAGGTCATTTACATAAATCAAGAATGGAGCTAGTGTAACTGCAGGGAAGTGTGGTTACCATAAACCAGTTTGTAACTGTGGTACACACTGACTCTGTTGACATGGGGAAGTTTGTACCAACATAATCTGGTCTTTTACTGTAATAAGCATGATAAGTGTTAAAACACTTATAGGTTTAACATGGCTCTTCTGCAGTCTTAGTGGAACTGACAAAATTATGGAAGCCCATTTCTACCAGTGTAATAAAAACTCTTTTTTCATTATTTTGAGATATTATTTCATAAATTTGACCTAGGTAAGACATTATTTTGGGAAAGTTTCTCAACTGAAGATACAAACACATAGTTTTAAGATATTAACCTCTGATTTTGAGAGTTCCTCACTATTTTTGAGATACTTTGTCATTATTTTGAGAAAGTTTCTTAACTGAAATACAAACTCATTGTTTTAAGAAAGTTTCTTATTATTTTGAGATACTAATTTAATATTTTGAGATAAGTGAGTCATTATTTTGAGATTTTTTTCTTTCAACTCGAGACACTAACTCATTACTATGAGAAGTTGCTCATTACTTTGAGATACTAAATCAATATTTTAAGTTAAGTAGGTCATGGTTTTTTAATAGAATCTCACTATTTTTGAGGTATTAACCCAAAATTTTAAGAAAGTTTCTCATTATTTTGACGTACTAATTTAATATTTTCAGAAAAGATGGTCATTATTTTAATAAAGTTTTTTTTTTCCATTTTGAGCTACTAACTCATCATTATGAAAACGTTTCTTATTATTTTGAGATAGTAATTCAAGATTTTGAGAAAAGTAAGTCATTGTTTTGAGAATGTTTTTTTTATTTTGAGATACCAATAAATTTTTTGAGATCCTAACTTATTTTTTTTGAGAAAGTGTTTTATTGTATTTGAGATACTAACTCATTATTTTGAAAAAGTCTCTCATTATATTGAGATACTAATTCAGTATTTAAGTATTATTTATTTAGTATTTAATTACTAACTCTTTCTGTTGCGTTACTAAAGCTTTACTTTGCTAAAAAGTAAAAATCAGTTAAAAAATATCGGCTGAAGTGTGAGGGCTGAAAGCAAAGAAGAAATGAAAGCTTTATTTCTTGTGAGTAGTGTCACTGAACTCTTCGCTGTTTCACCGTCGACTCCTCAAACTCATCCTCACAAAAGAATGAAAAGTTGTCTTGAGTGTTTTTCTGCCAAAGATTCAGTGCTGTTTGCAGTTTGGAAACTACAGTAGCTGATATTCTAACTTTAATGTATTTTTGTGTATGTATAAATAATTGAATGTTTTCCCAACTGGTCCCCTGGAATGAGGAGTAGCCTGGTCTTCCTCAATACATCCTAACTCTTCTCCCCCATCAAGCCAGTCAGGGAATATCATTAGCAGTAACTTTATCTCTACTGGTTGTTGATTCCTAATTCAAACAGGGTGCTGTGGAATTTTATAACAACCTCAGTCAGATGGAATATGGCTACAGAAGCCACTTAGCCGCTTAGTAACAAGATAGCATAATGGCATAATGGCAGGTCTCCCTTCAGAGCATAAAAAAGCAGCAAAAATGTAAAAAAAAAAAAAAATACTAATTTACGAATGTTCCATGCATCTGAATTTTCTGCTGCGTAAGTGTTTTGTATCCGGGGTTGGATAAAATCTATTTTATGCCGAGATGGGTTTTTCAAAGAGGCCTCATCCTGTAGGGCTTTAAATTAAGTTAAGGACAGCAATTTGTTGTACAGGAGATGAAACGCTAGATTATAAACTTCCATTTGACATGGCAAGAGCCCCACTGTTGTGTTTCTGCACTTAATCAGAGCGTGCAGCCTCTTCTATAGAATAAAGGCTCAGAGCTGTTGGCTTTGCAGTCACTCTCATCTGTGTAGGTTTTACATAAAGTATGCACTGAATGTATGTAAACACATTTGACTGTCAAAGTGCTGCAAAAGAAGAAAACGTGACTGAGATATAAGAGCTCTGGCAAATTAAACCTAAAGCTAAGGAATACACATAAATTTGTACTTTTATGGTGAAAGAGAGGCTTTATAATATAATCTCAAAATAATGCTACAACCAAATGTCTCTCATTGTCTGTCCGTTATTACAATCTAGTAAAGCTTGTTTGTAATCATGTGATTATTATGACTTCAAAGTTCAGATGGAGGGCAGGAAGTGATAAATCCATATATGTGAATCATGGCGTGAGTTGGATATAGAGCAAAGTGACTACATAAAAGGGTTGGATGAATGTGCGGGCAGGAGGTATCCTCAGAAAACTGAAACTCATGTTGGATGTGATCCATTCAAAACAACGAAAAGTGATTTTTCCCACAACTTAAATGATTTGCCTGGTGTCTACACGATCACGGTTACAAATGACCTCATCCTCCAGGCCTCCTAACATTATCAGCGTTACACAGCAAGGCAAAGACTTTTTTTTGGCTGGGAGAGTAAATGTGCTTGAGTACAACTGACTTATATTTCAACTCTGTACTCAGATACTTTGCTACTTTCTACCTACTGGCTCAACCGTTTCCATAGGTCTGGTGAAACGCTATTAAAAATGTGGGTCGTGACTAATACATGGAGAAGTTGTCACAGCACAACCTCATCCTCCAGGTCTCCTAACGTTATCAACATTATGCAGCGAGGCAAAAACTTGTTTTGACCAGGAGACTATATGTGCTTGAGTGCAACTGTCTTTTATATTTCAGCTCTCTACATGGATACGACGCTGTCAGGCTAACATTACTAGCTAACGTTAGCAAACTTTAGCTACTTTCTACCTACTGGGTCAACCATTTCTGGTCTGGTGAAACGCTATTAAAAATGTGGGTCATGGCTAATGGGAACAGCCCTCCATTCTGAAACACCGCCGTTCCGAAACACCCCCACTCTGAAACCCCCCCAACTCCGAAACTGATTTTCAAGTCCATATCGAGTTTCCTGCATCGAACGCTGCCGCCCGCTCTCTGGCCGCACTCGCACAATTCTGAAATTCGCTGTAACAAAACACTCGCACAACACGTATGCCTGGCCATGTGTTGTCCCCCCCCTCTGGTCAGACAGACTAGTGATAATCTGGCTTCTGGTCGGAGTAAATATATTAAATGCAATATTCGGAATAGTGGGGCCTTTAGAAAAAATGGGAAACCCCGCCATTATGAAGAATGGAGGTCTATTTTCGGAAAGGCAGGGTGTAACCGTGGCTAATGCATGGAGAAGTTGTGTCAGCACAACCTCATGCTCCAGGCCTCCTAACGTTATCAACGTTACACAGCGAGGCAAAGACAGCTGGGAGAGTAAATGTGGTTGAGTACTGTCTTTTATATTTCAACTCTGTACATGGATGCACCGCTGTCAGGCTAATGTTACTAGCTAACGTTAGCTAACTTTAGCTACTTTCTACCTACTGGGTCAACTGTTTCCATAGGTCTGGTGAAACGTTATTGTGTGTCGTGGATAATACATGGAGAAGTTGTCACAGCACAACCTCATCCTCCAGGCCTCCTAATGTTATCAACGTCACGCAGCGAGGCAAAAACTTGTTTAGACCAGGAGAGTAAAAGTGCTTGAGTGCAACTGTCTTTTATATTTCAACTCTGTACATGGATACACCGCTGTCAAGTTAACGTTACAAGATAATGTTAGCTAACTTAAGCTACATTCTACCTACTGGGTCAATCGTTTCCATGTAGAGTGTGCCAGGGCTGACGTCAAAACCCGGAAGTTTAGCATCCCGCTGGTTCCCAGAAGAGAAAGTGAATGTGATTTTTGCATTGCGTTTTGGATTATGTCAGAAAATAAGCTCTGTGGCTAACACAAGTTTATGATACTTACAGGTTTTGTTCAGCAAGACAAAAACATAGAATGGGAGATTTGGTTCTCCGCCAGAAAATTTTGAGCATTAACATTACATACCTCATTTCCTGCGTTCTGGTGAATTTTTATGGACTAATTTGTGCCCTTTCTGCATCAGTGCTTTTGTTATTGTGTGGTTGGGTAGAGACACAAAAACCACTTGGTTAGGAAAAGGTTGTTTTGGCCTAAAATACCCTGTTTAGGGGACACAATCCTGGCAGGAAAAGCATTAATGTCTCTGTAAAAAATAAATTAAAAAAAAAAAAAAAAAAAAACCCACACAACTGCTTTTCAGGACACTATCCTGAGAGGAATATGTCAGTAGGAAACAGCTACTTTCTGGGCCTAAAAAGCCACTGGTAAAACACCCACATTTGGTGCTTAAAAGTTGCTGGGAACACAGAGATGGTTCTCTAAATCATAGCTTAGAGCAGTTGTCTGCAGCTTGACAGGCCATCCACCATCCCCTCCACCTCCTGATGACAAAGTCACATTATATTTTACGTCATTTACCAACGTTGATATAATATGTATAAAACAAAATATTCTTGGTTTGCAGGAACGTACAATGCCAACCACAGAAATAAAATGACAGTGGAACAAACATTCCCATTCGAATCAATGGCAGGGTGGTCAGACCTGCGACTATTTTTATACACTGTTGCCACTGCAGTCGTCGTAGGGGGCTAACTTCTGTATGAACTTCCCTAAACAATCTGACCTGCGACAAGTCACTAACTCACAGTCTGTTACTTTTAAAACACCACCGTAACTTTTTGACTCACTTCAACTTGATGAATGAAAGATTTATTTTGACCATACCAGAGCTGGTGATTGTTGGAACAATGAGCAAACTAACAGCTAACAAGACTAACTAAGACAGTTTTGATGAGATTTATTTTGTTTCTAACGGTGGTGCAGTGATATTGTTGCCTCACAGCAAGAAGGTTCCTAGTTCGAACTTGGGGAGGGGGGTTCGAACCCAGGGAGTTTGCATGTTCTCCCCGTGTCAGCATGGGTTTTGTCTGGGTACTCCAGCTTCCTCCCACAGTCCAAAGACATGCAGGTTAATTGGGGACTCTAAATTGCCCGTAGGTGTGAATGTGAGTGTGAATGGTTGTCTGTCTCTATGTGTCAGCCCTGTGATAGTCTGGTGACCTGTCCAGGGTGTACCCTGCCTCTTCCCAATGTCAGCTGGGATAGGCTCTAGCACCACTGTGAATCTCAAGAGGATAAGCAATTATGGAAAATGAATGGAAGAATAAATCTGACTGACATGTGTTTTACGATGAGTTAACAAGGCAGTGAAACTAAAATTAGTCTCAGCTCGGTGAAAGAGAGAAACTTTGATTTGTGCATGGTTGTATTTTTCTGTGTAATAAGAGAATCAGTTGTAAGTACAGGCCAAAACAGATTTCTTTAACTAGTGAGTGTGCTACGCTTTACAGCCCCACTAACATGTGTTGTCACCATAACAACTAGCAACATCCGACTTTTTTTTTGTACTAGTGAAATGACCAAAACAAACAGTTCAATGTCCTTTCTATTCATTATGATGCCAACAGTTTCTACTGGTGACTGGGGTTTAAAAGTACATTTCTGGAGTTTCTCTGACTCATAAACATTTATCTTTTTACGCTCGACTCTATGAGCAACTTCAGGTCATCAGAGCAGTCTAATCCAGATGTTCCTGTAGGCTTAACTAAATGATCAGGAAATGCCAATCAGTGTGTATGTGCTAAATTATGGACTAGAGAGCTCAAATGTGTTAAATCTGTGTTGCATTTTGAATGTTGTTTGTTATTTTAGAGGCTTTTAATGAGAGTCATATTCATTAATCTTCTTGGCTGTAGTATTGAGAGTATTTTACATATTTTATAAACCACTTTGAAAGTTTTGTTTCTAATTATCCTTTTTTTTTCCCTTTAAATTTTACAATATAAATAAAGAGGAGACCCAGCCTGATCTCAGCACTTTACCATTTAATGAAAAAAACATAACTTGACACACAAAAACTGCACAAAAAGAACATCGCTCCAACAAAGACAAACTGTTCTCTGTTAGTACAATAAATCATTAGTCACATGAACATTATCCGGTCCATCAAAGCTCCTCATGCAGCACATTAGCTGCAGCTGCTCTGGAAAACACACCACAATGATCTTCCATAGACGCACACACTGTAGGAACAGTTAAATACAACCTATGGTGCGGCACTTCTCTCCCGTGGACAGCACAGCTACAAAGTGAACATGAGGAGATGAAAGAGAACATTTCTTAACATGTTAAAGCCAGCGGACCATCACATTCATCACTGGGTCACTCCTCCATCCACAAAGTACTTCCTGCTCTGCGGGGAGAAATTGATAACACATTGTCTGTTTGCTCCGCGACTGCCTTAGATTACATAGTAAAACATATCTTTTCTTTGAGTGTATACATTGAATCTTCCTCCACAGTTTTTGCATTTAAAAGCACAATCTGTAATTACTATATAGGCATGTCTGTTTTTAAGCTCTCTTCACATACAGTAAGGTTCCATTACTTAAAGATCCCCTACAGATAGGTATTAGGACACAAACTCTACTTTGACTTGTGTTTCTCATGTTTTTTTTTTTTTTACATAAATATGTTGTTTTTTTTTATTAGACCTACTCCTTCTCCCTTACATTTGTTTTATAGAGCCCATTCAGATATTCTTTATTTAAACATATCAAAATATTTTGAGTTGAATGATAATTTGATTTTTTTTTTCCACTAAAAAAGGTTAAAAGGTTAAAATTAGCTTGTTTTTTTAATGATGTGAATATTATGACGTGATACTGAAGGCAGAAAGTGATCAATCCAGAGTGGTCCCAGAATGTGTCGTGAAACTCAGAAATGAGTAGTTCCCAATAATTCAAAATGACAATTGAAAAATCCCACTGGCTTTTTGAAGAGGAGACCAGGGTGACACTAACTTCCAGGTTGGTTTACAACAAGTGCTCTACTGGAAATAGAGGAAAGTGATTGAATAAAACGGTTGGATGAATCTAAAGATAGCAGGTATCGTCAGATAATTTTAAACTCATGTTGGATGTGATTTATCAAAAATGTAGAAAAGCGATTTTTCCCACAACTTGACTGATTAACCTGACGTGGACACAACCGATCAATGTCCTCCAGACCTCCTACTGCTCGGCAAGCCATATGATAGCACACAGTCTAGAAGACTAGGACCATCTTGTGTGCAACTGGGTCAAAGAACTCAGAGCAAAAGTAACACTGAACTACTGCCATTTTGTTTTTGGCTGGGTGAGTAAATGTGCTGGAGTTTAATTGTCTTTCTACATTTCAGTTCAAATATATACATGGATGCACTGCTGGCATCAGGTCAGCTAGCTAACTTTAGCTACTACTTTTAGCTGTTCCTAGAGGTCTTGTGAAATGCCGTTAAAACCTGGGTTGTCACTACAAAACACAAAGTTGTCACAGCATGTTGTAACTGCAGGGCAATATCAAGTCAAAACATGTTTGATGCAACACTTAAACTTAACATGAGTTTCCTCCACTCCTCCAGACTTAAGATAGAGGTTTTTGACCCACATTTGCTTTAACTGTTGTTTTTTTTGTTGTTGTCTTTTAACACTTCACCCTGTTATGTACTAATTTTCAAGTGGCTTTTGTTTTTCCCAATTTATTCAATTGGAGCAGCTGTATATAGCACAAATAATAGGCATCTGTGCAGCATTGGTCATCTTTACCTCAAAAGCTGCCTCCAGTCGCGTGCCCTTCAGCTGTAAAGTGTACCAATGTGTGCTGCCACATGTCGACACCTACTCCTTATCCTTCTTTGACAAATCCACAAATCTAGAATCTATCAATTTGCAAATATTTTCTGTGTTAAAAGTTTAACTGCCAGACACAAGTTGTCTCAGGTTTCAAGTTTCAATCATACGTGTGCAAGTTGCAGACTGGCTCATGATTGGCTTCCAATCTTATGATGTCACAGAAGTCAGCTGGTGCTTCCAGGTGTTAACTGAAGATTTAAGGTGAGCATGGAGAAAGTGAAAACAGCCTTCTAATGTCAAACTCTGCACATACATCATTCTGCACAGTGAAGCTCAAACATCCAAGGGACGTAACAATAAGAATAACAGATTTTTGAGCAGAGGCAGGAGTTTAAGGTATTACTCAGATAACCAACAGTTGGCTATGTAACAGCTGTGAATGTGTGTAACAAGTAGAGCTGTGTGTTGGCAAGAATCTGGCAATAGGATACACATCACAATATAGGGGTTACAGGTCTGTACAGTATATTGCAATACTGTAAGTTGATACATTGCCCTTTTTAAAATCTAATTTTAGAGAAAAAAAGTGTATGAAGAACACAACACCATGGGCGTATTATTTATGCAATAAGAACAGTGAAATCTGCATTTGTAGCTTTCACAGTCTCAATAATATCCATCATCTTAGAACTACTTTTTGTGCAATCTCAGCAAAGGATTACCATTTAGTATCAGTAATAAAATAAAATAAAAGTGCTTGAAGGTTTCTTTGGGTAACAAATAAGGAAAACCAAAAAAAAGTAAACATTTAAAAATCAATACAATGTTTTTGAGAATCAATACAGTATCACAAAACATAATGCAATACTCAAGTGTATCAATATTATTTCGCACAAGTACTTTGAGGGCTTAAAATGTGTTAAAAGCAGTATTTGATAAAACTGAATACATAATGTTTTTTTTCTGGGTAAAAAATGTTGCATCTACAAAGTACCCAATCTATTTCTTGTTAAATTGTCGTACAAACATGTTAATTTAGAGCGCTGAGAACTTGGGTCACAACGATTTGTTGAGTTTATTAATGTACATTTGTTAAATCATATTACTGCACTGAAAAGCACTGGTCATTGTGGATGTTAAAATCTCATGTTCCATATGAGCCCCTTATATGTGGTACTTATATTCTCAGCAGAGCAGCATTTTCATGAGTAAACTGAGTTATATCTCTAAGTGGTCAAAAATATTACAGTGATCCTTTACCTTCAACCGCATCTTCCTCAGTCAAGTTTAATCTCTATCCCCATCTAGTGGCCACATAATGAGCTTCATGCTGAATAAAAGCAACTGTCTTGATTATCTGATTCTGTCAACATTATGAGAAGAAAAAAAAGCACTTTTGGCATCTGTCGTCTCTTTATTATTTATTAATCAATAACAATATTATAAATAACAAGACATACTGTTAGAAATCGAAATTGTAGGACATGGAAAGCAAGTTGCTGAGACAGAAAAAGTTTTTACAACATCACATAGAGCACAGAGCAAAGATCTCAACATAAAACACGGGAATCAACATTTGGAACTGCTCTTTATAAGAATGTAAATCAGAAATTTAAAACCTAAATGCAATTTGCATCCAAGTGTCACAGTCGCACCCAAATAGCCATTTCCTGTATTTGCCTTTTTTCCTGTAGTGTAGCTACATTTTACAGTGCGGTTGCCGACAGCTATATTAAGTCGACCTGAGTTAAACTCAATTTAGTAAGAAATGACAACCTGACTAATAAACATAGCTAGACTACACCCTGTTTAATGAACTGTACATTTAAAGGATCAGTTTCACTTTCTTCGACTGTGCTCAAAACATACTCAGCACTAGGAGTACATGGAGTGAATGATAAAACTCATTCCTCCTTAAAAAGAGCTGAATGTCAACGTCCGCTACAGGCCAAAGTCACACTGAAGCCCAGGGGATTCATACTGTCAATAAAGGCCTAAAAATAAATACAGCCATCAGTGTTTCAGGGTCCTTCATTGTGACTTTTAAAGTAGTTTTACCATCAGAAAAATGTTCTCCATGTAGAGCAGCAGGATTCAGGCTCCTGTAAGTTCAGATCAAACATCCAATGCTATGAGACGCAGCTTCGGTACATACATGATGACATACATGATAATGAGGCACAAAGCGAGCTGCCATGTCCTGACAAGAGGACTGGTGGCCACTGACAGACATCATAAATGTTAAGTTGTGCAGTATAATCAAGGCCAAATATGCTGATGATACAACATTTACTGATGCTATGGAGTGCTGGTTTTATACTACGAAGATGATGATTGATGATGTCATTCACTGTCTTGTATAATGGACAGGACGTAAAGCAGCGAACACATGGAAATTCAGTTTGAAGCAAGTCCCAGCATTCTTTTTGTGAATGTCATCGTAAATGTTATTTGAAGAGTAAAAAGGACAGTTCACCTCAAAATCAAAATATTTCTCCTCTTACTTGTAGTTCTATTTGTAAGACTGTTTAGTTGTGAGTTGCAGAGCGTTGGGAGATATCTGCCCTAGGAACTACTGTCTTTTATTACCCGCCAACTGTAACCTCGCACAGAAGGAAGCATGCATCTACTGCTAGCTCACCTAGCATCACTAAGTCAGCTAATGCTACAGCTCAGCCAAAGAGGATGCCAATAGTACCCCCCTTTACACTGCCTGTTCAAGGTGGAAATCTTGCGTCTCAACATTCTGTATAAAAGGTATGATTGTGGAATGGGGGGACAGAGTTGTCTTGCTTTTAAGCCAGCAGCATAGGCAGTAACAGCACTGAATTGACATCCGTGTAAAAGGGACAGCTGACAAGATGGAACCATGGAAGAGACAAGTGTGATGTTTTGGATAACAGCTAACTTGAAAAAGAAGTACAGCAGTTGCAAATATCAGCAAACTGGGAATTCAATGAGGTCTGGGAGCTCCTTCCGCTCCGAGCACAGGATGAGGTCAACCGCCATATTAGAGACGGAGGATGATTGTTATTGCCATGTTAATGCCATTCTTATTGTTTATAAAGTGCTGCCCATGTGTGTTACACATCACACTAGAGGCTGATGCTGTGAATTTACATGTCACGCCTCTCATACTGTTTAAAATCACACACTATGCCGCCATAGTTTTCCATGAGTAGATGCACACTTCCTTCTGTGCAGTGATTCAGTAGGTCGGTGTAGTTTGGTAGAAAGAAAATAGTTCCTACAAGAAACTGCTCACAACAAGGTCTGTGTTTTATCTTAAGTAACCAGGTCATTATTTCTGGAAAGAGACATCACTGTTGAGTTTTTTATATGTATTGTTTTGACACTAAGAGCACCACAAGCTGAGTGCCATCTAGTTCTATTATTTTGGAGAGAAGGCAGACATCTCTACGGCTGATATCTGCAACACTCTGCAGCCCTCACCAAAACAATATGGATTAATAAAGAGCAGGTGACAGGTAAGAGGGGAAAATGTGCATTTTTTTTAAAAAAAATGTATTTTGGGGTGAACTGTCTCTTTAAATGCAGTGAGGTTTCACATTGACAGCAGCAGTGATCAAAGCTGCATGTAAAGGCTTTATTTACAGTAACATACAAAAACATTAAAATAAAAGATCTTTTTTTTAATTTTTTAAATCCCTTACAGCAACTCAACACTGTTGAAAGATGCAGGCCAGCGACTGTAATTAATACCTGGAATAAAAAATAACACTTAAAAAAATTCTGAACTCCACATATAAAAATTTAAACATTTAAAGAAATGCATCAGAACTGTATAAAATGACATTTGAAGCTGATTTGTTGTAAATGCTTAAAAACAAAAGAAGGCAGATTGACCCTTTTTGAGTCAAGTTTGAAGTGCAGTCACTTACACCATTTTGCCCTTCTTTTGGTGACTCTGTCCTTTTAGTCTTTTTTCTTATGTGCTCCGTTTTTTTTTCAAGTAATCCAAAATCTCAGTGACATAATCCAAAGAACATTTTCGATTGTTCCAGTGGTTTCTTACCTGTCCGTCACTGAGGATCAGTGAGTAAGGAAAAAGTGCTGAAAAAACAAAGCTCAGAGAAGCACGAAAACTACGAAACAAACACGAGTAATCCAAGTTTGGCTCATGAGGATAGTTTGGAGTAGCTCGGTGGGGAAAACTTGCGCTTCAGGTATTTGATTATGTAGAGAGGAAGACAGCTGACCAGCGTGATGGCAGACACCTTCCACAGGAAAGGCCAAGTCGTGATGAACGACAAGTCTGAGAGAAGAAGCAGAAGAAAAACAGCTTTAATACACATCTTAACGTCGGAAAATTGGCATTAAATCAAGTGATGAAAGAGTCACTTGAGGAGATAAAAGCAGCATGAACAGTTGAGAAACAGCTTAGAAAGTCATCATCAGATGTTGGTCTTGATGTGCTGGATCCAATCACAACATGTTGGAGTTTGTGTATTTGTCACAGCACTAATAATGAAAACCTAACAGTGGAATGACACAAAAAACACAAGATAACAAACATCTGCAGTGCACATGACATAAAGAAACCTTGATTCAAATCAAACAAAAAGATGACAGAGTACAACATCACTGGAACATACAGACATAAATGTAGAGAGGCGGATGAGGGAAATGAGGAGATGAGTTCACAGGCTGCACACCTACCAAGGAAAGCTCCAAAGGACACCCTGCCTATGCCTGTTGCCAACATACAGAAGCAAAAGAAACGCAGCAGAAATAAAGTGAGTGCAGGACAAAGGTTAGCAGTGAACAGAGAAACAGAGAGAGACAAAGTGAGAGAGGAGAGGGGGAGCAGTTAAAGCACAGAGCTGAGGGCTGAACTACTGCACAACACTTGGGTGTCAGGTAGTGTTACATCAAAATCAGCACAAAGCAGGTGCAGTAAAGAGGACTGTGGCCCCTTCAAGTGCTAAGTCCACTCAATACTGGACTTACCAAACCAGAAAGTAAAGTTATTCTTCTCCTGTACAGACAGCTCACTGGAAGTGAGTCATAGATGTGTTCTTTATAGAATAATATCTGAAACGATTAGTCTTTATAGTCGATAAGTATTTTGACTTTTCAAATGTGAGAATTTGCTTCTTTTCTTTGTCACGTGATAGGAAACTCCACTTTTTAGATGGCTTGTTAGACAGAACAAGAAATCTGACTGCTGCAGCTTGGGTCCTGGGACATTAAAATGAGTATTTCACTCTATTTTGTGACATTTCAGACAAAAAAAAACAACACAGAATCGATTATTTCAGAAAATAATCAGGAGATTTAACAATAACAAAACATAGATTAACTGCTGTTGTGCCAACTACCTCATATTTATTTCTGATTTAAAGGTATACTATGGAGAATTTTCCTGAAAGAGCAATGTATAGACAGTAGCTCACTCACTTGGGGGAGTGAGTGACTGCTTTTTCAAGTTTTTGTTCACAAGTAAGGGTAAAATGGAGTGTGAGAATGGACAGGCAGTTTGGCATGGCATCTACAGTGATGAGGGCACTGCACTGAAAGAAGGTAAGGAGCAAGATGGAAGCAAAGATCTCTTATTATCGGTCAATCTACGTTCTGACCCTCACCTATGGTCATGGGCTTTGGGTAGTGACCAAAACAATGATATTGCAGATACAAGCAGCCGAAAGAGTTTCCTCCTGAGGGTGTCTGGGCCTTAGAGATAGGGTGAGGAGCTCAGACATACGGAGGGAGCTCGCAGTAGAGCCGCTGCTCCTTCATTTTGAAAGGGGCCAATTGAGGTGGTTCTGGCATCTGATCAGGATGCCTCCTGGGTACCTCCTGTCAGAGGATTTTACAGGCTCGTCTAACTGGTAGGAGAACACCCTACAGGGATAATATATCTAATCTGGCCTTGGAACACCTCCGGAGAAGGAGCTGGAAAATGTGCTGGGCAAAGAGACGTCTGAAATGATTTGCTTGGCCTGTTGCCTCACGACCCGGCCCCAAATAAGTGGATGAAAATGGATGGACGATGTGTATATTCTTACAAAGCTAATGCCTCTTCATCAACACTTATAACCTATGGTGTATTTATCTGCCCTCTGTCTGTATTTTCTGCCTGTGTTTGGGACATTCGTGGGCACAGCACTCTGGTGAGGTCAGGACTTTATCAAAAGGTAGTGACCATAAAAAGGGTGCATTCAACAGGAAGCCACAAAAATCATGGACACAGCACAAAAAGAGAGCAAAGAGAGATGCCAAATAGAGTTAATCTGGGGTAGGCTTTCACTTTTGCTGGCAATACTGTAACTGGCAATTCCTGCATAGTATACCTTTAAGTCTTTTAGAGGTCGCAGTTTTCATCAAACTTGGGCACATAAAACTTTGCTAAACTAATTTCATAAAAGCATCTTTGCATCAAAAAATTAAGCTTTTCTTTTAATTTCTGAAGTTTCCAAAGACACAAGCTCAATATAAAAGAACCAGATAAATGGATACCTACCAAAGTATTCGTTGAGGAAGGCGAGCGAGGCCAGGTAGCAGCCCAGGCTGAAGAACTCGGCCACCACCATGAGCCAGTGCCAGGTGCGAATCGTCAGCGCCACCATCAGCAGCTCGGTCAGGATGAGTGCTGTGAAGGAGATGGCGACCACGTGCACAAACTCTGACTCAAACAGCACCAGCGCGCCGTACATGAGGATGCCACCTGGTGGCACCAAAGGAAACAAATCGACTGCATGACATCACAGTTGTTTAAAGAGATGATAAAAAGTGGGTTGTATACTTGTTTGAATTCTTTCCTGCGGGACCATTTTTCTTCATGCATTCTTTCTTTCTTAACATTTTTTCAAAGGTCTGCTCCACAATCATCTGACTGGGACACCGAGTTAAGGATTAATGTGTCTGGAGATGAGGACTGATTTGATATTGTTATTTAAGAGAGTAAAATGTGCTCCAGTGTGTCTCCGTCTGATTAACATCTTTATGTGTCCAGACACTCACTCATCTTAGGGCGCCTACTGTATCTTGATAGCCCTTCATTTTATCATAACACAACACAAATTGAGCTTAATAGCCTATAACTGCACACCTAATTGCTTTTTCATACAGTCTTCATACAGCACACATTCCAGCGAGTCAAACTCTGTAATAAATTAAGAAAGATTGGTGCCCAATATTTTCCCCCTCTGCTGTCATGCTCTCATATTGTCTTCACGTTTTTCTTTTCTTTTTTTTTTTTCTCCACAGACCTGGTATTGGCCTTTAATTAAAAACCTCGAGCTGTCAGGAAGTCACGCTTGAGCAGGAACATAGATCTTTCTCACACGCTGCATGGCTTAGCGATTACAGAAATATCGATTTACTGGACAGACAAAAGCCTGCATGTAAAAGCGGATGGCGGTTGGAAACCTAAGATACTGAGAAACTGACTGTCTGAGAGTTTGAAGGGGCCCAAAGATCCTGGTATTAAGACACAGTAGCAAAGATGAAATGGTGGCTGAGGAGTTGCTGTGACAGTCTACAATACCAGTCTGGTCAATCTTTAGAGACACTGTCATGTCTCAGGTAGTTCTGTTAAAACATCAGGGTTATTTTTATGAATCTAATGTATTCATCTGCCAGAGAGTGAGAGTAGAAAGTAACTTTAAGAATGAGATTGGGCACCTTACCCTGATACACACTGATCAAAACCCAGATGAGGAAAGTCTTGAAAGATAATGAACGCCCCTGAAAGAAACAAACATCACCCATGAGTGCAACTGTATGTTTACATGATAGTGACCTCCTAATAAAAGTTCTGAAGGGAAGAAAATGCAGATAAAGTGAATTTATTTTGTCAAATTTGTACATTTTAAAAAACGGGAACTGTACCTTGGTGAGGTCTTTATACAGCTCTGGGTAGAGAAGAGCCATCTCTGGCTTCACATCTTGGTCCAGAACCAAAGAGAACACTGGGAACATGGTGTAGATGGTGGCATAGCTGCACAGAACAAAGTGGTGTTTTAATGGAGAGGATGGGCACCAAACTACACGTTCACTTTATCAAATAAACCCTCAATTCTGTGCTATGTTGCTGCTGCTAGCCTTTTTTTTAATATCTCAGTTGTCCAAAGGATCTTGTAGTGGCGATCTCAAAGATTTTGTTCCTGGTTGAATTGGGGTGCCCAGGAGCTACTGGCAGTTAATACTATAGGTGACAGAGTTCTGGAGGCAGCAAAACAAACTATTGTTTTAATAAAGAAGTCAGACAATGATTGGCCTTGTTCCATCATTCTGTGAGCAAAGTGAGGTAGTGGATAAAATTAGAACAATAAATCATTTTTAACCACATAAACACATTTAGAGCAGGTACATACCCAACCATGAGGAAACCCTGGTACAATGGCACAGAGGCAAAGTAAAATACAGAAGAGAAGACAGCCTGAGGACAGAAAACAAAAAAAAAAAAAAACTATTCATTTTAAACAGACATTAAGAACAAAACATTAACAAACATGACAATGAAAGCCATAAAAAATCATTTAAAATTCCCCAAACTTGAGGTGACACACGGGCCACAGCAGAACTACATGCATTTCTATATTCTTATTTTTGTTTGGTTGTTTTATCACCACTATTTTTTTCTCCTTTTTTCATTTCCCCTAATTTTTAGCCCTTTTTCCACTTCTTTTCCCTGCTTCCTCGAGGCTGGCTCCATACCTGTAGGAGGATGGCCTGTTGCAGATCACACTTCCTTCAGGACAGTCCCCAACCATCCAGGAGGGGTCTGCTCAACTGCAACTAAGGAGCAGCTTTCTACTAGGAGATGGGCCAAACAGGGACTAGGCCTTCTGCGTTCACGCTATCCCACACTAGTCCAATCCCCAAGCCCCTCCCGTCCCCAGGGCCCTGTCAATGATTTAATGATTTTTGTACCTGCATGGTGGAGATGATCATGCCTCTGTGCATGACAAACTGACCCAACGCTGCAGAGCGCTTGTAGCTGTTCCTGCCGTGAACCATGAGCAGACGACCGATGTGCTTAAACTGAGTGATGGAGAAGTCTGCAGCCAGAGACGCCTGCTTCCCCTCCTGTTTACACACAAGAATGAAGATGCCATTGCTGAGTTGAATTTAAGTACACAGTAACGTCTGCTTCTACAAAACCTGATACAAATCACAAAACTGAAAATAAAGGCAGATACAGTATGTAGAAGCATGAGCGCTGTAAGTTATCACAAGACACTTCTCTTAATGCTGTGAACTGTTGTTTGTGTGCTGCTAAAGTTCTTGACAGTTTAGTAAGAGGTACGGCCTTCAGGGAAAGATATCACCACTGAAAATGTAGACCTATGAATACTGATAGTTTTACTACTTAACAGAATACTTCATCACCCCTAATGACCATCCATATATCAATTATTCATCCCAGGCTATGTTGAATTCATCATGTGTTATAATGGTTTTTTAAAGGGTTAGTTTGGATTCACCAAAGTCACACAATAACACAAACAAACTACTGATCGGACAGTAGTAGACCAGTTTAGGTTAACCTATTGTTTTTGTCAGTGGCTTTGAAGGGACCATAGATACATTTAATTTCATTTTACCTCACAGCACACAGGAGTTGCTAGTCTACCGCTGACTCCAAATTGGAACCAAATTAACATGGCATCTGTAGCAGCACATGCTGTGGGTTTATATGTAACAACTTCACTGTGCAGAAACCAATGTTGGATTATGTGTGAAAAAGTTTTTAGAAGGGCTTGGGAAAATAGCATTTTGAGGCGATAACACATTGTTTGACCAAATTTTGAAGTTTCGGATTTGAATACTTGAGGAACACTACTGGAATGCTACAGTGTGATTTAAAACTTCAAAAAAGAGCTTTTAACATGTTTATTCAAGATTATCAGAAAAATCTCTCACTGAATTCTAAAAGTCTTTATGAAATGTTCTGTTGTTACTGTTAATGTAACATATGGAGGACATTACCTTTCCTTCAATCCCAATACCACAGTCTGCAGCCTGGATCATACTGACATCATTTCCTCCATCACCTGACACAAAATGGAACGATATACACATTCTAAAATAAGCTTTACATTTTTTACATTGTATGATTGGGGTTAGAAACATAGCAGACTTTGCTGGGTGCCTCTCTAGGTGAGCTTTGACTGCCATCTGGTGGATAAAAAGAGCAATATTTAATATTACTGTCTATCTATCTATCTACAATATCTATCTACAATCCACTGGCCTGCTAGCATAATTCATCTTTCCAACAGATTGTTTTACACACTGTTTAACATTTTTCTCCCCTTAAACGTAGCTAAATCTACACAGACACACCTCCCCTGTCTGTCAGCACTCACCTATGGCACAGGTTCTGTTGGCTGTGTGCTGCTGGAGGAGCATGACTATCTGGGCCTTCTGAGTTGGGGAGCAGCGACAACAGACCACCGCCGGACACTGACATGCCAGCTCTACAAACTCATGCTCGTAATACCGCAAGCACACCTGCAACACAACAGAGATGGAGATACACAAGTTTACTAGACACTAAAAGCTCCAGATCAATTTACATGATTTCTTTCATTACATTAATCAAATTATCTTGTACGCCATGCAGGTGAAAACACTGATGTGTTTCTCTTCCAACAAGCTGTTAGTTGTTACAAATTTTCATTAAAAGTTTCAATTGTTTTGCCTCCTAAAAAAAGTGACCAATATGTTTTAGTGTTTTGTTTTCCTCTTCAAATCCTCAAGGCTTTGTTTGAACTCCAAAGTATTAGTCTTGGCTGAGAAGTACTTTTTATTCTCTCATCGCCTGTTTTGGCTGCATCCTAAGCATCATCTGCTGCGCAATGAAATGTCACTGTGTGCTGTGCTGTGCTGTAGTACCTCTAAGGAGTCTCCAGAGATGACCAGAGCACAGTCATGTTTCCTTCTGAAGGCGTTGAGCTCCAGATGGGCCTCTCCTCTGCTTGAGACCTGCTCGAGAGCCACACAATACAATTAGCTATCAGGCAGTTAGGCTCCCATTACGTAGGCACATTATGATTGTTACAAAGCACGGGAAAGAGGGTAAGGTAAAACAGCGTACCGGTCTGAAAACATGAATGTCCTGGTTTCTGGAGACTAAGTGGGAGCTTTTCGCGATGCATGTAGCTGTCTCAAGCTTGTCCCCTGTCAGCATCCAGATCTGAGGAGAGAACGAGATTACAGCAAGTGTGAAGTGAAGATGTTTCATTAACAGGCAAAACATCATCGCTATGAAGTACATGACACTCTGTCAGAGTAATTTTAATTTTACTCAAGAAAATGTACAAATTATGCCTACTATACACTAGAAGACTTTGAAACAACTTGAAAACTCTCACACACCTTCTAACATCTAATATCAATGTGAGTTTTTAGTCACACTCTGTAAGACTTTACAAAGACTGGGGATCTCACAGTCTGGTTTAAATGGATGCATAGACACAACTGGTTTCCAGTAGAAGACCAGCATTTGCCTGCTTTTTGTGTATCTTATTACAACCCCGACAGACTGCTGAGGTGAGCACTTTATCAGCATTAACCTGGTAGTAATGCTTTTTTTCCTTGCTCACCTTGATGCCAGCGTTCCTGAGCAGCTCCAGTGTGGGCCTGACGTCTGCTTGTAGCTGGTCTTCTACACCAGTCAGGCACAGAAGCTCCATCTCCCTCTCTAAGCTCTCTACCACTGCTGCAACCTTCAGGCCTCGGTCATGGATGCTCAGCTTCGCCTGGTTGTAGCGGCTCTGCACATACAGGGAGGTGGCAGGGGGAGACAAAAGGAGGAGGAAATATTAGGGTAAACGGGCTGCAACAGACCAGGCAACTGAGATGTAAACCAGACAAAGAGTAAATACTGAATAGAGTTGTTCAACCTTTAAAAGACAGTAGTGTCCATCCATACCTCAAAGTCCTGATACTGCTCCTCAGAAAGAGACTTCTTGGCCACCACCAGTGTCCTCAGGCCTTCTCTGGCCATGTTCCCACACTAATAGGAAGGAGAGGAGGATGTTAATCAACAGATATACACGCAGTTTTTCTAAGATTTTCAGAAGGATTTTCCACTGCAGCTCTAAAGATTTATTTTTATGGTTGAATTTAGAGATTGTGGTTATTCAAAATAAATGTTTGTGAATGTTCAGTTATGTCATTTCTTGAAGATAAGTATATATCAAACATAGGGCAGATCATCTGTTCTATCAGAGCAGCTGCTGTATAAGTACACCATGTACAGTACCGTCAATAGCAGCATATTGTTACCAACACCAAAGAAATCAATAGTGAATAACATAGCCTCTGGTGAAGTTCAGAGGACACAGTAAAACAAAGGGATGGATGGCGGTTTATTTTTGATATGAAACACCAATGGGGCAAATCTGTCCTGTTGATTGGTTATTGACAAGCAGTGTAACCGCAGCGCCGGCTGCTTTGACAGCGGGATATTACAGCCAACAGGACATCATTAGCACCATTGTTCAAGAATATGACATACTGTAATTACTTCAACTTTATGTAGGTCACTAATTAAATCAAACGCTGCCCCCAGTGCTAAATGACTCAATAATGCCAATATAATTATGAACATATGCACACAAGACCTTCGACCACCACACTGGTGTAGGCACGGCCCGTTGGTCTCTCCATGAATGTCCTGTTTATGAGAGGGTGCTGGACATTAACAGCACACACAAAATCTGGGTTTTTAATGTGCACATTGTCTGGTTTGAGTATTCTTTATTTTGTCACATTTTCCTGCCTCGTTTACGTCACATCATAATTACGCTACGTGATTACAAGCGACCGAGTGACCAATATCGGCATTGTAATTCAGTCTGAGATAAAGAATTTCTGACAGTAACAATTAGCGTTGCCAGATGCAAATTGTCAAACATCAGGTTTAAAATGATCATATTTTGAGAAAAATGATTGTATGAATGTATCATTTTTTGTTTTCTTTTTAAAGCAAGCTGATGTAGATATCATGTGGAAGGGGGTATGTGTCCGTAAGTCCTGTCATGCTCATCACACTCTATATGAGGCGTGACTGTCTTGAAATGGGTCACAGGGGAAGAGATGCATAAAAACAGACATAGGATCCATATTTTGCTCTCTTGATCATTTCAGGAACTGACTTAAAATGAGACAGTGTAGTCCGAAACCAGCTAATAACTACTGTTACTGTTGCTGCTGTGCATCTCTGTGTCTCTGTCCCCTCTCTCACTTTGAACCAAACTGGCCACCCGCTTAGAATCTGGGTCTGCTTGAGGTTTCTGCATCTTAAAAGAAAGTTTTTCTTTGCCACTGTAGCCAGTGTGCTTGCTCTTGGTGACAATTTTTTGGGTCTCTATAAATCAAGAGTACAGTCCAGAATTGCTCTATATGAAAGGTACCCTGAGATAACTTTTGTAATAATTCGCCACTCTCTATATATAAAACTGACGCGACAAACCGTAAGTGTTAAAAAATGGTCGCGTTTCTATCTGTCCCTTTTAAACAAACCACTCCACATACGTAACGCAGCATAGGTAGCTAATTTAGGCTTTTTAAATGATGTGACTTCAGTGCTAGTTGTGAAAATAACCAATGTTCGAACACTTCCAAGTGAGTACAACCTAAAGTCTTGAGAAGAATGCACCATTAGTATGAAGTATGGATTTGCATCATTGCTAAAGCCTTTACCTCTTCTTCCAACCAGTCGTTATACTGGACGATGCTCGCCATGGCAACATCAGCACCCTTCATGTAGAAAGTTATGTCACCTGTGGACTCCTCCTGAATCAAATTACAAATGACAATTAGTACACTCTCAGTGTACAACTAAAACAGCAGAACTATATCTCTATCCCAATTCAGCTGCAAGTTTCTGTGCAGTTCAAAAGATGCAAGAGGACACACAAAAAAACAAAAGACCTACAATATAGAAGTCTGGTTTCTCTAAGGCATTTAAGGTAAAACCTCAAATGTGAATAACATATAAGTCCTGTAAATCTAATGTCTGAAGAGACAGTCACAAACAGACGTAAAACACATGATTTAGAAACAAAAACACCCCACAGGAAGGAGCATCCACACATCATATTGTTATGAGTCCCACACCCTCACGATGATGCCCATCCTTTTGCTCTCGGAGGTGAAGGGGAAGATCTGCAGGATGTGGAAGGAGAGAATCTGTCCAGAAGGAGTCTTCAGCTGCAGTGAGTTCAGGTCTCTGTTCACCAGGGTCAGGCCAACACTCTCTGTCCACCGCACCAGCTCAACCTGGGGAAAACATATGAAAATAACTGCTCAGACCATACAGCTCGACATTTTGGCCCCTGAAGAATTACATTTATACTCCAACTTTAATACAAACTAGCAGGGTGATGAATTTTGCCAATTTTACACTGACTAGATTGGTGAAGAGCATGTACATGTAACAACAGCAAAACTCTGTCACAACTTCTATTTACAAACTTTCACACAACTTGTGCAGTATAGTCCAAGTTTCATTTATCCAGCTGCAAGAGTCTGTAAACTGATGTTTTGATATAGTTTTAATGTTAAAGGCAATTGCCTATGACTTTAATTCATCAAAAAGTTTCCCAGTTTTTGAATTCTTTGTTCACCATGGAGGCATGGGAAAGTTTTCTTTATGCATTAAACATAACATGGTGTGAGTAACTGATATTCAAATGATTATTTGGGGTGTTGAGTATTCCTTTAAGGTCCCAGTGAAACTTCAAAGGCCTGAGTACTACAATACAAGCATGTAGGAGGGAGGTGTAGTGCATTTAACCCACAGATTGCACAGTATTCTGGCATTTACTCAATTACTTTATACTGAAAAAATGAACAAGCAAGAAATGTGGGAGGATTTCAGAAAATACATTTATGAATTACAAGTGAATATAAATTTTATATTTATATTTATGTTAATGTTTAGGAAAATCACTCTCTTTACCAAGTATAAATCAAGAAAATGACCTTTTATATATAAATAAAAATCCAAACCGAATGTAGACCCTAAAGCTGACCAAATGTAATTTCACTTGAGGTTGAGAGATGAGGCATGAGAGAGTTACGGTATCTCCAGAGCTGGTGAGCTCTTCTCATTCAGCTCCAGATAAGTGTTTTTCTGTTTCTCTTTCCTCTTTTTCTCCTCAGCAGGAACTGCGGCCCCCGAGTGAGTGTTCAGCTGCACACGACTCAATTCTCAATGGGTTCATTTTCAATTTGCTCACTCAAAGGTTGTTATTATACTCTGACCTACAAATTGGAACTTCCTGTTAATACCCCATCATTTCTCCTGCTCCCCCTTTGAGCTCCGTAAAAAGGAGCTGCCTATATTTACTTAACACACATCTGTGCGTCATTATCCTAGTGTGTGTGTGTGTGTGTGTGTGTGTATGTATGTGTAGCTACACACACACACACACACACACACACACACACACACACACACACAAATGGACACATACACCATGTGTTGAGGATGCTAAACGGAGCCCTTCAATCTACCTTATCAGCTCTACAGATACTATTTAAAGCTTTGTCAACTTTGATAAAAAACTTCACGTCAATCACGTGTTACAACAGTAATAGATAAGACTACTTTATGACAGCGGCGGACTGGCTTAAACAACCCGATCAATCATTTCAACTGTGTTCACAATGTTCTAGTGATCATGTAAATCAAGCATGTCAGGATGAAAACAGACCAGCAACAGTTAAATTCTTCTCCTGTAATGTCACTAGTAATATAAAGGGTGCACATTCAAGAACTGAATTCATAAAGGGATAGTTTGACACAGTCTTATTATAGATTTTGAAGGAGAAGGAGTAATACTATGAATCTCCAATACATCTCTATATAGTATTTCTACTGTGACGTTCAGGGCTCAACAGGCAGCACATAAATGGGTGAGTATCAACCGCTCTGTGTGGTGTAACTGCTGCTACTCATGCCTTGTGTTAGTGTTGTCTAAAGTATCGATTTATCAATGCATAACAACTCTGGATATTTAAAATGGTTACCATGCTTTTTTCCCCACAGTATCAATACACTGGTCCCAGCTGTGCGTTCTTGCTCTCTTTGAGTTAGCATCACAAATATCATCTACATCTACCTGTGGTTTTATTGTATGGGTATTCATTTTGTCAGTAAGTAGTGCTGGTTAATTAAGATAGAAGCCTTGTAATTCAATGCTTTTATCAGGGTTCCCACACCTTCTTAAGTATCAAATTCAAGGACTTTTCGCGGTTTTTCCAGGCCCAATTCTCTCAAGTTCAAGGACCCAACATAGCATAGTTTGAGAGCAGGCTTTACAAAAACTCACTGAAAACAATTTATAAGAGAGAGATGCTTAAATGTGTGAACACGAAACATCGCCTTTACGAGCGTTAGCAAAGAAATATATGAACTTCACACTCTATTTCTGTATGAAGTATATAAATTCAAGCACTCTCAATGACCCATGTCTATTTATGCCTATTTTTGAAAACTTGAAGGCCTTGTTTTTTTTAAAACCAAATTCACAAACCTTTACGGATTTCAAGGACCCATAGGAACTCTCTTTCATAGATAAATAAACAGAGCCTTTGATCTGTTTTAGGATTTAGCTCGTGGGCTGCATCTCAAGATCACAAATGACTCATATTTGGGACAACTGACAAAATTGTCATTATTTCCTCTACTGTGATTATCCATGTTAAATATGTTTATTACACATTTATATCTTTAAAGGGGCTCTGTGCAAATTCAGAGAGTGTGAGGTGTCTGCACACAGTTCTCAACATGTAGATGGTGGAGCCGGTAGCTAGCAGCTAACAATGCAAACTCCATAAATAGTGCTTAACAACAGCAGCAGGGCTGACAGAGCTAATGGTGTTAACCCAGGGGGAACAGGAGGGCAACACCATCCCAGCATCATTGGTAAACCCCATATGACCACACTGCGAAGTGGTGGCGGTGAGCTAGGCAGTAGGATACACACATGCACTAACATCCATGTGCAGCTGGACCGGCTTGCCACAACAAGAGATTAGATTAACACACAGAGGTAACGTGACTTCATTCTCTGTTCAGGACACCATCACTCTACTATATCTTTACATAGCAAATAGTGATTTATTGCTGTATTAATGCTCTGAATGTCCAACACAGGACCTTAAAATGTCAATGTTTAAAACGTGGCACTGATCATTTGCTGATGCCTGGCTGCTAGCCTTGCAACCACTTTGAAAAGTAATTGCCTGGCCTGAAGAACTTATACTTTATTGGCATATTTAAGATGCTGTCTTCCTCCCTTACGGTACATTTGCCTCCATACACTCACTGAAACTGACAGTTACATCCAATTGGAAATGATAAAGCACCCACTTCCTGGACACAGCAGTCATTAAAGGCTACAGTCAAATGCTCTTGTCCGTTATTACAAGGGTCAAAGGTCCAAGAGGACTCTGTTCACAGCATGGCTGACCAGCAGGTCAGATGACCCCTGTTTTGACCTTGGTGGCCGGCCCACTTCATCTCCTTAATGATGGCTCATTACATTAGAGAGGCTGAGCAGAGAGCGAGGGCCAAACAAACTATCACTGACAGAGGAGCGGTGGCCAAGATCTGATGCTGCAGTCAATGAGAGTGAGGAGACAAGGAGGGAGAGGGGTGGAAATGAAAGGACAGAGAAAGAACAAAGAATGTAGTAGAAGGGGAAGGGAGAGCTCCACCAACAATCACAGACCTCCACCTCTCATCGTCTCTGGGAGAAAATTAAATATTGATCAATCCAAGCAGTGTGAGACAATGGAGAGAGGGGAGATAGAGCAGAGTGGGCAGGGATATAAATAAATATATACATCAACTCAGTGGGGGAGGACAGACGGGCAAAATGGAAAACTGAGATTTATCTTTCGCCACCTTTTTATCTTCATTTTGATTACTAGACTTCTAGACTGGGGGTTTGACGCAAAGTATGCAAGCCTTACAAAGGCTTTACAAAGCCTCACATCATGGGTGATAAACATGCCAACAGTCTTGAAAAGGGTGTGTATGGGAAGATTAACTACCCTTCAATATGCATTAAACATCTCTTTAAATAAATACTGACTATAACTTTTCCTGATCAAAAATCTTGCCCTGTCTTCCCAGTATTCAATTACCATCAGCATTCAATTTCTCTATTGATAAAGTCTTAAGTATGATTAGGAGAGGCTGTATATAAAAAGGCTTAGTAGCACCGTCAGCAATAAAAGCTCAAACTCTTAGGTTACATGGAGAGACAGCCAGAGGAAAGAACCTATAGGGATGCCTTTGGGGATCGTTTTTGCGCTGCATTCTTCTTCAGTTGGAGCAGTAAATTCTCAGGGAGCAAATACATACGATTAAATAGCTTAACCTCTACGAGGAGTTCATGACCTCTGACTTTAGGTTCATGAGATGACGATTATGACAAACAAGGGTTATTTAGGATCACCAATAAAACAAAGACAGAGAGGAAACTGTGGAGAGGGACTTAAAGGGTTTGCTCCTGATAATCCCCTCTGTTTGTTCTTAACAGAAATGTGTATAAAACACAATTGCATTTAATCCAGATATGAGACACTTTAAATGATAAGTGTAAATAGGGCCTTAGAAAGCAAAACCATTTGCAAAGAAGCTACACATTCTAAAACGTGGATGCTTCATACACATCTCCTGGCAGCTCAGAAGATCTGAACAATCAACAGTTTCAAGATGGACAAGATTAGTGTCACTAATTCGGTATCTGACCCAATTTTCCCCCTTCTGTTCCTGAGTTGAGACGCAGAGTAGGCATTTTCAGACCAAATAGTTGTGGGGACTCCTTGAGAGGCACTGTCCACTGGGGAGCTCCCCCAAGAACTACATACCCTCTTGGGTCCAGTTTGCATTTGCATCACTAATGGAAACCCTGAAAACATAGTGTAAGCTGTCTAGCGGTTGTTAAAGCGACTTCACTTTCACTTTGACAATTCAAAATCAATTGTATTTCCATTACATTTATGCTCAGTAAAGCCTGGACTTCACTATCAGTCTATTTGTCTGTGTTTTCTTCCTTTTGTTTTCATTACGAGCAGCTGTTATTTGTGTTTTGGGTTGTCTGTTGTTCACATGGCAAACAGGTTTTTACAAATGCCATGAAAGAGAGGGGATGACATGCAGCAACGGGCCACAGGCTGGAATTGAACCCACGGCTGCTGTGGACAAAGCCTTTGTACATGGGATGCCTTCTCTACCCAATGAGCTATTGCGTGCCCCTTTATGTGTATATCTATATGTATATGCACTTACATGTTGCCCTAAAAAATATTTTAAAACAGATTTGATTAAGTGCAACACAAGGGCAGTGAACCCATTAAACCCACTAAACCCACTGGACACCACTCAACCCGTTAATTTTGAGTTGCAAGTTCAATGATAGTCTAATATCTCTCAATCATTAGCGACCCCCTCTATGTCTAAACCAACATCACCGCTTTTTAGTTAGTCCATTTTTCTTTTCTATTCAAGCTGGAGGTGGTAAAACTCTTCACTGCATCTCGTCCTTACCTCATCAGGGCTGGAGGCCTGGTAGGTGCGATTGTCATCACTGAAGTCCTGGTCAGCTTCGGCAGACTCCGTCTCTCCATTCACAATGGCATGTGATTCGTAGACGGGCGTGACATTGTGGCACAAGGCAATCGCCTTCACAGCCTCGTGGATGCGACTGCTGACGCTCTTACGGACTTTCGGGCCAGACGGCTGGGTCTTCCGCGATGGAGTGGAGCCACTAGCGCTGCCGGTGGAGGGCTGGGAGGTCACCTGATATCACGATAAATAATGTGAACCATGGAGTCAATAAATGAATGACTTACTGAAATCATACCATTTCACTGACATCTATGGATGACACATGTAGCTGAATAGTAGTAAAATAGTTGACCTTAGATCGCCCAAATAGACAAATGTTGCAATGTTTCAATCATTTTCATTTGAAGTGGTAGTTTTAGCATGATATTAAAGCTAGAATATGTGGGTTTTGTACCAACATTTGGAAGCATCTAATTACCTTTAATTGTTGGCTCATGACTGATTTTGATAGTCTATTACTACGAAAGCTATGCAGAGAAACTACTATAAAACCAAATTTTATGAAATAAGCTGCCTAATGATTAATAATGATTACCAAATAATACACACATCAGATGAAAAACTGCATCTTTTCAGACCTGTAAGTTGTACTTCAACTGTTACAACTCTGAATTTATTTCCTAACTGCAGGATCCCTGCACATGGCGGACAGATCTAATCCAACACTCGCAGCCAATTCACTCTGACATCTCTTTTCAGGCTAAGTGACACAGCGAGGGGAAGTGGTGTATCACCGTCTTTATCGTGTCATATCTGATTTGACGACCTTTTATGTGTTCCGTTGTTTTGACATCAGCCATCAGTTTAACTGGGTGGTGACTAGCGAGCAGACAGACAGCCCGCTGTGCCAGCTGCATTTGACGGGTGCGATGCGCTCTATTGAAGCATTTGATTTTGGCTTATTATTAACCTTCAATCCTGCCAGGCAGGAAAGGAGGGGTGATGGGGAGTACAGTAGGGATGCAAGATGACAACCTTCATCAAGAGTGACTAAAAGATCAATGGAGAGATCATTAGATCATGTTGTCAGACAGGTTTAGTGTCTGAGCTACATGCAGAGGATGCTACTGAAAGCACAGCAGTTATTCAACAGCAAATCTGTGTACAACAAGTTTGGTTAATAATGCTTGCTGGATTTGGTAATATTAGATAATCAACAAGTCCAGCAACACTCGCAACACCCTTGTTTTATTATAAAACTAGAATTACTGTCTCACAGGTGCATGTTTCTATGAACCAGTCAAGATGCAGTTACAGTTTACAGTCATATCTGTCCAGACTCATATGTAATCATGACAGTGACAATGCTTGAAATATGGATGCTGCTGCTAAGTTGCTATCAATCCTAAAAGTGGATCCTTCACACAAGCAGCACAGAAGATCCATACAATCAGCACAGTTTCAAGGTGGACGACCAAAAATAGCATCATTAATTCATTCTCCTCTTCTTTTCCTGAATTACGGCAGCAAATAATGGCCAGATTAAAGTTTTTAATAGAATAATAAAGATTAATAAAGAATAGGATGGACGGAAAACCCAAAAACATAATGTCTCTGGCCACAGCTGTCACCAGTGCAGAGGCATAACAAGAAGTTAAACTTTTAAATAGTTCTTATGGAATTTCCATTACAATGTGTATGTAGAAAAAGTGTACAAAAAGCATGATTAAATGGGGCTACTGTTGCTATTTGGTTGTACCTTTATCACAAAAATTACAGTTGATTCCTATTCCAACTGTAACATATCCTAGAAAGTTGATAGATGAATAAAGATGCCCTCACGTAGAATAGATCTGAAACAATTCATCAATTAGTTTACTCACAGAAAATTAATCTGCAACTGTCAATTACTTACTTGCATCACTTAATACAAATTTGCTGGTTCCAGCTTCTTAAACGAAAGGAGCTGCTTCTTTTGTCATATGTGATAGTAACTAAAAAGTATGATGAGTATTTCTGATTTATAGAGCAAACAGTAAATTAATTTGTTGAGGAAATTATATAAATGACATTAACTGTAAGTTGCTGCCCTAGTCTGGATCCAATATTGTTTAAAATGACAACAGTTTTTAAAACCATGCTTGTGTCTTGTAAGTGTGTCACTGTGACAGTAAAGAAAAAGCAGCATAGTAAAAATCAGCTGGACTGAGGCATCGTTGCTCTGCTCTGCTTCAGCTGCGCAGCTCTAAAAAGACTAGTCATTTTTCATTAGCTGAGATTACACATAAGGGTGTGGGGCAGATGGTTTTAGTGTCGACCAGCTGTTTGGAGCTGGCTGAGAACAAACAATATCATTCTGTCAAGACTGCAGCCAGATCTGAGCCACCCAGTGAGGAAAACACTTGCTTACAGTATGTGGAGTCGCTCAGGGACACTGAGTGATGAATGAACAATATGGGCTTATTTCCTGGAAAACATATCCTTAGCTAAATATAAAAATTGATTAAACTGATCTACAGGGAGAGGCGGGAATAAGAAGGAAAAACATGGATGGAGTGGACATATTTATATTTCAGTGTATCCTCTCCCAAACTGGAAACACATTTTAATATTGGAAGTGACAAATTTTGCTTTCTTTTGGTTGGTTTTGTCTGGTGTTACATATGGGATCATGTAGATCTAACATCATTTAATGGGAATTAAAAACTTTGCATTGTTAAAGGGAACAAAAAGGAGCAGGATGTGCCACTCCCAAATTAGCACTGAAACCTTACGCTATGACACAATGCAACAGCAGCGGGGACTACAGCATCATAAAGTGCTCATAAATTTGAATTAACACCTCTTTAAAACAATTTTAACAAAACCAGAGCCTTATGACCTTCGTGTAGGTAGGATTTATTGCATTCGTTTTAGCAAAGTATACCAAATAAACTGGCAATGGATCATATATGTTACACTACATCATTGTAAACTGAATGTTTACAGTTCGATTTTGGACCATTGGTCATGAGAAAACAGGACATTTTGAGACATCATCTTAACATCTGGGAAATATAAATGGACTTTTACTCGTTATTCCCTTGCATTTCATTATCATAACAATTAAGTGAGGACATGTTCGACAGATTAATCAATAACGGGTAGTAATAAATCTTACCTGTGCATATGACTGGATTATGTGGCTCTGTATCTCATCCATGGTGTCAGTGCCATAAGATACTGTTCCCAGGTGCAGCCGCTTGAAGACCATTTCGTTCTGTGTCAGAGTCCCTGCAGTTCAGAGGACCAGTTTAGATGTTACAAGCCAACCAGAAATGAAGAAATGACACAACACTACTCCTCCATTACTGTTTTTCACCCAATGATCGCTGCTATTTCTGTTATCATCAGAGCTTAAAGGTCCAGTATGTAAGATCAGAAATGGTGTATAATATTCATAACTATGTTTTCATTAGTTTATAATCTCTTGAACTAGAAATCATTGTGTTTTCGTTACCGTAGAACGAGCCTTTTATAATGGAGTCCGCCATGTTTTTCAACACTAGCCCAGAGCAAGAAAAATCAAACACTAGCTCTAGATAGGGCAGTTGTGTTTTCACATTGGCTGAAGTAGTTCTTTTACATGCTTGGCACACAGGAAAAGTTTCTGTTTTGTAACCTCACTGCTAGATGCAATTAAAGCCTAAAAATTCTAATTGCAGAAGCAAAAGTATAGTCACACTTATACTGGATTTTTTAAGCCGAAACTGGTATCAATGTTTTTAAAAAAAATCTTATTACTGTTTTGTACACAAACACAATGTAAAAAAATTGTGAGGAACCTCTTTTTTTTATGTAGCATTGTGATGGGATACATACTAAATGAGAAACTTAGTCAGTGTTATCTGGTGGACAAACTATATTATAGGGATGCTGTTTTCAAATAAACTGAGGCCTAGGTTAGCATCTCTGTACTGCTATTTCTTATTACTTATCATCCAACATACACATGATATGGTATCTGCAGTAAGCTAATTTCAATGTGTACAGTATATAGGCAGTCTACCACACTTTAATTCTAATACAATAACATCTTAATTCCCAATTCAGCTATTTTTGTTTGCCTTGAAGCTCTTTCTGACAATAAAAAAATAAAATCAAAGTAAAAACAAACATAGCATCTTCTGTTCTGTAAACACAAAGCTTGTAGAATACGATAAAGTAGTTATATAAGAAATGTCAGCCGTTTACTGACTGTCAGGGGTAAAAATAAATCAGGTGTCTTATCACACCACCTCTCTTTCATAGAAAAAATAAAACATAGTCCAGATACTCCACCACTTAAAGCGCACACACACACACACACACACACACACACACACACAGAAAGCACAGCATTTGTTCCCAGAGGACTGCCTACAATGCATCATGGGACCTGCAGGGTGGTGTGACTGCCTTCTCATTGACCTAATCTCATTACCAATATGGACTGCATGTCCTCTCTGACTAACAGACAAGACACAACACTGCATACAAAAAGACTGAGTGAATGTTCAGACACTAAAAGAAAAAAAGAAAAACTTTGAAAACGAGGGCAATGGCCTTGTTTAATGGATGTCGGTTGCCAGAATGTGTGCCGATAGAGCATAAAGCTGATTAGAGGGCATCTAACTTCCAAAAACATTAGAGCCACGGGGTTAACCAATTCTGTTGGATTGATTGTTTGTTCTTCTTTCCATGTGCTTTAACTATCAACCTGGATAAATAGGCTCTACAGCTAATCTATTCCTACCTAGATCAGCGTGGTAAGACAAAGAAGCATGTTAGGGCCCCAGCAGGAGTTTATCACTCTGGCATACTGTCTAGCATTAGTAAAGAGCAGCTATTTGTTATTAGAGGATCAGGCCATGATTGTAAAATGAGAGAAATTGAATGAGGCTTAAATAACTCCAATTCAGAAGATTTGTTGAAACTTTTGTCCTCAGCTATTTTTTTATCTTGCATTAGCTGCTATTATGTCAACAATTTCTTCAACCTGATTGAAATTATTCTAAATTAGAGATTCCAACGTAACTGTTTATATGGACACAAAATAAAGTAAGGTAAAGTTTACATGGCCCAAAGCATTTCATCAGAATATGACTTTTTGGACTGGTGCACTGTGGTTCTGCATGCAGTTAAACGTCTATCCGTCAGAAATATAACAGAATAAGTCATTTATTTTCTGAATTTTTGGGAGAATATTAAATTAATTCATATATAAATAAATATATAAAGTACAGAAGGAGAAGAAGTGGATCCACTTGTTACTATAATTTAGTTGTAAGGAATCCAAATGTTACCCAGATAACTTCCTTTAGCTGCAAATTACGGCTGTCCCCTACACAGCTTACATGCAGACTATCAGTATACTCTACATTTAACCAGTGTTCCCCTACTTCTAATATGCAGACAACTGACTACTAATGACAGACAACTGTTAGGGCCAATGACTCCACAATTCAGCCTGAAACAACAATGTAACATAAGGTTACTGTTTCAAAATCAGAGAATACATGTATTAATCAGAGTACTCACATATGAAAATGGATCTAATGGTGCACTAAATAACTATAAAAACGATAAACAATTCTGTCAAAATCAGCAGAGGGAGGCACACAGAAATAGCTCCTGTAAATGTAATCTTCAGTACTTTTGGACACTCACCCGTCTTATCAGTCAGCAGATAGACTAGCCGGCCCAGTTCTTCTGGAATGGTGCTGGTTCTCACAACAGTGCCGGGGATGTTTTCGTCTTTCATGATCATCCAGCCATAGGCTGACTTTCCCATGTCCAGGTTTACACGCAAACTACACATGGGAAAAACAAAGCTGTAATCTATCACAGAACAAATAACAATAAAACAACAGCAACAGAAACTGAATTAAAAGATCTGGTATGTTCTGAAAAATGTCTTCTGAAAAAGAAGCAGATGGGCAGCCTGGGTTTCAAAGCAGGGACACAAGATTTTCAAATTTAATTTATGCATTAATTTTTCCCATTTTGAGACCAAATGTTCTGCTTGGAAAAAAACATATTACTGTTCAGCCATGTTTATTTGGCTGTGGTCCCAAAATGACAAACACAAAACAACAGCAGTTCAAAGAATGGAGAGAATCACAAAGTACCTGATGGGGATGATGTAAGAGAAAAGCACGACAAAACGGAAAAGGTTGCGGAACCAAGGACCCACAAACCCCTGAAGCGCCACCATGACAACGGACAGAACCACCTGGGCCAGGAACAGGGCCTTTGTGAGGCGGTTCAGCTCTAGGTCCAGTAAGCCAACCTTTGGGGATAAGAGGTCTGAGGTCAAAACAGCAAATATTACAGATTCACTATTGTAACTATATCTTCTAAGCAGGTTGGAGCATGGAAATAATTATAAAGATAATCTTGTGTGTATTAGGTTTGGTCCTCTCTACACTCCATTGCTTAAGGACAGTGATGTTTTCCTTCAGTGGGAATCACACAATATTAAGTCCAGACTGGAGTTTTAGAGTAAACATCTTATTTGTTT
This sequence comes from Epinephelus lanceolatus, assembly GCF_041903045.1. Classification (NCBI taxonomy): domain Eukaryota; kingdom Metazoa; phylum Chordata; class Actinopteri; order Perciformes; family Serranidae; genus Epinephelus; species Epinephelus lanceolatus. Next base: position 28,555,153 of record NC_135749.1, on the reverse strand, counting down.
TTTGACAACTTATACTAGAGAAGACCCTTTGGAACTTTCCCATCTGCTCCTAAAGCCTTACAATATGCTACACAGGGAGAAAAAACAAAGCCGATGAAAGACATTCTTAGCTGCAGGCTTTTATCATGCAAACCATGTGTACAACATAAATAAGTTTATTGGTGGCACTATTTTGGGGTAATCTACAAGCTGCATTATTGTCACACTGAAGTATTGTCCTTGAATGCAACGGAAGGTTAAAGGGCTCAAAAATAGATAAAGTTCCCATATTGAGATGGCTTTCTGAAGGAAAAAACACAACAAAAAAGGGGTCAGAGTTGTCTTTTATTTTTCGAGTGTATCTCCCAGCCAATGGAGCATGTGGGAAAAAGATGTCAAATAAAGAAGTGCCCTTCCCCTTTCTGGCAGAGCTCACAGCAAAGCCCTGTACACAGAGGGCTTTCTTCTGACGCACCACGCTTACAAAAACAGCAGAACATAACATCTCTCCTCCCTCAAATAAAGGAACTGCTCTGAAAAGGAGGGGAGGGGGCAAGCACATATAAAAAGCAGCAAAATTCCTCCACTAGCGAAACCCCCACCAAGCCCATTCCCCTGAGGACTGGGAGAGCCGGGAGACCAGTGTGACTGATTTATCAGTTGCTGTTAAACTCCCAGTAGCAGAGTGCGGAGGAAGGGAAGGGTAAGGGGAGCGAGCGGGCGGGTGGGTATCTCCCCACCCCACTGCCTCACTACATGGTTCATGGTTGAGCTATTGAGAAAAATAGGGGGTTTGGGTGGATTAAAATGAAGAAAAATTAAGACAGAGAGCACAGTGCACGCCTGAAAAGCAAAGGATCCCCTTCTGCTTGAACAATGGCTAGTCTAAATTTTCCAAGCCTTGCCGGGGATCAGATGAAGTCATTATTCATTCAGTCAAGGGGGGAAAAAGGACTCAATTACCTCAACCTAAAGATGCTATCAATGAATAAAAAAAAGTGCATATTTTACTCCATTCATCTCCAAGCCATTAAAAGTGAAAGGAATGATTCGATCTGCCTGTGTGGCTTGTATTTTAGCATGTGTGTGAAATCTGATGAAGAATTGCAGCCCCAGGACATGAATATTCATCGAGTTAAAACTAAAGAATATCAGGACTTCAGTCACTAAGTAGTGCATTGTTTGGTGCTTGTGACACCGACAAATCGAGGAAGTCAGGAAAATAAACTCAAATTGATTCTTGGGATCTTAGTAAACAACTTTAAGTGTAATTATTTGCAGAGTAGCACAGTTTGAGGCACACATAGAGTATTGGGACTTGGATATGTACTTCAAATAGAAGAATCTTTACTGAAGAGCAGCCTCTTGTCAAATGACATTGTTCTGCCTCTTTACTCAGACAGAGGTCTGTCTAACAATACTGAGACAAAGAGTGAATCTATGTCTGACGTCCTGTCAGATTGATCAAGTGCCGGCATTGTCCTGGCCCGTGTCACAACAGATTATATGAGGCCAAAACGTTCTTGTGACTTTAGCCACACTGTATCGACTTTCTCCCCCAATCCCCAGTCTCCATATTGGCACTTCTGACATCATCTCCTTGAAATATTGAATTCCTCTCAACTGTCGAGCTCACACAAAACAGTGGCCCCCGCCGTTCGACCGGCCACATCAGCGTTCTTAATAAAAGACACTGGTGTCAAAACTGTGCTGCAGTAGGAAGAGGCTATGTTGTGCCACAGAGAGCTTCAGTGGTGCGAACTGCTGTAGGTGATAACTTTGTGTGTAAAAGTCATTGCATGGTGTATGCGCTGTAGCCAAAACACCGCCTCTTGAGATCCCACTGATGCCTGCCTCTATCAGTCGACCCGTGTCTATCTAGCTCAACTATCTTCCAGGTAAAATCTTATATTTAGAATCAGATTTTCATTAATCTCCTCAATCTGGGGACAAAACACTCGATGGGGATTCTGTGGGATTAACTTTCTGCTGAAAATGTCATTTAAATCCTCGGTTAGTTAATTTCCCTTTTGGTTAATTAGCAACTGGCGCTGACCTTTCACATTGACAGGTCCAACTTTATCTAGAAAGTCAAGGTTAAAAAACCACCTCGCCATAGTGATTGATTAATGATTAGAGGCAGGGGAAAAAACAATGGCAAGAGGGGAACTTGGAACAGATGTTACTTTGTGTGAGGCATTTCACCCTCTGCAGCTTTTATAAACTGTTTATGTTTTTACTGGCATCACCTGGCAGGATCTTTATATTTTTGAGTTTCTTAAAGCTTTGGGGAAATGCCTGGAAAATACCTGAATGTCTCAGGCATGCCGGAATATAAAACCAAGATATACTCATTAACATTTTTAATCAATCTCTTCCCCAAAATCAGTAAGTGTATTTTAGTGTTGTCAGCAATGTAATTTAGTGACTTAGTTATGATTACCACATTTTATATTACATATTTATATATTCTTTATATGGTCTTCTGCTTCAGGCACACTACTGCAAGTGTTAACATTACGTAGCATACACTGCTACATGTAGCCACATGCTAACATCAGAGAAGCATTCAAACTACATTGTAAATGCAGATTGCTGCTGAATGTGTTTGGTTGTGTTTAGAAACTTTTATTGATGATGCTTTTTAATGGTTTAAAGTGCTGCTACCCACATTACAGTCATTCCCTGGCTGCAAGTACACAGCTAACGTACACATAGCTACATGCTAACGTCAGGGAAACATGTAACCTTGGTTGGTGATGTTGTCAATTCCTCTATGTATCATATTCCTGCTGGAACATGCCCCGTCGTGTTTAGATGCTTTAATTGGTGAATTTTCACGCTAAAAAGTGCTGTTATCCTACATTACAGTCATTCCCTGGTTGCAATGACAATGCAGAGACGCCAAGGTACAGAAGACTTGGAAACGCTGACCAATCAAAGCAGACTGGGCTTTTTCGGGACAGGGGGCTTAAAGAGACAGGTGCTCCACGGAGTGTTTTAGACCGAGGGTGAATACAGTTGTTCAAGCACAGACAGATTGAGGAAAATAAACAGTTTTTAACCATTAAAGCATGTAAACATGTTCTAGTAGAGACCTTAAATACAAGTATGAAACTGAAAATGAGCATAATAGGTCCTTTTTACATAAAGCCAAAATGATTAGGGGATTTGAAATTATCAACACCACTTATCAATTAATGTGTGTATATATACAAAAAATACCTTGTACCAGCTCTAAACTATATAATTTGGTGATTTCCTTTGTCTAAGGTGATAGTAAATAGAATATAATTGGATTTTTAGACTGTTGAAGAAAAAATACATTTGCACGTCATCTTGGGATTTAGTGAATTGTCGTGGGCTTTTTCTGCAACTTTCTGACATTGTATACACCAAACTACTTATTACATCATTTGTTATTTTAAAAAAAGGGGAAAATACTATTACAATTAAAGCATCTATGTCCCAAAACTGTCAAACAAATCACAGGACTTGCCGTCTTCCCTGCACAAATACTAAAAAAACTAAAAAAAGTATTCACCTTGTTCTTGGCGTAGGACGTGTTCAGTACGCTTCTGGTCTCTTTGCCTGTGTAGATCACCACCCCTATCACTGTGCCTGCCAAGGAGAGAGACAAGGAAAGTAATGCTGCTCATTAACTGCACCCCACCCCCACCATCTCCCACACCACACACATACACACACAAACATACATGCACACACTCGTCTTGGTCAAGTAAGATGAACAGCATGAGAGGAAACACAATAAGGCTGAGCTGAGGCAGTTTTGTCTCATTGCCACTCAGGCCAACAGACAGGAGTTTAATACGCTTAGACTCTCAGGGCCTTCAGCCACCCTATGGAAGCTCATAAAACCTGATCAATACACTGCCATCTTTATTTGCCAATTCATTACGGTGGCCTTATTACAAAGGATTAATGAGTCATTAATATTAAATGAGCTTAATGGGTGAGCAAAGGCAATAATAAACCTAAATACAGCCCTGAAATCCCCAAACCATAAAAATGGCAAGAAAGTTAAAAATGGGCAGAAAACAAAATGTGGAAAGTGAAGTGCAGGCAGGGAGAGGAAGAGAAAAGAGACAGAGAGCTGCAGGACCTGTGGAGAAAGGTGATGAATTGCTCTCGTTGACTTCTAACTTCAGAAATATTGAGGGATGTGACAAATGGTTTGAGGCTCAGCATGCACAGGGGCTTCAATTTGAATATGCGAACAACTAATTCTCTTGTCACAGCTGGACTGGGGCCTATGAGAGAGTGAATACATGGTGATCCGGGCCAGTTCAAGTGCCCAGAATGCCACTGTAGAGGCAATGTAGTGCCTGTCAAGGAGAGCCTTGTGAGGGAGAATGACATTCCCAAGCCGAGATGATGTAAGGGGTCTAAGTCAGGCTTTTTTGTGCGAGAGTGTGTGTGTGTGTTTGTTCTTCTGGTCAAGGTCAGGCCAGAGGGGAGAGCAACACCGCAAATCAATGGTGTGGCCATCGCTGGGAGCGCCGCAAACACTCTCAACTGACACAACCGTTTCTGTGGGGAATCGCTAAGTTGGAGCAAGGGAGGATTACCTCAACTGCGGGTATTCTCATAGTTCTTCAAACAAGCACACTGCAGAATCAAATCAAATGCCTTCAAGGTTTAATGCCACAAATCCTTTGTGTAACACAACTTAGACAGAATCACTTAAATTCCCCATGAAATGAAAAAATACATTTTCCCAGTTTTAATCCTGTGTCCCTGTCTTAATTGATCATTTATCTTGTTATATACCACCTATATCTCAGAAAATCAGCATGAAAATATATTTACATTACATCCTCTGTCTTTTCTCTTCCTGTAAATCCAGCCGAAATGATTTCACATGTTTGATGACTCATCCTGCACTCAGGGACGTTTTCTAAAATTCATCCAATCAATGAGACTTTGGGCGGCTAGCTAACACAGCAATGTGGAGAGAAATGTGTGCTTGGATATCATCAGGCAAAACCTTTGTTTTCAAGTCCAAAACAACATGGTGGAGCTCTAATGAATTCATCTCTCCCTTGTCTTCGTTCTGATCTCAGGGCGAGGAAGGTGAGTATGGAGAAAACAGTCAATCAGCTGCGACTCCACTATAGCGCTGTATTGCACTAAACTCTAAGCCTGCCCACTTTTTAGCAGTCCAACCAAATGCAAAGGATTTGATTTAAATCTCTCTTATAACTGTGCACTGCTCAAATATTTAGTTTCAATGGGAAATATGTCACACTACAGAAGCTAAAGGCCCTCCAACTTTCATTTCATGGGGAGTTTAAATCATTAACTACAATGATGAGCAGGGGTTAGAACTGGTGACTAGTTTTGGTTCTATTAAAATGTCAGAGAAGTATAAAGCAAATGTCTAAAACCTCAGAAAAACTGAATCACTGTCATCAACAATTTTTATGTGAATATAAATGTGTCTCTTCTGATCCACGTTTCCCTGCTGTGTGCCACTATAGTGGGTGGAAGGGGGGGTGAAATTCAACAAGGGCCTCTGTCTGGACTTGAAACAGGGTCGTTGAGGTTACATACACTCCCAGCACCCAGACTCATTTTATGTCTTTTTTGGTGGAGTAGTTGAATGTAATGGTGAGTCCCAGAATGACATGAAGCAGAGTAGGGTACCGTGAAGTCAAGGTGTTCGATGTACCAACATTTTCACTCAAGTACATAAAATGTTTTGTGATACTGTTTTAAGATTTTAATGTGTAAGTTAAAATTGCTTATAAAAACACTGCCCCACAAAAGTTTACTGCAGTAACCATGGCAACACTAAAACTGAGAAAAGTGGCTTTTAGGTTTTTTAACCATCCAGTCAAATGCTTTATATGTAGAAAAGTGGTAATACAGTAATTAAAAAGGTATTTGTAAAAGCACATTTTAAGCCTAAAAACCATGACCAGTGATTTGACTTATGACCACAAAAATGCACTAAAACTGTAGTTCCTGTACACTGCCTTTGTATTACCTTTAACAGCTATATAGTTAATGCAACAACAAATGGCAGTAACTACAATTTTAGCGTCTTATCTTTTTCAGTATTAGGGAAATTGTTATGTCTTACAAAATTCTATACGTATTTGTTTCACTAACTTTTTTTAAGTAACCCTCAAGTATCATTTTGTTGTAACTATCAAGTTTGACCTCACTGATCTTGCTATGGTCATTAATTATTTCGACTTTGGCATCATCCTCATTCTCAAGTTCAACATTAGGTAATACGCATACTGCAAGTTTTCTTGGCCTGAAAGAATCTCAAACCTCAGGGAACCCAAGACAGAGTGCAGCGACTACATTTACTGTGGTTTGCCTTGGGTGTTTGGGTTGGATTGTGTTGTTACTGCAACTTGTACACCCTATTTTCTCTGACCAAAATTGTAGTAACCCGGATTAGCCTATGTAGGGCAGAACTGGTTGAAGGTAATGTACCTTTTTGGTGCAGATATACAGTATTTTTCAATGTAATGTCAAGGTTTTAAAATTGCTTCCTGACAAACATGGAGATTCAACAGGCAGCAGACTGTACATAAAACTCTATATCAACAGTCAATGTTACTGAGAACCAACACACTGTGGCTGCAAGGCATCATCTGGAAAAATCTTATTTCTCATTTCAAGATAAAAACGGACTTGAAATAAAAGTTGTCATTCACTTACCAGATGCAACGACTGTGCTGGCCCACAGAGTGTTTTCAATAGACAGACTCTCGTGGATCTGTGGATCTGTGTCTTCCTACAGGAGAAATAAAACGAAATACTGCTTTACAATTTGTGTATATGTATGTGAGCCTGTTAATTGGCAGTATGGTACATAGTAAAGAAGAGCTGCTATGTTTCAAACATTATCTTTATATTGAATCTATGCTGTTGTGTTGTCATGATGGTGGAATTTCTAACTTTCATACAATATCTTGAAAAACAGAGATATTAATACCATTCCCAATCAATAACACAGGGGAATTTGAAACTGAAAGGCATACAATTTAACCTTTTAACCTTTAACGTGCCGTTGACTGCCTGCATTTCTCATTTGCTGACTGCTGGCATGTTAATATTTTCATCTTATAGCTGTTTTAACCTTTCCCAAAACTAAGGCCTTTGAAATGGTTTTCCATAAAGATAATGAGCGATTACCAATGTTGGTGCGGTTGACGTCCTGAACCAGAAATATTTAAATCTGTTATTAAAAGATGAACATAACAAGGCCAAACCATGACTGTGAGTCTTGAAACTGTTATAAATATTCAGAATTGATAAGTAGGGATAAAACAATATTTTTGACAGTAGTACCATGTCGGCATGGTGTCTCCATGTAACTGTCTAACTAACACTACAGCCAATGAATACAGGCATTGTAGTTCAATAACGGTTAATAACGAATGTCAAATTTGTTTGCACATCCTTTAGTAGAACACCCAAATATAATTAGAAAATAAATGTCACAGGTTTGGTTGAAAGTGACGGTGTTAATTAGAATTTAACTCGTAAATGTCCCTTATTAAAACACTTTAGTGGGTAAACAAGGAAGTCAAAAGAGAGAAAACACCTACTTGAAAGAAATACCTTAACTGTGTAAATTTATTTCTGCAATTAGCAACCTCTAATCAGTTCTGTTCAGTGTGTGCGTGAGCCATGAATTTTGCCTGCAGATAGTTCATTTATGTGTTTAAGCAATAAATACTAAAATAAAGAAATAATAAAGAAAATTAAAGCTTAAACTGATTTACATCAAGTAAATATTGTAAAGTAGTGTGTAGGGTGATTTCTTAGGTCACATTCAAGAACATTTGTTTTTAGTGATGGACCTGTTTTACAGTATTTGTCATGATGTCTAAAAACAATTTGACAATGGCTCACTGACTAACATTTGTAGTACAACTAACCAGTTTTATGTGTTTTATTGGAGGACAGATAGAGTCAACACTGTTGTGGTAGTTTTGGTAGTTTTAAATCCTATTTGAAAACCAGAATTACCACAAAAATAGTACAATTTCACAGTTCTTTTTATTCTCTGTTTGGGGAAAACACTGTGTCAAGGCTAACAAATTTCCCCTGAAAATAAAAATTTCAGCTGTACAGACATGAGGAAAACAACCTCAGTTAAGCATACAGCCTGACCGGAATGGCCGGGCTCTGCTGTGCCATTAATTTTCACAAGCACCTGACACAGTTGTGCAGACTGTAGCAATACAGTGGTCCCTTTATCAATACTACTAGATTTGGCATGGCGATAGAGGCTCCTTTTAAAAACAGTATAGAGAGTGCACGTAGATGAGATTTCAGTGATAAATAAGCCCCTGGAGAGCCTCTTGTTTCACGCTCCCCCCCTCCCCCTGTTTTACCCCTCACTCTTAAATAAAGACGAAAGCTGAAAATGGCTTGAGTCAGGAGTGCAGAGTCAAGGCTCCAGTTTCGGCTCAAATTGCCTGCCTGATATGATAATTATGATACCTAAGCACCCACATCCTGTCAAACCACTCAAACATGGGAAGAGGTGCATGAAAAATAAATGGCAGGTTGCAGAGTGCTTGACCGCTCTGACATTGGCATCATACTACGGTGTTCATAACTGCAGAGGATCTCAATAAAGACCACAGAAACAAAGCCACCATATCCGTCTCGAGGAGAAAAAAAAAAAAAGGAAAAAAGAATAAATAGGTAAGTTCATTTGCTGCGGATCTGTGGGAACCCATTTTTTTCCCATCCTGCTCAGACTAAAAGCACACGCTATGCAAAGGAAGGCCGCGGAGGATGAATGAGCGGAGGAAGTGCTCGCTCACTAAGCCTGGTGTGTGGCCAAGAGTGAAGACGGGCCACAAAGCCTCCCTTTGTACTGGAGCTCTCCTCTCTGTGGGGGCTGCACTAATCTGCTATTAATAAAAAAAAAAAAAAAAAAAAAAAAGGGAAAAAAAAAAATCACTGAGCAACAAGCAAGATGGGATGGATGGAGCTGGAGCTGCGAGAACCTGCCTGTGATGTAAGAGGTACGCCTGCTGGAGATAACAACAGGCCCGGATGGACACACAAGATGTCATTGTTGCTGCTTGTCAACACACTGCAGTGATACACATCTTCTATGTCAATCCAGTTTGTAAAGAAAAACTCTGCGTGTGTTTAACAGGTTATAAATATGTCAACGAGTTACTGTACCCTTGTGAAGTTCCCCTCGAAACTGTGGATGTCCAGCTGAGGCTTCTGGGCGTAGACATAGGCGCTGATGGAGAAGAGATCCTGAGGAAATGAGTCACGACAGAAAGGGAGGCGATAAAAGATTCAGCATTAATAAATTAATATAAAACTCAGACACAGTCTTATTTAACTCAATTACCACAGTTAGTAATTCTTTTACTGCACAAGATGTTTTGTTCTTTTTTGACTGGGTGCTGTGTTTGATCTTTACCACTTTTAGTATGCTTTAATGTTTGCAGTCTATACATTTATACTTGTTCTAATGCTGCAATCTCTCTCACACTGGAAGACATGTTTTATTCTCTTTAAAGGGATACTCTTGACTCTCTGAAGTGTATGAGGTACTTATTCAAAGTCAGTGTATTACATACAGTAAATGTCAATCAGCATGCCACCAGTTTGGAGAAGCAGGCAGAAGTTACGACACAAAAGCTAAGTAATGTACTGCTGTGGATGGAGCACAGCAAAAGCTATTTAAGTCGCTACAGTACTAAAAAATTGGCATTATTATGATTATATTTTTGACCGGGAAGACATTCACGGCTTTAGTTTCCCATCTATGTTCTTATCTGATCTACTGGTCTACCGCTGGCTCGATCAGTTAGTTATTTTGTGTTACTGTGAGACTTTTATAAATCCGAACTAACCCATTTAAATGCCAAAGTCAGGGTTGTCTGGGTTTGAATACAGGAAAATAACAGCTTAATTTCCCCTTCAGAAACCCCTTTATGACATTGAGGTAAAACAATGAAAATATTCTAAATATAGCACACACTTGAACTGATATAAAAAAATTTAGGTGTCTAACATAGGTTTTGTTGCTGCCCCCTCCAAAGTAGTAAATTGTTCACCTTCTGTGTTGGACTCCAGCCTGCTTCTCCAAACTAGGAGTGTGCTGACTGACATCTACTCTATGTAACACACTGACTATGGATCAGTACCTTATACAGCCCCACTACAAAAGGTTTAAACTATCCTTTAATAGAAAAAGAAACTGAGCTTCAAACGAAGACACAATAATAAACAACTAACTAGTCTTCAGTCATCTGTTTGTCTGAGTCATCCCAACAAGTAAGACTGCAGCCTTTGGCCTGTCAAGCACCTAACAGCAGCCTTTTTTTTTGCCCCGAGTGGAACCAAATTGATTGTAAATATTAAATTATTCAAGCGGGCAGGCAGGCAGGCAGCCTCTGCAGCGGCTCGGCAAGCCTCAGTCATGCTCAGATAGTGTTCTCCTGGTGAGAACATGGGCAGAGTGGTTAAAAAGGAGCAGGGAAGATTATTTTACTGAACCCCCAATGGAGAGTAGTGTTGCTTCAGCATTTTACAGAAGGCGGCTCAGAGACTCAGTGGCATCTTGATGCATTCAGAGAGATCAATGTGGCTGCTGAGCAAACTGGACTTATTTAGTGATTGAGAGCGGACACAGAGGAATAACAACACTCAAATCTGACTGCAGTTAGTACTCTCAAGTTTTTGGTTTTTAAACTTTACATTAATACAAAATATAATCTACTGATCTAAAAAGACTGTCCAGCTTTATGGACATCTCAAAGTACTATCACTATCCAGCACATAGCATGACCTGATACATTAGTGCACAGGAACAGCAAACTTTGACAAATAAACTGAGGTAACACTACTGAATGTGCGCTCACTTTTTACCACTAGTAAAATTAACAGCCATTTCAACCTGAAAACAACAACATCACACTGATCTGTCTTGACTCCCGACAAAATTAAAAAAAAAGGCAATATCCTACTAAGCTGTTTACATGGCTAATGAAAAGAAATATACCAATAGTATTGTTGATTACATGCAATGTGCACTAACATGTCATTTATCATGTCAAAATATAGAAAAGTGGAATGGCTGTAGCCGCCTGTGCCATTTTGCAACTTTGCCCAAAAGTAGGATTTTCTCAAAGACTCATTCAATGGTGTCAACACAGCCTCAACCACACTGCTGAAAAGGTTGACATTGTGATATTTGCACATATCCAAAAACCTGTTACTGGCCAAGTCTTTCATAATGTTTAAAAGTAAGTGTGTTCCTCCTTCCAACCTGAAATGTGGGCTTTTCTTTTTGGCATACATCTCTAGCCCACTGCCTTGCAAACTGTTGGTGAGTCGGTTTGTGTGCTACATATCCAACAATCATAAACAGGCAAGAGGCCATGTGTCACAAACTGCAGTTAAGACACAATTGATTCTTTTTTTCCGGATGCACTGTATACATGTCCACAGAATACTCCTAAAACCTGAATATCGGTATTCCAGAGGTCTTACTCAGAAAATGATACATTCAAAATATCAAAATGAAATATGCTGTTTGCATTACTCCTACCACAATCGTCATATTCAGAATAACAGTGTGCATGTAAACATAGTCAGTCTAAAATACTCAGAATAAGTCTTTCCAAAGTGAGGGATAATGTTGTAACAAGGTTGAATAGCGGCTAAAGTAGAAGACAACTCTTGGTCTCTTGAAACCTAATATAGATGCCACAGCTCAATCATCAAATTACTTGCTGAAACTTTAATTCTCTGATCACACTAAGTGGCAACAAAAAAACACCATCAACTCAACTTAAATCCTAAGTGTTGAATATCACCTCCAGTTAAAGGAAGCTGCTGCCAGGTCCAGACTGCTCCTGCTGTCTGTCACCAGTGATTAGGTTTCCATCACGGCCAGACAACTTCATTTGATGAGCAATGCTTTTAGTGATAACAGAACACTCATTTGCAATTGGTTCGTCTGTTACGAGAAAGTCACTACCATCGTAATGTATCCGTACCCCCACTGCTGGTAGTCGCTGTGTGCATCCAACAGCAACCTTCAGTTTCCAGTCTGTTTCTCCATCCAGCTGGTCTGTTCTGATGAAACAGGCACCTGAAAAAAGACAGAAATGCTATTAAGACTGTTGCATGGTTGGTCACAATTTTAATTACAGGATAAGGGTAAATGCTACAAATAAGAAGTCTAATAGCATCACAAGTACAGAAAAGTTAGTGAATGGATTTTAGTTACACAGGATTATCTATCTAAAGTTTGCCAGCATTAGCAACTATAAGCTACCAATCATACCAAACAAAGTACGGCTGTGGCAAGGGGCAACATCCGGGGCTGAAATTGAGGGCAAAGCAAAAGTGCAAAAAAAACCCTGCAGTTTCTGTACTGGCCACTTAAGGGCTGGCTCCAGAACCAAGTCAATCCCTAAGCACCCCCATGTTACAATGCACAATTTCACAGTGGAAATAAACATGTGTACAGCCTGGTAAAAAAAAACTGTTATGGCCTCTATAGCTAATTTCTCCCTCCATGATGCTGAACAGGGGTGATTTTTTTGTATAACTCACCTGTTCACATGTTAATAAGGCTTAAAGTTACAAATAATTGAGGGCATGGCTGCTTTGAGTGACAAACTGTCTGCTAGGCGTCGCTATGGTCTATAGCTATTCAGTTTTACACAGCCTGTTCAACACAGGAATGTTGTGCTGTTATTCTGCCTAGCCGTTCTCTATAAAAAGTATTATTGTGGAATGGAGAGACAGAATTGTCTTGCCTTTAAGCCTTGCAGCGGAGGGAGTAAGAGCGCCATATTGACCTGTGTATATAAGGGACAGCTAGTAGGAAGGGACCATGGAGGGACGGGTGTGACTTTTTGATGGCGTGTTATGTGTGTGGCCCATTGCCAGGAAGGTTAAAGGCAGCTGATAGCAGTTAGCAGCTAGCACAAAGAAAATATACAGAAACCGAAAATGTTCGCAAACTGGGGAGACAATGAGGTACAGGAGCTGCTTAGCCCCCAAGCAGAGGATGAGATCAGCCATCATAGACAGTAAATGACTGTTATGGTCATGTTATGACATTATTTTTTAAAAGCGCTGCCCAATGTGTAAGTTACGTTATATGTTATATATACTGAGAAATGTTTCACTTCCATAACACCGGCATGCTATCTTAAGCCCTACACTGGGATGGCATTATGCTTGCATTGTTTGGTTCTATATGATAAAGCAGGCTGGCATAAGGAAGGGTCTTCAGTGCAGCCCTATCACAGGATCTTAGTGTAAAAAGGGCTAATAAGTCAGATCAAACCTCTCACTCCTCCAAAAAACAGCTGGCATGACTAAACTCAAGACTTCATAACAGTCCACAGACCAATGGGTGACATCATGGTGGCACCATCCATTAGTTTTGGACAATCTATCTGAGTGGATTGACTTAATAAAACGTGTATTTCATAGCCTATGAATTCAAATTTTTATTTGCGTGAGAAACATAATATTATTTCATCTTTTAGTTTTTTATGGCTGTATCACAATCTCACACAGAAAATTTATGATTTGTATGATTTTATACATGATCCAATGAAATTCAGCAAGAAATACTTGCATTATTGGAAATCCTGTGAGGTTAAACTGAAGTTCTGATGTTGTTCAGCCAAAAAATATATAATGCTTAAATGTCACATCTTTGTGAGACATTTAACATTCAAAAATTCTAACACATGTGGCTTGTAAAAATGATGTGACTATAATAAACTAGCATGCGTCAATTGCCAACAGCAAAGTACATTATAGCCTGCAGCACAACCCAGAGCATCCGTGGCTGCTGTGAGCACCGCAAGGTCCGATAAACATTGAGCAGTCGTGACCTGTATTGATCTGAGGTAATATTACATATGAAACTGATGGATGGGAGCAACTATTTGACAGAGAGGGTAAAGGGCAGCCATAAACCATCCCTGGAGAGTTAACTATGATGGAAAACATTAACACAAGGAGGATGATTCATGCTTTCCTTCTGCTGGAATGGCACTCCAGCACCTCACGTAACATCACTTAGCTGTGTGTGTGTGTGTGTGTGTGTGTGTGTGTGTGTGTGTGTGTGTGCAAGAGCATGTGAAAGACAAAGTATAGGAGACTGCATGTGTGAAAGATAAAGATGTGCTTATGTTTGTGTATGTGTGTGTTAGAAGCATAAGACATCAACAACTCCCTGCCAAGCATATTGGCACATCAGAGATTGATGGAAATGATGTCCTCAAAACATTTCCTCCTGATACCCCTTAGAAAAGAGGTAGGATCTGACGCAGCTCATTGATTAATTGGAATTTGCATCCAGTCACTAGAGGAATGTGACATAAATCATATGAATCACAGGCTGCCTCGGAGAGATGATGTCAAAGGACTGGAAGTGCGGGAAAAGTCAGATCTTTTACCAAAATGATCTTGACACAGTTCGTTAAAGTGCCACAGGACACACAAGGTTCAGCTGTAAGCCATTCTGTCTATTGTATTTTGTATTATTGCATTACTATTCCACCTATTGCAATGATTTATTATTGCTTATCAAGAGATTTTTCTCCATTTTAAAACCTTAATCAATCCAGGAGGAGTTTTGCTGATCATAATTATGTCTTTTCAGCACTGTCCTGCTTCACATTGATACAGTTACACCAACACTTTGCCTGCTCACCATTTTTCTCTGACGTTCTTAGGAATATCATGTCTGCAGGAATCCTTTGGTTCTACAAAAAGAAAGAAAAAGGTGGTGTGTTACTGAGCACTGTGGCAACAGCCCCTTTGAATCTTCCTGAATAATTAAACAAGGTCAATACCTTGACCGGAGGGTGAAGGAGAAACCGTTTTTTAAAGTCTGTCTAACACACAGTAATGGGAATTAAACTTGTCTACTTTCTAGCAGCAGCTACATTTCATGTTGGCTGAGCTGAAACCCAAGATCACATGTTTAACAGTTAAGTGGGGGTTTTATAGTATCAGAAGTGTATTATTGGTTTCTGTCAAAGTAAAACAAAACACTGATTAACACTGTACATGGTCCCTTTTCAAAATCAGGTAAATTATTCTATCAACTTTAAAATGGTAGCTCATTCAAAATCCTCTTAGTCTTGTTTTTAGAGGTGGGGAGTTTAGTAATGCATGAAATCATTCATTTGAATGAAGACCACAGTAAAATTATTAGCCACATTACGAAAATTTCACATCAGGATTATCCAACATCCAAAATAATTGCATTTCACAATACTCATCAAAATATGCTTAAGACTCTTTAAAAGGCACTGAAACTGGAATCACTCTATCTTGCATTTTGTTAAGAAACAAGTATTTTTACTGCATCACAAGGAGGATATACATCTTTTTTTTAGTGGGCATCCTTTTCAATGAAAAATTACATAATCTTAGAAAATATTTTTTAACTATTTGAAATGGCATCATATTTTTTTATATGAAAAATGCTGATGGCTGATTTAGATTTTTTGCATTTTTTTAAAGTTGGTGTGTATGCAGCCTGTATTTGCAGAGTCTCTTTAATAGCTGGCTGCCCAGCAGTCTCTTTGGGTGTTGCTGGACACGACTATCCTGAAAATGGAAATTCACAATGATCTTCTTTTTTATTGCAATCAATGATGAAAAAGTATCATCCTATCCCTAAAAATTCAATTAACTCAAACATGAGAATCTAGCGATGCAATTCAGTATTAATTCTTAAGTGACGAAAGTCTGTAAAACATTCATTAACTTTTTTGTGCTGGGTAACTTGCATTAGAATGCGGTAGTGTCATCACATTTCAATACCAGAAATGCGAAAGTTAAAAGCAAAACCTGATTTTTATGTAGCAAAACTGCTACCTCGAAAGCAACTGTCACCAGCCTTGTCTAAACCACACTGCATTAGCAACATCGTGATTAAGGTTCAGCAAAATGTAAACACTCTGTATGTACATTGAGAGCAACATTTCATTATCAATTAATCTGCAGATTGTTTTCACAATAAATCATATAGTACATAAAATGTCAAAAAATTGTGAAAAATGTTCCACACAATTTCCTGGAGCCTAAAGTAACGTATTCAGCTTGCCTCAATTGTCAAGAGCAATAGTCCAAAACCCTCAGATTCTTAATTTACTATCATAATTGACAAAGAAGAGCAAATTTTCGCATTTAAGAAGCTAGAACCTGCTTGAAAAATGAAATGAAAATGATTAATAAATAATTAAAATAGGCGATTAACTTTTTTTCAATCAAATAGGTTCAAGGTTCAAGGTTTCTCAATTAACTGGAGATGGGAATTTTAGCATTACAAAACAGGACATCATAGTAAAACAGAGATTTAAAGAACATTAAAACAAAATACTTAAGTATCATTTAGTATCAAAGTATAAGAATGTCATGACAAAGTGCTTCTATATACACTAAGTGATTAATCGGCTAATTGTTGCAGCTCTAATGTGCACACATACTAAGGAGATAAAGCTGATTCTGATATACTCTGAATTAAACTGAACTCTTGTTATCAATAACTTAAACTGGGTGCACACAACAGCTATTCATACATAAAACTATTAGAGATAGTAAAATTTGTAGCAGAAAACTGCCCAAAACTGATCCTTTGAAATGTGTGCATGCAGATAAATATTAAGGAAGCACTAAAGATTTACCTTGTCAACGATGATCAAGTCCCCAACTTGTATGTCTGAACTCTTCACTTGAATTTTACCTGAGGATAAAGACAGATTGAATGAAGAAACTACTGAAAGACAACAGATGTCACTTCACATGAAAATGAGTCTCTTAATTTTGAGATATGCTGTGAATTTTTAAATAGCTTTATGAAATAAAATGCAGATATTGATTTCTGGCACTTTACAATGACGCTGACTCTTAAAACCACAACCCACTTTTTGCTACTGCTTTCTCCTTTCTCTCTCACCGTCTCAGAGATTGATTACCTCCAGCTTGATAATTTAACACCCCTCTGTTTTCATCTCTGGTCAGAGGCATAGACAAAAACAACGGCACATAGGGTCACTCTCAATTATACTGCCTCAATATCCGCCCGGACCCTTCTTCTTCTGCGCTCACAAGCACACATAACTGCGTACATGCACATGGGCGCACGGAGAGTGTGAGAGCTACATCCTCAGCCATGGTCACAGATACCACACAAGGGATTTTACCACACATTCAACACAGGGACAGATCTTAGATCATACGGTCTTGAGAAACTGAGAGAAAAAAAAATCAATGCAATTACAGCAAGAAGAATGACTTCTGTTACAAGTGTAGATCCAGTGGAGTGCCGTCTCTTAATTGCATGGGGAGAGCTTGACTATACGCTGGAATATCCGTTATCATAATGTCAGCAAACAGTTACAGGCATGAGGAGTACGGATAGATTACTCTCGGTCCTCTCACTAACCTCTCACTGTGAGCTTGCTGTAGAGTTGAGAGTTCATCTCTTTGTCCCGTTGGAATCGTCGCACTTCGTCCACAGCCTCTCGCACCATTGTAACGGCTAAGACAAAACCCTGAGTGACAAAAGACACAGATCAATCACAACATGATAATTTAACAAAGCTTCATTATTACCAGAATGCATAAACATAACATAAAAAGCTGACTTTTACACGTATGACAGGTTTAAGTCTTAGTTTATAAACTCTTACTAAAAATCAAATCAAACTGAGAACAGAATTGACACTGAAAACTCTGTGAGATGTTATAAAGTTCTTTAAAAACAATTTTAAACAGCTTACTCGTTAGGATAACAAAGCCAGAACCTGTAAATTTAATTCAAACTGTACGGGTTAAAACATAAGTGATCTATTTTTATCTATCTTTAGGGTCTGCAGGTAACGATTTTTTTCATAATCTTATTATTAATAAATCTGCAGATTTTCTTCTTTATCAATCAATGAATTCTTTAGCCTACAAAGTGCAACAAAAGTAGTGACAAAAAGGCATGTCACAGTTTCTGTAAGTCAAAGGTTATGTCTTCAAATTACTTGTATTGTCTGACCGACAGTTCAAAACTCAACAATATTCAATTTACAAATAAATAAAAAAGACAAAAGCACCAAATACTTACATTTAAATGCTGCAACCTGAACACATAGATTGTGAAAATGCTTGGCAATTAATCTAACACTATCTGGCTTTTGTTTCATGTTGATGACTGTTACTCACAACAAAGACTGTCTGAAAGAACAATTACGGGTGTATCCCTGCTTAGACAAATGTAAAATGGGTGAGGTGTCCCTTAGCAACATCTTGGATGTATCCTGTAAAAATACTGGAGAAACATTTTCCAAACTCTATAGTCAATCCTAAAGTTGACCTAGAACCCAACCCTCTGGTTGTCCTTTTTTGGCACCACTGGAGAGACGTTTACCTGACTCCAATGAAACACTGCACACTGTCCTTCGCCCCTCTTTTGGCCAGACATGCAGTATTACTAAGATGGAGAGATGCTGCCCTGCCCAACCACGCTTAATCGCTCAGGGACATTATGTTCTGTCTAAACCTTGACGAAATCTGGTACTCAGTCTATAACTGAAACGGTCTGGGGACATTTCCTGGTATACTTTCAGAACCTTCAGTCAAACTAATTTTTCACTCTCCTTTTGTCTTACTGTGAAATTCTGTTGATAATACAATCTGTATAAATTTAGCAATGTGTAAACCTTTTCATATTTATTCATTTATTTATTAATTTTCCTTTCTTCCTTTTCTTAATATAAAACCCAACTTCCAGCACTTCCTGATTCACCTCATTCTTGCCTGAACTTCGGGCCTCCCCCATTGCGTGAGTTTACACTCTTACTTTTTATTTTGTATTAAACCTTTATTTAACCAGGAAGTCCCATTGAGACTGAAAATCTCTTTACAAGAGAGAACTGGCCAAGGTAGCAGCCAATCAAAACACATTTCAAATGCAACAAATACAACATATAATACAAAATCCACAATAAAACAAAAACTATTCAAACATAGTGGCCTCTGAAGAAAAACAAGCACATGTCTCGTCACCACATTCTTTATGATGCCCTTAAATTCATCAATGGTCAGTCGAGTAAGTAGCCATGTTGATTCCCAAAATGTGATCACTTTATCCAAACATTAAAAAAGAAATTTGTGCCAAAGTTTTGGGAGCTGCTGGCTGCATGAGACTAGCCGGTCAGCATATAAAAGCACATGTCAACAGTGATTATGCAATTATTCTCACTATCAGCAAAAAAAATGTTAATGTTGAACACTAATATAGATGTTGATGATGATGATGATGATGCTCTATAGCTAGCTGCTATAATTAACATGAACGCAGGCTTATCTAATGCTAGCAAGGTGGCTCTAGCTAGGCTACAGTGCTTGGTGTTACTGTTAAGCAACAGGCTAACAGGAGAGCTACTGTTAGCTGGATGGGGGCTGTAACAGTAGTGTATATTTATCTTGAAACCGCTGATTTCGATGACAAAGAAATCAGGATTCTGTACATGACACAGAACAACTAATGCCTGGAAATCAGGTGGTTAGCTTGATCTGTTAACAGTTACGCCTGTCAAAACCCTTTTAGCTGTCATTTTTTAGAAGATACTGCATTTGGGATGTCATAGATGGCCAACTAGTGAAGCTATCGCTAAACCAGAAGAACGAAAACAACTGCGCTGGAAATGGAAGATAAAGAATGGGCAGGGTAGCATAAGATAATTATTACTCAAGGGACAATGTACCCTTTAACATACGGAACTCAAGCTTGTAGATGAGGCTGTTAGGGATGAGGGATGATTGGGCCAAGATGTCATGTTGTGCTCCTGTATTACAATGAGCTGTCTTTATCTGAAATATCTGTTGTGCACTCTACAATTTCCTGTGTATATATTGTACACTTCTAAAATTCAATAGAAATATTCTTGAGAACAGAACAGTGTAAAAACTGAAATGCATTTACCAGAGGTGCCCAGTACGTGTACAAATATCCGATCTTCAGTGACGGCACAAACTGGGAACAGGCCACCACCAGAAAGTAGAGATTGAGGAAGAACTTGAACTGCTGGTAGAGAACCTGAGAGGGAAGCAGAGGACAGGGATTCAGCGAGGTGAGCGAACATGTCAGCAAGGTGAGTCAAAGACAACAACAGCTGCCAAAAGAAGACAAAGTGGATGTAGCAACAACAAAGCAGGCGGGATGGGTTACTGTACGTGTTCCAAGGTGGAATAAGATACATGTTAATGCTGTTAACTTTACATTAACCTAATGGAAACTCTGACACTTTGAGAACTTCTGTTTCAAATGGAACACAGGGAAAGGATTTCATGTTGGTTGATGCCTACGCTTTGCAGAACAAACACACAGCACAAGACAAACAGGACGGATAACCACAATAATGAATGAACAAGGAAAACAGGCCAACTTTCTTAAATCACACATACCAAAGTGCCACCTGTGACTTACTGAGAGCTCTTTGCTAATGGGCTATCCATCAACAGGGATCCCTTAGTATTCTCTTCATCTAAGGTCAAATTTTGAATAATGCTTGCTATAATGAGAGTCTTGCGTCTCATCACAGATTATCAGAGACAATGGGATCAATGGACGGTGCTCGACAGTTAATGAACCCCTTGACCTTTAGGGAAAAATGCACACTGCTAAACTCAATTTGTGTGTATTTAATAATTCAACGCACAGGGAGAAAAACAGAGCCGTTTTGTTCACCATCGATGAGAATATCTGCGTCTCCAACAGACAGTTGACATTTTATGGCCCGGGCCAAAGGCGCTCCTCTTAATCATGGAGTCATTTGGTTTTTAATAAGTAAGTCTGATGGATCTGTAATGTCCCCTACAGTGTAAACCCTTAACTTAATGACAGAACAGTTAACAATTAGACCCAGAGCATGCTACTGTGCTTTAAATACTGATAATCTGTGGAAAAAATCTACATATTTCAACAGGAAGGAAGACTTGCCACTGTGGGGACTCTAAAAGTTAATAACAGTGGAAACGCTGACTTAAAAAAAGGCCATAACTTCTCTGTTTGGAGCAAAGATCAGAGCATGAAATGTGAATCGTGTTACATAAGGAACGACAGTTAACTTAACACAGGATGTAGATCTCGTTTTTTTCTCTGAAATCCAACTCACCCCAGGCACAAAGGTGAAGATGTTGTACTTCTGGTTTTTGATGGCGTTTTTGGGGTACTTCTCTTCACATTTCTCCGGACAGCCAAGCCAAACCGTCCTGGCCTTCAGCTCCTTCTTCCTCCGACATATATGGGCCAGGCAATCACAGCAGCTGAGGAGGCAAGCCGTTGAAATGATTCAGTGTAAACACATTGCACCAAACACATGCTACTATGGCCACATCCACATAAGTACAAGTTCATTAAAAAAGGGAAGAAGAGGCCCACTGCACAAATTAGAATGCTATCAAGTGTTTGGTTGAAATTCTAATAAAAATGGGAAAATACAGAGATCTTTTTAATAAGGGGGAGATTGCTTGAAACTTATTTTCACCTGGATTTTATGTTTAAATATTAAAAAGTTGTTTTGTCTCTTCAACAGGCTTTCCATTTCATTTTGACAGTAAACAGAGTCTTGTCACTGGGAGGACAACTTCTGGCTTCTGGATTGTGAAATACTGAAAAGAGGGAGAAAGACTAATGAACAATTGATAATGTAGCGCAGCCAGGGGTCAAATTAGGTTAACAAAAAATTATTTGGCAGCTAATTACATCTTCAGAATCATGCTCTAGATTTTACATTTGTGTTTTTTTTTCAGGTGTTAGTATTAATTAGGTCTTCAAGGCTTCTTTTGACACAGTCTTATGAGGGAGTTCTTTTCTTTCAGAGCTTTCAATCATTGAAAAGATTAGTATCTCTCCAAGAGGAAGTTCTCTTGCCAGTGCTGTGGGAGTCAAGCACTATAAGAGCAAAACACCTGGTAAACCTTAAGAACCAGAGAGGCTATATGTGCAGACAAATATACTGTGTGACAGAATATGATACACATTTGTTTTACCTCATGTTGACTCTTTCAGACATGCAAAGACCAGCTATTTCATATGTACCTATGTTATTATTATGATATCATCAAAGTTCTAAGAGGAGATTAGAGAGAAGAGATGGATGATAGATTGACATTTACTTTTTAAATAGTATTTGACTTTCTATCAACCTGCTAATGACTACACTGGGGCTTATCTAGCATATCTGATATCAAATGCAAACAGAGGTGTAGTGTGGGGGTAAATTACAATGAGAGCAGCTTGATGTGAGCATGACCTAAACTGGCACCTGGGGGGGAAAGAGGGGAGTGTCAGTGTATACCGTCATGCTGATCGACTTGGCTTTTCCACTTTTTAAGCAAGTTGGCAAAACATTAAACTAAATAAATCAACTTTGGTAAAAAGTCTTGTTTGTATTGGCCTCCATGTTCCCTGTCTCTGTGCACTCTGAGTCCAGTTTCATAAGAGCGATTATTTGAGCAAATGAATGCTATTCAAATAATATGCCATTTGAACAGTCAGAGCTTATTCAGTGTGAATTATTTGTGTTTTATAATCCCACACTAAGCACACATAAAATTACTGGAAAGCATCAAACTGGTCAGCTGTGAAAAATCCGATTTGTTCATTAGTGGGGGGATGGGGAGGGGGGATCAATATGCAGCTTCAACTGGAGATGCACCACTGACAACAAAACGGCACAGAAAACAGAATATTCTATGAAATTCCTCCATTGGTAAATGTTACTTTTTTGGGCACTGAAGTGCTGCACAAACATTTGTTTAGAAATGTTACACTTTATTGTTCTGGCATAAACAAACACTCCTCTCTAAAGGAGCATCTTTAGAGGGCAAAACCTGTCAAATTAATCATTAGCTGGATAAACCGTGCCGTTCTGTTTGACCTGAAAATCTTTTTGGACTGATGGTGCGCATCGAGGAACTCGACCAAAAACATGCCCTTATCCTCTCTTTGCACTTCATGCACAACTACCGGTGCGTTTGAAATCCAAACTGATCATCACGAGCATACCTACTGACATTATACATTACACATACATTTACAGAATGACAAAACACTGCCAACTTTCAGAGTGGTTAAAGGTCCAAACAGAAGTACAATAACTCCAATCACAGATAAAAAATGATGTGGTTTTGCAGCACGGCAGAGGAATTAATGAGGTTTTAAGGCAGCATATTTATGTGTACTTTTCTTGGAAGGTACCTGAACTCACAACCATTCTTGGACAATGATTAACATCAATTCTACAATAAAATTTTTACTGACAGCCTGCTGCCTTTATGTTTAAAGATCTGTTACACTTTCAAAAATGTAAGATGCGTTGCTTTGTTGCCGGCTGTTTTCGCGGGTGTGTTAAACACACTTTAGAAAGGAGTGTCCCCAGACTATCAGAAGGCAGAGATCTCTGAATGTGGCGAGACTAGTTACAGACAGGTTCTTAATTAAATCTTGTACAAGTAGTTTAAAATTTACAGCTGTCAATCTTCCTCTATAATTCCATTGAAACTTTATTTGTTCTCATTTTTAATATTCAAATCATATTTGACTTTTCAATGCTCAAACACAGCCTAATATTACTGCAAACCCAAATAATTCCTTTGGGCATATAATCACACGTTTCATCATGATCATGATTATTCTGATCGATTAAACAGAGTCCACTAACACACATGAAACATGGCTTTGGCATTAACATAGCATTCAAATTTGGCTGAGCAATGAGTGTCAAGATTCATAGACAAAACTATTGTTTTGTGCTAGTAACCATAATTAGCTTAAGCCTATGGCATTTGCTTTTATTGTAACATAACAAGTTCACATTCACTTCACCTGTCTCTTCTCTCCTGTGCTCTGCAGCTCGGTATGTGGACATATCACACAAATCATTGACTACCAAATAAATGGACATTTTGTTCCTGGCAGGAGTTCATGTACATGCTAATTTCACTACAAAAACCTAAATAAGGTAGCAGCTATCTATAGAGATATTGCCCCGGTGTTGAAAGTTTCTGGTTAACTTAAGTAGCCTTATCAAGGTAAATGATCATTGCTAATAACAATTTATTCACTGTTGGCTATACTGTATGTCATTCCCAGTAAATCTCACAATATAAAACCTGTGTTTTCTGTTTAAAAACAACAAATGCAGGAAGACGGTAAGTAGCCTACTCACCCATCTTAAAATGGTTACCTTGAGCACACAGCTAATAAGTATGTGGTTTGTTTACATACAAAAGTGCATGTTCAGTGTGTGGACAGAGAGCTTTGATGTGAGGCGACACATAAGGCCCATTTCCACCGCAAGAACTTCGGGGTAATTTTATGGGGCCGGGGCCGTTGGTGCGTGTCTCCACCACAGGAACCACCCCCGAAGGACAGAGTTCCGGAACTTTTACAGGGGCTAAACAAGTCCCTGCCTCGGAGTAGGTACTTAGAACGGCCCCGAAAGACTCCTGGCTGGGGCTTGGGGATTACTTGGTGCTGATTGGATATACTCAAGGCGGGATGTGACGAGAACAGAAAGCAACAAAATAGCCAGCATTTTTAAAACTCAGCAGACGAGGGTTAGCTCGTTCATATAGCTTCCGTCGCCATGTAAAAAAACACTCACTAAATGGCCCGTGAAAAAAATGTTTTTTCCAGCGGATATTTTAGTTACAACATGATTGAGCTAGCAAAGCAGTTTTGTGTTGCTATGTGTGGTATTTATTCAGTTTTGGGAAATCACGATGTCTAGAAAGCATCAGCTGACAGGGATAGCTAAAAGCAGCAGCAAAGCTAACATCAGGACGTCATCTGTTAAAAGCCTCCCGTTGTCGGATACAACATGAAACTACTCCAGTTAGCTCAATCATGTTGTAACTAAGACATCCGCTGGAAAAAAATATTTTTTTCACGGGCCATTTAGTGAGTTATTACAGACACTGCTACTGGCTAACGGCGTCCCTACGTCGCCCCGGTCAAAATGGTCACGTAACAATTACGTCACATCCAGAGCCCGTAACTTTACAGGAACCTTCGTCGTGCTCCGCTCTCTCAGTGGAGACACGGCGGTTGAGAGGGCCGAGCGAGAAGATGTTCCTGTAGTAGTTCCTGTCCCCCAAATAGTACCAGGAACTTCTTCAGTGGAAACGAGCCTATACAGTATCCGTACCGCATTACTTTGAGTCATAACCATAGCCAACATAAGTCATTAGTCGTAATAAAAACACATAAATAACAATAATGCAATGCTGTACAAATACCTGCCACAGAGAACTTTCCACCCTCCAAGGAGGAACCAGCTGAGGCCTCTCTGTCTCTGGTTGACCCTGGCCCGGGGCAGCGTCTGGTAGTCGCTCTCATCGTTCTCAAAGCCTTCTTCAGACATCATGAGAGGCATTTCATCCAGGTTGGAGGGCTCATCTTCTAAAGAGTATCTGTGAGAAGGACATATTACAGAGAGATATAAAGAAACTGAACATGGATATGTGACACACTGTTCCCAAAAGGGACCTGCTATTGTGAATCAAGGATGATAACATTTCGTGTCACAGTGCAATTGCAGGCTTGTACTTTTTAGATGTCACAATATTTCACTTGGGGTGAAAATAACATTTAATCCAAAAAGATATATATATTCTACTCATTACAATAAGCTCCTCTTTTAATCCACATAGATGTTGAATTATCCACTATCTATGTACAGGCTATGTGGCCAAACTTTGGACATTTTGTAGTCAGCGGACTGTCAGTACTGAAGAATGACAGACTGCTCCATACAGCAGCAGATGTGCAAAAGACTAAAGAAAAGCCAAGATTAAAGCTAGTTAGCCCAGTTGGCTCAGTTCCTCCATGACTAAGTACTGTAGAGTTCATCGCCCATTCACATTATAAAGAAACACTGGAAACACTCTTGAGAAGCACATAATGTCTTATTCATGAGGCCTCTTTACAGAATTAAGGCAGTCTGAGGCCTGACAGGAAAAACCTAGAGGAACTTACAATACTGGCTAAGTCACCATAAACCAACTCTAGCTGCACACTGACAGCACACACCACAATACTATAGAAGCACCTATAGAGATGATGCAAACTACACACAAACCACAATAAATTCAGAATGAAAAACAAAGATGCACCTAACTGAGCATAAAACCTTGAATGAAAATCTTTCGTAATATGTTAATATTTGAGTCAATAATAAATAAAGGTCTATCTATTGACACACAGCTTAATGTGACGGATAGCCTGCTGTAGTATCGGGTAGCAAAGGGGATATCAGGTTTACTATAAGAAGAGCGTTTTCCATTCTGCTGGCATGTAGCTGAGGCTATGCTATTTTTACCTGCTTTCAAAATACCAATAACCGTATTTACACCTGGTGTACTTCTGCATGCACAACCACACATCAAACGCTCATTCAACAAATGCCAAGCAGGTCTTCATACTGGAATTGGAATAGTGTGCCCTCAAGCTTATCAATTCGTTTGACCAATGCGGGCATGTTTTTCTGACAGTTACATATTGCAAAACAATGATTCAAACTCATGCATACATGCTGCTAGAGACTTGCAAGAAGGTGTCATGAAAGAGAGTAGGAAACAGTCCAAAGTGTGGCTTCATTTCACAGAGAAAGATGACAACAGCATTGCTTGTAATGTCTGTAAAGTGATATTTTCAAGCAAGAGTGATAACAGCAGCAATATGCTCAAACACCTCTCTATGCCATTTCAGCAATGCTGTGAAGTTCAAACTCTACACGAGAGCCACTTCTTCCCAACTGAGCAGCGCATCCTTTACGGTTAGGGTTAACGCCATGCAGGCACGCTTAGCACATTTTTTCTTTGACTAAGAAAACCTAAATGAAAATGTATACTTTACAAATATTTGCTCATGTCATTCAAAAGCACATGTCCCATGCACAACTTGGTGCAGGTGATGACAGGAAACATCAGAATGATAGTAAATAGGCATGTAGTGTTGCTGCCTCTTTACTATCATTCTCTCATTTCATCTAAACTGTGTTCAGACTCAGAGATAATAAACCAATTGCTTTTATACTAAAAACCTATGTTAGCCTCCTGCTTTTCACGCAAGTATTTAATTTGGAATCAATAAGGGAATCAATAAAGACCTGGACTGATAAGCAGATTCATAACGGCAATGGTATCAATAAAATCTTACCAATTCCAAATCCCTAAAGGTGTTAATAGGATGTGATAGAAGCTGCCTATATCACTGCTGTCAAAATTGATTACACTGATCCAGCACAATGCAACATTTTAGACACCAAAACTTCAACATTCATACCTGATACATATTAAATAGACAACATTAGAAGACCTTCAGATCCAAAATAGTACCAAGTATTTCAAATCTAGTATCTGTATACAGTGGCTGATCATTTTCATTACCAGCAATCACTTGTTGAATGGAAAAACCCACTCCAACACACAGAAATAAAACCATGCACAACTGGGGAACATTTATTTCTAAGCCACATCACTTCTCTTGCTTTTGTTAGGCCTGGTGTTAGAGTCAAAGAAGCTGGTGACTGCAGGTGTTGAGACTGGCTGAATATTTGCTGATGAAAGTTTCTGTGTTTTCTGCACACAGAGTGTGAATATGACAAAAGCCAGAGACTGATGATAAAAGTAACACCCCAGCTGTGAATGAAGTATAATTAACTAAACAACAGCGGTGCACATATATACATTGTAGATTTTGTACTTAAGTGTTGTACTGCCCTGTGAATACAGAGTTTCTCACAGGTTAGTTCTTTATGGCTGGGAGCTTTAACATCCAACACTTGAAAGCTGACTGCAGAACATCCATACATTCACAAGCTGATTTGTGATTTTAACTTACTTTTCCATTTTATTCAATCAGTACTATATGCACATTAAATTTCATTTTTCAGACTTCTTAAAAGGAAAATATAATAAATACACAAAATATTTTTGGGTGGTGGCAGATCTATTGGGTATCTACTGGGTAGGCTGCCCAAAAGAAAATCTAAATTTCGAAAACTCGGGTCACTCTGCTGCACATGAATGGATGTCTTGTATTTAAAAAAAGAAAATGAACATGTGAACAAACATAAAACTAACATCAGCGGCATTCTGATCTTAGTTCTCAGTGATACGGCCCTCCAGAGCTGCTCAACATGCCAAAGCAAAACTTACAGAAACTGGTGCAACCTGATTTTCTGTTACAGCTGACAACTCCTGCAATTTAAGTTCAAGAACCAGAGATAATGATACCCCAGTAATCAAGAGGACTTTCAGTCCTAAAACAGCTTGCTATCTATCCTTGCACAGTGTTATCCAGTGTGGACTGTGAGAAACACCTTCAGTAAGGCTCTGCACCACTATTACTTGGGGCAAATACTGGATGGTTTGAGGATTCCCAGCTCTTACTTTTCTTAAACACATTTCATTATTTCACTACATCATGTGGTTTAGCCTGAAATATGAAAGTTTGACCCCAGCCAAACCACAGCCCAATAACTTTTCACAACAATCCCAGAAAGCAGGCAATACTCGGTCTGTAGTGCTATTTACAACGCAGATCCCTGCTGTACAACTGTAATATTTATACAGTGCATTTTGTTGAGTAATTCTGAATCTGTGCCCAGATCTCTAATCTTGTCAGCAATGCAAACATTAAAATAAGTAATGAAGTCTGATTATCTTACAATATTTATAATGGACTAACCACAAATTAATCTTATTATTAACTGTAATAACGCTGTTGAATTCAAGCATTCCCTCTCCCCAGATGTTTGGTCTCTCCAAGTCCTTCTTTCAAAAGTTTATTACAGATACTGTTTTTTTTTTTTTTTTTTTTTGAAAGTTTGATTATCATAAAATTCTGTAAAAGCACCAAAACATGAAAACATTTGCAGGCAATAACCTTTTTTTTTTTTTTTTTTTTTACATCTGACTATGTGGTACAAATAAAATATTTGGGTGATGAGATGATTCAATTCTAAATTTGGAGCATTTAATCCTCCATCTGATTTGAGAAACAGTCTGTGAAACCTTTATTTCAAATCCTAACAGTTTTATTTGCCCATATAAATATATCTGTAATGACAGAGTGCTTTTTAAAAAATTTTGGCGGAGTAACTTTTACAGCAGAGAATATAGCTAAAAACTCTGAAAGTCACGCAGCTCTGACAGTATGAGTTCCATGTGGGAGGGTGTGAGTTTGCTGAGAATGGGAGGATCAAGTGATTTAATCTAGCACATGACATCACACACAACACAACATACATTCATAGAGTCTTACGGTATAGTACGTACATGCACAAAGAACATTAACACACTCAATGCAAGGCAACTTACAGTGACAAATTCTGCTAAACTAGACAAACAAGATGTGAACAGTGAAAACATGAGTATAAGGTGGTCGTGAAGGTCAATGTTAATGTTATTTCCACCATAAAGATGCAGATAATGGTTATTTTTAACTGAATCTAAATTTGCTAAAAGTGTATCTGCCACAAAATGATGGATTACAGCATGTAAAACTGGCTCCATTCCAAGCCCTATTTCAGCTAGTGCAGAACCAAGAAGTAGATGATGTTGAGAGTGGGTTTATGTTGTCACCATATAAACTGAAAAGTGAAAAGCACTGCAATTAGAAAGATAGCGAGCAGAAAGGAGAGAGGAAAATGGCTTACGATTAGCGCAAAACTATAAGACTAACTATTCTAATCAGACTGCCTGCTGGAGAGCCTCTGGAAGCACAGTGGCAAACCATTTCCACATTTTCTGGAATTGCCCCTCTGTGTCTCCATTTTTAGGAGTGTACACAGTGACCTGGAAGCAGTTTTTAAATTGAAATTGAAAATAATGTACCTCAGTGATCTAGAGGAGCATCACGTTGCAAAGCAAGATACATACTTGTTAAGGGTGTTCTTAGCGGCATGTAAAATTGCTTTGACGAGAAAATAGCTAAAACAAGTGGATCAACTTAGTCTATAATATGTACATGATGGGGGGAATTACATTTAAACTAAAAACCCAAATTGATATTTTTAATGAAAATAGGTAAAAATGACTTACCCACGTGTCAAATATAAGGCCTGACTTTTGTATAGTAGCAATGTATTATGGGCATATTTCTAAATCTAAAATAATTTCCCTTTCCTCTAAGTGCAGAATCAATATAGGTTGATTAGAATGTGTACATTTGTACAAGTGCGTGTTTATACACACGTGTGTATATATGTATGTGTGTATGCGTATACATGTGTGTATATGTAGATTAGCTTAAGTGTGTTTTTATGTCCGCTTGGCACTTATGCCTGTTCTTTAAAAGACAACCTAATAAAAAGTAATGAAAAAAAAAGGTTAGAGCAAAACTATTTTGTATGAGAGAAAACAGGATAGTTTTACTTAGCAGGTATCAAGACAGAAGAAAGGTCAACCGATAGTTTGAAAAGAAAAGCTAAGAGCTACACCTAAATATGAGGAGAGTCTCTACAACAAGTGGAATTTTTAAAAAGACAAGCCCTGTAGACTGAAGGGATTACACATATTGAATACTTAATGGGTGTTAGATAGAGCAAGAACCTGCTGGATTTGGCTCAAAACCTGCAAATCAACTCTTGAATCTCTGACTTCAGCAACCACTGTGCTTGAGGCAACCACCAACTTCTCATCACTGTTTTGTGGTGTGTTTACACACTGCTGGGGCTTGCCAACAAGGTACATTAATAGCCATAGTGTTCCTTGCTATAGAACTCCCACACCCGATTACATAATAATTCAACTCTAAATCTAGTAGAGACGTGGGCTGGTTTGTAAAAAAGGTTTGCTGGCTCTCCGGTGCAGCACAGGCATCGTTGCCAACAATTGCTTCCTGTGTCGGTGGAAAAGCTTTAGTAGTGTGGCTTTACCAGCTTCAGGATCTCTGCTCTGTAGCTGACCCAGCAGTGTGATCTGCATTGTGAGGTCAGACATATTACTCACATGGCCCAATAAACTGTCACATGAATTTTATTACTGAAACCAAAAGAAGGGAAAACAGAAAGGCAGGTGTTTCTCTTGTGATCTAAATTTGAATGTGAGGTAAATAAACACCATCGCAACTCAACAGGAACTGCTTATATGCAGAGCCAATTTCGGTATGTACATTGTAATGGGCTACCAATTACACATACTCAAACTGTGTAAACATTCAGTAACATCCTACCACTTGGTCTAAAGGTACCTGGTCATGCGACTAGTTCACTTCCTGTCCATTCCTGACCCTGAGGGCTTTTATAGCTCAGCCTCGTCCAGTCTGAAAAATGAACAAGCTGGTAAATGAATGCTACAGTAACCAACAACACTTTCATAACATGTGACGAACTTGTTTAACGCAGAGGAGCTATCATGTGACTTTAAATTAAATGCCAGGAGGGGACTGAGCGATGCAGTGGTCAACAGATAACTATCACTACATAACGCACACTAGGACGTTATAGAGTTTGTGGTATTGGCCTAGTAAAGGCAGAATGAATATGAGATGGTTTTTTTTAGCTTTATGAATGATGGTGTGAGCAAACGAAGCAGCTGTCAAACGGAGAAAATGCGAAGGGGCTGTCAGAAGCGGTGCTAGCTGTACAAGCTAACAGCCACGACCGGAACACAAACACGGACCCCGGGAGCGGGCGAGACAGCTAAATGTGAACATGTCAGACAAACAGCTCTTTCTTTAGTACGCGACTGAAACAATAGGCCCACTAGCCTCTCCATACCTTGAAAGTCTGGCTGAGTTGTAATACGGGATTCTCTTCGAGTTCTTCCGCACCGGATTTAACGGGATGCTGTCAGCCATCTTGGCTGGGCAGTACACATTCTGACGCCACGTTAAAAAAACGCTTGGGACTTATGCTGCGTTCACTTACTGTGCGGAAAAGTAGAAGCACTGAAATGCGAGATATAAGACTGGAGAGATTCGTATTTTTCGCGTATTTTCCATTTTACGTTATTCTGTTGGTGCAGCACAACGTAGTGCGTGGGCATTGAATTTTTTTAACTAATTTAAACTAACAAAGAATGTGTCTACTTACGAAAAGCGGGCCTTATTGAATGCAACTATAGGGAATTTCCGCTTTCCGAGGGTCCGGAATGAAACATGAGTGATCCGAAGAACATGTATTTAGGGCAAATGATGATAAGGACCGTGTGATGCGGTCGAAAGCTCCGCAAAAGCTCATAAGTGACCCTTGACTGTTTTTCCATATAGTTAGAAAAGTTAAATCCTCCCTAAAAAGTCCTCCCTAAACCCACCCTTATTCTTATCAACAAGCCCAACGCTAACCACTTGTTTATTTTTCATTGAATTGCCAGATAATATTTAAGATATATCAGCTTAATAAGTTTTAAATTGGTGTGTTTTTCCCAAAATAATCTGCAACGCCCATTTCCGAGGAAATCTGGATCTGAAAAACTTCCACTTCATGATGGTGCTCCCAATAAAGGATGAGGCAGTCTTTGAAAAGTACCTGTCTGTATTCATATGGCTCATAGTGCCGATATGCAGCAGGATGTGCATCAGTTATATCATGAAGTTTATTAATATCAGAAAGCGATGATTAAAAAAGATGAATTAAAAAAACACAAATTTAATCAGAACTAGGCTAATTTATGCTTGTGCAAACTGAAAAGTGATTGCACCATATATACACCCTGGACATATAGCCTATATTCTTAAGTTTGTCATTATTATTATTATTATTATTATTATTATTATTATTACTGAGAAGGGTGCAGTTTTGCTGCAGGCCTACAAGAAGAACCAAAAAAAGATAAAGAAGACACAAAGACGTGTTGACATATGCATTTTGTGTATGAATGCACATCTGCACACGCTTGACCCGTCATGTTTACCATTATCCAGAAATTGTGTTTGCAGGGGAAAAATGCTTACTTACGTACTTAATGCATGAATTCAAAAGAGAGGTAAAGCTGCCAAAAGAAGTTATGGAGAAGCATGAATTGAAGCATGAAATGAAAGAGCACAGTTTATGTGTAACTTTTTACTTTGATGTAATTTCTATCAAGCACTGTGTGAAATTAGTAAGCTCTTCTCCGTTTTTATACAGTGAGGTTGTGAAGTGAACATACAGACTGTTTGTTCTAGTTTTTATTCGGTCCAACTGTTGTTTAAGAATGACAATTTCTCATCATAACATTGACAATAGCTCATTGCAATTGGTAATTGTGGGTATGTACGGGCATGGTTTGTGCTTTGCACCAGCTAGCAGCCTGGGCAGCTGTCCAGAGGAGATAACAGACTCTTTGCATTATTGATTTGAACATATCGTTCCCTTCTTCAGAGCAACCATATGTCTGAGCACCTTAGGAATTCTCTCAGGTACAAGTTAAACAACTTCTTTAATGTATAGAAAAAAAAAACATTCACAAATGACAGCAAAGTAAAATAGCAAAATGTGAATTCCCTACTATTCTCTCTCAATTGATAAAAAGTTCTTTTTCAAGTCTATATATAATACATAAGAACAAACAAGATGTTTTACAAATATTTTAATGTCCATAATAGATTGCATAAGTATTACGTCTCCATTCATCTTTTTTATTTTCAGTTGATTCCAATTTCTTTGCTGTCATCAATCAGCATTGAAAAATGCCTATTATTTCCCAGGTCCATGCCTGCCTTGGTTAGACTGGTTATTGGACTTCCTGCAGTGCTCACTCTGTCCATGCCTGCAGTCAGAGGGTGAAGCTGAGAGATGCCCCTGTTCTGAATCACTGAGATCTCGTTGTTCTTCGTGGCCAGGCTGTTGGCGATAGCTGTCGCATAGCGGTTCCAAAATCCAGGGTCTACATTCATCGCTCGAGCTGCCAGGTCCTTCTGAAACATCTCCCCAAACTTCGCTGCCTCTCCACCCAGCAGCGCCATGGGGTTCTCTACTGACAGCCGCCGGCCTCTCCTGGCTGGTGCGTTGTTCCACATGTGAGTTCCCATATGAACCTGAAAATGACATACAAGATATTAGATTTGGTGACTGATCTTATTTCGAAACGTAAACGTGTGTAACATGAGTGGTCCCAGTGAACACTAACCCCACTACATTCAACTGGGGCTTTATCCTCCCTATTCTTCTTTGTCTTATATGACATTAAATTGAAATATCCTCGGGTTGGGGCTTATGACTCGACAAAAAAAATCAATTTGAAGATGTCGCTTTGGGAAACCGTGATGCACATTTTAAATTATTTCTGACATTTTGTGAACAAAATAATCAACTGATTGATGAGAGAATAATCAGCAGACTAATCAGTTGGGAAAATAATTGTAAGTTGCAGCTTGGGTCGTCGTGATATACCGGTATTGACGATAACTGTGATATTTAAAAATTAAGTATTGATATCTTGTTAATAAAACACACCTGATAATGTGTAAATAATCACGTGCCTTTTAAATCATTTGTGTTTCTCCACACTCGCTTTGTCTCCCTCCCCCAGCAACATCTGGTAGCCTTTTCACTATCCATTAAACATAATTGCTTTTTTTGTACACTTTTGTACAGTTATGGTTACAGACTCTCTCTCTTGACCTCCCTACACTTGTATTTTGATTGCAGGTAATTTGCCAAAAAAAGAGACAAAATGTACAATAAACCATTTTAAAGATGAAGTCACATGACTGATGGCTTTATCATTATTTCAAATTTTCTATAGATATTGCAACTAGCAGAGACTTGTGGTCAAGAGCAGACATGCTATAGACATTCAAAAAAGCAAACAAGCAAAAAAAAAAAAACAAACAATTTTTTTGGTGTTGGCGGATGGGGGGGATTCATCTATTTTAGTGGAGAGGAAAAGACTGAGAAAAAACATCATAGGACAGATGGGGCACTTAATTATTATAATTCCTATTAGAAATGACTGACTATTGAATGCTATTGAATCTTATGTGGATTAAGCATAGACTACTTTTATTTTGAAAGGTGCCCATTAACACTTCAAGTGTTGCTAATTTTCTTACTTTTGCTAAAGTATACTTGTATTATTATGAATAAATATGTTGTAACGTAAAGTTTGTACACATTTTGATAAAAGCAGAATTACCTGTGTTTTAACAGGAAGTTTAACAACACTTACAATTTACAAACTGGCTTTGCTTTCTATGTTTCTATGTTTGTTAGTGAAGACACAGAGAATATTGATGTAAGAGAACATGGGAGGTTATCTTGTTGCCATATGCTGCCTGCATTAACATACTGTAAGACAGACCCAGGAAGTGGATCATCTAATACTTTACAAAAGGCAGATATTTATCATTAAATATGGCAACAAAGCTTGAATCTAAAGAGAGAAAGAGAAAAACATCCTGGAGAAAAACCTCCTTTATCTACCTTAAGATTGCCTTTCGTGGTGAAAGCTCTGCCGCAGATGGTGCAGACAAACGGTTTCTCTCCGGTGTGCGTGCGCTCATGGATCTGCAAGGCGCTGGCCGACGAGAAGTTCTTCCCACAGACGTTGCAGTTGTGCTGCTTCGGTGTCCGACGAGGAGGAGCGGGGCCGAGCAGGGAGGTCATTCCTGGGCTGCCAACGGATGCATAAGCCGGGGGGATGTGAATGCTGAATGGTGGGTGCTGCCCTTCGGAAGGGTTGTGGGGTTGACTGTGACCATTCACCTCGGTTTTTATCAGGCCTGATGACGTGCTGGTAACCAGGCTGGGAATGCTTTGACCTGCAGCTGAAATGAGAATGCAGAAATAAGGTTTTCCCCATCATACTGAGACATTATTCAAACAACTAGAGTAGGCTATGAGCATTTTCATTTTAACACTAAATGTACCTCTTTCTCTGCTCAGTTGGAATGACATACTATAAGGAGTCTCCTCTTTCACGCACAGCTTGCTGGCCTGTATCCCTCTCAGCTCTTGGGCCACTGCAGCTGCTGATGCAGAGTTAGGAGACTCAGATTGCTCTCTCTTCACTGATGCTGCCAAAGGCTCTTGGGATTCTGGCCTGTTGTTGCTCACTGCAGGTGATTTGATCGTCATGCCTTCTGAGTTGCTTTGAATGGGAGACACTGATACATGAGGTGAACTGGAGGATTCTGACACATTCGGGCTGTTTAGGCTGCAATGCTCCACCTTTTTCTCTGATAAAGAGCATTTAACGTTGTGATGGCTGCTGTCATTAAAACCATTTGTTAGGGACTTTATACTGAAGGAGTTGGTCAGGCTTACAGTCGAGTCAATCATCCTCATGTGGTTCTCCAGTGCAGCTATACTTGAAACAACGGAGGACTTAGGAGGAGAGTTACATTCAGAGATTAAGGGTTTAGATGGGTTTACAACTTCCTCCATATTTTCTACCTCCTCTTCCTCTTCGTCATTATCATCCTCCATTGAAATATCATCAATGAGGTCATTGTCATTGCTACTGAGACTGTCAAAGTTCCTCTCATTGAAGGAGACATCGCCATCTGTCTCCTGCAGCCCATCCACCAGGGTCGAGTCTGGAATCTGTCCGACCATGTGCATGCGGATGTGCTGCTGAAGCACAACAGCGTTGGTGAACTTCTTCTGGCAAATGGGACACGAGTGTTGCACCTGAACTGGGGGATTTTCTCTGTGAACACCAATGTGAGTCTTCAGGTTGCCTTTGGTGGTGAAAGCCCTGCCGCACACTTTACATTTGAAGGGCCTCTCCCCGGTGTGAATGCGGTAGTGCATCTTCAGCGCACTCTGACAGCTGAGGACGCGGTGACAGAGGACACACTGGTTGGGGTCTGTAATCTTTTTGTCAATGTTCTCCACCAGCTGCTGAAGCTTTGAGGTTTCAGATGTTTGCATAGAGTCCAGGAAACCACCGGTTGGGAATTTAGTTTCGTCCGAGTTGAACGAGAGAGGTGGAGAGTTGGAGACAGGGGATGCTGAGGTGACAGGTTCAGGCGTGGTGGTCACAGATGGGATCATAGTGCTGGTTGCATCTGTTACCGGGTTGGCTCTCAGTCTCAGGGAGCAGTTCTGGGGCAGGTGTACCCCCTCTGTTTTCAGTATATTGGACGCTTCTGTCTCACGGTTTGACTGCGGAGACTCTGAAACAGGAGAGAAATGAGCCTCACTGCCTCTGTGGTTAGGTGACAAAGATACACATTCACCAGGAGCTGGCTGGTAGGGAGATTTAACGGATGGTGTTACACTTACAGGGTCATTTGAGCCTCCGATACTGGTAATAGTGGAGGAAAGAGGAAGACCCATAGTGGCTGGCAGAGTTGCTACAACAGGTTTGCTGTCCAGCCATGAGGAGACAGGTTTTTCTGGAGGGATGGACATTCCATAGGGAATCCCAGAACTTGTTGGCACATTGTCTAGATATTCTGGCACCGGGTAGGGGTTCATCTGAACATGAGGATATTTCTCTTTGTGCCTCTGGAAGTGCACCTTTAAGTTTCCTTTTGTGGAAAAGCGATTGCCACAGATGTTGCATTTGAAGGGCCGCTCTCCTGTATGGGAGCGCAGGTGGATCTGCAGAGCGCTGTCACTGCCAAACACTTTGGCACAGAATCTGCATTTATGCTTGAAGAAGGGCTCCTCCGGGCTGGGCTTCGTCTCGAACAAGGGCACGTTAGGCAGTTTCCCTTTCCTGTGCTTCATGAGGGCTGAGAGAGGGTCAAGTGCATTAGCTGTGGCGGCTATGCTCGCCAAGGGGTTGGGGAAAATGACGGTGCTGGCGGGGCTCTGAGGTAGAAATGGCAGGCTGGAGGATGAGCTGAGGAGGCTGCTCTGCGCCAGGGGGAGCTGGCTGGAGGAGCTCAGTGTCTGAGTACAGCTAATGCTGCTGGTGTGTGGCAGTAAAGTGGAGATCCTGCTGCTGCAGCTGGAGAGCGATGGGGTTGAATTTTCTGAGGAAGCTGAGGTACATGTTACATCTCTACAGTTGGACTGCCCACATACAGTTTGTGAAGGGAGACTTTGTGACTTGTCAAGCACAGAGGACAAGGAAACAGCAGCCTGTCCATTGATGGCTGAGGGCATCGTTCCTGACAGTGGCAGGATGGGAGGAGCGATGATGCCTTGAGAGGGGAAAGGGTTAGGTGCCAGAGACAGAGATCTGGAGACTGGGTTTAACGCTGCCTGTGTTGGCTGTCTGTTCATAATGGCTACCTGGCTGCAGATCTGCTCAATAAGCTGCAGCTGGTGGACTTGTTGTTGCTGCAGAGCCAGAAGATGCTCCAGGATCACCGGGATGGCTGCTGAAGCTGCCTTCCCTCCAGTAACGCTGTTGCTGATCCCCTGGGAGAACTGAGCGACAGCCACCCTGGTGCTGTGAAGGATCTCCAGCGTCACGTTTGTACTCGGCATGCCGTAGCTGCCAGCAGCTGGCATCTGAGGGGAAATGGACTCAGCTGAATCTTGATGCTGAGGGCTTGAGGTTGTAGTGTCCTGTGGGTGATGCTCAAGCTCCATGGCTTCATCACGCTCCAAGCCTTCCTCTAAATTGTCCAGACTGTCATTGTCATTCAGCTCAAATCCAGCGTCTGTGGACTCCACTGCAGATGAGTCACTGGACGCCACACTAGGAACTGGAGAAGGTCCGACAGGAGATTCCTCAGGAGCTGGCATCCCCTCGTTGTCCTTCACTATCAGCACCAAGGGATCCTCAGTGCAGACTTTCTGATGTTCCCTCAGTTCAGTCCAAGTGAAGAACTCAGCACAGCATTTGTCACAGACGTGTGTTTCCTCACTGCTGTGGCAGCCTCCATTGCTCTCCACCCTGTCCATGCCCTCCACGATGCCTGAAAACATGAAAAAAAAGACAGATTAAGAATGCATAATTGACAAT
Source organism: Epinephelus lanceolatus (assembly GCF_041903045.1). Classification (NCBI taxonomy): domain Eukaryota; kingdom Metazoa; phylum Chordata; class Actinopteri; order Perciformes; family Serranidae; genus Epinephelus; species Epinephelus lanceolatus. Next base: position 28,516,303 of record NC_135749.1, on the reverse strand, counting down.
TTATTGTCCTGATATTTCTCCAGAGGGGCAAATTTTCCTCGATCACATTGTAATTAATCTCTACACACACACAGCAGTGAGTCCATCTTTCCAAACTCGTGTTGTGTGGACAAGCATTGTTCAAACTCACTGAACTTGAAATTCCACAAGCGATCCCAAAGTGTCCAGAGATAACAAACATGTCGAGCTGAATTACAAGGTTTTTATAAAAAGATGTAAAACATATATTTACAGATCATTTGATGTAAAGGAAACATTTTATATTCCTATTCCCAATCCAAACACTGTATAAACATACTGCATATATAATATTGATACACAGTGTGGAAATGCTTTTTCTAACTATCAAGCTGCTTAAGAGGAAACTTGAAGGGAAGTTTTAACTACAAATAATAGCCACTTATTTTTCTTTATTAATATTTTAAATGATATTATATCTAAGTCAAAGTTTTTGTTACTATTTAAATGTTAACAGCAGATGAATAATTTGTTTCTGTGATACCACTTGCAATCGTAAAAATGCAGCAGGCCCCAGTGACATTGCTTTAAAGTGTTGACAAAAACTCACACCCCCTGTTTTCAGATGTTAATAATCTTCCCCAAAAATCAATAAGGTTCAATAAAGTTATCTGACCTCTCGATTGTGCGTTCACACAGATAATGAAATTCCATACAGAATATTGATTTTTTTGTTGAGCATTTTCACGTTTCAGTACCGTGTCTCATCTTTATGCAAAAAAAGTGCATTTTCTATATTTTGTTCACAGCAACGTGTTTGTAGTTGTCTAAACTGTTCATAAAACATGAAGTTTAGTCAGATGCTGTGAAGTCAGCTGGCAGTTAAACTGTAAAATACTTCCCTGTTCTAGTGGTGTGTTTTTATGCAGAACATCGTAGCCATTTGATATTATAAGCAGTGTGAAACATGCTATAAAGAGATTATTATTACTGTATCATTAATTGTGCTCAGACTGATAAACTTGTGTTTTCGCTCCAGACGAACACAACTGGGATTCTGCATCAACAACACAATGCAATCGATAGATGTCATGTCATTTTTAATTATATCATCATTAATGTCAATATATTGTACTGTAAATTGTCAGTTTCATAAGTGTTTGAATTGCTGCTTGCACCTTTTTCAATATTTTTGTCTTATTTTACTTTTTTTGTTTTGTTCTTTTACTTTTAGGGAGTCTATTTTAAATCTGTGTAAGGGTCAGAGATAAAAACTAGTGTTCTGGCTAATTCTGGGGTATTTAAAGCAGTGTCCATTAATATGCACTGTCCCTGTCAAATCAAGTAATAAAATAAACTTAACTAATGTATTCATCCACATGATAGAGCTCAGCGTAGTGAATAATAGCTTTAATTGACACCCAATTTGCCACTTTTACATGTCATCAAGCTCCAAATCTACAGGAAAACACAAGCAGAGGAAAACAATAAAAGATCCAAAATACCATGATGTGAATGTGAACAGGATATAAGATCTCAATTTGCTGTTTTAATCCCTAACGCACTGCAAAGTCAACCCATTGTTACTTTTTAAATCCAATGTTAAAAATGCCGTGTGCAGCACATATCACATGTCTAACACATTTCAATAAAACTCTCTTTTCCGTCTGTTTGATGATTATCTTTAAGATTTCACACTTTAGAATCACTGTTGCATCTGTTCAGGCTTTGGCCCATTAAGAAACAGACAGCAATACCAGATGGAAACATTTGAGGAAATCAATAGTAAATTGTTGTTACATACACTCGGGCTTCCCTGCACCAGTTTAACAATAACTATTTAAAAAGGACCAAAAGCTGAAGACGAGATATTGTGAGGTTTAGATTTTTTTTTTCATTTAATATTTTCGCAAACATTTCTGTTTACAATGTGACAATAATTTACTTACTTTTTGAAAAAATAATTTTATTTCTGCCACACTGTCATTAATCAAAAAATAAAACAGCAAACTGCATGTGTGGCCGACATATGTGCTGCACCTTTGTTCCTAAATGCAGTAAAAGTGGACAATTAAGCGTGCACGTGTTTGTGCTGAATTTACCATGAATGTGTGTGTAAGTGCTCCCGTATGTTCACATAGTTTACGTGTTTGTGTGCATGTGTGTGTGTGTGTATTGTGTCTTCAAGTGTAGTCAATACACTCCGATTATCACTATGTTTCACCACCTGAAAGAATGAGTCCCAGTGTGCTCAAGCTAAACACAGACTGGTGTATTTACAATTACAACCAGTACACTCAACAAATCCTCACACAAGCACACACAGTGTGTGTATGTATTAATTAGCAATAAGTTTGTTAATACATTACAGGTTTTAGCTTCCACCTGTCTCCCACGTGAGATAATGAAAACTGATTTTAATTTTTTTTGTTAGTGTATGAAAGCAGAGTGTAACCACAGGTGAGTGGGTAAAATCTATTTGAAAGTCAAACTGGTCAGAGGTAAATAATCAGAGTCGCTGGCTCACCATGTGGGTGGTCTGAAGATCACCAAGGCGATTCAGCAAACACAGGAGCGAAAACACTTTCACTGTTTTAGCTCAGGATTTTGCCTGCACTTTGTGAGATTTATCTCCAGGAAAAACAAAGAAAAGATCAGCTCTGATTTAAAGCTCTGAATATATTTCCAAATATAATAACACCGATAGAAATGTCTTTCAAAATGTCATCCTTGCTTCATCCATAACGGCAGGAGGAGAAAACAGATTTATGTCTGTTTCTTGCTGTGTGGTTTGTTTGGCGATGAGAGGAGAAAAAGAGAAATCATGAAGCTGCAGCTGAAAAGCAAACAGACTCTCAGCCTCAGTGTTAATGCCTCTTTGCCTCTCTGCGTGACCTCCGGGCTGCAGAGGTCAACGGTTCAGATGTACTAATTGTATTATGATCCAGACATGGAGCACTTGGTCCTCGCAGGGTGAGGCTGACAAAGGTTAAGTCAGCAGGCTCAATCAAAGCCCATCTCCGAGTGGCGGAGCCCCCCGCCTGGCTGCAGGGTTGGTGGGAGGGCCTGAGTGAGGAAGGCCTGTCCCACACTCGACACCTTTTCACAGCCACAAATAAAACTAAATAAATCAAACAAACATGGACCAAGAACTGAGATGATAATGATTGGAATTAATGTGTGAAACTGGCTTTGTGTTGCAGGCCTTTTGCTTTAGAGAAATGCGCCTGTGACTGAAGTGATATAAATAAATACACAAACATGAAATGAATCATACTACATGAGATTAATTCAGACTAATTTAGATTTATGAGCTGTCAGTTCAAGCTAGGTGAGCCCTTTTTCTCAAAGACTTTGCACCAAATTCAAAGAATGCAGGCCAAAGTCCGTTTAAAATTCAGTCAATTTTTGGATAAACACACATCCAACAGTTTAAAAGTGAATTTATTGTTAAAATATTGGTGCTGGTGTGAGTTAGTGCTCACTGGTTTATGTTGATTAATGGTTCAAATAACAGTCAGGCTTTCCTGCACATATATGAGGAGAACATTTAATTGTTTAATTAAATATTAAAATATTAGAAATTATATTATGGTGTACCATAACATAGGCCGGCAATATGATGAAGATCTAGTTACAAGTCGTGTACAAGGATGATAATTTAATTATTATTTTACACACACCAGGTAAAACATTGAGATAAAATATGCTGAGACCAATTAAATCTGATCTACTTTTTTTTCTGCTTTTTCATCCTATTTAAGAAATAACTTGTACAGAAAATATGGGATGCTAATCAAGTATACGAGTAAAGCACGAGTCCTCGTGCATGTAAATACACTGTTAGGATCATAAAAGTAATTTCTTTGAGGCCACATTTTCCCCCAGATTATTTTCTCCTGGATTATGATGTAAATGTCATTGAAATGTGAAAGTTTTTGACAGGAAGGCCTCAAACCAAAACACACAATAACCTCAAATATAATCTGTAGAAAAAAAACCTTAACATACATTTCCTCGTGGCTGTTTCCATTTGTTTACTCTGTAGTTTGGTGAATTTTACAGTCACAGGCCTTGTTGGTAATTATCTCCCTAAAACTGTTATACATAAATTAAATTAAATATGAAAATGATTTAATTCATGAGATGTTCCATCGTTTTGTTTGCATCTACAGTCCGAAGTGTGCCTTCAGTTTTCAGTCAATCAATCTTTTTTCAAATAAAATATGAAAAGTATTGAATATGTGCGCAATTAAATTTCCTTTTCGTGACCAGGAGATAAACTCTTGGGGACTTTTGAATACTAACAAGGCTTCATTCGGCTTCAAAATAAGATGTGAAAAGTAAATAATGTTAAAATGTAAAAAATAAATAATTAAGAGTCAGACAGAAACAGGAAGTAAACTAACCTAAATCCGTTTGTTTAATTTGCCGAATAGAGTTTGTCCACCTTTTCATACATTTCCAAAGACACCATCTTTGTTAATTTTATCATATTCCTTTACTTAAACACGCTTTTTTTAAAAAAAAAAAGCTTTAGATGAAGCTGTTCTAAAATGATAGTTGTTGTTGTTGTTGTTGTTTATTCCCAGCAGCTGAAGTAAAGCCAGTAAAAGTGTTTGAAAGCCTCCCGGACACCTACCATTTCTGCAGAGGAGTCCGCTCCGTGTCGCCTCCTCCTCTGACCTGAGGTGCTGCGGTTTGGCTTGCTTGCGGCGGGACATGTTGATCTCTCTCTGCGACTCGCTGCTGCCTTTCGCCGACTCATCTACAAGCAGCGAATGGGACCCTTCAGAGGGAGCGGGGTCGGTGAAATAAGCGAGCGGTGGCTGGTGCTGATGCCCGCGTGCAGATTGCGCATGTCAGTGTAATTGTGATGGAGGAAGGATAATGCTTTTACGACTCTTGCTGCCCTTCGCTGGGTGATTGGCTGCGGTCCAGCCAACTCACGCTAGATATGGAAATGAGGGATGGGGTTTAATAATAATTAGTTCACTTCCTGTCCGGTGTGCGGCTGCTTTTACGCACAACTCCGAGCACCTCCGACATGGTTCAGTCCGACCTGAGTGGCTCATGCGTTTTGGAGTAGCCTTGGCTTTAAGTTTGTCACCAAATGCTGCATCTCGGTGTCCGTTTAGGTTTAAGAGCGAGTTGTTTCTGAGCTCTTTGATGAGTTCGTGTCAAAAGAGACGCTCCAGTTTGAGCTGATTCTCAGGTAGATGGATGGGTGTCCCGGTTGAATCTGTCGCCTCACACACACACACTTAAGACAACACAGCAACACTAGCAGGAGCAGTTATCCTTCCACAGGAGGAAAGGCTTTATGTTCAGAGTCCAAAAACACTGCGTTAAGTCCACAATCGACACGTTAGAAGAGGTAATTCTTGCGTAAAAGTTGAAAGCCGGATTAAATAGGTGCGTAAAATCAAACTTTGTGCGTAAAACCTCGCTCAGGTCGCAGATAGGTCCGATCTTAAACTGGTGGCTGTCGGAAGTGAGACTCCCTGGTTTATCCAAAGCACCGGCGCTCTCCTTGTTGCCTCCGCCTCCGGTCCATCATTAGATGCCCTTCAGCCGGCTGCGATAGGCTACTGCCAGGATACCACAGGAGGTGTTGGAGCCCTTGCTTCATTTGTTACGACCTCCCACAATTTGGCGCCATAATAGACTGAAAAATGTCTCTAAGTTGGAAAAGAACTCTTCCTTTGAGTGATGATCAGGGATGTGTGGAGGGTAAACCAACCTGGGCTCAGATCTGTTATCTGGAGTTTATTGAGAACAGGGTGCTGAAAGAAAAATTAGGCCTACTAGCATAGGCGTCTCCCTCAATATTTAGAACGTGCATTTGTCACGACCAATAAAGACATAAAAGGTTAGCAGAGGTTTTTGTTTGAATAAAATTAAAGACATTTACACCATAAATTGATAAGGCACGTATTCTCTGGTGGAGGACCCCGAAACTCTTGTTTCACGAGTCCTCACCAGTATTGAAACAAAACCTACTCCTTTGCCCACTAGCAGAGGTGGGATCAAGTCATTGTTTTGTAAGTCACAAGTAAGTCTCAAGTCTTTGCACTCAAGTCCTGGGGCAAGTCCTAAGTCAAGACAGACAAGTCCCAAGGCAAGAGTGACAAGTGCCGAGTCAAGTCCTAAGTTAAGACACGCAAGACCCGAGTCAAGTCTACAGTCAAGACTGACAAGTCCTGAGTCAAGTCTCTAGTCTAGACAGGCAACAGACAGGAAACAGGAAGTAAAACAACCTAAATCAGTTTCTTTAATTTGCCGAATAGAGTTTGTCCACCGTTTCATACATTTTCAAAGCCACCAATTCCCAAGTCAAAACTGACAAGTCCTGGGGCGTCGGTGGGTTAGTGGAGAGCAGGCGCCCCATGTGGGCTACAAGGGCTGGGTTCTACTCCAGCCTGTGGCCCTTTGCTGCATGTCTCTCTCCCCCCCCCCCCCCTTTCACACTTCACTGTTCTATCAATTAAAGGCAAAAATGCCCTAAAAATATCTTACCAAAAAAAAAAAAAAAACCTGACAAGTCCTAAACTTTAAGTTTGAAGGTCTACACAAGTCATGATGCACTTTTCACAAAATGTAACACCATTTTAACAACAAAGCAATATTATAATATATTAACAAATATCATAAATACTTTTTAAAATTTGTGTTTATAAAAAGTTGCTTACTTGTTAAGCTAATGTATTAGCTAAAGTATTAGCTTTCTTACTTTGTTAATATTAGCGTTACCATTACCGTTCTTTGTGCAACTGTAAATGTTGTACACAATTGGAAGTTGTTGCACCTCTGACTGTAATTTTTGACCCGTGTGTTTTGCATACTGCAATTTGTTTTCTAATGACCTCGTAGTCATTAGTTTTTATATCTTGCCTCGATGCTGTCTGATTGGTTCAAACAAAGTGGATCTGGGGAACTGATGTCGTGGCAAACTTTTAAAATAACATACTTTTTAATCTTTGCTCTTGCAAGTCAAATGGCTCAAGTCCAAGTGAAGTCATTGGTGTTAAAGTCCAAAACAAGTTGCAAGTGTTTTTTGAGTTTGTCAAGTGGAGTCTAAAGTCACCAAAGTTGTGACTTGACTCTGACTTGAGTCTAAGTCATGTGACTCGAGTCCACACCTCTGCCTACTAGCCCTTAATTTTTGTAGGTTTTAATTAACTTTTGTGGCTGGCATATGCTCACCAACTATGGGTAAAAGTTTTCACTTAAAACTCTTTTATGTCACAATGGTAACTGAAGCTAAATATCAGAATATGAATTGTACAAGAAAAAAAATCTTTTTGATGTTATTGTTTGATCCTCCTCTTTCACAGAGTGTAGCTATTTCAAAGCTGAGAGAAGAATGAAGCATACTTCACCAGAGCTGTAATCCCTTTTCACCAGGCATTGTCCCAAAACTTGTAATTATGTGGTATTAAAAGATGCAGCTGGGGGAGGACAGAATCAGCTGTTGATAATTGCAAGTACTACACAACAGCCTGGTATTGATCGGCATGTCTCCTATTCCCCTGCTATGGAGAGATAAGGAGGCCCCACTCCTGCTGGAATATAATTTCTTCTGACCTATCAGGTTTCTACAGACTTATGATGAATAGCCAGAGTGGCCAAGAGGGCTTATCTGGAAACTCAACCCTCCTTGATTTGATATTGATTCTTTGTAACCAGCGTCGGCACACAAAATCAAACTAGCAACTACTTGACCATGATCTCTTCCAGATTCGAACTTGGCCTACAATAAGGCAGACTCCACTCATGGCCCCAAGCACCACTTGAATTTGATGATTGCGTACATCTGTTAGAGGAACAAATGTATCTGTTTGTTTTGGTTCATATGATGAGCAGCAGAGATGTATCTGAACAAGGCCACTACAAGTTCCATAAATAATATTTAATAATGAATAAACATGACTTTTCGGTTTGTCAAAGAGCTGCAGGAAGTGAATGAAATTGCATCAAATACAGACGTTTATAATAGTAATATCAGACAAAAAGGCATACTGGAGCTGCACAATAACATAAGGACAACAGAAATTACTGTGAAGCTAAAACTGCTGTCAACATGTGCTGTAGATGTGCTGGTTCAACTCTCAGGTTAATTATGAGGCAGAGGTTAGCCGAGCTGTTGCACTAGATTACATTATCTCACACTGTTACTATTATTCTCCATAATGAAAAAAAACAAGCAGCTATTTTCCCACAAATACCAGAGGGTAATTATAGACCATTTGGTACCTTGGAGAGACCACGTTGCACTGGATCTGTCTGCAAAAGGACAAAACAAAGATTTAATTTCCTCCACCACCTTAGGTCTTTTGGGGTGAGTAGAAAAATTTTACTTTTGTTTTTTACTTCTGTGATGAGTGTTTTACGGTATAGTAATACAATATGGTACACTTTAAAGTAAAAAAAAAAGCTCAACTAAATGACAATCGGATCAAAGTTTGCAGGTCAAACCCTGGAGATTCTATGAATGATCCTACAATAACAACATATTAAAGCTGGTCAGCAACATTGTCTCTGACCCCAATCATGTCCTGAACAGTGAATATGAACTACTGTAATTAAATCAAGGATACAGGTGTGTTTTTTTTTGTTTCTTTTTTGGTTTGTTTTCCCTTGTTTGGTTAAAATATGACTTACAAGTAGCCTCATAGTTGTACTCCATAATAAGTAAAATATGTGACTGATTTCTTTAAACTACACCCTCTCAAAATTACATATATGCCGTGGGATCTGATATAATGAACCAGGGGGCCTAAATTTAAAAATATGATGTTGATGTAGTCTGTGATCATCATCCTGGCAAACAATTTTCTGACTAGATTTTTACTAAAAATTGTAATTTGCACATCATTACAGATTGTGAAATACCCCACATCTCCCAAAATACAGACAGCGTGACCTCAGTGGTAGCTATGGCCCTGGATATGAGGTAAAATGTGTGTCTTATCATTTGTCCTGGAGATGGACTGAACAATACAAACACCCAGATCATAATGCACTGAACTTCTAGTTGTTTCTGTTCCTTTGTCCACCATCTGGACATCAATCAACACCTCTGAAAAAGTCTCAAAAATCGAAAACTTTAAACATCCCAACATTGCAGTAATTACAGCATTAGATCATACAAGTGTTCATGGTATTTTGTCCACTGCACTGGACTCTAACACATTAAGTACACATGAAGGATCAAAAAATAAATGTGAATTGTACACCAAACTACACTAAATGGTAGCAATTAATAAGCAATCATTTTTTAATTGATTGTTGACTTTAATTCAGAGCTAGTATGTGTTTAAAAAAAAAGCACAAACTCCCTTTACAAAGCTCCACTCTGTGTGTGGAAGCTTGACACATTGTCTAAAGTAGTGAAATACTGTCCATATGAAACTAAAAAACTGAGTCCTCAGAATTGAGAAAATTCCCTGTGACCAGTTTAAGTCCACATGAAAATTACAGTAGAAGTCTGTGATTTACAAGCAGCTGAATGCAGGAGCTGATACAGCAGTGTCCCGTCAGCCGCTGCCAGCTGAGGAATGTGAGAGCTGTTGTACAAAGCACGAGGCCTCAGATGCAGATATGACAAGCTAATGGCCGCTGAGACAGACAGCGATCAACTACGAGAAAAATGCAAATCTCTGCTGAGAAGCCAGGAGACATGACAAAATTCTTGGGAAGACTTTGGAGCTACTGAGGTGTTTACTGAGCGAGAACCTAATTCCATTGGAGGTCTATTTTATCAGTATCTGCATGGCATATAGGGGAAATCTGGTCCAAGATTTTACATTTCAAGAGTCATTTCAGCTACATTGTTTGCTCTTAAACCTCACTGACCTGCCGGCTGATCAATACAAACTCATGCTGTGCAGCCAAACATTGTTGGAACCCCAAGAACCTCATTTTAAATTCTAGTGGAGATCACAAAGTCTCCAAAGACAACTAATAGTAAGAACTGAGGAGGACTGTGTGTAAGACATCTAGACATTTCCAGAAATCACTGGGATAATACAGAATATATATGACATTGTCAGGCAGTGTGGCCGAACATGATTTTTCAAGTCATTATTAATAAGTCATTATGTAATAAAGCACATTTAGAAATAACAACAGCTGAATAAACATGATAAAAAAAACTTAAGGGGGAATAAAAGGGGACAGCTACATTACTAAAGTCTCAATGATTATTGTCCACAGTGAGGTCAATTATACCAACTAACCAACAAACAAGTCCTGAGACCTAAATGTCAAAATAGGTGTTATTACACTATGTCCACATTTGCTTCTTAAAAAAAACATTCACTTTCTGCGCAACCACAAACAGGTCAGTTGTCAGAAAAACAGTTGTTCGTTCAATTCAGTATCCCTAGAAATTATGTTCATATTGGACAAATCTGCAACACACAGTTTACGTGCCAGTGCCAAGGTACAGTAGGAAGTGGTGTGTCCTTTATATGGGGGCAGAATGTGTGGGTGTGGTTGTCAAAGTGGTGAATGGGCACGTGGCACATCTTACTTTCACGAGGGTGACCAGAGTTTGCATTCTATCAATCTGACAATGGATGTTTGGTTTGGCTTTGGGACTTTTAAAAAAAAGTGTTTTAATCAAATTTACAAGGTCCCTTCACATTTTTAACTACAAAATTTTCAAACCTTTCCAAAATGTTTAAGGACCCATAATAATATTTCCATGACCATTGACAACATGAACAGGAATGTATAATATACTTTACTCCAAATGTTAATTATTGTATGAAAGTTTAACTTTTTTTGAGTCTGTAAAAGTTTGTTACGTTCATATTCGCTTCAAATGCTTCAAACCACAGGTTCAGTCAATACACTGGCTTTCATTTAAAAAAATATCTCAAGGTACTTGCATTGGCTTTCAAGCATGAGGGAAAACTGAACCGATTGTACTTTCAGTGTATTCTTAATGCATTTGAATGAATGCACCCTACAACAACAAAGAAACAGAGGAATTATTCACTGTTGCAATGTTTTATTAAATAATTCCCTTCTGAGAAACAAGAAAAAAGCTAACGCACAGTGCACAGGCAATGCATGGATTGTGTTAGCAAAAAAACAAAACAAATGAAGAAACGTACGTGATGATAAACAAAATGTAACATTATTAGGGCTATGTCATGCCAAAAGCAACAGAAAATACATTCACTGTTTTGTGACATTACATCAAAGGTTGTCCATGAAAGATGAATGGAACAATTAAATCCAATAAACACAACAAAATTAAATGACCTTTCCAAAAATTTCAGGGATTTTATTAATGCCAACACAGGTCTGGTAAATTAGATTTAGGAATTTCATGACGTTTCAGGTTTTTCATGACCATGGGAACTCTGAGTTTGATTCAGGCTTTTGCAAAATCATCCATTATTAATGTTCTTTGTAGCAACAGAATTAAAAAGAGATCTATCCATGTTGGCACAACTTTATAAGGTATTGTACTCTTACATATGAATGGGTTGATGCCACCGTTATAATGAATAAAATACGCTTGACCCTCAAACTAAATTCTGAGAATTTAGTCATCCTAAGATCAGCCCTATCCAACAGTAAGAAGTGCAGAGTTTGAAAGCCACAGGCTTCAGCCTCAGTGCGAGTCAGTGGAGCCTGCTGCTTCAATTGATTTACTTTTCAAAGAAACCAACTGGATCATAACAATTTTTTGTTGAAAATATTTCTCCTCTGGGGGGCTTCAGGGTGGCAGTCTGTTAGCCCTCCACCAGCGGCACTGCGCTGCAGAATAGATCTAAAAGAATTACACTCACTCAGGCTCTGTTTCCTCATATAATCACACAAAAGGATTTTTCCTGAAAATGATCATAAATCACAGGCCAGATCAATACACGGGGCCCAGGCTGCACTAGCCTGATAACACAATCAATACAGGGTATTTGGATTTTAATTAATACATGACGGCGCCTCAGCCCTGAAACAGTGAAATATGACCTCAACCCCTTTTGAAATACGTCCTGCAGAGCATCGCATGCAGCCGAGGTATCTGCTGCAGCTCGTCAGATGTCGATGTGATCTGGTACCTGAGGAGCTGACGGAGCTGAGAGACAGAGGGGATGAGCATGGACATATATTTGTTCAAGAAGCAGGTAAAACAAGATGGAGAGCTGGCAGCTCTGTGAGGCTGTTCTCAGACACAGCAGTGCTTTAAACTACATGCTAACATTAGCGAGATAACATACTCACAGTGTCAATAATAACACACTGATGGTAAGTTATGATTACTTCAATAATTAATGTCCTCTTTTATAGATTTGCATGCATATAATTCAGTTAAAAGCATTGTACTATATGTGACAACACTACAATATTTAAAAAGTGGTAGGACAGGAATTTCAGACACCCTCTTCCAATCAGATTTGTTGAGTAATGAAGACTTATTTTAATTAATTTCGTGTGCTGTTTTGCTGTAAACACAAAGTTCAGCTTAGGCTGATAAGAATGTCATTCGTTTTTCCAGGTATTTGGTCATAAACCCGAGTAGTGGACCAGTTCTTATTTTGACCTGATGATGGTTCAAAGACAAAAGTTAGGGGATTACTAAAGTTTTGAGACTCCTCTACTCCAAAAAACGACAGCAAAGGTCATTTGTACAAGCTGCTTATTAAGGCCCATATTTAGCTTTGCTGTTATGCGCCAGCCTCTAGTGGCTGTAGTATTTATGACAGGAGCAAAGGCGGAAGTCAGGTGACAAAGTATAAAGAGAGACAAAGATATAGAGGGGTGAACAGATAGATCAAACAAAGACAGGACTTTCACCCAGGAGACACTTATTCATTTCCATTCACTCCAATAAGCCTTGTGACTCGAGTAAGTGAGATGAGAGACAACAGTTAGAGAAATAAGCAAGTCAGAGAAAAGTAATTTAACATGATGTGCATGGAAAGAGAAAGGTAGCCAGCAAAAAAGAGCTTTTAAGGCCCAGACATACCAAACTGACATTAAAGAACTAGTGGCGACGAAGGTTGACTGATGCGTTGCTTTGCTATGTTTGTGTTTCGGCCAAAAAGTTGCACTTGAACACACTGCAAAGACTACAGACAACAGCAAACTGGTACGTACATTCTACACCTGCATGAGAGGAAATAACTCCATATTAGCGGATGGTGGTAGTCTGTATTTGAAGTGCCAATCAGAGTGATTTTACTCACCAACAGGCTCCACATCTGAGACGGTGATTCAACATACTGAATTGTTCAAAAAACAGCCAGCAAGGGCTGAGAACTAGGGGACAGACGCTCATGGAGGCCTGATACTGACCATCAGCCAACCGTCGGCTTGGTGTGTCAAGGCCATTAATCAAGAATGGACAGACTCTTACAGTTATTCTTTCTAATGGGGGGTTGGGTCAAAGAGCGATAAAAATCTAGGAGCCCAGTAGCTCAGTGCGTAGAGTGGGCATCCTATGTACAAAGGCAATGTCCTTGCTGCAGCGGCTGCAGGTTCGATTCTAACCCGTGCCTTTTGCTAAATGTCATCCCCTCTCTCCCCCTTTCACGCTTAATACTGTCCTGTCTAATAAAGGCAAAAGCCATTAAAAAAGGGCTAGGGCAAACGTTTGCTCCTGCTCAAAATTAACAAATTGCCTACAGTTTGTGACCTATTCTGTTGTTAGGTTAGACGGATTCATCCTCTGGGGACCATGAACATCTGTTAAAAATTTCATAGCATTCCATCCAATAGTTATATTTAACTGTGTACCAAAGTGGTAAACTGACCAACTGACGCTGCTGTCCCCTCGAGCCTTGCCACTACCACAGCTAAAAACAAGAGACTGATCACGCCAGTCCATTCTCACGTCTCTCCAGAGAGACCAGCAATTGTCAAAGCTGATATGGAAGCTCAGACAGGCTCCCCGGCAATATCCAAAACCTTCACTCAGCAGTTATTGCAGCTGAATGGGAGCAGGTCCTTCATCCCAAAACACAAAGCAAACGGGGAATAGACCAAAAAGAAATCAAAAGTGAACAAAGAGGGATTGAACAGAGAGCAGAGAGTGATAGACAGCACCAAGACAGGGCTGTTAGGTTATGTAGACTGAGGGCTGAGTGGCCGGGAAATTTCTGATCGCTTTAATTCACTACACCCAACTTGGCCCGGCTCTCTCCCCCTCTCTGCTTTTATCTAACACTGTGTTTCTGTATTGATTTTTTTTTTCTTTATCTTCAAGGCTGGATAAGAGGACAGAGAACTACGGGAGTGAGAGTGAATGGAGAACTTTCCTGAAGATTGCTGCTATTCTCCGACTTATTGCCTCCTGTCCTTCATGGTTTCACATGACGTCCCGGGTGTCAGGATCGCCTTCACGCTGTAAATGAGGAAGCTGATGATACCAGTGGACTGGGATCAAAAAGGAGGAAATTGGCTGAGGCAGAAAGAAATGGACGAAAATTAAATAAATCTCTAAAAGTGCGGGATAATATCACATCGGTGTAAATATTTGTTGGAGCACAGGCAACCAAAAAGAGAATATTTCCTTCAGGGAAGTTTTTGTTGTTTGGGGAAACTTGTGAAGTTTTTGAGATCATCTTTCCGTTTAAAGCAGCATGGGGGAAACAGGGATGCAGATTAAAACACCTCCTCAGCTGCTGTTTTCTTACACATAAAAGCCTTATAATGATGTGTTGGGACTTTGTTGACGTGCAGGCTTACATGACAACAAACCTAACGGCAAACAAAGCTGCAAATTTCAGGAAAATAAAGGAAATTATTCCCTCTCACAAACTTGCGTGCCAATTACAACAATGGCTGCAATAAAACAGTAGTTAATTACAACCTTTGAGCAGTAACATCTGAGGCTGGTGGAGGAAAACTACAATATAATGTAGTCACCTCCTTTACATGAAATACACCAGAGCCTGTTGTGATAGAAGCGCAGTATTTACTGGAAGTATCTCAGCCAGGAGTGCCACATTTCAAATGAAGAGAAACTTTCCGGGTGATAGATTTCTTAAGACAAAGAGGAGGTGGTCTTGAATGTACCAGCAGGAAGCCTCTTTCTTATTCCCAAAACAATTAGAAAGCACAGTTGTTTCGAATGAGAAAAGATGTTTCCAGATCAAAGTGAAAGTAAGAGGTCTTTTCAGAGCTGACTAACAAAGCCACAGTTAGCCCTTTGTTTTAATTCAGCATGAACAGAAACAGCATTTCATATCAGCTCTGACAAATAATCTGGTTGGCAGTCACTTAATCTGGGAAACATGTAGAAACCTAAATGTGATTTATTGCAGCAACAACAAGAGGTGGAGGGTATCTTAATACATTGACTTAAGTGCTGTAATTAAAGGAGCAGCGTGACAGATTTAGTGGAATGTAGCCATGAGGATTGTAGATTACAACCAGCTGAAACTTCTCCCATGTGCCAAGTGTGTGCTCCCGGTTAGAATTCCTTCAGCATTCATTGTTAAGGAGTTTTTTGCTGGGAGCTGAACTGTCCACAGAGGTGTCTTCCTTTCTAAAACAAACAGACCAAGTGATTGAAGAGACAAAAGTCTATCTAAAATTCCTTTAAAGAAAAACCCCTTAAGTCTCTCAAAAGTCAAAATAAACTGAAAAATCGGAACATTTTAAAGCCTCAGTGTGTAAAATTCAGGGGTGTCTTTTGGCAGAAATGGAATATAATATTTCTAACTACATTTTGATTAGTATACACTTAACTGAAATTTTGAATTATTGTGTTTTCCCTTAGAATGAGCTGTTTATATCTACAAACAGAGCGGATCCTCTTCCACAGAGCTTGCTATGTTGTTCTACAGTAGCCCAAAATGGACAAATCAAACATTGGCTCCAGACTGAGCCATTAGTGTTTACACTTCAGCCACAGTAGTTCTACTTGCTTGGCACACAAGAGATGTTTCAGTTCTGCAATGCAATGCTAGCTGCCACTAAATCCTATACACTGGACCTTTAAAGATTTAACATTAGAGACAAATATTAATTTTAAATTCCTTTAAAAAAAATCTCCAAAAGTCCGTATAAGTCCTTCACAAATTCTATGTTTAACAGAAAAATTCTGAAAATCCTAAAAATCTGTTTAAAAAAAGACCCTTAAAAAATCCCTTAAATAGTGTTTAAAAAAAAACCCTGAATAATCCTGAATATCTTAAAAAAAAATTAAAATCCATTAAAGTCCATTTAAGAAAAATAGAATTACTATTTAGCATTTCCATTTTCTTCTACTGAACTACATTGCGGGCTAACTGTTCTACTTTTTACTTATGTAACAGTCATAGCTACTTGTTACTTTGTAGATGAACACCTTTAAAAGCATAGTATCAACCTGTAACTCAGTAATGTATTGTTATAGATAAAAATGCCCAACAGTGCACAAAATGGCTGAAATAAGCTACACCTCCACCAGCGACATCTTAACACCATTCTTCACATTAAAACTAATGCTATGCTGATAAGTAGAATTCTGAAGGCAGGATGTTAACTTGTCACAGAGTACTGTGGTGTCACTACTAATATCTGAGTACTTCTTCCACCAGTGGCACCAACACACACAGTGCAGCAGTGAGAGGAGACGTGCATGCCTCTTAAACACGTTGCAGTAACATATGTGAAGATGTTTCAGCCTCCAGGTCCAGCGTGGCTCTCAACAGGAGACAGACAGCGGACAGAAAAACAATTAGGACAAACACACACACAGACTGTCCTGATGACGTTGATCAAAAGGCCAATAACTGCTGGTAACCAACCACAGACTAAACTTTGTCCTGCCGCATTACCAGAGCACAAAACTGGAGAAAGTGAATCCCATCGTCTAAATGATCTTAAAGAACTGTAACTCCCAGACGAGATTAAACTCTTTTGCCCTGTGTGAAAACATGAATGACAAGGTCGAGCTTACTCATGTCTGTGTGAAGTTGCAGATCCTCGTGAAATGTGAAGTTAAAGCTCTCAAACAAATAAAGGTGTCGTCTCCAGCCCAGTAAAACAGCAAAGCTCCGCCACTGTCTACACACAATGAAAGGGAGGCGAGAAAAAAAAGAAAAAGAAAGTTAAAAAAAAAAGTCCCAGACTGATTTTTATGTGAATGTTGACTAAGAATGGTCTCCATCTGTGTAAACCAGCTCAAACAGTGACTTCCTGTGAGTAACAGTCTGAAGCCTGGAGCAAATCACTGATATTTATCATGCAAGATGGCACACATTCCCAGGGTTACAGTTTGACTGCTGCTGCTGCTCTACCATTCTGACACGGGCCTGCTGAAAGAGGCTATTTTTAATAGTTTTCACCTCAAAATACCAGGACCTGATTGTCAAAGCTGTAGGTAAGACTGTTTTCTGTTTTACTTGTCGTAGGCACAACAGACTGCCGGTCTTCATGTAGGCATGATGGACGTTATAAAGATGTTTGGATAATTCGTATTGCACATAGGCGTGGATTTAACATGCAGGTTAAGCAGCTGCTGGTCCTCATCACACTTACAACTGAGGTAACTCAGTCACTTGTTTGTTGGCTAAAGCTGAAGATGGAGCAGTTCTAAGGAGTCTTTGGATTCTCTAGATTCTGTAAAACCTGTTAGCAACATGCCACTTAAATAGGGAGAATGTAAATGCAGACTTGGGTTAAGCGTTCATTTTTGGATTAAAATAAGTGGATGTAAACAGCGCAAGAGATTAGCTTTGCCTTTAACACTGGGGTGGACACATGAAACAGAGGGTGTGAGGATCGTAAACCAAAACCAAAACATTTTGATCGTCAAACATTTAATTTCCTAATTCCCAATTTGTGCATTTTAAGCATCAATTTAAGGTAGAAATGTCAAGGGGGGGGGGTTAATGTGTGGTAAATATTGAGTGGGACGTCTGAATATGGTGAATGAGTTATGTCATATTTATTTTGGAGTTTGTGTTCTGCACTATCTCTTTTGTACCGGTATTTGTTCTTGAGTTTTGCGTATTTTAAAGGTCCATCTCGGGACGGGCATTGCAAATTAGCTCAGGCTGTAGGCCCAAATGTTGTAGTGTGTGGCATCTGCTTATGCTACATAGTATAGTATAGTATAGTATAGTATAGTATAGTATAGTATAGTATAGTATAGTATAGTATAGTATGGTATAGTTTCATATTTATTTCAGTCCTTGTTAACAATTTTCCAAAAGGAATTCACATAATAAAATAAGGCAAAACAAAGGTAAACAAAAACTATGGACTGAAAATTATTATATCTACCCTTTCAACTTAGCATATTCTCATGAGAAACACATTTACTACTAGGTTTAAGGTATAAAAAGATGAAAACAAAAACAAAACAAAGCCTGTCCCCATACAAATAAACGTTAAATTAATTAAATAACAATAACAGTAATGATAAAATTCAGCCTCCATAAGTTTGTTTTTGTCTACTTTTCTGTTGCCTTTGTTTCATTGAGTTAAACATTATGACATCCTCTGAAGGCAGCAGACATAAACAGCATGACAGCTGCCCTCCATGCTCCCCATCCTCCTTTCATTAATATTAACATCTTTTATTGATGCTTTTCTAAATGTTACAGCATCCACATCCGTCACAGCAGATGTTGAGGTGATGTGTTTGTCCATCTCCTTGTAAATAAATATCTTGGCATTAAAGTCACAGTCAAGAATGGAGTGAAGACAGACAGTAAACTTGTCATTTGTTGGCATTATATTGATTTTCCTCTGTTAAAGCTTTGAGATGTTCATGTTCTCAGATTTTACACATTCCCCCTGTAAGTTAATGCAGCTAAACACACCCAGGACTGTTTTTTTAGAGTTGCCATCTCCCTCAGCTGTCACCCTGGCTTCCCACGTATTAATGATGCAATAAAAGGCAGCACAGGAGGAGCAAGTTACGGATAATTGCAAAGTCATGCTCCATAGGGCCGGCGTGGTTTATTTGATTAACCTCTAGTGACAGGTCAGATGTTGGGAATATGTTTTTCAGCCAGATGATCATGGGTCATTTATGACCTCCTGCTGAAAGATAATCAATAGCTGGATGGACAGACAGTCAGACAGCTGACAAGATCTGTCATCAGGGTTATGTTTGTATTATGTCTGGTCCTGAGGCGTATGAACTGGCAAATATCATGATACTGCCGAGGCTCGCTGACACTCTCTGACTGGTGTTCACAGAGAAATGTGAAGGAGAGAAAAAGACAGATTTTCTCCCAAACTTTGGCCTCAGTTAAACCCAGTAAATGTTTCTGTTTCTACCTGCCTCACACTGTTGTTCCTTCACAGTGGACTGCGCCACAAAATGGCAGCATGTGCGTCAAACAGTCCATTCAGAGAGAGACGAGGGGAGGGGACAGGAGGGGGAGTGGAGAGAGAGAGAAAAACAAATGTCATGCGATGCAAACAGTAAAAAGAGTCCAATCTGCTTTACAACAGTTTTACAACACATCCTGGGCTGAGCCTCACTGGCTGCCTGCAGACAAGCCCTCTCTCATATCCGGCCTGCTCGCTGCAGCCTCTCCAGTCCTCTGCCATCCTCGCTGGCTGCTGCACTTTAAACCACCACCCGCTTTGAGCTCCGCAAGGCTGTAAACAAATGCAATTTTGCATTTCCTGTAGTCTAGACACAGCTGACGCAGAGCTGCAGCAGTGCTCACTTATCGTCTGCGGAGAGAAAAAAACATTTTACATCTGTAAAACAACTGAAATAATCTAGTGATTTAGTCAAGATGCTAACAAGGTCTGATTGTACAAAGTGTGGGGATATTTAAGTCTTTCCACAAAATCCACTTAAGAGAAGGATATTGGTAAAATGCATTAAATCATACAGAGAGTTATTAGAGACTGATATCATTCACAAAGGAGGAGATATAGATAAAAAAGTAGACAAGTTGGAGAAGACATTTTGCACTGGAGACAAATGAAGTAAAAAAAAACAACTTAAAAATCAAATTAAAAGTCCTTTACAAATTTGTGAAAAAGCCATTAAAGTCGCTATTGATCTCTAAAAAATGAATAATACCTAAATATAAAACCAAAAATCCCTTGGTAATCAAAAATCATAAAAATGTAAAAAAAAAAAAAAAAAAAAGTATGACCTTTAAACCCTTAAAAAAAGCCATTAACTCCTTAAACAGCCTAAAAATAGCCTGAAAAACTAAACATTTCTCCAAAAATCTTAATCAAAAACCAAAAAAATTCCAAATAAAAACTTTAAAAACATAAACAACACACAATAATAAACAAAAAATCCTGAAAATCTTAAAATCCATTACCTTTAAACCCTTTAAAAAAATCCTTTAAAAAAAGCATAAAAAAATAATTAAACATCCTAAAAATATCCTGGAAACTAAAACATTTTCCAAAAATTTCAGACAAAATTAAAAAAAAAAAAAAAAATCGAAACATTTTAAAATGCATTGGAAAATACTTAAATTCTTACAAATCCATTACCTTAAACCCCTCAAACCTATAAAAAGTCCTCCAAAAAGCCTTACAAGTACAAGTACAAATGACAAATACTAAAACCCCTTAAAAAATCCTAAAACTTCTAAAAATCCATGTACTGATGAAGACCAGGAGGTGAATCTGAAAGCCCTGAAAAACTAAGCAGGTGGACCTTGAGTTTCAAATTTTCAATCACACACATTAAGTGTGTTTATAACATCAAGAATGAACTGCTAAGATCTCTAAAAATACAGACTGTTTTACATATTGTACCACTCTTGCTTTCTGCATGATGTACTGTTTACAGTCTTTTAAAAATAAAACATTTTTCCAGTCATTTATAAAAAAGAATATCAAGACAGTGAGCGTGCCTTTGAAATACAACCTGTGTAATTTGTCCCTGTGCTGCTGAGACAGTCAGCTCTGTTCTGCTGCGCAGCCAAACGAGAACGAATCAAAGAGCCTTCGGAGAGATGATCATTGATTTAATCACATCATCAACTGCAGCCACTTCAGGGCCAAAGTAGCTAATCCATAACCAGCCAAACAGATTCACGCCAACGCCTGCAATCATAGCTAAATGGGGATCAGGAGGTGTCGCGCAGGATATCAGCTTCTATCACGCTCAGATGTGTTATGAAGTGTCTCAGTATCGATCAGGGATAACAACTACATGTCCATCGACCACATAAGACATAACTGTATCGACAAGAGAATTAGACGGATAATTGTTCCTCTGTCATCTAACTCTAACATGACCGTCCTTCTCTCTCTCCAAGTGAGTGTGAGACTAAGTGTGTGTTTTCTCTGTTGTCTGTACGAAGTCTGACATTAGGACTTTCTGAAGTTAAAGAGTCTTTTGTTTACAGAGAGCTCATTGGTTGCATTTAAACTGAACAAAAATAATCTTTTATTGGCATATTCCAGAGAGAAAAATGGAAACGTATGTGTATAATTAGATTTTCTGCAAATTGTGTGCATAATTACGTGTCATTTGATGTTAAGTTTCCAGTGGTAGGAGACATACTCATTCTTCAGCTAAGTAAAAATACCAACACATTACTGCAAATATATTCAATGCAAGTTCTGTTTTCAAAATTCTAGTAAAAGTACAAAAGTATTACCAGTAAAATGTTCTTGTTCTGCAGAAAATTGGCAAGTGACTGATGTGTTATTATGTAATACATTATCATATTGTCAATACTGATTCATCAATGCATATGTAACAGTTGCAGTTGGTTGAGGTGAACTACTTTATATACAGTTGGGGATTTTAGTTGGGGGGTCAGGCCCCTCCAAAAAGAAACAAGACACCTTTTTAGCAGGATCATATGCAGTGATGTTGCCGAGGGGTGGCCAGGGGGGCCACAGCTACCCTCATGCCCCTGTCACAAAAAATACTCAACAATAATTGGATGCCTGTATGTGGTGTTTTTAGCTAGACTTGTTCCCAGGAAATGTTTTGCTCCTTACAAGCAATATACACTGTAAAAAGAAAGTATTTGTTTTAACTTTTAAAAGCAAGTGTCCAGGTTGCCTTAAAAGTTTACGTTGACTTCATTTGAGAAGACAAGCTGAAGTAATTTAGTAACGATTCAACTCGTCTTCTTGAATTCAATCAGTTTAAAATTTCAAGGCAGCCCAAACACTAACTTAAAACAGGGCTTAAAACAAGCACTTTCTTTTTACAGTGTACTCTGTGAAATTAAAGCTGTATATTTGTCCTTTAAAGGAGAAGAACAACCAGTCTATTTGAAGAACAATGAACCAATGAAACATGTACAAATACATCACACATTAAAACAGGATTGTTGTGAAATTAAAAATGTTAACTGTACCACTATTAATCTATGCACATCAGATAATTGGTAATATGAACTGTATGACAGTATGTGATTCCTTAACTCTCATACTGACATAGTTTTGAACTAGCCTTTATACTTCAGCAGCATCATTCCTATAATTCCTGAAATTCAGTTACGGCTTTCTTTTTGGTGTGCCACCCCAAGATTTTTGGTGGTCACCCCTTTGGAAAGTGGGCGCCACTGATCATGAGATGATTATTTGAGCACAAAAGAAGAGAAAACAAAGTTCTGTGACACAAATTTGAATTTATTTTTTGGACATTTCTTTAATATTTGCTTTTCTTTCCATATCTTGAATGCTTTTAGCTCGCTGGGCCTTAAACAGTAATGGAATGAAACTGTTTGGAGGTTAAATGTCTCCTTGGTGGAACTGCTAAAGACTCATAGACACTTGAAATTCTGGCACACCAAAGCCAAACAGATTTGAATATAAGATTATCTTTTTTTATGTAAAATCTTAATTACAGCTGTCTGTCAGTGTAGTTGAGTCATAGGTGTGGATTTTGGGGGGGGGGGGCACTGGGGACACATCCCCTCAATATTTAGAACATATGCATTTGTCTCCCCAGATAAAAGCATGAATGTGGCAGAGGACTTTTATTTTGACCAAATTAAATACATTTACACCATAAACTGATGCAGATTCAACAGAATGCAGGAAATTAATTGTTTGATGCTGAACATTTTCTGTCAGAGGCCCCCAACACCACGGTTTCATCTGTGCCCCCCTCCCCCCGTGTTGAAACAAAACCTACACCCTTGGAACAGGTCAGGAATTTAGGATCATCATAATGTTTTATTAATGTAAAATCTTGATATGTAGTTAATACAGCTGTCAGGCAAATGTAGTGAAGTAAAAAGTATAATATGTAAGAAGAAAATGTAAATACCCAAAGTACATACAGTTACCTCAGAATTGTACTTAAATACAGCACTTGAGTAGATGTACGTTCCTTCACTGCAAATGGCAAATATTTTTGCAATATTCTGAGGAAATAAGCAAAAACAGAAACTATCTGAAATCAGCACATCATCTTGTATTGTTAAAGTTTAAAGTGCCAAATATTATTGCTGTCATCTAACTGAAAGAGCTCAAAGTCTCATTAGTTTCTCAGGATGTTATACAAAAGCGAAATCACAAGGAAAGACTGAAAAAAAGGACATTTAAAAGAAAAAAAAGCAGGCTACTTCCTTTTTATCTGATATCTAGGCAGAAAGGACTTCTTTCGTTCCTCCTCTTGGGTGAAAAATTCAGCCCTGGGAAAGCTTTGGGTTATTATTGGATGTCCACTCTAAAAGTATTCCCAAACAATCCAATGTTGTGCTCTAATAGAAATCTATGAATGCTTCTCAGGGGCAGAGGACAAAGCTACGGCGGGGCTGTACATCTGTGAGTTTAGAAACAAAGCTTTGTTTGTGAGCCTCAATCACTTGTGCTCATGAAAGCAGACACTTACTTGAAAAACTTTCTTTTTCTTTCAGTGGAGGTGGTGGGGGTGGAGGGGAGAACACTCTAAACCTACATCCTGGTATAAATTTGCAAAACGCAATACAGGCCTGATTGTGTGTGGAGCAGACGCAGGATGCATACAAATAGAATCCCTTCTGAAATGTCCCCTTCCTTGCATGGCTCAGTGGCTAATGTACAATAAATCAACAAAAGGGGGCTTTAATACCAGCGACGGGCAGGCCCAGGATACTGTTATTTTATCTTTTTACAGTATTTAATTGGAAGTTTTCCCTGAAACATTACACCACGCTTTCAAATGACTTTGCCCAAATCTAAGAGGAGATTGATAAGAATTTCTCTCCCTCCCTCCCCCTCTCTTAAAGTTTTTTTTTTCCAACCCCTTCGCCTTTCAGGAGAGAGCAAGATTTTGCCGAAGGGAGACTAAAGTTACAAGTGTGTGGCATTTTGTGGAGGGAGAATGAAATTGGAGGCTCGGAGGGACGGATAAGGACAGGCTGGGAAAAAGGGAAGTTGGCAGTGGTAGCGGGTCAACAGCGCGCCTCAGAGCCTTACCCACTGCACCAGGTGTCCACTTAATTCAAATGATACTATTATTCATAGACAGAGGAAGAGTATTGAAACGACTCCCCCTCCCCCTCTCGCCCCCCTCCAAATCATTTGCAACTGAATACAGATATAATCCTGGAAATATAAGTCTCCATTAAGGCTATCCCATTTAACAAACAAGGCTCCCATTGTGCAACATGTTGTGTGTATAAATCAGTCCTAGGGAGAGAGAGAAAAAAAAAGGACGAGGGAGAAAGTAAAACATTCAGTCCAAGACGAGATTTGAGAATGTCACTCAGTCACACATGACAATTAGGAGTGTGTTTAACTTTCTGATTTTACGGTGCCGTTTGTCCTCTTTTCAGTCTCGATTTTATTCATTATTTTATTCTTTTTCTGGAAAAAGGAAAGAAAGAAAGAAAATAAACAGAAGAAAAAGGAGAATTTCACATAAAAGGACAGAATAATGTTACCATTACTCACATCTGTGCTTCCTATGTGTTAAAACAGATGAAAATATAAGTTTGGTATCTGTCCTGTCTTCACTGTCTGTGATTTATACAATTCCAAGTAAATCAACTTCCTTTGTTATCAGTGCCGGGCCTAGCACAATTGGTGGCCATGACAGGCTCCCCCTCAACCCCTACAAATAATATATAATGATTATTATCATATTTCATATTAATTGTGTTTATCACTTTCTACTCTGCCCTGGATGGTGTTTCCCTTTTTATTTTCTCTTGCTCTAATTGTCTCCACATATACTCCACTGCACCATTTCCCTAATGTTCATTGGTTTTGAATGTGACTCCAATGGACGGAGAATCTAAACATGAGAAACCACCTAATAAAAATAATAACAATAGTCTTCACAGACCTTCATTCAACAAAAAACAACCAAAAAAAAGAAAGGTTCTTTTTGCGTCATCTCCTATGTTGCCTAGGGTAAGATCCACCACCATTGTCTGTCTCAAACACAGTATTAACTCCACAATTATCTACATGCTTGTATTGTATACTGATGTTTATGTATGTCACTGTTCTCAGGACGAAAACCTTACATCCTGAAAAATATAAACACTCCAGGAGTCAAGAAAACTTCGTCTGTATACTGACAGCAACATGCAAAACATAAGATGTGCTTTCAAAAGGCCCTGCAGGCCGAAACCGCCCCCCAGGAAACTCCATCAAACCAAAAACATGTGATGATGACACCTTATTTGAAAATGATTTCAGCCTGCAGAATATTGCAGTATTGTGAGTTGGAACATAAATTAAAACAATCAGTGTGGAAAAGACACACTGACTAGCAAGAAAATTTGTATTTCATTTCATTTTATTACGTTAGAAAAAGTACCAAGTTTTGAGCTGAAGGAACTTTTTCTCATGAAGTTTGAATTTAAATCAAATTCAAATTTTAAAGGGAGCATCTGACAGTGTTCCGGGGAAGCAGAGACATACTGTAAATAATACTCTTAGTTGACAAGGTGTATATTAATAGTGTGCTGGGGCCTTATATCCACAAAGAAATGCTATGCTAAATGTTCAGGACTCAGCCAGCTTGGTTTAATGTAAAATCTTAAACTGAATGATGTTAATATTGTGGTTATTTGATGAAAAATACAATTTTGTGGTAACCTGAAGACAAACTGGTAGATTTTAAAGGAGATTTTAATCTTTTCTTGCATCATATATAGAAAAAACAAACAGGTTTTGTTCAGAATTCCCTCTTATAAATTCCTTCTTAGGGCCTGAGTGTCTGTGGACACTAATCACTTTCTTCACTCTTGCACCTTGGCTCCTGTTATCAGCAGACTTATATCACCTCACTGCTGCAGGCACCCGCTTAACAACACAAAAAATACATCACCACACTAGGAACTGATTCCCAGTTGCCAAAAACTGGTAATTAATTTCAGTTCCCAGTAAAAGAAAAGAACAAAGAGCGTGAGGACCACAAACTGCTGCTGGTTCCTGTGTTGCTGGGTACAGTACAGACACCAGGACTTCCTCTTCTGTCAGTGGATCAATATAATCCTTCAGAGAAACGTGTGATGGACCGCTGCAATCATACCAAACAATGGCCATACAGAGGTCTATCCCCCTCACACAGGAACTCAAAGGTGAAGAGAGCAGCTACTTTATAAAAGCAGACAATATCAAGCTCCTGATAACTTTTCTCTGCCGATTTCAGCCACCTCAGAAGAAGAGTTTTTACTGAGGGTCAATTACAGTTCAATCCCCCGACTTGTTTGTCTTAGTATCCAAAGAACAGGGCTTATTTTGACACACGCACCTCAAAGACACACACACGTGGAGGATGAAGCCACAAAAATCCTTCACCCCAAGTGTCACTCAAACACCTCCTTTTTAAATCTCTGCTGGTAATGAGATAAACTTGATCTAGTTGTGTTTTAATCTTTGGACCTCTCAGCCATTTTTACAGTCACTGCCATCAGAGGGTTGACTCTGAAGGATTTATAAACCATCTGAGGATTTGGTTTTTAATATTAACTGTTTTTTTTTTTGTTTTGTTTATTTTTAAATTAAAATAACCTGTCAGTCACTTCATATGCCTTACAAATTGACTGATAACCATCAGAATTAGGGGTGGGAATCACCACAGGCCTCTATCACAATACTTGAGTAACAATACAATATGAGCCGATATGCTGAGTATTACATCTGTGACATTTATTGTGATATATTGTGGCCTAACCCTAACCCAACCCTACCTATTTTTCAACTGCAAAATCCAAACCAAAAGAAAAACTTTGTCTGTGTTACCTAAAAAAATAAAGTTTTCAGTCCATTTATCTAACTTAAATCATTTTTATTGCAGTGGAATAAAAAAAAGCAATTGAGTTAGTTTAGTTCAGGATTTCTGTATGTAGTCTTTTTAATCACTTATAGTTGGCCCTGTTTTCTTGTTTTTTCATGGTTCACTTATAGTATTTGTAAATAAACTTTTTAGTTTTTCTTTGCATTACTTTCAGCTTTTGTTTTTGTGTTTTATATTGTTTGCTTTTGTGTTGCATATTTGAGTATTTTTTTGTTTTGTGTCATCTGTCTGTAACTTATGTTGCTGCCATCTGTCTTGGCGAGGAGATTTTTAATCTCAAGAAGTTTCCTGGTTAAATAAAGTTTAAATAAAAAATTAAAACTTAAAAAATGTGAATAATGTGAATTTATGTAATACAAAAAATCCATACTTGATGTCTTTGTATATTTACAATATTGGATGAAAAATATCTCTATACTCTGCAGTATAATTTTTTTCTCCACACTCCTAACCAGAATATGCAGAGACATACTCGTGTTGCCAAGATAAACAGTCCTGAAACATTGCACACACAAAAAAAATCCCGTACAGTGACAATGAAGTTTCCACCAATTATTAGGAGGTTACCATGAGCTCACTGGAATTTTGATTTGTAGCAGTGATCTTTAAATTGGCAATTTTGATTACTGTCTTAACTTTAACCTACTTCAAATGTCAGAAATTCTTAAATGTTTGAGCTGAATGTTGAACCAAAACTTTATTCTCTTCAAGTCAGTTTGCAGCCTTCTATTTCATTTATATTTCTTTGTGTTTTTTGTGTTCAAATGTTATGTACCAAATCATCACCAGGTCAAATTCCTAGTAAGTGCAAATTTGCTTGGCAATAAAACATTTCTGATTCAGCTTGTGATTAATAATATCAACACGCAACAGTGCAGCTGGAGCTGAAACGATAAGCTGATTAATCGATCAGTTGATTGGCAGAAAACTAATTACCTAATTTCAGTCACGTTTTGAAGCGAAAATGTCAAACATTGTCTGGTTCCAGCTGGAGACATGTTAAGAGCAGGGCTGCAACTAACAGTTACTTTCATTGTTGTTAAATCTGTTCATTATTTTCTTGATTAATCAATCGGTTATTTGGTCAATACATTGTCAGAAAAAGGGTGAAAAATGTTGATCAAAGAAGAGATTACATCCTCAAATGTCTTGTTTTGTCCACAACCCAAAAATATTCAGTTTACTGTTATAAAGGAGTGAAGAAACCAGAAAATAATCACATTTTAGAGAATGTTTAATATTTCTTTCCTTAAAAATGACTATCATATTAGTTGGCGATTAATTTAAAAGTTTACAACTGATCACTTAATTGATAAATCATTGCAGCTGTGGTAATTTGCTACTTTTTTCTGTCATTTAGCATAAACTGAATATCGTTGGGTTTTGTTGGTTGGACAAAGCAAAGAATTTAAAGACATCAGCGTAGCCTTTGGCAAAGAGTGACACACAAAACAGACTAAACAGGAAGTCTTTATAAATGACAGTTTGTTCTCAGTGAGTTTGCCTTGTATAAATAATGGTTTAAATCAGTCAATCAATCACTTCAGCTTAGATACAGGACCTTTACAAGTAGCTCTTTGCAAACATTTCAAAATTATGACTATTTCAGGCTAACATAAAAACTCTCTTATGTCTACATTATGTCCACAGCGTCGACATAAACCCTCATAGATACTTCATTCAGTTTGGTCTTTTCATTATCACATCTCTAGACCTCTCAGTGTCTCCGTCTCTGTCTCTAAGCTGAAGTTCCCATGACCCGTCACAATACAGTGATGATGTATTCAAGCAGTGATGTATGAAATTCGGGCAAATAAAAACCTTTGTCCTCCCACACTGGCTAATTATTTGACAGATTGGAGCCCTGTTGTGTGTGGATACTGTGAAGGAGCCCTCCGCCGCCCATCCCCCACCCAATAAAGAGGCCACTTGCAGAAAAAAATTCCTCTATAGCCACCCTTTTCTATTCTTTGTTAGAAGATTACATTTTTTCACCACATTTTGGAATGACAAAATGGGGGAGAACTGTGGGTTTTTTGGAGGGGGACCCTGTGTGCTCAGGCAGTGACAGAGGGGGCCAGGACAGCAGTCAGTGGCCGTTTAAAAAGATTTTCTCAAGCAGAAATATTTAATCTTCTCAGGGAAAATAAAGCAGAGAAAAAACAGAGGACAAAAAGAAGCTAATCATCCACAGGTCTCCCCCCTCTGTCTCCCCCCCACTCCCTCCCTCCTCACAGCTATCTGTAAAAAAACAAAAAACAAGGGAGAAAAAGATTATGTAAGATTGATAGAATAAATCTGCATTTATAATTATAAATTATACATGTTCCCACATTTGCGAGACAGCTTTTCTGACGACTGTTAATTCTTTTATGTCAGTTTTACGCCGAGACAGACGCAGAGCCAAAAGAAACATTGGTTCACATAAAACTGCCACGGAAGGAAAAAAGTTCAAGCGGCCAGGCTTTACTTCATCTTTACACAATATCCTGTTTTTGCTGTTTTAAACTGACATTTTTTCCTCACAGCAACAACTCCCTGGACAGACTTCTGTAAATGGCTAATTAGCAAAGCTGGAAGCCTCCAATCGCTCCCTTAACCGAGTTCTGTTTGTTGCATTTGTGTGTGTAGATGGAGCATAATTCACATGCAGGTGCAAGGCTACTGGAAAACAGCGCTGATGAGAGGAGTGACACCTGCACACTGACTCCAAACCACAAATACATTTGAATAGATGTTTCGATCCAAGGCCGATCTTCATCTGATCAAAAGGTTTATAAATAATACGTCCATAAACTGTGTGGTGAACTTTAACCTGTCACTAAAGTCTTTCAGTCTCTCTTCCTATTAGCCTAAATAAGTTTTTGTAAATTTCTAATCAATTTGTAGATTTAAAGCTTAAGTGCAGGGCTGTTGCATTCAAGCCGTCGCCAAGCAAGCTCACACAATGTTGATTGAGCCTATTGCCAGGGAAAGCTCTCTGTATTTTGCAGTATACTAGAGTTGTCATGTCTCTGGCAACTTTCCCACACTGGCGCACCGGAAGTGATATGTTTTAAGGCCTTGACACACCAAGCCGACAGTCCGCCATTGGTGAGTGTCAGTAGCTCTAGTTTTTGTAGTGTGTCCCGCACCATTAGCCCTTGTCTGCTGCTTGTTTGGCCGATTCAGCATGTTGAATCTGTGAATCTGATGGAGCCCATGGGTGAATGAAATCTCTCTGATTGGCTATTCAGTTTGGTTCCGTTTGGTGTGTCTGGGCCTTTACGCCAACCAGCCGGATCTAAAGGGGGCAGGAAGAGGGGAGAGACTATAGCGACAAAGCAGCAGCTCGGAGTATAGCGTAAGCTTTGGCAGAAAATCCCGTGTGTCCAAAAAAAATTTCTGGAGTGAATGCTTAACCCTCAAGAAAATAGTTGGCATCGTATGTCTCCGAAAATCTCGGATATGTACGTTATTTTCTATTTTCAAGCCATCCACCATCTCCTTGCACACACTGATGACAAAGTGAGCTCATATACATGTATTCCAAACTATGTCACTTCACTAACATCGACATGATATGTATGAAACATACAAATCTAATAGCTGTTTGCCGAAATGTACAACGCCACCATTTGCCTTTGATGACCGGGCTGGGATGGTCTAGGTGAGGAAACTTGGCGTTTGACAGAGAGCACTGAAAGAAGAGCAAAGACAATAAAGGCAAACACTGATGTTGTGTTACTGCTCTTGAATAGGTTGGTATTTGTATTTATATGAGAAGACTTGCAGACAGCGCACCCTTGGAGCAGAAGAGATGTGGCAAGCTCACCTGCAGGCAGTCTAAGTCAGCATCAACAGTGTTTGTGTGAGTACTCTCACTGCCAGACAAAGAAGTTTCCCACTGTAGGTTTAAATAAAATCCCTCTAAACTCACCTGCATTAACTTTAT
The DNA here is from genome assembly GCF_041903045.1 of Epinephelus lanceolatus. Classification (NCBI taxonomy): domain Eukaryota; kingdom Metazoa; phylum Chordata; class Actinopteri; order Perciformes; family Serranidae; genus Epinephelus; species Epinephelus lanceolatus. The sequence goes on along the minus strand of NC_135749.1, from coordinate 28,485,257 downwards.
TGCTAGCCACATTAGCCAAACTAACATGCTAACATATGGCAAACTGGCATTTTTAATGCCTTTATGGGTTGAGTTAATGTCCATGTGGCAATACTGTTTCTACCACTAGAGCCATTCAGGGCGTAATATTTTTTTCTCTTCTATGCTGATGACCTGCCCTTCTCTCTCCTACTCTGTCTCTGATTGGCTTACCCTGATATCCTCACCCTAACTCTAACCAGTCTCACACTTTATGACCAAACCAATCCAACCAACAAGGGCAACAAGTAGGCTAATAACCAGTCAGAGTGAGAGTAGGGTGATCGTGCCTTTGTTGTGAAAAAAAAAACAATATTTAGGGCAGTGACAGAAGATTTTGGCCACATCTCCCACCGCTAATTGCAGGCTATATGTTGTTGTTTTTTTATGTTTTGGTTTGTGCTTGGTTTATTTGGATCTTGCTGGCTAGTTGGCCAGTTAAAGGCTAACTTTTAATTACTGCTAATTATTATCATTATTTAGGAGTTTTATTAAGTAAAGTGACTAACTGTGAGTACATAAAGTCAGTGTTTAGGCTAATATTCATACTTCTATGTGAGTAAAAGTTTAGTCAGCCATTTTGGCCCTCTCCCCATCTTCGCTTTCGTTAATTGCTTCACACTATATTATCTTCTATTCTTTTGTGTTGTGTTGTATTGTCTTGTGATTTCAGATGCTGTTGAGCCAGAACACAAACTGGCATCATACATCACGCCCTCTCCATGACTAATATCACAGGCTCCAGTTTTGGACACAACCTTGATGTTGTGGTCCTGAAGCTACCAGAGTTTATCCTCTTGGCATCTGGCTGCGAGGTAGAGGGGACCGAGAGAAAGCATCTGTGGGGTCTTGTCCTCCTCCCCCCTCTCGTAGAGCCGGGGCTGGAAGAACACTTGGCAGCGGCCCAGTGAAGAGGTGGCTGGAGTATTAACCGCACAACTTCCCCCACGTAGAAGGTTAAAACCCTTTCACTGTTTCCTCCCTCCCTCCCTCAGCAGCATTAGCACAGAACATATGCTCTTTAAAAACATATGGTCAGCAACAAAACTTCAGCTCTGCAAACAATGAAAACACTCACTTTGAAGCAAAAGCGGTGAATGTAAACGTACTTTTTCAGAAAAAACAAAAGCGATTAAAGGATTTGATGCCATGCCGTGGTGATTTATCACGCACATATTGTCCCAATTAGCACAATTATGGCGATGGTGCAGGCTGCTTGACCTTCTAGTACCATCCTCATTTGTATCATGTCAACGAAGAAACAGCTCCTAAATCACTGCTCCTCACTCCCTGGTCAAATTACCGCACACTATTTAAATCTGTGATCCCAAAGACACAGAAAAGAGACACAGTTAAGAGGAACCTTTCCAAAAAGTGATTTTGTCCTACAGCAGAACAAGTGCAAAATACTTTGGAACATAAATAACAGTAGGGGAAAAAGAGAGAGAGAAAAGAGAAAAAAGTATCAGTAAGATATCTCAGTATACATCATAGCAACTAAAATACCACTAAATGGACTATTCCAAAATTTTCACCATAATCATTTTAGCTGTTATTATCACTTTTTAAATATCTTATTTCAAAAACAACAGTAAAACAGAGACAAAAAATGCCTTAGATTGTCAGTAACTATCTCGCTTAAGTCAACATGAAAAATTAGTTGATCAATTTCAATATTTGTTCCATGAATCTACTCCAGTATCTGTTAGCTACCTAACACAGATCACAGTAAAGTGAGATGCAACTTAACTCGAGTTTTTACATGATTTTTTTGTTGTAAATCTCATAAGGACTATACTAGAAATTGGCAGAAAGTTTAAACAAAATAGATATAAATTAGACCAAGTAGATAAAGAAGTACAAAATGGATAAAGAAGTGGGAAGTAGACACAAAGCTGATACAATGCAGCAGGTAGACAAAACTGTACAAAAGAGGAAGTAAATACCAAATGTGTGCCAAGGGTGAAGTAACAATACAAAGTACAAAGTAGAAAGTAGATACAGAACTAAAAGCTGAAACAAAATCAAAACAAAATATAAAGATACACAAATTGATACAGAGCATAAAGTATATGAAAAAATAGACATAAAGTAAATACAAAACCGATAAAGAAACGTAGATACAAAGTAGAAAGTATGTTCAAAACATACACAGAAGAGGAAGTAGATACAACGTTTGTTTATTTATAAGTTAACACAATACAGACACAAAATAGAAAATAGATCCAAACAAGATAAAGTAGAAACTACAAAGTAAAGACCTGGAAAGTAAATAAAACAGACACAAAACTGATGCAAAGTCAAAAGCAGATAAAGTATATTAACAAAATTGGCACAAAGTAGATACAATTAGGAAGTAAATACAAAACGACACGAAGGAAGAGGTGTACAAAATTAATGCTGAGTAGGAGGTAGATACAAAACAGATACAAAGTAGAATATGGACAGAAAAAAGTATGTTCAAAAACACAGCAAACAGGAAACATACAACATGTAGAATGGATTCAATATTGGAAAAAACTTAATACAAAAAAGAAAATAAACTATAAATTAATGCAAAGTTAAAAAATAAGTTAAATACAAAGTAGATAAGTTTTCAGAGGAAAGATGAATCAAACTTGTGATTTGTGTCTTGATGAGACGTTGAGTAACGGCAGATGATGTGTGTGAAAGTGATAGTGTGTGTCCAGTGTGTCGCTCTGATGACTCTGTCCACTGCAGGAAGAGAGAGATCAGCAGAGACAATGCTGCTCCTCCGGCCCGCCCGTGTATTGAAATGAATCTCTGGATGTTTTGTTTTGGCTAATGGCTGATGTGTCAGCTCGTATGTCTGTGTCACACCACTGGCCAAGGCAGCCTCCCGACAGGGCTTTTTGGGTGTGAGTGTGTGTGTGGTTGTAACAGAGAGTTTGGAGTCGGGCGTTTTTTGTTTTTTTTTTTGGTGGGGGGGGGTCAGGCTTCGAAGGGAGCACATGGAAATGAGATCCATTCATCCCTCTACCCATAACCCCCCCGATTGGCATATGGCATGGCATTGTCCTTGGCCGCTGAGCCAGAAGTGATGCAATTTGTTGGCATGTCCTGTCATTTCACAAACTACCCATCCCATTGAGGCCTCCAGAAAACAACAACAGAAGACATGGAAGGGCAGCCAACAGCTCAGCTCCTGCGAAAGCCCTGCCAAACTCGCTCAAGAGGGAAATGAAAAATAAGTCGGGTTCAAACACTCAAACATTTACCAATATTCATTTAGGTTTTACATGATAACGAGGAAAAAAGAAAACACATCTTTAAAATTTTGCTAAAATTTTGCAGCTTGAAATAGCATGTGTTGTAGGCTGATGTAAAAGTGGTGGTCAAATTATAAACACTGAAAGAAGTTGAAATAGCTTTTAAAATGGAAGTGCTTAATAGAGTTTCAGTTTTCAGTGTCAAACAAAGTGTACACATTGACTGAAGTTGACACATCAGTTGAAATGAAAGTGCAGAACATAGTTTGAGATTCAGTGTCGGTGATCAATTGGGCAGGAAGTGTGAAAGTCCTGAAATTATTAAGTGCCATTTCAAGTGTATAAACTAAAGGATGACATCAGTTAAAGTGTCAGCTGAAGAGTCACTGAAAGCAGTTAAAGTGTGCTGTGCTGTATACTGTTAAACAGAGAACACTGTGGGAGTGGGAGGAGTGTTTCTTGATCAAAGGGGAACCCCTGATAATTGAAAGGGTTGAAGTGTAAGAATTAAAAGAAGCTGAAATGTCAGCTGAAGAGAAACAGATTGATGCGGTCAAAGTTTCAGTTGCAGAAGAAGAAAATGGTGAAAGCCGCTGAATTATCAGCTGAAGTATAAGTGGTAAAACTAATTGGAAATTCAGGAGTTAAAACACTCAAACATTTGCCAATATTAAATTAGGTTTTTATGAGAACAAATAAGAGAATTTTATTAAAAATAAAAATTTACAGTTGAAATATTGAAACAATTTTAGTTAAAATGGGAGTCAAAATATAAATACTTTAAGTATGAAAAATAATACAGAAAGTACATATAGATTCAGTTGTTTCAGTATTCAAGTTCATAAACTAAAAAGAGCTGAAATGTTAAGTACAGTGTAGGTGATAAATCAACACATTCTCACTGCCAAATCATCAAATAGCGACACGTGGTCACTGGCCCTACAACTCAAACTGACACTCTAAGCATTCCTCTAGCATCAGTTTTGAACACTCAGGGATGATGTGTCAATTTACACTCATTCTATGCATTGTGTCCTTTTTAAAATAAACTTTCATTATCACAGGAAATGTAGTTTTTGCTCATTAAATGCAAACAGTGTATTTTCAAATAAACTTAACACATAGATAAAAATCTTACATAGGTTTCAGCAACAAAAATATATGGCTGGGTTTGAAAAAAAACATCAAGGTTTGGCTTAAAATAAGTATGTTTGTTATTAACATCATGTCATGTGACATATGTCACTCCTGTCATATGCTACACATACTACCACACTATCACTACAATATCTCAACTGACTTTTGGTTTCACAGTGGACACAAACAGTGGTCTCCTGGGTGAAAGTCGAAGTTTGTTTGACGAGCCCGGTCTCACTCCAAAGTCGGCGAAATCCGGTGCTTAGGCAGTGATTGCGGCATCCGACACTGATGAAATTTTTTTTCCCTTTAACATTAGTAGTTTACCAGCACTCGGTGGCATCAGGGGGAAATGCGCTGGGACAAGAACCAGAGTTGTGGCGATGAAAGTCTGAGTGTGGTGGGACAAGGGGGTGGTGCATGGGTCCAACAAACACTGACTTTCACCTGAGAGAGTGGTGTTGGTGTCCCGTAAGATTATAAAGCCAAACCCTGTTCTTTTTTCCTAAACCTAACCATGTGCGTTAGTTGCTGAAGGGAAAAAAAAGTCAGTTCGCAGTGTTGTACCGATGTAGTGTGTGTTTTTTTAAAAGTGTATTGCTAAAGAGGACAATGCATGTAACAGACCAACACACCCAGGGTACCTTTCACGTCATATCTGGACATGGAAGGTCCATGACCGAACGCTGATATGTGAAGAGGTCAGAGTGAGAATGTGTTGGTTTGACTCATCCAACTGCCCTCCCACCCATCCTCTGTGGACTTCCTCCCTCTTTATACTACGGCTTTTGCACTGAGCATCAAAACCGCCTGTTGCATCTCATGCCGACACTAAAGTGCGTCTGTGAGTTGGTATCTGTAGCGATGGAGTCAAATGTTCAGCTGATGTGAATGCAGTTGCACTGTAATTTTTTTGATGTATAAGTGGTAAAGTCGTTGAAATTTAAGAAAAAGGACACTGGTTCAGACACTTGACTTTACCAATATGCATTTAGGTTTTCATATTAAAACTAAAACATGTTTGTAGCACTTCACCAGAATCTGATGACAATGCGCTTCCACTTCATAACAAGTAATTCATGCAACATTCTGTCAAGATGACGAGATGATAAAACAAAGTCTCTTTCTTTCTCACTTTGAGCCGAGGCTTGACCCCAAGCTGTCCAATGTTTAATTAACTCTCACAGACTTGACGGGGGGAGGAGGCAAAATCTTCAAAGAATATGACCACTGCTTTGTGAAACATCAAATCCAGCTCCAGATCCTATTGTGCAGAGTTTGCTCATAGTTGACCTCACCTTCTGTTGGGATATCCTGTTGAAAGACACGGCCGGCCCGGACCGCCCAGACAAAGAGGATTTCCCTCCAGGGAAACTCTGAGCCGTCAGTGGGAGATGCTGCTGCTGCTGCTGATGCTGTTGTCATGTGTCTGATCTGTTACTTATAAAGACCCCAGTCTGAAAAGGTTCTACGGAGAGATTAGTTGTTGTTTTTTCTTTTTGTATGTTTGGCTAAAAATCTGTCAGTGTCATGGAGAGTCTCCTATTGTTGCTTCTGAGGTGACATACATCCTTTCATTTGATACACAAACTTGTCAAATTTGTCTTTTTCTCTGTTAGTTAATGTTTTCCAGACTCTGCACAGTCCCTTAAAACCTGCAGTTGGATGGTGTTTATTTCTCTTATGTGGAGTTTTCTGCCGCTGCCTCTGGCACTGATGACACATTCTGACTGTTGGCAGGTTTAATGCTGGTATGTGGTAATTGCATAACTGCCCTTCATCTCAGTTTACTGCAGGATCATCTCACATGTACAGTAAATTCTTTTCTTATTATGTGATGTCTGAGAGGGTCATGGAAAACAGACAGTAGCTGTGTTAGTAGGATATTAGCTGGTAGATTGTCAGTGGTAAACATATCCTTCTCAAGTACCTGCACTGCTACTTCACTATTGATTTATTTGCTGTAGATGAAAGTCCAATTATCTGCTTTGAAGGTCCATCATGTAGGATTTCATGGTGTCTAACAGTGACGTTGCAGATTGCAACTAAAACTTGTGCCAAGCATGTAGGAGAAGACCAATGCAAATACACAAAAATGTGATTGGCCCTATCCAGAGCCAGTGTTTGTTTTGCTCATTCTGGGCTACTGTAGAAACAAAATGGCAGACTCCATGGAAGTCGACCTCCTCCCGATGTAGACATAAACAACTCATTCTAAGGTAACAAAAGCATGATTTTATTTTCAAGTGATTATAAACTAATTAAAAGTAGTAAAGAAGATTACATTCAATCTCTGCCAATATACTGTATTGCCCTACGATCAAATATTTTAAGGTGCATGCAATCTCCACATGTGGGCTTTGAACCCTCACAGGGCTTGAAGTGATGACCCTGGGTTCAATCAATCCTGGCTGTTTGTCACAGGCACCTCCATTTAACCAAGTGGACACAACCAAATGAACAAAATAGAAAACAATATTTAATTTTAAAACTGTTGAATCCTTTATTTAGACAACTGGACAGAAGGTTTAAGCTCAGGCACTGTCCATAATTTGAAGTGAAGTTGAAGTAAAGGTGTCTCTGTTGGAGACGGACCGTGAGGAGGTGTTCAGGGTAAATCCAGAGAGCTGTTGACCTGACAACTGGGTCACACCTCGACCATCAGGGTGTCATTTTTCAGAGTCAGTGAATATGTGTGTGATTTTTCCTCTCCCATCCTGTCCTTCCAGTTCCTTTCCTTTCTTTGTCTTTCTACCAATTTTGTTCTTTCCTCTCCCTCCCCTCTTCCCAAACTGGCCACATGCAGTTTCCATCATTTCCTTCTATTTTTATACCTTTGTGCCGGCATGTTTTTGGGTTGTCCATGCCATTCTTGTGAGCATGATATCTCCAGAACACGTTGAGGGAATTTCTTCACATTTGGCACAAATGTCCCCTTTGAACCAACGATGAACTGGTTGGATTTCGGTGGTCAAAAGTCAATGGTCAAGGTCACTATGATCTCATCTTTCTCATTCTTGTGAATGTGATATCTCAAGAACACCTTAAGAAAATTTCTTTAAATCTGACACAAACGCCTAGCCTGGAAATCCAGACTTAAATCTAGACAGATTTTGAGTCTGGCCCTCACCGATACACCCTTCCTACCCAAGGGGCGGCACTAACTGAGGCATTTAAAATGCTGCCGCACACAACTGGATTGCACGATGGCAAATCAGAGCAAAAAACAAGGTGACGTATTCATTACACTAAGCCCCACTTGTTTGCCGAACAGTGGGGCTAACTGATATATTATGCTTTTGCCGTATGCCGTCAGCAAAACAGCAAAAACTTCCTTCCTGGAAACGAAGGCTTCTAGGGCAGTCTTCTGCTCCTCTCTCAAGGAAAAAGATAAGTGTAGTTGGCTTAGCGTTTCTTTCAAAGCTAAATTGAATGGACGCGGTCCTTCGGCAACTGCCATCTTGGCTGTTTACTTTTTGACTCCTACAGCGCAACTCTGTTGTCATCATGTTACGCGGCCCAGAGCCTGCCTCTGTCAGATAGACTGATCTGATTGGAACAATCGCCGATTCAGCCGGCTCGGCTCATCGGGGCCAGATTCCCATGCAATGCAAATTCAAATTTGCTAGGGGCGGGGCATCTGGATTTCCAGGTTAACAAACGTCCTCTTAGACTGAAGAATGAACTGATTTGAATTTTGTGGTTGACGGTCAAAGGTCAAGGTCAGTGTGACCTCACAAAATATGCTTTTTGCCATAACTCATTCAACGTCATACCTCAGGAACTGAAGAGGAGACATTTGGTCAGATACTGAATTAGTGACACTAATCTTGGGTGTCCATCTTGAAACTGTGCTGATTGTATAGCTTCTCTGTGCTGCTGGGGGAAGATGTGTGTGAAGCATCCATGTTTTCACTGACATGGATGTAAACTGTCAGAGAAACTTGACTGGTTTGCTGAGGCTTACAACTGCAGACTAATAATTCTAGTTTACTATCTTTGCTGTTGTATTTCCCTTTCTATTCTCTCCTTCCTTCCTTCTCTGCCATTTTCCCTACCTTCTGTTTTTCTCTTTCCTCTTCATTTGCTTTGTATCTTTTTTTATTTCATTTCTTTTCTCTAGTTTCTTTCTTTTCCTTCCCTTTCCTTTACTTTATTTTATCCCCCTCCCTTCTCTGTTAATGAACTACATGCACATGTAGCTTTCCTTTTCTTTCCTGCCAGTTTCCTATCTAATCTGTTCTTCTCTTTCATTCTCATTTGCTTCATTTATCCCCTTTCTTAGCTTTCTATTCTCTCCTGCTTGACAACATGAACGATAAACATATGCTAAAACATGATTAATTTAATCTATTTCTGCTTAATTGTATCTATTGTTAACTGTTAAACAGAATTACAGTAACTACACTTTGTCTAAGGGACTGGAATTATTTTAAATCATGTTTTTCTTTTAAAAATAAAACAAACCTACTAAAGAAAAAATATCATATTCCTGTATATAGTACAGTAATGTGTATTTTTTCGTCTCATGTGGTGTAATCTCTGCACTCTGCAGGTCGTCTTTCTCCATCAATTAGGAAATGTGTTGGCATCACAGGCAAAGAGTTGAGTAATGCTGATGATGTCATTGATGCAACCCACAGCTTACAAATCACAACAAAATCATAAATCATCACGCAGATGTCTCCCTCATTCGATTAACACAGTGTCCATATGGCTCACTGTAGTATATCAATCAGCACAATATGCCAGCCGCTCGCTGGCCTCTCCTCCACTGAGACAGGCCTTAATGGAGAACACGCAGTAATACATAAACTCCTCAGGTTTTACACTTTGGAAACGTCTCCTGATATTGCCAGAGCTGTTATTTTCATCACCACAGACTGTCATCTTTTATTTGTTTATCCTGTCAATGTGTCTGCCAGGTTTGTTTTTGACACTTCTCCTGTTTGCCTCCATTTTTTATTTTTTATGGGAATCCAATTTGCAGACACAGCCATTTGCATTTCCTGTCAAGTGAAGCTCTTAGCAACTGCTCAAAGCCTGATCTTGCAGGACTCTGAAGGTAGCAGGAGGTTATGATAATTCACCACACAATGAGGCTGCTGCTGTGAGCCTTATAACACGAGCAGGCCTCAATGGTCCCTCTCTGCATATCAAAAACACAACCGTTTATACACCGCGCAACTGAACTCATCTCATCTCTCATCTGAAGACTCATCCGACCATTATAGTTTTGAAAAGATCTCAGAAATCATGCAAAAAATAATTAAGGTATTCTACGCTGCAAATATGAGCCCTATGCACTAATTATCGCACTGTTGCAAATGTATTCCATCGTGTTTCAAGTTCACTCTATTGATTTCAGTGTTGCACCCTCTTAATAACATTTCTTTTATGTCTGTGTGACCTCATGCATCAGTCTGTCGGTCTCATTTACATTCAGGTCTAAAGCTCCACAAATAACACGATAAAACCTTTGAAGTAGGTGAATATGATTTATTCATTTGAGTTTACCTTTTTGTCCCAACCAGGTATTGAATATCTTTATCTTTAATATCTGTTTTTAAGGAAAATCTGGCCAAAGAGGCACAACGCAAACACACACAATTCATAAACAGACAACAAAGGTCAGTACAAGACTATAAGGGTTTTCTGTATAAGGGTTCAAATAGGTAGAAATATCATATTACTGTGAAGCAGCAGCAGTAAGTTTATTTATAAAGTACTTTTCAAAATAGAAGTAACAAACTCGTAGAGTGTATCTAAGTACGTTTATTTTCCCAGTTACTGTAGTTCTATTTTAAAGGGAACTTTACTATTTACCACTTCCTTCTACTTTATATGTCTACACTACATTTCAGAGTGAAATATTGTACTTTTTACTTTATTTAATACCTCTGGTTACTTTGCAGATTCTGATTATTTATACAAAATATTATCAATAAATAAATTATGATGTATTATTATAGGCTGATATAAGACTTCTAAGAAATCCTGGGGGAATAATTAACAAGCTACCAGCAGTATATATAGTAATAAAAATTAGCTCCAACTTTACCAACTGCAACTTTAAAGTCATAAACACATTAATACATCTTATTTTCAAATGGGTCATTCTGCACAATGAGCACTTTTACTTTTGGTACTTGTGATGCTAATACTTTTGTATTTTATGTAAGTAAAATTCTAAATGCAGGACCTTTACTTGCAACTGAGTATTTCTGCACTATATTGCTGCTTTTACTGAAGGGGTAAGTTCAGTATTTTTCAACCTCAACCTTATTTTCCAATGTTTTTATGTTTAAGTGACTGATGGGAACATCAGTTTTTGAAACTGGTCCAGTATGGAGCGAGAGTGCTGCAGCAGGCAGCTGCAAAATAGGCTGCAATGTAGCTACATGGTGCGTGTTTGCACCGTCAATTTATGTTCAATAAAAGTGCTTGTTTTTGCCAGGCTTAGATTATTAGTCTGAATGTTTGACTACACTGTGAAAATGATCCCTACAGAGACAGACCATTTTGTTAGAGTAAGATCCTTTTTGTTTAACCAGAGACAGCCCTGAAATCGCTATCACCAAACCCACCAGACTCTGTTTAAATTTATCAGTGTACAACACACTTCATTCAGAGTCAACAGAAACAAAATGAAACTTACAAAAGTGGTCTTGGTTCATCTGTCCACTGTTCAAAACAACTTGGGGTTTAGTGTCTTGCTCAAGGTCAAATCTGTTAGTAGACGGAGGGAGACAGAGGGGATCAAACCACTAACCCTAATTACCAGCTAACTCTCTAACTAAACTAACCTACAACCACCCTCTCATTAACTTAACGTTTTGCAACTCGTATACAACCCTTGATGAGGAGTTTTTAGTTTATGATCACAGTTTGTTTCAGTACCACATATATATATATTTTATTTTTTTTAAATCTTGGATTTTTGCGACTCCCAGTGGTCAAAAAAGATGCACCTGCAAAAAGGAATGCCAGCTGTTAAACCCCAACCACAAACACTAAGCCCGCACAAATTTTCACCAAGTTTTTTCCTACAAAAATTTTAAAAAAAGTGCAAATTTGCAATAGCTGCAACCACGCATGTCCCCGCATCCATGCGCTGCCTTTTTTTGCCAACTGGCAGGAACAGTTAATCAGCTTGCTTTTGGCCAATGACCAATCTTTCTACCTGATCTTAGGCAAGTCTATAAATCCATTTGGAATTTGTACACCTTTTGCGATAGGCCAACTACTGCTACTACTGCCAAGACCCCTTTTAGCCAAATGGCATTAACTTTAAGACTTACCTTCACTCACACACACACACACACACACACACACACACACACACATACTTGACCTCAATGCCAAATTTCAGTCTCCTAGGGCAAAAAAGAAGCTATGGAGCTGCTGGCCACAGCTGAAAACATTCATCAGAATAATGTTAAAGATTCTGTAATCACATAAAAGATCTACATGTTGCAGCTTTGGGTCACAAGCCAAAGAGGTTGGGAACGAATGATTTAAAATATATAAATGATAGAGTGGTATGTTTTCCATATTTACAGAAAGTTAATCATGTATACGTTTTATCTGTGACTCTGTAATTGGTCTGCACATCTGCAGATACAGAATTAATAACTCAATACCAAAACAAAAGCTGCCATTCACTTTCCATGTGAATTCACTGGTGGATCCTCACTTGTTCTGGATTGAATGGCTGATGTATACGCCTCATTGTCAATTGAGTGTTGTCTGGTGGGTACTTGAAAATGCATTAACCTACAAACCAGGGGGAATAAGCCAGAGAGGTTCCATGTAAAACCAGTGAACCCATTAAAAGGCCTGATCAGAGCGCTCTGTTTATGAGTGTCTCCACTTCATCCTAATGTAGCTTTTAGATGATGCTAATAGATCACAGGCCGTTGTGATCAGACAAGGTAATGGACCTTTGTCACAGCTTGCTGAGTATGGCTTCAGGGCTACACACACACACACACACACAAACACACACACACACACGCACACACACACACACACATAAACACTCACACATACGCTCACATATACACGTGCACAGACAGACGCTCAAGTGCAAACACAAAAACGCATCTGCATACAAAAGAAACACACACATCCACCCACACACACACACCCACACCCACACACACACACACACACAAACTAGAACAATGACCCTAATTAATAACGATTAGTCCTCTCTCAAACACACTCGCAAAATGTGCAAATGGAACAATAAATATAGCTCTTAAACATGGCTTTTACAAGTGAGCTGAAACAATCTCTACTAATCATTAGTAAACATCAGCCCGATTTGTCATTATTACTCTGTGATGCGTGGAAAGGCAGATAAACCAGGGTCAGGTCTGGCACAGCAAGCAGCTCGTCAAAGTTTAAAGTGAGAATCAAACAGCTCAGAAAGTCCAAAAACAAACTCAGACCAGACAGACAGAAAATCTGTTTCATTTTACCCGGTGGTGGAAAATAACTACGTACATTTACTCAACTACTGTACTGCTCTTAAGTACAGGTTTGAACATCTACCTCCACTGCACTGTATTACTATATTATCATATAAAAAAAACACATCACCCATGTAATGATCATCTTCATATCAGTTACTCAGTGCATGTTACCTTGAATTCCTGAGAAAAAAAACAAAAAAGGCAAACATTCTCCAAGAGATGAAGTCATTTGGGACCATGTTTAACTGCAACACCATATAATTCATTCAATTCCTGTAACTGCGTATCCTGGTATAGGGTTGTGGGAAGGCTGGAGCCTACCCCAGCTGACATTGGGTGAGGTACACCCTCTCCAGGTCACCAGACTATCACAAGGCTTACACATAGAGACAACCTTTCACACTCACTTTCTCACCTATGGGCAATTTAGAGTCACAAATTGACCCAAACTGTGTGTTGGGACTGTTTGTAAACTGAAGCACTGATATAGTTTTTATAACCCGTGGCCCCCATTTACTTTAATCTGTGAAGAATGTTTGCATTGTTTGTTTCTACAGCCAATGTGGAGGCATGCTTGAAAAAACATTTTCTTCACAAATTCACAGTGAGTAATTGTGATATACAAATGGTCACTTTGCAGGTGAAGTATTCCTACAGTATAAGGTCAAATAAGACAAGAAGTCAGGATTGTTTCTGTAATGAGGCCCCTGGAGATGCTGTTTGAAAGCTCCAGAAAAAAGGCAAAAAAAAATACAGAAGTGTGGAGCTTGAGTCTTTTTCTTGTTTGGTGATGAAATTATTTTTTCAAAGGTCAAGAATGAAGATTTTGGTTTAGTCTGGATTTAAACAAGACTTGTCAAAATCAGAATCTGGAGTTCCTTGTGCCTGCGGCTGTTCACAAGATACTTTTTAAAAGGGAACGTACCATGAATTAGGGTGTGTAAAAAAATATTTCTATTTGTCATGTTTAATGTCATCCCCATTAGTCCTAAATGTCCCTTTTGAGAGTACTTTTATCCTCTTTTATGAAACATTGAATGGTTTCTAGCCTTCAGGCCTCCTCTGATCTCTTATCAATGACACAAGCTGAAAAAGTAAAAGTCATCTGAACTCCACATGATGCAGCCTGAGACAAGCGGCTGCACATCAGACACTGACATGGTGTGCATAGAATTAAAAGAATTAGCAGTTAATCGAGTACTTCATTAATAATTTAAGTTATTTGTCAACCAAAACTGCATTTTGTTTTGCTTCTCAGCTTCTCAAACATAGAAATGTGTTGCTTTTTTATGTTTTGTATCACTATAAACTTAATTTCTTTTGGTTTTTAACACAACAGCCAAATTGGAGATATCACCGTGGGCACAATTTTAAAGACATTTTACTTAATCAAGCTGAAAAATAATCTATGGACTAATTAAAAATGCTATTGTTATTTAAGGTCGTAGCTGGGAGTCAACAGAAACATTGTGAGGTAGTGGGACAACATTAGATGTTATTGAAATTAAAATGAAAACAAAATATACCTAAATATCACCAAAGGAGATCAATGGGTGTGAAAGTGCAGCTGTTTGTGCAGCTTTTAACACATTAAGTCTGTTGTTTGTTTCTTGTATGTGAAATTTTTATGTGGTTTCTTTTAACTTCTGTTGTATTTTCAGTCTGTTTCTTCTTTCATTTGAAACTCTTTATGCTGCTGGCTTGGCCAGGACACCCTTGCAAAAGAAACTTGGAATCTCAATTGAAGTATTTCCTGGTAAAATAAAAGTTAAACAAAATAAATGAAATGAAAAATCACAAAGAAAATTATTTTTTCACCTTCTCTGATTGGTAAAAATGCAGCTTTTATTCAAACAGTAGCTGCTGTGACTCTGTATGTCTGTCCCTAAAATCGTCCCCCATCAGTGAGCCGACCATCAGAGCATCACTTCTGACAAACAGCTTATTGTTTTAGCCCAGAGAGACGGAGAGAGGGAGCACACAGTGGTGATAGTGGTGATAGTGGGTAATAGGGGACATAAAAAAAAATAATGATTAGCCTACTATGTAAATGGCAATTAAAGGACACTAAGTGCTGGAGGCGTTGTCCTTGCATTTCACGGTTGGTTTTGATAGGAACACACCCAGCTGCTGAAAGCCTCTGGCCTCTGACACTCATTTGTCAAAATGAGACAGAGGGGGGAAAAATCTGGCACTATGCATTAGATCAATTAAATTTAACGGGAAAAAGAAGTGATCAGAGCAATTAGGTCACAAGCCAAACTGTATGTATACATGACCAAATAAATGACTTTCTTTGCTAAACTTTTGAGCCCACTCCACACATCCCGGACAAAACACTGATAAATGATGGAGATGGTCAACAGAGTGCTGCGGTGTGCTGCTGAAAATGAGCATCATTTGTTTTACTTTAACTCAAAGGGCTCTCAGAGTAATTGAAGAGCTGTGTGAACTCGGAGATGACGAAGGCAAGGGAGAAGAGGAAGAAGAGAGAAAAGGACAACACACAGCTGTGGATGCACAGCAGTTGTCTAAACTCTTACTGATTTATCTCCTCAGACAGTTAAACACAGGCAGAGGAGGGAAATTGGAGATGATTTGCATAGAAGCGCACTGCCACCTAGTGAGAGCTCATATGCAAAACCACAGAAATAAGAGCAGAAAAGACATCAGGTTTAATCTTACTCCTTACTCACTGCTGGATGATAAAAGTTATAATGATAGAAAAAACATCTTTTATAAAACAAAACCACAAAGTGCTTTACAGATGAACAAAAATTAAATGAAATTATTAAGAGAAAGAGGTTTGATCCAAAAAGATGGGCCAAAATGATCAGTTAACAACCTATTTTCTTGGAATGAAATGTTTAAAAGCACAGAATGGATAAATTAAAGGTCAGTCAGTTTCTTGGGGATCACTTTTTATATGGAGATCAAAAAATCAAGCCTGTTGAATTTTCGAGGAACTGTGATCGATTTATAATTTTGTATTTGGTGTAATGTGGTAATTTTGGTTCTTTTCTGTTCCCTTATGTTAAACCAATGAGATGAGCTTGTTTGTTTGTTGCGTTTATGTGTTATATTGTGTATAAGTATGTATGACTGCATGTGTGTGGACCCCAGGAAGAATAGCTGATGGGGATGCGTATGAAGACAGACAGACCAGTTAATGCAGAAATGCATTAATAAAAAATGAGCCTTTAGTATAGATTTAATGGAAGTCTCCAACATTGAAAGACTAACTTCAGAAACTCTGGAGGCCTTGAGAGCAAATATCCCTCAGTTTTTAGTCTCAGCCAGAGACTGTTAGCAGAGTTATATCTACATATTACAAGAAAGACAGTAAATATTTAATTAAAACACCTTAAATGTAACAATGTAGCCACTTATTGTCCTCTACATAGGCTTTAAAAGTTATTTTTTCTGCTCCTTTAACAAGCTCTTCATTGCAGCGCCTGGTTTCACAACCAGTGTTGGATAATGTGGAGATTTTATTATTTCCATTAAAATAAGATAGAATGAGGTGTTTCTTGGACTCATGTCAGTAAGTATTATCTGTTTTATCAAATGAAGAGGACTTACAGCATCTAACCTCTTTGAAAGGTTAGTTCACCCAATGAACTGACCCTCTACGGCACTAAGGTGAGGTCCTGACTTTCTAAAGCGGTAGCATCCTGGTGCCAGACCATAGAAGCCAACCTGGACTTGTTCGCAAAATCCCAATGCTTCGTCAGGGGCCCTCGGCATCAGACATCAACACACTGAGGCACCCTTTCATGGTGGTACAAGATGCACCGGGCAGCTGCACTTTTTGACGCTACAACTGCTGTATTATAAAAAGTGAGGCAGTCTCTAGAGGAGACAGTAGGGGAGGTGCGTGAGTCAAAAAACCTTCAGACTTTCACCAGCTGTCCGTTTCCTGTGTGAAACAAAAAGTCAATACGTCAATACGTGTAGCACACTACACTAGTGAAACAAGTTGCATAAATCTAGAGTACATTACTAAAAAAAAATATTTATTTTAAGACCACAATGTTTTTTTTCTAAACCTGACGATGTGATATTTGAAAAGACACTGTATATATTTAACAAGCAGAAACTGTACATTTCCAGTGTAAACAGAAGTTTACTTTGAAAAGACATATTGCATGTAATGAGCAGAAATTGACACACCATCCCTGAGCCTCCAAAACTGATGCTAGAGGGGCACCAAGAGCCTCATAATCGGGGCGTCGGTGGCTTAGTGGTTGGAGCAGACGCCCCAAGTACAAGGCTGTTGCTGCAGCGGCCCGGGTTCGAATCCAGCCTGTGGCCCTTTGCTGCATGTCATCCCCCCCCTCTCTCCCTCTTTCACACTTACCTGTCCTGTCCAATAAAGGCAAAAATATCTTTAAAAAAGAGCCTCATAGTCTGACCTGTAGGACCACTGACCAAGCGTCTGTATTTGAGTAGTTATAGTCGACACATCCAGGACAAAGCTGCGAAAACTGTGGATGCAGTGCCTAAAAAACACAGATAAAGCGCGGTGAAACGTCAAGCAGACAAAGCTGGGGTTAACTTTTACTTTTGCTAGCGATACAGTTTACAAATTCCCTCATATTACTGTATACCTTTAAAGCACTGAAAAACATCCTTTAAATCATTTAACAGTGACATGTCTTTCCAGAAACAACAGACAAATGTGACTCTGGACAGGTCACAGAAGTAGTTTTTGGTTATTGTGCAAAATTGTCTTAGGTTTCACCTCTGAATTTTAAAAATAATAAAAGAAAAATTAAGAACAACCTGAGCAAATAAAACTACACCTATGTGGCTAGATATCACTATAAGTCTGACCATTTTTGTTTTGTGATTTGGGCGAACTGTCCCTTTAAGCTGTCAGCACCTCATCACACTGGCCCTGAGACTTGACCTCTGGGTGAAACAGGAAAGAGGTCTTTGTTCCCACCAGTGGGGACCCGTAATGAAGTGGACTGAGTTCTACCAGCAGCTCCTCTCTGGTGATCTCAGTGTGGACAAGAGCAGCGATCTGGACGTGAAGTCGCACTTCATTTCATTTTTCCACGCCGATGAGATCTAGGGCTGTTATCTGATGAAACTGAACAACCATTACTAAGCGAATAAAGCTCTTTTGAGCGCTCCCTAACAGAAATCCAGCACGTTCCCACCTCTTTGTCCACCGTTTTGAATTCATTGGCCCCCACTCGACAAGATGATAGGAATAATCTTGCCAAGTGAGATTGACAGTTCATTTCAGAAATCAATATTTACAATTTACTTCTTTCAAAGTTCATTCTGGGAGAGGGCTCCATATTATCCACCTCCCAAATAAGCTGATCATATCTCCGCCGGCCCTGGAATGAGTTTCCTACCCAAAATGTGTCGGGTTTTTTTCCCTCCTCCTCCCTCTCTCTCCCTCTCAGAAATCAATGTCTGCGTTTGTGCGCTTTAATCTGGCCTCTGATGACAGTAAATCTTTATCTGTTTCTGGGCGAGCAGCAGTGAGCGGCTGACACCATTTCCCATCAGAACAAAGAGCCAGGCCTGTGTGGACTCTGGGAGATACATGGGGCTCTAATGTGGCTGGACATGTTTCAGCAGGGCCATTAATCAGAGAGGGTGACAGCCAGACCTGCTGTGGCTGTCGTCAGCCCAGAGAGCTGCACCGTACACTCAGAAAACTGAGGAGTCCAGGGCAGGTGGATAGAGATCAAACCTCAGGCCCTCTGTCACAACGTGGGCCAAGATAATTCTATCTCAAAACCTGTGCAAAGTTTTTACTCGATGAAATATCTCTCATACACCAGGATTACAAATATATGGAGAAGGAACTTGAGGTTCAGTCGGAAAAAAGGGAATTCGAAGCTTATAATAATCTCAGAGAGAGCAAAGAGCACTCCTGTGCTTTTCATGCAAATGCACATGGGAAATGATATTCACAATAGCTCAAAAGCTCTAAAAACATAAAAGCTCTGCAGATTCAGCACATCACAAGACCAATTAAGAAATCAAAATATGGAAATATACTTATATAAAAAGTTATAATGTTGCACATTGGCCATATTAAAGCTATAGTGCGTAACTTCTACAGGTCCGTAAATGTCCGTTTCACCCAAGCCACTACTAGAGGAGATGACACAATGCTGATTAAGCTGATCGGTTCCTCTAACATCTCGCAGTATTTTTCAATATATATCATTTTTAGTATGCGTGTCGACCAGCGACATTCCCGCGCTGGCACACAGGAAATGCTTCCTCACAACAAGAAGGGAGGGGGAGAAAGAGCGGAGAGTGTCATAGCAAGAGGTAGAGCGCAGGTAGAAAGAGAAAGCAACATGGCGGAGAAGCGGCCAAGACACGGTTCAGAAGTGGATCCTACCACAAAGGCAAGTGTTACTCTGTGTACGGTGTGTGGTGACTGGTGAGTGCTACTCTGTGTACACGGTGTGTGGCGAGTGTTACTCTGTGTACATGGAAGTGCTGCCGGCTTATTAGTTGTAATAACGTATTATCCACTGGGAGGCGAAGAAATTACGCACTATAGCTTTAAAGCCCCTGAAAATCTGGCTTCAAATCTTAAGTACTTCTTAGTAATTTTAAAGTGGCTCTCTGCAAAATTCAGAGCGGAAAAGTTGTCTGCAGACTGTTCTCAACATGGAGGTAGCAGAGCCAGCGGCTAGCAGCTAAAGTTAAAATTAACATTTATCAGCGGCAACAGTGCAGAAAGAGTTAAATACCAAACAGTGGTTTGCTGCTATATTAATGCTCTAAATGTTGCAGAACCTTTAAATATTCACAACTAAATAAGAAACAACTGATGTTTAAACAAGCCTTAGAGAGGCCCTGAGGCTTTACTTAGACACAGCTGAATGGTAATATCAGCATGCTATATTCCCACAGTCAAAATCCTAACATGCTGATGTCTAGCAGGTAATGCTTACCATGTTAGCCACCTTAGATTAGCATGTTAGCATGCAAACATGTGGTACTTAGCACTAAACACAAGGCTACAGCTGAGGCCAATTAAGATTTTTTGGTCATAAACCAAAGTATTGGACAAATTAAAATTTTGTGGCAATCCATCCAACAGTTAGTCGTGCTGTTAGCATGGCTACAAAATGAGCGTAGTACAGAAAAAATCAGGGACTGAAATTTTGCATATTCTCCCTGTGTGAGCGTGGGTTTTCTCCGGGTACTCCGGTTTCCTCCCACAGTCCAGAGAGATGCAGGTTAATTGGTGATTCTGAACTGCCCGTAGGTGTGAATGTGAGTGTGAATGGTTGTCTGTCTCTATGTGTCAGCTCTGTGATAGTCTGGTGACCTGTCCAGGGTGTACCTTGCCTCTCACCCAATGTCAGCTGGGATAGACTCCCCGCCCTCAAGAGGATAAGCGGTTACGGAAATGGATGGATGCATGTTATAAGTAATAAAGGGGAAGGAGCCAGCCTCAAATCCACACAGAGAATCTCTCCAGTGTTTCAGACTCTGAAGATCACAGAAAGGAGTTTGACCTTGGCTCTGTGGGAAACGCCTCCAGGGCCAGCATCCAGATCATCCCTACAGTAACCCTTCAACTTAGAGATAAAGTCAAGTGCTCAGCTGCGCTATCCAATAATCCTTGGCTTAGCCTGCCAGTAGATGATTTGGAAATCTCTTACACGGTTACCATCACGCAGCTTCCAACACCCCAAAAGATAGACCTGCAAAGAGATATTACTGGGAAACTGTCACCAAGACAGACCCTACATCCACATCAAACTCTATATATATAGAGTTTGATGGTGATATATTATATTATATATAATGCTCATAACAAAATCCAAATCAAACCCTGAGAATGAAGGCTAGTGTATTTTGTGAGTATTCAGACGAGCTCACAGGTTTTTCTCCATATACAGAGCAACTTGATCTCTGTGTACATGACACTAAAAATGTAAATTCTGACTGCTGAGGCTTAACGAGTAGGGATGGACATTATGGAGTATCAAATATTACAGTATTTTTTATACCACAGAAAAGGCCTACCTTGATATCGGTACTGCTACAATATTGTGGGGTTGACTATTGGTGCGTCCGCAAAATATTTACACAATGAGATTTTTGATAAATAATCATCAATAATGTGGTTCGGACTTTTCTGGTATCAATGTGCATTTGCTGCTGTAAAATAAGATCTTTATTTGATGCTGACATTTATATCATACCATTAACATTATCATTACAAATATCTTCAAAAACACAGTTAAAGGAGGAAGCCATATTTATTTTGGGGAAAAGTCTTGAGCCACAAAAACATCACATAATCCACACAAACCATCACAAGTTACTCTGAGAACCCTCCAGTGAAGTCCTGTGATGATTCATAACCTCCTCTGTATTATTAACACCACCTCCAGCACTGAAAGAATGGACTGCAGTAATATTTATTATTCAGCAGATTTATGACCCGCACCTCCACCCCCCCACGTACCAAACAAGGCTGAAGTAGCCCACTGCTCCATTCATTGTGGCTCCGCGGGGAATTATTGGGTGGTAATCTATTGTTAAACAGCTTTTAGAGTGATGGATGAAAACAGCCGCAACCTACACACAATCAATTCATATCTAATTAGCCCGTATTATTTATGACACTCTCAATAGGCAGGGTGGGAGTCTCAGGGGAGGGATAGAGACCTCAGCTGCCACAGAGGGAAATGAGAAATGGGAGAGGTTATCAGGCTGTGGTATTGATTAGCATAGAAGATCTAGAAATTAATTTCCCACCGGTGGGGGGAGAAATCAAGGCCGATTTAGACAACACAGACAGGGAAACCATAGTTCGACCAAAATCACACAAGAAGACAAAGTAGCTGGATATCATTTCTGGAAGGAAGTTGGAATTTGTTGTTGTTGTTGTTGTTGTTGTTTGTTATTTTTTAAGCTTTGAGTACCAGAAATCAACTGACTTTGGACTTCATTTACACAAACACACAATTTTTTGTATAGAAACTGATTTAAAGACATGACACCTATAAGTATTTTTTTTAAAATGTGTCGGAAAGAGAGACAAAAACCCAGTGCAAGGAAGCCCGAATGAATAAGAAAAGAAAGAAAGAAAGAAATGGAAAAAAAGGTGCAAAAAGAGAAAGAAAGAAATGATGTTCAATACTTGTCTAAGCCTGACATCTGCTGTTAAACTCAGGTTATAACAGCTTTGACAAAAAAAAAAAAATCTATCAAATGTCTTTGTGTCTTTGCATCATCCAGACTCAGAGTATCATACCCAAGTAAAGACACTGTTATTTTAAATACATTTTACTCAAGTAAAAGTAGCCTGCTGTTACTCTTTTAGAAAGACATTTTACTCTAGTAAAAGTATTGTTACTTTAAGGACATTGTACTCAAGTAAAAGTGAGAGGCCTTCTGTGTAAAAATGTAAAAGTGAAATGTAGGTCAGTTTAAATGTACTAAAAGACTGCATTAGATGTCAACATACACACAAGTGGAACAACATCACAACAAAGAGCCCTTATGTTCTAACTAGCAGATCTCAAAGGGAACTTTGCAGCCACAACTTATTATCAGCTATAAATGTACAACTGCCTTCCGTAGTGCACTTTCATTAGAATAAACAAGTGGAAAAAGAAAACTCAGAGAATTAAACAAAAATGAATATAAAAAAGTCTATGGACACTGCAGTGGTTGCAGCAAGCATTACGAATCAAACAGGGGACGCTTCTTTATATAATCTACAGCAGAGTAAAACATCGCCAAAGCACAAACAAAAAACAGAGATAAGGGATCACATACTATATACTTTGGTTTCCTATTTTACAGTTATGTAAAACTGTATATTATCTGATGTGCATAGACCAACACCAGTACAGTTGACATTTTGAGTTCCACAGCAATCCTGTTTGTGTTGCCCTGGTTCGTACAAAGATAATGTACTAACAACTTTAATTCAAAGGAGAACATTGGCTGTAAGGAACAAAACATTTATTGGGTACAAATGTTGTTGAGTTAAGGGGGGATTTGTGATTACCTATGGAACCCATTTTCATTAGATATCTCAGGGTGAGAGTTCAAGGGAATGGCCAGAGTTGGGTAAGGGTTACTTTAAAAGTAATCAAAGTACTTTACTGTGTTACTTTTTTAAAAAGTAACCAGTTACTTTACTGTGTTACTCCCTGAGTAAAGTAACTCAAGTACTTTTAAAGTACAGTACAGGCCAAAAGTTTGGACATACCTTCTCATTCAATGCGTTTTCTTTACTTTCATGACTATTTACATTGTAGATTCTCACTGAAGGCATCAAAACTATGAATGAACACATGTGGAGTTATGTACTTAACAAAAAAAGGTGAAATAACTGAAAACATGTTTTATATTCTAGTTTCTCCAAAATAGCCACCCTTTGCTCTGATTACTGCTTTGCACACTCTTGGCATTCTCTCCATGAGCTTCAAGAGGTAGTCACCTGAAATGGTTTTCCAACAGTCTTGAAGGAGTTCCCAGAGGTGTTTAGCACTTGTTGGCCCCTTTGCCTTCACTCTGCGGTCCAGCTCACCCCAAACCATTTCAACTGGGTTCAGGTCCGGTGACTGTGGAGGCCAGGTCATCTGCCGCAGCACTCCATCACTCTCCTTCTTGGTCAAATAGCCCTTACACAGCCTGGAGGTGTGTTTGGGGTCATTGTCCTGTTGAAAAATAAATGATCGTCCAACTAAACGCAAACCGGATGGGATGGCATGTCGCTGCAGGATGCTGTGGTAGCCATGCTGGTTCAGTGTGCCTTCAATTTTGAATAAATCCCCAACAGTGTCACCAGCAAAACACCCCCACACCATCACACCTCCTCCTCCATGCTTCACAGTGGGAACCAGGCATGTGGAATCCATCCGTTCACCTTTTCTGCGTCTCACAAAGACACGGCAGTTGGAACCAAAGATCTCAAATTTGGACTCATCAGACCAAAGCACAGATTTCCACTGGTCTAATGTCCATTCCTTGTGTTTCTTGGCCCAAACAAATCTCTTCTGCTTGTTGCCTCTCCTTAGCAGTGGTTTCCTAGCAGCTATTTGACCATGAAGGCCTGATTGGCGCAGTCTCCTCTTAACAGTTGTTCTAGAGATGGGTCTGCTGCTAGAACTCTGTGTGGCATTCATCTGGTCTCTGATCTGAGCTGCTGTTAACTTGCGATTTCTGAGGCTGGTGACTCGGATGAACTTATCCTCAGAAGCAGAGGTGACTCTTGGTCTTCCTTTCCTGGGTCGGTCCTCATGTGTGCCAGTTTCGTTGTAGCGCTTGATGGTTTTTGCGACTCCACTTGGGGACACATTTAAAGTTTTTGCAATTTTCCGGACTGACTGACCTTCATTTCTTAAAGTAATGATGGCCACTCGTTTTTCTTTAGTTAGCTGATTGGTTCTTGCCATAATATGAATTTTAACAGTTGTCCAATAGGGCTGTCGGCTGTGTATTAACCTGACTTCTGCACAACACAACTGATGGTCCCAACCCCATTGATAAAGCAAGAAATTCCACTAATTAACCCTGATAAGGCACACCTGTGAAGTGGAAACCATTTCAGGTGACTACCTCTTGAAGCTCATCGAGAGAACGCCAAGAGTGTGCAAAGCAGTAATCAGAGCAAAGGGTGGCTATTTTGAAGAAACTAGAATATAAAACATGTTTTCAGTTATTTCACCTTTTTTTGTTAAGTACATAACTCCACATGTGTTCATTCATAGTTTTGATGCCTTCAGTGAGAATCTACAATGTAAATAGTCATGAAAATAAAGAAAACACATTGAATGAGAAGGTGTGTCCAAACTTTTGGCCTGTACTGTACTTCCAACATTACTCCCTGAGAAAAGTAACTCAAGCACTTTTAAAGTACTTTTGAGTATTCTACATTTCCTATTGGGCAATGGACCACAGGGCGCTAAGCCTACATTTTTTTG
The DNA here is from genome assembly GCF_041903045.1 of Epinephelus lanceolatus. Taxonomy (NCBI): domain Eukaryota; kingdom Metazoa; phylum Chordata; class Actinopteri; order Perciformes; family Serranidae; genus Epinephelus; species Epinephelus lanceolatus. The sequence continues at coordinate 28,460,447 of NC_135749.1, read as the reverse complement.
TCTCCAAAATTAAAGTTATGGACCACTTGCCCTTCACTGAGATCCAGTTCTCCCATCACAGCCGTCACTTTGACCAGTAGAAACAACCCAACTTGGCTGTGGAGGATACAGTAGCCTGGATGTTTTACATACACTTCAAATGTAGCTCCTGCCATCTGCTGACGCTTTTAGGTGACTACAACAACATGTCGGCTGGCACATGAACAGACACAGTGACTGAAATAATAGTGAAAGTAATAAAAATAGGACAAGAATAACCCGATGACATCACACACGCCGTGAAAGACGACTGGGGATAATTGGTGAGTACCATCGTGTAGTGTGTCATGTCTGACGGCCAAGTCACGGCACGATTGTATGACTCCACAATCGTGTAATGTGACATGGTGACTTTCAGAACGGGTAGAAAAGTCATGTAGCGTGTACCAGGCATAATGCAAGTGCTGAGTCTGACCTGTCTGTCAGCAAGTCCTTCTCCACCTGTTTTTTAGACTCCACCATAGACTATTGCAGCATTTCTCCGACCACGTAGCAAGCCACAAGCATCAGAGTGAATGTTAACAGTCTACATATATACTTCCTACTGAAAAGAATTAAGTCAGATGTAAAACCTTTGTAATCACCAACATTTTTGATTAGTAACTGTAATTTATTTACATAATTTTCCCCAGTAACTATAGCTGATTACAGTAACATTTATTTTGTAATTTAATTATTACTGTAACTAGTTATTCCCCTATCAGGAGGACCATGCCCCCCTCTGGCCCCCTCTTGAGGGCGCCACTGAAGCCTCATCTGTACAGTAAGTTACAACATAAAGTCAGCTTGTACTCACCAGTATGAACCTCACTCTGTGTCTCGTGCACCATGACGTCCTCCTCAGTCTGCTCCAGCCAGGTTCAACCTCTCTGCTCTTTCACCCTCAAAGCAAAATAAAACCAGTCCACTCAGCCTCTCAGATCTGTCCCAGTATAACCAGTTCACACTCTGCATCTGTTCCAATATAACCAGCCAAATTCTCACTGACTGTAAAAGTTCCTCAGATAAAGCAGGACTAAGCCAGAGCAGAGAGTCCAGAGCATGCTAACATTTTAGCACCCAGCATCACCTGCCTGTAGCCTACCTGTTGGCAACATCATGGGTGTGTTTGATTTCAGTCACTTAGCTTGCAGGGCAGGTGGTGCATTATTAAGGTAGGTTAGATACATTTTTTAACTACACTGGTACAACAATGATAACCATAACTATAAATACATCATCCTTCATGTTTTTGCATTGTTGTGCATTTTTGTGGGCTACTGCTGAAAAGTGAAGGAAGTCCCAGCCGAGTGCGACCTCTGCTGCCCCCCTGCGGCCGCAGAGATACCTGCAGCTTCAGACAGACAGGAGAATAGACAGACAGGTGTACAGATACATAGGTGACAGTTGTACAGACAGACAGGTGAACAGAGAGACAGGTGAACAAGCTTCTTCTCTGTTGCAGCTGCTGATTCATCTCCTTTCTTTTGTTCCACTCAGACAGTTAATTCTGACATTTCCAGTCACCTTTTTTAGAAATAAAATCATGCAACCTGACATAAAAATGTTACAGTAACAACGAGAGTGGGTGTAATTTCACCCCTAATAGTCTCAGGGACCAAAATGAACCAAGTTTCAAGGAATAAAAGAAAAATAATTCCCTTCAAAAAAGCAGCACAGTAATGAACATGACCTTTAATATAAAATCATCTCTGAGTGACCAAAAGCCAAACTACCTTTTCATTGTTTCCCCCTGTGGTGCTGCCTCATGGAAAATGACATTTAAGTAGATTATATAACAGAGTTCTTTATGCAGACATGAGTGAAATATAATGAGGAATCAGACTTGTTGCTTTAGACTTATCTACACTGATAGAATCATAACTGACAAATGCAAAATGTTTTTAAAATCACAAAAAAGAGAAATCATCATCATCGTCTGCTTCATCTCACTGTGCTAAAAGATTCCACAAAGTAAATAAAGGTTCTGTATCTCAGATATTGTGACTCACACCATTTAATAGTTTCTCCCATGGTGCTGTGAAACTAATAACTGACTGAACAAATTAATACATGAACACAGCAGAAATGAAAAACAGAGTTTGAAACACATTTTGTCATGCGTATACACTATTTTTCTTCTGTAGTGAGTGATAGAAGAGGCAGGTTTTTACATGAATTATCTGTCAGAGTAATTTCTTGTGACTGAGAGTAAGGTGAGTGAGGTTATTTAAAACCATAAACCTGCTCAAAATTATGGAAAATATGGAGCCATGCAGGCTTGCCCTGTTAACTGTGAATGCATTAGGAGATTGATATATGTATTATTTCATATAATTGTTTATTGATATCAAGAAATGTGTTCAACATGGTGAAACACAGGACATTTAGGTGGTTCCAATTTAAATTTCCAAAACATTTTCAGTCAGATTAAATTAAAATAGTAAATGTAAGGCCTGATTAAAATGTCCTATTGGAGGCCTCATTCACTAATTTCTCTATAATTTCAAGCTCACCACTAACTAGGGGACAGCAGGGCCTGTTGGGACAGGGGGACAGCTGGGACAGTCTATCAAGTTGGAAAGTAGCTATGTCTGTGCCACCATGCTCACACTGAGCTACACACTTTTCACTTTCAACCACAAAGTGGACACCATACTGTTTTGTAGTGATGCCACATACAAAAAAACATATTGTTGGACAGCTGGTGTTAGTGTTAGCTGTCTGGGTTTCCTATACTTGTCACAAATCAACAAAAAGGACACAAAAACAAAACAAAGGTGTTTCCTATGTGAGTTATTTTATTAACTTCATTTAACATGTAGTCCACGAGTCATGTTTAGCCTGGGATTTAGACTGCTAAAGTAAATGGTATGTTAATAAAATGTTTAAATCAAACTATTTTAAGGTGTGTTTAGCCTAGTAAGAGATAGAAAAAATCTGAATCTGAATTAAGCAATGTAAAAAAAAAAAAAAAAAAAAGGCTTGAACTTCATGTAGGCCTTGACTTCAACCCCTGAGAATAATTTGAAAGTTGCTAACTCTCAGGTTGTTACTTTTTTCTTCAAAATGAAATGAACCCCCAAAAAATACAGTACTTTGTTTTAACTCAGAGACGTATGTAAACAAGTGACATTGGTGTTCAAATTTAGACTGCATTTTTTTTTTTTTTTCAATTAAATTATTTTTGTTTGTTTTGTTTTCATTGATTTTCTTTGGGGTTTTTGTTTATTTTTTACTTTTGCTTTTTTCCAGCCCAGAACAAGTTACTGCTGAAAGAATCCGTGAGTAATGAAAGATTATTTTGTGTCAATAAAAAAGTGTTTCAACCTACCAAGCTCTCCCGAGAATGTAAAGTAGTGCCGATTGTACTAGAGGAAAAGGTGAATATCATCTCATATTGTAATAAAGTTATTTTGTTCCATTATTTTTTATGTTTTTAAATGTAGTTTTTCAAACCGGCATTGTGAGCTAAATTCATCAGAGGAACTAGGAAAAGAACCATAACAAGAACCATAAAAAACATCAATTTTGCTTCATGTATTGTTAAAATCCAAGTTTTGTCACTTACATGTTTAATATCTTTATTTAGATGTATTAAAGAGAAACACATTTGAATTTCTAACACAAAAATTCAAGAAAACATCACATCAAAAATCCAACAGAGACATGTTTGTGTCATGATTCTACTGCTTGTGTGAACATTTTACTGTAAACAGAAACATGACAGCTCCTCTTCAGTATTTACAAGTCCTTTTGAGTGTCTGTTTGCTTTAAATAACAGCAGGATGTCTCATGCAACACAGAATATTAAACTTATGTTCTCTACCTGCATTAAAGACACACCTCTCCAGACATCCTGTACACTGTTTCTTTACAGTAAATCTCATTTTCATACATGAAATCCTCTCATGCTTTGCATAAATGCTAATTTTTACATACAAATCCCTTCCTCTCTTTTCTGAGAGAGTATAAAAGGCTATGCTGCTCCGCTTTCCATTGTAACATACAGTATATAGTATAATGGCTGCAGGGGGTGGAGAGGAACATGCAGCATTACCTTTTTGCAAAAGTCATCTTGATTAAATTCAGCCTTGGGGATAAACAGGAAACAATATGTGATATGTGCTGATCAGAGAGACAGGTAAACCAGCTCTGGTAAAACTGATTACATCCGAACAAACTGTACTATATCATGGATTACAGCTGTGGCTCATGCATGAAGAGTAAATAATTGATTTGTTTGCAAATGTATGTATTCATCTGTTTGTATAATTCATTCATGGTATATTTAGAAGACTAACAGCGCAAGTGAAACGTTTTATAGTTCAGACACTAAATCAGAGCGTCCTATCAACAGAAATGGGAAAAACCAAAAGCATACAGTAGTTTTGAAATATGCATCTGTGTGTGTGACTGTGGTTTGGGTTGTAGTAAAGAGACATAGGACAAAACTGCTGCCATGTTATAAACCTTTCCCAGCAGACATGGGAGAGAATCTGCTGAAAACCACTAATGAAGATCAGATGATATTGACTTTACAGACTAATTTTCTCTTTTGTGAACAGTCTTTGGTAGCTCAGGTGTGAGGAGCTTTATTTATCCTTCACGTTTTGTCTTTGAGTTATCTGCAACAATATTTAAGTGCTGTATTATCATCTACATGTACATGATGTTCTCTGGTATAGAGCCAACATACAGTATGTACATAGTGACTCAACCTACAGATAGAACAAACAATCAGACTCTGGTCTCCTGATGATCTCTATATGGGAAGAGAATAATGCCTTTGTGTTCCAATAGACCTGAATAAAAGAGAAAGTAACTGCATGTATCAGTTTGAAACTGGAGGTGATGAATTCCTTGTAATCTGACTGTATACAGAACAAAGAGGTTGAGTACATCATGGGCAGCTTAACTGTGGCTACCTCCGCTACTTTTCCATGCTTGACCATGGCCTATAGCTCAGTGGTGCTAGATGAGCGAGCAGTAGATGCACACGTCCTTCTGCATGGTGATAGTTCCATTATATTGGAGAGAAGGCAGTTGATATCTCCAACCATAGGCGTTTCTAGCCCATTTTTGGGGGCGCTGAAGCACCCCTAAATTGAATCCCAGCACCCCTAAAATTTGAGAGATTTTTTTAAATTATTTTTCTTACTGTATGTCCTTTTTTAACAAGCTAGAAAAGTGTCAAAACCATACAGTAATGTTTTAACAGCAAAAATACAGCCCCCCCCCCCCCCTTGCCTCAAAAATGGTTTGATCCACCCCATCCCTCCCACCTTTCCCCGACTCGGGCTCTGAGCGCTCTACCTGCACAGAGTAATGCACTGCCGTCCAGAGTGGTTGATAATGGTGTAAGTACCTGGCTTAAACCAAGATATGTGGCACATTTCTTAACTTCTACCACTCAATACCAACACATTATTATCATTACCAGTCCTCATTTTTGCTGCATTTAATCGTAGGTCACTGTTTATGTTGTTAGGTAGGAGTTAGTTGACGTTTTTTCTAGCTAGGAAACGTTACAGGTGGTCAGTACCACTGTCCTCTGTTTGAATTGGAATGGGAGAAGCTAGCTGTTGTGTCATGTGCATGTGTTAATATTAAAGCCAAGGTGCTACTGACTAGCTAACTGACTGGATGCCCATTAACATTGTAACTCCTATTGTGAGTATTTATTATTATTATTTTGTAGATTTCAAGCACTTTTCTTTTTTATAAGTGTATTTTTATTTATGTATTTGTATTATATATAATGAAGACAAGAAGGAAAAAGGCAGAGACAAACACTGAAAAAGTCAGTTACTGTAAATGTGTTAATGTTACATGTTGTGCATTTCATTTCAAATAAAAGTCCAAAAAATAAGTCCAAGGTCCATTTTTGGTATTTTTGGTACTCACTATAGGGGGCTGGTTTACTCCAGAAACATACATACTGTTTATGTGTATGTTGAGGAGCTGCTGTATCAAAATGAGTTGTCTTGAGTTGTGCTCAGCACCCCTAAACCTCTGGTCCTAGAATCGCCCCTGTCTCCAACATTCAGCAGCTAACGCCAAAACAATCTAGAACGATAGATAGCACTACAGGTAAAAGAAAAAAAATATGTACTTATGTTTTTGGAGTGAAATGTCCCTTTAACCATATGGTATATACCATATTGTAGAAAACAATGATTTTATAAATGTTGGCATTGAACATAATGTTTGAAAGATCTCATCGATATGTTTGTGTCTGCCAATAGGAATGAAGTTTCAGTACAGTTTGCCCACTAGAGGGACATTGAGAAGTTCCTTTTTTTTAATTAAGAAAAAGTGTTAAAGTTAAGTAACATTTTCGGTGGTGTAGTGGTTAGCACTGTCGCCTCACAGCAAAAAGGTTCCTGGTTCGAACTCAGGGTGTGGGAGCCCTTCTGTGCGGAGTCTGAATGTTCTACCCATGTCAGCATGGGTTTTCTAGGGGTATTCTGGCTTCCTCCCACAGTCCAAAGACATGCAGGTTAACTGGTGACTCTAAATTGTCTGTAGACGTGATTGGTTGTCTGTCTCTATGTGTCATCCCTGTGATAGTCTGGTGACCTGCCCATGGTGTACCCTGCCTCTCGCCCAGTGTCAGCTGGGATAGGCTCCAGCCCCCCCGCAACCGTCAACTGGATAAGCGGTTACAGAAAATAAAGGAATTTTGGGAAATATTTTACTGGCTTTCTTGCTGAGAGTGAGGAAACCGGAGTACCCGGAGAAAACCCACGCTGACACAGGGAGAACATGCAAACTCCGCACAGAAGTCGTAAGTGCTATATTGAGAGAAGAATCCCCAACAATCCGCACAGGGCTCCCTACAATCACAACAATTAACTCAAATTCAACCCATCCCTGTGAATTCTGTGTGACCTTGCAATTTTGTCCGATCACCAGAATCTTAACTGTAGTTGCCTACTACGGTTACTGGTAAACACCATGCAAGGCAATTCCCTGATGTTCTGCACAGAAGGAGGGGGAAACTGTTTTGCATCAGGTGTAACTTTGGGGGGGATAAAAACAAATGCAACTAATTTTTTACAGTTTTCACCTGCTTCCACAACCACAGTGCAAAAAAAAAGACATTGCAACGTGCATTGCATTTTTTGAGAAAAGCTGCCATGACATCACACATTTTACAAAATCCTTAAGGGACTGTTTCTTTCTAATTTGTAGCACTTTTTGTACCTCACACAGCTGCCAAGTTTTTCCTCCTCTTGTGGTTTGTTGGAGCAGGAAACAGGCCTGATACTTACCATATATACACCCGGACTACCTTATTAATAAAATGTTTAAAATGTTTCATAAAAATGAGTAATCAGTAACATTGTTGAGTTTTACAGAGCTCTCTTCAAACACAGCTGTTCACAGTATGTTAAAAAAAGAAATATATATAATGTATTTTTTAAAATCTTAAACAGATCAATATATGTATTGGCCTCAAAGATCCACTATCTCTATACAGAACAAAAAGAGCAAGAAAAAAGCAGCAACATCAAAGCATTTTACTGATCTGAGACTCATGACCTTTATAAGCCACACTGATGTTAGTGGACGGTGCCGTCTCCATCCTGCTGCGGAGCTCCCTGGTGTCGTTCATAGGACACTTGCTGGGCAGCCGGCACCAGAAAACCTGCTTGTAGGACTTCCTGAAGTTCTCCGACAGGAAGGCGTAGATGATGGGATTGACAGAGGAGTTGCTGTAGGCCAAGCAGTGAGCCAGCATCCTGAAGACGAAGGAGGCCTGGTTCAGGGGGAAAGAGCCAAACTCCACCCACAGGTGGACGATGTGGTGAGGCAACCACGACAGACAGAAGACCACGACCACCACCAGGACGGTCTGAGCAGTCTGTGGAGATAATATCATGATATGTGATCAAATATAACTGTCTGTGAAGGATGGATAACATCAGATAATAATGAGTAACATCATGTGTAAAAAGTAAAATAACTAATATTTTATGGATAGTTTAGTGTTGATCCTAAAAAGATGACAAAACATGCATTTCTACTGATTGCATTTTTTCCAACGTTTCACACATAATCATTTCTCACCGTTTCTGCAAATCACAGATACCTCACATTGGCACATTATTATGTAGCAGATATGTTGAAGCTTTATGTTTCAGCAATGCTGTGGTTAACATGTGGTTAGGGTTAGGTACCATACCACTTTTTTATGGTAAGAAAAAGATCATGTTTTGGCTTAAAATACCCAGTTTTGGGGGCACAATCCCTGCTGGAAAAGAGAAAAAAGCATTGGCCTTTCATGCCACTATCCCTGCTGAAAAAACAGCGATGTCTTTGTAAGAAATAACCCCTGTTTGTGGTACTATTCTGGCAGGCAACACAGATATGTCTTGGTAAAATACCAAACGCTTTTCATGGCACTACCTCGGCAGTAAACACAGTGACGTCTCTGCAGAAGAAAACACAACTGCATTTCGTGAGAATATCCCAAAACACACATAAGTGGCATCTCAAAAGCTGCTGGAAACACAGCAGACTCGCTAAGTCACATCCATTTTCACTGTTTGTTGGCCTCCAGCAGTGGTCTGTAACTTGGCAAGTGTCTGACATGCCATCCAACATCCCCTCCACCTCCATCAGCTCGAATACTATACGTCACTTTTTAAAGGTTGATGTGATAGATCTGAAACGTGCAGATGTAGCGTATTCGTGGTTTGCAGAAACATTCAATGTCAGCATTTTCTTCTTGGCTACTGGGCTGGCAAGTAACATTTTTTCATTAGAGTTAATTGTTTAGTCTATGAAATGTCAAAAAGTGATGGAAGCACTCATCCCAGTTTCTCAGAACTAAAGTTAACATCTTCAGATGTAATAAATGTCGAAAACCTGAATATATTTCATTTACTTTCAGCAAATCTTCATATAAGAGAAGCTGGACTCAGCAAATTTCTGGCATTTTTGCCTGAAAATGATTGAGAGATCATCAAAAGAGTTGCAGGCTATTTTTTTTTAAACTGATCAATGATCAATCAGTCTTTTCAGCTCTTTGCAAGACTACATTGTACAGCCATTTTTTCAATGAGCGTTGTGCACACTTACCTCTCCAGCACCGCAGACCTGGTCCATTATGAACCAATCAGTCATTACAGGAGAAATAGGGGGACATTTTCACATTATTCCCACATCTTCAGGTAATTTCAGAACTGTAACGATTAATCCAATAGTTTTCACAAATTCATTTCAAATTAATTTCCAACTAATTTGATAACTAATCGGTCTGAGTACGTTTTTTTTTAAAGGAAAGTCAAAATTGTCTGATTACAGCTTCTTTTCTGGTTTCTTTACTCCTTTATGACCATAAACTGAATATGTTTGGGTTGTGGACAAAATAAGAAATTTGATGATGTCTTCTTGGGCTTTGGAACACTGATCAACTTTTTTAATCATTTTCTGACATTTTATAGACCAAACAACTAACTGATTAATCAATAAAATAATAAACAGATTAATCAACAGTATAAATGATCATTGCAGCCCTACTCCAGTTATATGATTATTCTATAACGTGATGAACAGAGAGACAGGAATTATCTTCTACCAACCTTCCTTTTGGAGAGCTCTGATTTTTTGGAGACATTCTTCAGCTTTTTGCGCAGATGGTTTAAAACCTACAACAATAAAAGTGTGATACAGTGAATGACTGCTGTGCCTTTTTGCTCCATTTTCTAAAGACCTATTTCTTCCAGTAACATATTAAATCAATGTGGCACCTGCTATTAGAGTTATTTTGACACTTTTGCATATCATCACATCTACAGTAAGCACAGAATCATGTCAGCTGCTTTGACAGATAATGTTTCATTTATCGATTATAAACCACTGTTGCTGATAAGTCAAGATTTTTACACTAAAAATCATGTTTGCATCAAACTGCGCTATGTATTTATACCAACCTGTGAAAATCTTCCATTAACACTGTAGATTTACGCGCATTCATTCACTGTAAACCATGCGCACCCACCTTTGCATAGCAGACAGAGATCAAAGTGAGCGGCAGGAGGTATCCGAAAACAAAAGTGCACATCACGTAAACTTTCCTCTGGTGATCCGGCCAAACCTCCCAGCAAAAGGTGTTGTTGTCCTCCCTCTCCACGATGCTCTGGTAGTGCGCAACGGGCGCTGCCATCACCAAAGACAGGATCCAGATGAGCACCACTCCGAGCATGGCGTGCCTCCCCACCCGGATCGACGAGGATTTCCTGGCGTGGACGATGGCCACGTAGCGGTCCACGGACATCGCGGACAAGGTGAAAATACTGACCAGCATGGACACAGTGAAGAAATAATGAATGAACTTGCAGATGAACGCTCCCAGCACCCATGTGGGCAGCATGTAGATGGTGGACTGGAAGGGGACGCAGAAGAGGAGGTAGGACAGGTCCGCCACGCTCAGGTTGAGGATGAAGATGTTGGTTGTGCTCCTCGGTTGTCCCGGTTTGCTGCGCGCCAGCACCGTGATCACCATGGTGTTCCCAAGCACACCGAGGATGAAAATAAGTCCAAATATCAGGAGAGAAATAAAGTTATCTACACCCATCTCCAGGATAGGTTTAGCTGGCAGCCTCACAGTGTTGGTGTTGAAAGGCTGACTTTGGTTTTCCACTTGTAGCTCCATCTTTTTTACACTATTTTCCAAAAGTTACATGTTGGTATAAAAGACGCATGTCCTTCACATGTAGCTCAGGTTGGTGTTTCTCTTTAACAGAGCTTGGATGGAGATTGTGCATTTAAAGGCTGCTCCCTGCCTTCCAACGTCACCACACTGCGTGCAGAAGATCCCACCAATACCTTCCCACTGTTTCCAGTGACCTGCAGCCAGTGGCAGGGGAATGAACAGAAATACTCTTATATACTGTTTGAATAATTAACAAGCCAGTACATCAAGCATCCAGTCTTACTTCATTAAAACAAGTCAGATAATAAATATTTTTTGTAAAAAAACAAACAAAAAAAACAAACAAACATATGGACATATACTCAGTCAGTGCTGGACCAAGCAAATTTGGTGCCCTGGGCAATCTTCCCCTGGTGCCCCCCCCCCCCCCCCCCCCCCCAAATATCCATCCCGCCCCCCAAAAAATAAAAGTAGCTATAATAAGTAAAAAAAAAAAAAAAAAAAAAATTAATTAAAATGTGGTATTTGCAAATGTGCATATATCTGTGTTCTTCTTCTTTTTTCCTTTTTTTAACTGCGCCCTGTATGACTTTTGCCTTTTCATTTTCTCTTACTCTAATGTTTTCCACATACACTCCACCATACCCATCATTCCTCAGGCATGTTTTGATTATGATGATGACCACATTAAGGTGAACTGCATACTGAAAAATATATTGCCACGTGATGTATGTGAGGGCATCAACATGCAGTAGATTTTACAATAATTAACAACAATTATGAAATGTTGGCAAACATGGTGTATCATATATTCAGATATGGTTAATATTTAGCAAATAATGAATGTATTTAGATATTATTTTGAAAAATAATTTTCTTACATGAAGAAAAAGTAAGAATTCAAAAGTGTGGCAATGCATAATTTATTATGATTAACTTTTTCTGCAGCATAACTAATCTGTCTGTGAAAATTAAACAGACGCAAAGAGTCCACTGTAGTATAGTATGATGGATGGATCTGGACTTTTTCTGAGACAGATACCATGAGAGCTCATAACTTTTCCCCAGAGGTTCTTGTGTCCTCATCAGTCAGGTCTCATCCCAATGGGGGTGGTGGTGTGTCTTCTTCAAGCTTGGGTCTTCTATCAGAGTCCTGGGAGTTTGAGGGTTCTGTGCAGTATCTTAGCTGTTCCTATGGCTGCACTCTTCTGGACATAGACCTGAATCTGGAATCTGCTGGAGCCACTCTCCCAGTTTGGGGGTCACAGCCCCGAGTGCTCCGATTATCACTGGCATCACTGTTGCCATTACTCCCCACATCTTTTCTAGCTTTTCTTTCAGCCCTACTTATTTTTCCAGCTTCTTGTGTTCTTTTTTCCTGATGTTGCTCTTGCGCTGGACTGTTACATCTATCACCACTGCCTTCTTCTGTTGTTTGTCCATCAAAACAATGTCCGTTTGGTTAGCCATACCCAGTTTGTCTATCTGGATCTGGAAGTCCCACAGGATCTTTGCCTGGTCATTCTCAACCACCTTAGGAGGGGTCTTCCATTCTGACCTCGGGACTTCCAGCCCATACTCAGTGCAGATGTTCTTGTACACTATGCCAGCCACTTGGTTTTGGCATTCCATGTACGCTGTTCCTACCTGCCTCCTACACCCTGCTAATATGTGCTAAACTGTCTCAGGAGCATCTTTGCACAGCCTGTACTTGGGTCCTGTCTGGTGACCCCTGCTTCTATTGATCTTGTAGTAAGTGCCTGTTCTTGTGCTGCCATGATTAGTGCTTCGATTAGTGCTTCTGTTTTTTAGTCCAGCCTTTTCCAGCCACTGGTAGGATTTCTTGATGTCAGCCACTTCTTCTATGCCGTGCAGTGGGTTGTCCTGCCATGATGGTTCTTTCTCCTCTTCTGCATTCTCAGGTTTCTGCTGCCTTAGGTATTCACTTAGCAGCTCATCTTTGGGGGCCATCTTCCCGATACATTCCTGGATCTTGTTTGTTTCATCCTGGACAGTGGCTCTGACATTCACGAGTGGTCGGCCTCCCTCGTTCCACTTAGTGTACAGTCTCAGGGTGCTGGACTTTGGATGAAACAATCCATGCGCTGTGAGAAGCTTCCTTATCTTGATATCAGTGGCCTCTATCTCCTCTTTTGGCCAGCTTATTACATCAGTTGCGTATCTGATGACTGGCAGGGTGTGTGTTGATGGCTCGGACCTTGTTCTTTCCATTCAGCTGACTTGTCAGGACCTGCTTTACACTGTGTAGGTATTTGGCTGTGGCTGACTTCCTTACGGCCTCTTCATGGTTCCCATTTGTCTGTGGGACCCCAAGGTATTTGTAGTTGTCCTGAACATCTACCAACGTTGCCATCCCTAAAGTCACTGGCTAAAATCCGCCTCTTAGAATACTCCCAAATGTATGGATGTGTAAAATTTGATATGCAGATTTGCGCCTGAAATATTTAAGGATTTTCCTGGATTTGGGACATTTTGATTTAATTTGTGAAATATTTTTTCCCGATTTATATATAAATAAAATATACTATTACAACTAGATTTATAAATGAAGTTTTTTTAATCCTTCTAAAATTGCCCTTAAGAATCAAATACTATCCATATAAGTAAACATGCATAGACTCAGTTAGAAAATATTTTATCATTTTTTTATATCCATTGATCATCCTCAGCCTTCAGCCTATGTTATTGACCTGCACTGAACAGGTCTGAAAACAGCTGTATTCTCATTATGCAAGCATGTGAATCTCAGCCAGACCAGTGCTGACAGATCAGTTCAGGGGATAACCATCTGGAAATGACGACAGAGATGATGCACATGCTATGTAACCTGAGAACAGCGGCTTATGTTATCTCATGGGCCACTTGTCCTCTGAGGTTTGCACACATTTGAAGTTGTTACTGTTTACACGTTCTAATTTATTGGTGTTAATCAGGTGGATTCAATACAGGCGCTATCAGAACCTAGGCGTGATGATGATGATGATGATGATGGTTTTGAACTTAGTTAAAATTAATAGCAGACACTTTATCACAGGCTTATTATTCTTGCATGGCAGTTGTTTTGTAATTGGTTCATGTCCTGAAGCGGCCTGAAGTTTCCATGGCGACTCTTTACTCCATCGACCCAGATGTTATCCATCTTTCTGCTGGGGAGAAGAAAAGCACACTGAAGCCTTAAGGGAGCATCCAATTTTCCAAGGAAGAAATATATCAATTATTCCTGCAGAATCTTGACATTATGTCATATCTGGTTTTTAGAAATATAGTCCACTGGACATTTTCTGCGCTGTCCTTTGGGCTGAATTACTTAGTACCAGCTGGTCTGTCATCAGCTTATCTGTCCATTTGAAAATTAGATTCTTTTTGGTGCTCTTAAAGAGGCGGAAGAATAAAAAGGTTTTCAGGCACTCATTGGTTTTATTTGTGGGAATATTATCCTTTCTGGTGTATTGTGCGTATGAGTCATAGAGCATCAGGTGCATCCATCTGTTTTTATGGTTGCTGCCCTTGTGAATACCCTGCAAGGTCAAAATCAATATGTCTGACTGATATAAAGCATTTTAATATAAAAGTTTTTGCCTTGCCTAAGAATGTCTGAAGAATGCTTTAATTGTTGTGTTCAGTCTTTAAAAACACTTTCATCTATCGCATTTGATATTCAATGATTAATGTGTCCAACAACATAATGCAACAGAAGACATAATTTAACTGTAAATCAACAAAGAACAGGTAACAGAATGAATATGGGCATAGTCCTTGCAATTGGAGCTTGAACCCATTTGGCAAAATCAGGCTCTCCAGTGTTGGAGAACGCTCCATGAAGCACCGCTAAAGTCTGCTATTGCCGGTCTAAATTCTTTACTTTGATACACCCTGTGGTAGAGACCTGTCTCCTCCTTCTGATAGCTGTTTATGCAGCCACTCTCCTACACTTTTGATTTCCCAAAGAGAACAAACAAAAGAACATCCACAAATTAAATTAAGGAAAACACCTGCTTCATTTTAAAACCTCCAACAGGAATTATCATTAATGAGTCCCAGTTTATTAATGCTGGGCAGCTTCTGTTGTAATTGACAGAGTGAGTCATACAGAGAAAAAGCACAAAGAAGCCATTTAATGGAATGCTTCACCCCTCATATGAAAATTTGTACATTAAACACTCACTCCACGTTACATTCAATTCAGAAAGAAAGAAAAGTTTTTCTTGCATGCCTCCACAGTGAATGAAGAATCCAAAAACAGAGAAAACTGTTAATAGGGGTCCATGTTTCACAACAGCAAAACTATATCAAAATATTTTTTATAAACTCTCACACTATTCGTGCTGTATAATCCAAGTCTCATTTTCCTTTTGAATGCTCAGTACTTCCCAAACCTGCTCTGTCCCCTAGAAATTACATTTAAATACAAGTAATTTAAAACAGCAAATGTGTTTTGCGGGAAACGTAATACTGAGCGAAGTACGTTTTCTATTAACATAATGAGAAGATGTTGCTAATTGGCTAATTTGTTGCTCGCTATGGCACATTTTCAGTTGCTTTCCACCAAAATAGGCAATCCTGCAACACAATATCTCCTTGTAGCATGACTTTTTTTAAATTACCCTTTTAATTAACATTTTACGGAAATCACAGTCTTTACCTCACCTTAACCAAAGTGCTTCTGTTGTTCTGGTGACAAGGTCCTACACTTTGTCTGCCTGCTGTCCTCCCAAACCCCCTCCTTGTGATGCTTGTGTGGTACATGAATGTAGAGTCTCGTTACCTGAAAGAAACGTTATATCCGAACATAATCCAGTTGACAATTACATTGCCACGACGTTGCTAAGAAAGCATTTTAGTAATGATATAGTTTTGCTGTTGTTAAACATCCCACCTCTTCCAAATTTTCTCTGGTTTTGGATTCTTCTCGGTTAAGTCCCCCCGTTAAGCAAACCAATTCAGCTTTAAAGAGCAGAATCATGAGGCTCTTAATTTCCGCTCAGCTTTAATACACAGTGATAGCATGAAAACAAAACAAGTATCACTGCATCACCTCCCTCCCACCACTGTGATCTTCTGCACCAACCTTGTTAAGTCTTAAGAAGGTAAGCTGCTTTGGACCCTGCTGCTTCTCCTCTCAGGTGGTTAGCTCTTTAGCTGGGATCCAAAGTCAGACCTGTTGTTACCATGACACCGAGCCATGAGAGGAGGCCACAGCAGCAGCACATCCATTTACCCCAATCATCTAAAATGGACTCACCTTTCCTACTAAAGAGCTGGGAGCCACAGACTGCCATTTGGGTGATTTGACATTGACAGACCAGTGTTTGTTCTGTTTTGTTTTGATCAGACTTACAAACAGTAAGTCTTCAGATAGTTATGGTTGTTTATGAACCTGGGAGATGCAGATGTGGATGTTAATGTCACTTTAGGGTCTCTGTGTGTAAAAACCGAAGACTAAAGTTAAATGACCATTTTCAAAATATTAGTCTGGAAAAACTCTATCTGTAATTTTAATTTGGCAATTCATTTTCACATTTTGGTTTATGTGATGAATACATTTTTTTTCTCAGATGTAATCCCATAGACAGGTCTTTCTCTTTACATACAACAAAGAGGGCTGTTATTCCCTCAGATATTGTGCTGTACAGAACTGGAGAGCCAATGATCATATTGTCAGGAGAAATGATGAGTACAAAATTTGGTTCATCAGAATGTGTTTGTCATCAAGTACAGACAAAAAAATTGATTGAATAGTTGTAAGATTTAGAAAAAAACAGGCCTAGTTTGATTTTTAATTCTTCCTCAAATTTTGAATATGAATCCTGGATGACAGTCTTAGTGGGAGAAGAAATACTCATATCTTTTACTTACAACACCTATTTTTCCTCTTACCTGTAGTGCTATTTATCAGTCTAGATTGATTTGATATGAGTTGCAGAGTGTTTGAGATACCAGCCGTAAAGATGTCTGCCTTCTCTCCAATATAATGGAACTAGATGGCACTCAGCTTGTGGTGCTTAAAGCACCAAAAATAAATAAACAAGTAAATAAATAAATACATTAAAAAAAAACTCAGCAGCAATGTGTCTTTCCTTAAATCGAGATAATTCACAGACTTTGTTGAGAGCAGTTTTTCTTTCTACCTTTCTTTCCACTTCACTACACCAATCATATCACTGCACAGAAGGAAGTGTGCATCTATTCATGGGCGAGAGGCTCATGCTCATGATGGTGTGAGATGTTAACATTAGTGCCGTCGGCTGAGCTGTAATATTAGCTAGCTCAGTGGTGCTAGGTGAGGCAGCAGGAGATGGACACTTCCTCCTGCACTGTGATACGGTTGGCTGGTGTAGTTCTGTAGAAAGAGAATAGAAAAAAAAAACTGCTCACAACAAGGTCTGTGGATTATCTTGAGTAACCGGGTCACGATTTCTGGAAAGAGACATTGCTGTTGAGTTTTTCAAAAGTATTTTTTAGGGCTTTGTGCATCACAAGCGGAGTGCCATCTAGCTGATAACTGGTGGAGGAGAAGCCCATATGAACTATTTTTTACATTATTTTTACATGATCTACAGCACAGTATCATGTTGTGTAAATTCATCAGGTGTTTTCTTTGTAAAATCTTAATCTGCAAAGTAAAAGTAACTAAAGCTGTGAGATAAATTTAGTGCAGTAAAAAGTACGATATTTCCCCCTGAAATGTAGAGGAGTGGTAGTAGAAAGTAGCATAAAATGGGAATACTCAGTCGATTAAAAGTATTTCAAAACTGTACTGAAATACAGTACTGTACTTGAGTAAATATACTTCGTTAAGTTCCACCTCTGAACAGTCTGTCAAGCCAATTTCAGCCAAGACATGTACTTGTATGACAGAGCAAGAGAGGTATGTGTTTGTGAAGCTTGTTATGTTGATTTTTTTTCTGTTTACACTATGAGTCAGAGAGGCGTTGATTAAATCACACTAACACCTCTCTAACGCAGCCTCAGTGGAATGCAGCAAATGTTAATTACAGGCTGCTGAATCTGGTTAAATCATCAGGTGTTTATGGTATTTTGTCCATCTGCTGCATGTTCATGTATGTGGCAGTTCCTCACACCAGCAGTAGAGGGAGCGAGGGAGGTTTGCCTCCACATTCAGTCGTCACAATGTGATTCATCTTCTGGAAGTGACACTGTGTCAGGAAGTGCAAAGACAAACAGCTCTGTAATCAGGTGTCTGGAGCCAAGAGGACATTTCTGTTTAAACCTTTATTTGCTGCAGATAAATGTGTGCTCAATGTCTTACACACACACACACACACACACACACACACACACTGAGCTCCACCAACTGTAGCAAATGCAGATAACTGTAAAGTTGCTTACTGTCACATGTACCTGCTTTCATATTCTGTGCATGCAACATCCTGCACGAAGCAACATGACAGCTCATAAAGTATTATGTAGTGAAATATTGATTTGTGTTGGGAATATGGTACATTCAAACATAGCATCTGAAGTTGTTTGCTCTGAATGTCAAACATACTTTCAGCTTAAAAATTTATACAGTTGTGAATGTAGCAGCATGTTCTTAGATGTGGCTGGTGGTGCAGTAATTAAGTTCATAACTCACAGTGCTCCTCAATAGAAAAGAAAATGACAAGCTTGGTGTATTTCATCAGAAGTCCTGGTGGAAAATATAAACTGCAGACTGGTCACAGGTTCAGAGTTCTGCAGAGGAAGTTGCCATTCCAGCGCTGGCAACAACTGCCTATACTGCAAAGCAACCCCCAAAAAAGGAAGACAGACAAACAACAACAACAACGAAATGAAATACATATGAATATTGGTGATGTCTTTCACAGATGGACAGATACAGTTGCTAAAGTTTAGCCTTTTGCTAACAGGAGCAAAAGACTCACGCAGCTTAATGTTCATGTTTATATAGTTAACTTTAGCTAGAGCTTCAATGACAGTTTGTCATCTTAAAGTGCTTTACAGGCCCACAGGTTTGCAAAGAAAACAGGACAGTAATTCTCATATAGGCTAGTTGCCGATATGTTACAGCATTGGGATCACAATCACAACTGGAATTACTGAAATGACTCACTAGTACTCATACAGGTTACTCTATGGAGCGCGTGCATATGCCCGTACTTGTCCGGTGGGAGGGGCTAAGGACAGACGGGGAGAGCTGCAGGAGAAGGATTTCTTTTCAAGGGTTTTTTTTGGCTGTTGCAGAAAACTGCCTACCCCAGCTTTAAATTGTGAACATAAATGTCCCTGTAATGTATATGGTAAAACAAATTAAGGATTTGGCTTTGAGAGGAGAATCTGAAGTTTTGTCAGTTCCTAACTGTTGTCTTTTGGTCCAATGACGGCTAAAAAAAGTCAACTTAAGATACCAACACAAATGTTTTTATTTTAGTTCTTATATTATTTCAGCAGGCATTCATAAACTGCCTGCATATGAAGCAACAGTTATTCTAATTTGGAAATAATCTTTAACTGGATTTTGTGTTATACTGTCATCTGCTAGTCTTCTTTTCTGATTTCACTCCTCTGTTATAGTAAACACTGATTCATGCTGGTTACAACATCTGAATATATCTTCCTCTCTTCAGAAAGAATGAGTAACGCCAGGCTGCTGCAGATGTTTGTTATGTAAGAATGAATTTAACCAACAGGCGTTAGCCGCATACCTCCATATACACTTCACATGAACCTTGGAAATTATCAACAGCACAGTGAGTGAAACCTGTGAAATGTTGTTTTCCCAAACTGTATTATTACAAAAACAACAAGGCTGAACTGTGATTCAGAGCATGCCAGCCTCATGACTGTGTCAAAATGAACCTGTACAGGACATTAATGGATGTTTTGAATAATTCAAAGACACAAAGATACAGCTGGAAAACTACTACTACTGAAAGCTGCAACATATTTCATTAATTATTTTCAATAGGTCCACTTCTGTGAAGCATCTTGTTTTATAATGTGACCTTGGTTGCCTACCAACATGTTGGGCTCTTATGAACTGAACCAGACAATCCTTCACTTTTACATAACCTGAAGAACTGCGAGCATGTGGTCCGCCTCCAATACTGAGAGATATTTATTATTTTCATATATGACATGGCCATAAAGACTCAGATATTTACTGAAGGTCCCTCTGATCCATGATGTTACCCTGCAGCACCTGCTGTCCGTGGGTGCACGTGCTGCATATCAGGCCATTCTTTGTACCCACTGTAGATGTGTGAGAGCACATCTGTGAATCTAATACATATGAAGCAGCGTGGATGACTTGAATCCCTGCCAGTGCCACATGTCGTGTGATAGTCAAAGGAACACTGTGAATTTCTGTGATATAATCTCGTGCATATTATTTCAGAGATGTGAGGCCGAAGAATGAGTACATGCATATGACAAGTGTTTTCTGTCCTAAATTTGTGACTTAAGAACAGGTCAAAGAAAGGTTTTGCCACCATGATCTTCAGTTCCTTAATTTTCTTACCTCTGTGAAAACAGATGAATGAGGATCATTTTTTAAATGTTAGTTGTTGTGATACACATTTCGGTCACAAGAGGCTGATATGCACCAGTGCCCAATGTCCTAAATAGGACTGAAAGCATCCATGTTTTCCAGTCTGATCTCACTCCCAGAGTGTCAAAAATGCAGCTTAGGCAGTGTCCCTGGCGTTCCTATAATTACACTTGGGACACTATTAAGCATCTATGTGAGATGCACTGGGCTTTCCAACAACTCCATTGTAAACCCATCCATTTCATTATTAGACACTCAGAGCAACAGACATAGTTTAAAGAGCGTGAAAGTCTGTTCAGGGGGGTCTGAAGGGGAAGTAACCATTGACCCCATCCTAACCGACACCCCCTTCTGCGTCAAGATACAACACAAATGGTGCCCCAGATGTTATTTTTGGTAACATTGAGTAAGCAGCAAAATATGACACGTCAACAAGTTCTCATTGCAATTCATCACATATCACAACTTTGCCTGTAGCCTTTTATGTCTACATATTATGTGCTAGGTATTCTCCTGTGTCTGCTGTTGTTATTCAGAGACACTGCTACCAATGCCAAAAAAAGCACATGGATAGGTTTAGAGAAAACATTATCATTTGGCTGGACATTTTTACAGGAAGTGAACAGCAGACATCCGAGCGAAAGTCCTGGGTTTATTGGATCAATCCATCCACATCCAGCAGTGTATCATAACGCCGTGACAGGTGCCGTCCAGCCACATTATAAACTGATATCATCCATCTGCATATCACACCACGAAAAGTGGCGTTTGGCATCAGGTGTCTGACACTAAAATCACTAACAAAGCAGTGGAATTCAACAGCTTCAGAATGAGAACAGGCTGGACATGTAGGGATCATGTGGTGAGTTTTAATTTCTCCATGCACTCTAAACACAAGGTACGTGTGTGTCAGCAAGTTGTGTAAAATTATTGTCATGTCTTATCTTTTTAACTGCGCTAATTTATATAGTTAGTATAGCTTAAGGCAGAATAACATTGATTCAACTACATATTTAGCCATGAGGAAAAAAAAATGTTCCTGCCAGACTTTTTTTCACCTGTTTTCACAGATGAAAAAAAAAATATTTAAGGAACTTTAAAAAAAGATCATCCTGGCAAAATGTTTATTTCACTTTCTTTTAAGTCATAAACAGGAGAAAAAAACAGTTTATATCAGACTTAGAAAATGGTTCACCAGAAGATTTTATTTATTTATTTTCACTTTAAGAATGATGATCAGTTACAAAGATAATTCTTAAGTTTAAGCCTAGACTAGAAGTACATTATGACCATGTGATTCAAAATACAGAAAGTCGTGATCATTTTCAGCTAACTGCCCAAAATGACGGACTGAGATTCCCATATTACTCCAAAATACCTAGTGTGTCATGCTTTTCTTGAACATATCTGATGGTGTAGTGAACCTCCGAAGGTGACTGCAAAGACATAGAAATGAAAAAAGTGACTTAAAGAAAAGCAAAATGATTAAAGACCATCAGCGTGAAACTTCTCTTCTTTTCTGACATTTAAAGATGAGGTAGAAAAAAAAATCTCCTGTTCACAACAATCCTTTACTTACTTAGCAGCCGTGGCTCAGAAATATCCTCTGGGCCTCTGTTTGAAACAAGAGAGCATGATATTGTTGAGATGCTAAACAAATGATAGCATTATGCTCGAGCCCTGTGCGGCGGCTCCTGCCAAATGTTGATGGAATCGCTGGCTCTCGACCACCAAGACATTTGCATTGAGTTGTTTACTGGCCAAAAGAATTGCTGTGAGGACGTGCTGTGGGAAAAGAAACCATTCACATCTTACAGCTGATCCTATTAGTTTAAACAATGGGAATTTTCAGAGACAATGAAGACACAAAATGCGTCACAAAAGCAGCAGTGCATCAAGGTTTTGTCAGCTTTAAAAGGCACTGGTTCTTTATTTATAGAACACAGAATGTAAATTTAGACACAATTAGATGTTGTTTCATCAAAAGGAGGAAGTGGAGTGACTTTTCTTTCCCCGAGTGTCCACTGAATGGTGACATCAGCTGCTGAGCATCATTGCTATGTTGTCATCTATAGGCTGCATGGACTAGATGCAATACGAAGAGGTCATTCGGGGTGACGAGGGCATGCAACAACACAAAGGCTGTTCACTCTCAAAGCCACTTAGCGAGATACAGTCTGACACAGAATCAAGTGTTTTACCTTGAGAGGTACTTTGCTGGATCTGATAAATATAAGTAGAACAAAGCAATTGGAAACTTCACCAACCAACTTATGTAATAGTTCTCCATCTGATATTTTCTGCAGACTTCAAGGCTTTGAAGCTTTCATAAGACAAATATTCTTCTTAGTGACAGAAAAGCAAAAGAAAAAACAACCTCTGGTGTTGTGTAACAGCGGCTTTCAGGGTCAGGCTGATTTATTCTTGCTTAAGAACAAGTAGATACATTTCAACGCTTTGATAAATGTCTGCGCTGTTTTTGATAGCTGCTCGGCTCATGTACGATCCTATCAGACAGTACAGAATGTGAAGATTGTTCCAGCATTAAAGGTCCTTAAAGATAAGCTATGCAGGATTTCCCTAAAATCAATATAGAAACTCATACAACAGTAATCTAGTAATCCTTGTCAGTCATCACATATGACCCACTATGAGCGTGCGGTGGTGTTTTTATCTGCAGAGACTCTGATCACTGCATGTATTTTCTCATTTTCCCATTCCCAGGCACAGCGTGCAGGTGAGGTCGGCCAAAGAGAAAGCAACACAAACCAAGAGGAAGCTACAAAAATTGCAGACCTGGGCTGAAAAAAGTCAAATAATGTGCTACGAAACACCAAGTAGATAATACTGTGGTTGGCTTTTACTTTCGTCTTCGCTCTTAATGCTGTTGATAGCAAGTGTAGGTCAAAACCTAGTATATGACTGGACCATATATGAAATGCTAGAGGGCTTTTAATTTGAAACAAGGACTTTTCATTTTGTTTGTACATTGGCTACAGAAAATGAATTAAGCTGTGATGAAAACAACGGCCAGTGGAGAAACACCAACTCTGACGTCATCACTCATTCCAACCAATGATGTAATTTCATCACTCACTCAATCAGACACTCACTCACTCACACACACACACACACACACACACACACACACACACTTTGGTGTTTATAGGGAGCTGGCCTCTTGTATGCAGTCCAGCGAAAAACAGAAACTGACAATTCCTGCATGTCATATACCGTTAAGACAATATAAAGGGAAATGTTAAAGCCCCTACAAGGAACTTTCATTTTGAGTTGATTTTGGCGACCCTGTGGACAAAAGCAGCAGTGTTTTGCCGGAATGAAGCCTACATTTCCCATGAGCTCTAGCGCGTATTGTCATAAAGATGCTTACCTGGCTCGCGCATGTGTTTGTTTTGGGGATGAATGAAACAACAAGACGGGAAAACTTTGCCCCCGCTCCTATTGGGGATCCCAGCTCACCTCTGCCACGCCCCAGCTCTACCTCTCCGGAGTAAGCGCCACCGCCGCCAGGGTAAACGCAGCGGTCGGCTGGTAAGGCTGAAGGCCTGTTTGGCGAGCACTTCCACGGCTTCTTGGACTGAGTATGGAGCGGTGCCTCGCCTCTTTATTTCTCGGCACTCGCTGGACCCTGTCAACGCCTGGCTGGTACCTGTCGTCAGCCCGGATGAGGTGCTCCAGCCCCACGGCCCCTGCTCTCCTCGTCCCCGCTGGTGCGGGGTGAATCTGCTCAACCTGCGGCCTCTGTGTGTGGCTCCCCAGACAGCTAACGCCGTGGACCCGCCGGCTCCTGCCAGGATTGGGCTGGTAAATGCTAGATCGGATTGGATTTTCTCTGTGTGACTGAGACAAACTTTTAGCCGATGATTGCTGCTATTTTAACTCCCCGCGGACGTCGGGTCGAGGAGGAGGAATAGCGACTATTTATAAGAGTCACTATAAATGTAAGCAGCTAGGTAAGATGACGTGTGCCGTCTGAGTGCCGTAAATCGTTTCGTCCTGGAAGCGACCTGGGGCGGACCCGGAGACAGTTTCCTAAAGGTCAATCAATCAATCAATTTTATTTATAAAGCCCGATATCACAAATCACAATTTGCCTCACAGGGCTTTACAGCATACAACATCCCTCTGTCCTTTGGACCCTCACAGCAGATAAGGAAAAACTCCCCAAAAAAAACCTTTAACGGGGGAAAAAAACGGTAGAAACCTCAGGAAGAGCAACTGAGGAGGGATCCCTCTTCCAGGACAGACAGACGTGCAATAGATGTCGTACAGAACAGAGCAGCATAATAAATTAACAGTAATCCATATGACACAATGAGACAGAAAGAGAGACAGAGAGAGAGAGAGAGAGAGAGATGCAGGACAGACGGTAATGACAGTAGCTTACAACAACATTAATGAAAGTAATAATATTATAGTTATAGTTCTGGCTACTGTGGTACAATATGTTGGAAGTATACATGTGTGACAATAATCATATGTGTATAATAACAGTAGAAGTATGACTAATGACTAATGATGGCAGCAGCAGCAGCAGGAGGCATCTGGCAGGACCACGGCAGCAGCACAACCACACACGTCACGCTGTCCAGGCACCGCTGCGATATGAGTTAATCTGAGAGACAGTGGAGCACAAAGGCTCCGGAGAAGAAGCCGAGTTAGTGACATCCAGAATGGCCGAGTTAGCAAGATGCAGTAATAGGATACGAGAGAGAGAGAGACAGAGAGACAGAGAGAGAGAAGGTGCCCGGTGTATTATAGGGGGGTCCTCCGGCAGACTAGGCCTAAGTCAGCCTAACTAGGGGCTGGTACAGGGCAAGCCTGAGCCAGCCCTAACTATAAGCTTTATCAAAGAGGAAAGTCTTAAGTCTAGTCTTAAATGTGGAGACGGTGTCTGCCTCCCGGACCGCAACAGGAAGATGATTCCACAGGAGAGGAGCCTGATAGCTGAAGGCTCTGGCTCCTGATCTACTTTTGGAGACTTTAGGGACCACGAGTAACCCTGCGTTCTCAGAGCGCAGTGTTCTGGTGGGATAATAAGGCACTATGAGCTCTCTAAGATATGACGGAGCCTGACCATTTAGAGCTTTATAAGTTAACAGTAGGATTTTAAATTCAATTCTGGATTTCACAGGGAGCCAGCACAGAGAAGCTAAAACAGGAGAAATATGATCTCGTTTCTTAGTTCCTGTTAGTACACATGCTGCTGCATTCTGAATTAGCTGGAGAGTTTTTAAGGACTTACTAGAGCTACCTGATATTAGAGAGTTACAGTAATCCAGCCTTGAGGTAACAAAAGCGTGGACCAATTTTTCTGCATCTTTTCGGGTCAGGATAGGCCTAATTTTCGCAATATTACGCAGATGAAAAAATGCAGTCCATGAGGTTTGTTTTAAATGAGAATTAAAAGACAAATCTTGATCAAATGTTACTCCGAGGTTTCTTGCGGTAGTGCTAGAGGCCAGAGCAATGCCATCTAGAGAAACTATGTCATCAGATAAAGAGTCTCTGAGTTGTTTGGGGCCAAGAACAATAACTTCAGTTTTGTCTGAATTTAACATCAGGAAATTGGTGCTCATCCAGGTTTTTATGTCTTTAAGGCAGTTGTGGAGTTTAGTTAATTGATTTCTATCTTCTGGCTTCATTGATAAATACAACTGTGTATCATCCGCATAACAATGGAAATTTATAGAGTGATTTCTAATGATGTTACCTAAAGGAAGCATATATAGAGTAAATAGGATTGGTCCGAGCACAGAACCTTGCGGAACTCCAAAACAAACTTTAGTATGTAAGGATGATTCATTATGAACGTCAACAAACTGAAAATAATCAGATAAATATGATTTAAACCAGCTTAGTGCAGAACCTTTTAGGCCAATTAAGTGATCCAGTCTCTGCAGTAGAATTTGATGGTCAATAGTGTCAAACGCTGCACTAAGATCTAATAAAACAAGTACAGAGACAAGTCCTTTGTCTGAAGCAATCAGAAGGTCATTTGTAATTTTAACTAGTGCTGTCTCAGTGCTATGATGTACTCTAAATCCTGACTGAAATTCCTCAAATAAATTATTATCATGGATAAAATCACGCAGCTGGTCTGCGACTACTTTCTCAAGGATCTTTGACAGAAAGGGAAGATTAGATATTGGTCTATAGTTGGCTAACACCTCTGGATCCAGGGTGGGCTTTTTTAGTAGAGGTTTAATTACAGCTACCTTAAAAGACTGTGGTACATAGCCTGTTAATAAGGATATATTGATCATATCTAATATATGAGTGGTAACTAAAGGAAAGACCTCCTTAAGTAGCCTAGTTGGGATGGGGTCTAAGAGACATGTTGATGATTTAGATGAAGAAATCACTGCGGTCAATTCTTGAAGAGAAATTGGGGAGAAGCAATCTAAATATATATTAGGTCTTACAGCTGTGTTTGAGGTTAGATAGGTACTATCTGAGGGCAGGAGGTCATGAATTTTGCCTCTGATAGTTAGAATTTTGTCATTAAAAAAGCTCATAAAATCATTACTGCTAAGGGCTAAAGGAATACAAGGCTCAATAGAGCTTTGACTCTCAGTCAGCCTGGCTACAGTGCTGAAAAGAAACCTGGGGTTGTTCTTGTTTTCTTCCATTAATGCTGAGTAATAGTTTGCTCTGGAATTGCGGTGGCCCCTCTTACACGTTTTGAGACTGTCTGCCCAGATTAAACAAGATTCTTCCAGTTTGGTTAATCGCCAATTCCTTTCAAATTTTCGCGATATTTGTTTTAACTTACGGGTTTGAGAGTTATACCAAGGAGCGAACTTTCTTTGCTTTGTTAACTTCTTTTTAAGAGGAGCTACAGAGTCGAGTGTTGTTCGCAGCAAGCCTACGGCGCTATCGACAAAATGATCAATTTGGGAGAGGTTAAAGTCGGTACGGGAAACCTCTGTTACTGAAGGACTTGGTATTGAATTTAACGATGGAGGAATCATTTCCTTAAATTTTGCGACAGTACTATCTGATAAACATCTAGTATAGTAACTGTTGCTGAGTGGCGTGTAATCGAGTAAAAAGAAATCAAAAGTAATCAGATAATGATCCGATAGCGAGGGATTCTGTGGAAAGACTGTTAGGTTATCAATTTCAATTCCATACGTCAGAACTAGATCGAGGGTATGGTTAAAACAATGAGTGGGTTCATGTACACCCTGACTGAAGCCAATGGAGTCTAATAATGAGATAAACACGGTAGCCAGGGAGTCATTATCAACGTCGACATGAATGTTAAAATCGCCTACAATAATAACTTTATCTGATTTAAGAATTAAACTGGATTAAAAACTCTGACAATTCAGATACAAATTCAGAATACGGGCAAGGAGCACAGTACACTATAACAAATAAAAGTGGCTGCGAGGTTTTCCAGGTCGGATGTGAAAGACTAAGAACGAGGCTTTCAGATGAATTATAATCTAGTTTAGGTTTAGGGCTGATTAACAGGCTAGAGTTAAAAATGGCTGCAACTCCCCCTCCTCGGCCACTTAATTTTAGATTAAGATAATTTAGGTGGTCAGGGGACAGACACCGTTTGTATAAAACTATGAAAACTATGGCTGGGTAACTGCACTAGAAGCTCAGAGAGGCGTATAGGACTGCGACTCTGAGTCCTGATCTCAACTCTGGGTTGTCAGGGATTTAAATTACTAATAAAATTTGCCAGGTTCCTAGAAATGAGAGCAGCTCCATCCAAAGTGGGATGAATGCCGTCTCTCCTAATAAGACCAGGTTCTCCCCAGAAAGTTTGCCAATGATTAATGAAACCCACATCGTTTGCTGGACACCACCTGGACAGCCAGTGATTAAATATTACATGCGGCTAAACATGTCATCAGTGGTCACATTTGGGATGGGTCCAGAGAAAACTATGGAGTCCGACATCGTTTTTGCGTATTCACACACCGAGGCAATATTAACTTTAATTTATTCATTTATTTATTTATCTACTTATTTATTTTTTGTATGGATATACACTATATGGAAATAGCTTATCTTCACACCAATGGTCTCATTTGCTGTTGTAGGTCACGCACAGACATCAGCAGAAACGAGAGACTTTTGCATATCCAGTTAAAAGTTCCTTGTAGCGGCTTTAAGGAGTGAAAACTGTCAAATGTAAAACTGTTAAATTAAGAAAATAAATACAGTTATTAACAAGTAAATATCAAATGTAATAAATTAAAGAATTGTTTATGGTACTTTGAGCTAAATGCTAATGTACATGCTAACATGCTCATATGACAATGCTAGCATGCTGATGTTAAGCAGGCATAAGGTTTACCATGTTTACCATCTTGATTTACACGTTAGCATGCGCACATTTGCATGCTACAATTAGCACCAACATTATGAGAAATGGCTTGAAATGGTATTTGTTTTTGTTTTGTTTTTTGTTTTTTTTGATGATGATGATGCTTAATAAAAAAGTGGGATTGACAAAATTATTACAATTTATCCTGAGAGGGACATGAATTTCTGAACCGAGTTCAATGGCGTCCATGCGATAGTTGTGGAGACTCTCAAAACCACAAATGTTCAGTCATCATCTGGGCACATGAATGTTTGTATCAGGTTTATGCTACTCCATCAAGTACGTGATAGTAGACTGAACCCTTGGAGCCCATCAGCTATCATCTGACGACAATAAAGCCTCTGGGGACAATGGACAATATTTCTGCGGCTCCACAGTTCAAATAGCAACTTGAGACAGATTCAAACAATAATCTCAGTAAAACGATATCTGCATATGATTGTAAATAAATAAGAAAAAACTAAACTAACTAAAATTCCACCTCCTATCCTCTCAAGATGGCTTAGGACATTGAAACTAGAACTAGAAACTAGAACTTTGAACTGAACTGGTTACATTTTGTGTTTTGATTTTTGATAGTGAGGTGTTATTAACATTGGATACTGTATGAAAAATAATGGCTACCATCACCCATTGATTTGTGGACTCCCGTTTTGAAGCCTTGAGTTCAGCATTTTGGCTGTTAACATCTTGGATTTTTGCAGCCAGAAGTGACCACATTTGGATGCGAGAGTGGAGGTGTGTGGAGTGAGGGGTGGATATGACTTATAGACTGTAGCGACGCCTTGCAGACAGCCTGTCGCTTATAAGTCTTATAAAATGTAAATGGGTGAGTTATATAAAAATGCGCCCCCTGTACAGTTGTCATTAAGGGGAAAAATAACTATACAGATCAAAACCGTTTTTTGGACCAGACTGTAAACTGTTTATTCATCACATTCTCACTCCGACCTCGTCACATATCGATGTTAGGTCATGGACTTTCCATGTCCAGATACAATATGCAAGGTGCCATGGGTGCTTTGGTTGTTGACATTCTGGGACACCGTGTCAACTTCAGCGTGGTCCATACATTGTATCTTTTCAATATACACTTTTCACAGGAAATGTACAGTTTGCAAACAGTGTCTTTCAAAATAAACGCACTACGTCGGTGTGACACCGTGACTTGATGTTTTTTCCTTCAACACCAAGCGCATGTGGGTTCGTTCAGCCACAGACCAGGACCAGCCACGTATCATGCCGACAACTTCTTCCGTCGGTTTCTGACGCCGGAAGTCACTGCCCAAGTACCAGTATTCAACGACTGAGGCCAGATTGGTTTATTTCTGCTGTAAAATTGAGCATTTAACATGGGCTTCCATGAGGATTGACTGGCTTTTGGAGCCAGCCTCAAGTGGTCATCAGAGGGATTACATTTTTGTGCAATTCCACACTGGCTTCATTTTTCAGCCCTGGAGGTTCTCGCTTGGTCTTAAAGGGAAACAGAGTCTTTTAACTCAAGTGACCCTCAGTGCTCTCTGTAGATGAATACATGGAAGTATCAAACTCATTCTGAGAGCCTCCCCTCAGGCTGATGGCTGCATCAGTACTCTCAGAAAGGTTGCAGAAGTTGTTAAAATGTTTGAACAAATTACTGTAAAAGCCCAAACTGTCTTTATGTTCAGTTTCTGCACATGTGATGGAACAGAGGATGGCTTTCTTTCTGCCTCTCTCACCAGTAGCAGATAGATATTCAGCTGCCTCTCTGAGTGGGCGTCTTTGGTCTAGATTGACATTCCTGCTGGAGTTCAAGGATATCTCCCGTGTTTGTGTCCCACAGCTCTTTTGCAATGGCCGCTATTGTTTCCCCCTGCGCTCAGCCTCGACCTTCCAGCCCCAGGAACAAATCCAAGACTCTTCTGGACACGAGGGCACAAGCAGTGTGGTCAGCCCACTCTCTGCATTCCTGCACCCTACCTCTGTCAGGCCCGTGGGTGCTGCGCTGAGGCTCGGCCCTGCAGGACAAACAGATGGAGCTCTGTGTGTGAGGCAGAGTGGACAAACATGTCTCCCTCTGAGTCTATCCCCATTTTACTGTGTTTATACAGGAAATTATGTTGCAGCTATGTTGCCTCCATACACTTCAACGATATGGGCGCTCATGTTTAGATGTCTCACCCACTTTCATATTCAGGATTCCTCAGCCGATGAGTTCAAGTGAAGGCCTTGAATTTCTTCTCTTTTACAATGATTTAGATTTTCTCTGAATCACTGGGTCTAATTTTTGCTGAATGCTCTGTATTGGAGACTCATGTGGTTGCCAAAAAATGAATCTTTTTTAATGTCTGTATTATAAAGAGTAACAGTTGGTTAACCTGATGCTGCATAGACCTTGTCCAAATGATTCACCAAACTAAAAATACATGAGCAATGTTATTTAAAGGCGCAGTTGTGTTTAATTTAAACCCATTACATTTATTTAGTGTAACTGAGTTCTCCTTTACCAATTCTGCAAAGCATGCCATAAAAATAAGTACATTTACTCCCTTACCTTCACATAGTTTTAATAAAAGCTTTTAAAATAAATATTTTTCTGTCAAACTCTGCTTGAAATGAACAAAATGATAGAACATTCTTTTTTTTGGTCATATGTTGACATTTTCATTTCCTTTTTTGGGGGATGGGGGTGGAGGGAGTGACTCTTAAGGCACGAGACAGGTGGTACTTTGAGCTAAAAGTTAGCATTAGCATGCTAACATGCTCACATTAACGATGCTATGCATGCAGATGTTATGCAGGCATAATCTTTATGATATTTTCTGCCTGATTTTAGTGTGCCAGCATTCTTACATTTGCTGATTAGCACTGAGCAGAGTACAGCTGATAGGAAAGACAGTTTTGCAGGTATTTGGCCACAAATTAAACATTTGACCTGATGGTAAAGCTGATGATGAAGCTTCACGTCAGATCATCAAAGTTATGCAGCTCATCCAGAGGAGAACATGAATGTCTGCACTGGATTTCATGGCAATCTAACCAAAACTCCATGGTAGTGGCACTACAGCATAGTTGCTTAGGAACATTTTGTGTGGCCCTCTGAATATGACATGAAATGCATAAATTATATTTTAATCATCCCCAGTACGTTTCAATACTTTCAGTTCCATTTGCTTAATTTATACACGACTGTGTCAAACTGCGCCACCCTGACATGCAACTATCAGGTAATGGAGGACAACTTGTTGACAGCTACTAGTTGCTTAGAGGCACCTTGTGGGTGTCAGGGAAGTTTCATTCTGTCATCAATGTTAGTGCTGTTAGCTAAATTTAGCAATTTAAGCAGTGCAATGTGGAGATGAGACTGAAAAGCCACCACTTTATTGGACCTCAGGGGACAGATAAAGTTATCTGCAAAGGTAAACTGGGTGCTCAATGCCAACGAGACTTATCTACCCAACAGCCACTCCTCACAGATCTTGTGAAAAGTTTTGAAGGTCTAATACAGGCAAGCCTTGTGGTAGCTCATGAAATTGCTAAGCGTGGTAAGCAGTTCAGGGATGGAGAGTTTGTGCAGAGTTCCTTGGTGAAAGTGAATCATTCTGGCCATTTTGCAAAGCATGCCATATATAATTTGAATTATACATCGTATGTCCTGAACTTGTGCGGCCCTCAATACTATATACTGGCCCCCTAAATTTGCGCTCTGTTAGCTTAGGCATCTACTAGATAACTTTTTAAAATCATTTCAAAGCACCAATAGCACATGCATTTAAAGGAGCTATATGTAAGAAATCTAAAGCAAATAGTCGTAAAATCCTCCTAATATGTCACAGAGACTAAGGAATAATGTTCATATAACATACTGATCTCACCGACAACAATAGTACGGCCAGAATATTCGCATTTAAAAAAATATTTTACGGTCCGCAAATCATGTTTATGTTTTGAATTTGTGTTTTGGCCTTTTGCGCCACCCACCGCTGTCTACCAGTCACACAGTCAGTAGAGTCTCAGCATCAGTTACAGTTACGACTGAGCTACAGCAGCATGGCAAGCAGCATTAACAGTGTCCCGGTACATAGCATTAGCGGCCGGCTCCTCAGCTGTATCCCGGCAACAGCGTTAGCAGCAGAGAGAGACTTGCTCGAACGGTCCACTGGAAAACCGAAGATCATGGACGCGGCGACACGGCCCTGCCACGGCAGCCGCCCGTGGGCAAACAAATCAGTCTCCAGCGTGCCGCTGTCCAGCAACCTCGAATCTGTAGGGGAGGGGGGGCGGACACGACTCGCGGCAGTATTTTGAATTTGAGTGCAGTAACCGTTTTGGCCACATTCTTACATACAGCGCCTTTAAACAGGAATTAATGTAAGATAATGTGATGTGTCTCACACTTATATGACGTTGCGCAAAAAGCGACGAATAGGTTTCCCGAAGGTTTTTCAATTTACATTAAATTGAATTACATTTTTTAGCGAGAGTTTGCCTCTTTATTGGGAAATGGGTATGCACAACATACTAATACAGTCAATTAAAGATTCATTTATAACTTTTTTGCACAGGCCCAGTTATATTATAGAATATTGCAATAATAATGTGAGGTTATCACAAAACCCTTCAGCACACCATTTGAAATCCACTGCTCTAAGTAAATGACTCGCTTTACTAGATTTATGTTAGTGACAAACTTGAAATGAGCAGCTATGTTCTGTTTAATAAATAACAAAAATGCTTGTGGGTGATGTAGATGTGACATTATGTGTTTTGTTCAGATTCAGAGACTTCTGGGATTTTCATTCCCCCCTGTGGTTGGTTGTCACATAATATAAGATAATAATATGAAAACACTTAGCTCGGGCATGATAAGCTGATAGATAATAGGGAAACCGACAGCATGGTTTCATCTGAAGGAGGAGAAATAGGTGCTGATGTGTTCAGCTCCACTGACTGTGTGCAGGCATCAGCAGGAGGACTGGGAAAGAGAGAAACATGATTAGACTCTACCAGCATTATCCCATGATGAAGCTTAGTGATATCACAGCATGACAGTGGAGAAACTACTCAGAGGGTATTTTCTATTTTCTCATCATCTCATTTCGAGGTTTAGCACATGCTGTACCTCTGTGAGAGTCCATAAATGGAAAACAGGTCAAGTATTTTTCATTATATGTCTCACATCATATATTTGTTCATACATCGCATCTGAGGAAACAAGGGCTCTGTTGGCCTGGAATCAAATCCACCGAGAATAATCTCACCTGTCTCTCTTTTACTGTCTCATCCTTTCTGTTTTCTTAGTGAGAAAAATATCCTGTTTTATATAGACATTATGTCAAAGGTATACATATAGATAAGTATTTTGGGGATTTACAAATTTCCTGGTTTTTATTCAACCCCATCACTAGACAAAAATGTTGACGCTGTACGTTTCTGCAAACTATACGTTACATTTGTACATTATTATGTAGCGGATACATGGAAATGTATGTTTCGTTACATTTCAACAATGCTGTGGTTAATGTCTGGTTAGGTTTAGGCACAAAAAGCACTTGGTCATGGTTAGGACATGATGTTTGGGCTTAAAATAAAAAGAGTTTTTGTAGGACAGTCATTGCTGAAGAAGCTGTCAGTGTCTCAGTAAGAGACAATCACTTGTCATGGCATTATTCTGGCTGAAAAAGTAGTGATGTCTTGGTTAAAGACAATCCCTTTTTGTGGCACTGTCCCCAGTGGAAAAACTGTGCCATGTCACTAAAAACACCCAAGTTTGGTGGCAGGCATAATGTTTATGATATTCTCTGCCTGATTTTAGTGTGCCAGCATTCTTACATTTGATTGGTGATTAGCACTGAGCAGAGTACAGCTGAGGCTGATAGGAAAGACAGTTTTGCAGGTATTTGGCCACAAATTAAACATTTGACCTGATGGTAAAGCTGATGATGAAGCTTCAAGTCAGATCATCAAAGTTATGCAGCTCATCCAGAGGAGAACATGAATGTCTGCACTGGATTTCATGGCAATCTAACCAAAACTCCATGGTAGTGGCACTACAGCATAGTTGCTTAGGAACATTTTGTGTGGCCCTCTGAATATGACATGAAATGCATAAATTATATTTTAATCATCCCCAGTACGTTTCAATACTTTCAGTTCCATTTGCTTAATTTATACACGACTGTGTCAAACTGCGCCACCCTGACATGCAACTATCAGGTAATGGAGGACAACTTGTTGACAGCTACTAGTTGCTTAGAGGCACCTTGTGGGTGTCAGGGAAGTTTCATTCTGTCATCAATGTTAGTGCTGTTAGCTAAATTTAGCAATTTAAGCAGTGCAATGTGGAGATGAGACTGAAAAGCCACCACTTTATTGGACCTCAGGGGACAGATAAAGTTATCTGCAAAGGTAAACTGGGTGCTCAATGCCAACGAGACTTATCTACCCAACAGCCACTCCTCACAGATCTTGTGAAAAGTTTTGAAGGTCTAATACAGGCAAGCCTTTTACTGTCTCATCTTTTCTGTTTTCTTAGTGAGAAAAATATCCTGTTTTATATAGACATTATGTCAAAGGTATACATATAGATAAGTATTTTGGGGATTTACAAAAAGCTGCTGGAAACAACAGTGATGACTGTAAAAAAAAAAAACAGGTGTTTTTCATGGTACTATCCTGGCAGGAAATGTAGCAATGTCTCAGTAAAAAACAATCGCTTTTTGTGGGGCTATCCCCAGTGAAAAAACAGTAAAAGGTTGCTAAAATCACCCACGTCTGGCAACTAAAAAGCTGCTGGAAACACATCAAAAAATGCCCAAAAAACCCACATTTGTTGGCTAAAACGTCAGCTCATATACCACATCACTATAGAGATGCTGATATGAGACATATCAAATGTACACAAATGTAACATAATCATGGTTGGAAGAAAAGTACAATGCTAATATTTTCTTCTGGTGACTGTGTTATTTTAGTCCAATATACATCTGACTATTGTGCTTTCACTCAAATGCAGACTCACAACTAAAATCAGTTTATTTCAGTTTGACATAATATAAATTTCCTCTTGTTGTAATGCTCATCTGGACACCATAAAAGCAACAGGTAAAAAGGATAAAAACCTATTTGTGAAATACATTTTCACTTCAAAAATGTTCTTTTTTTAACTCTCAAAGTTACTTTCTGACTTGAAATAAGAAGCAGCTACAACAACAAGTCATCTGTTCTAAAATTTTATTATTCTGATGCTGCATGGGTGTTTTCTAACACAACTTACCCTGCAACAGATCTCGCTTTGTTCGCTGGCTGCTGCAGCCACTGCGGGTGAAACAACACATCCATGACTTCTTGTAGAGTTGAAATCAGCTACAGAGGCAAATGAAATCTAAAGTTACACAGCCAAACATTCAAGGATATTTTTTACATCAGATAATATGCAAATAAGACAATGAGAGAAAAAGACTTGACCTTAACAGTGGTTTACAAAACAATCTTCAATCCAAGTGCAGTCACCAGAGGAAAATGTTGGCCTTGTGTCTGCATTCAAGGATACATCTGTACATTTTATCTCAAATCAATGTTTGCAATGTGATGTATAGCTGACTTTGTCATCAGGAGGTTGTTGGGATGGTGGATGATGTAAAACTAAGGTGTGATGATTGCAAAGCTGTAGACCACTGTTGGAGACTGTCAAAAACAAAACTGGTTGTTTTTTTAGCAAGACATCAGTGCCATTTCCAGCCGCAATAGTGTCACCAAACACAGGTATTTTAAACCAAAACATGATTTTTTTTTTCCCAACTGTAACTAAACTCATTTTGGGTTTGGGATTAGTACATTATTTTGACCTTTAATGGTCATTACATCACAGTAAAACATAAAGATTGGTTACATTTTCAAGTCTAAAATCGAACTTTTGAAGCTTCTTTAGTCATAAAGTTGCAGTAACAGTTGGAGCTTCAGTTTCAGGAGCTGGAGTTTCAGCATACTAATGGAGAACATCCAAACGTGCAAAGTCACCACAACTTTATTTTATTACTGTGCAGACACAGATACTTGGCTCTTGTTCACAGGTTTTCACACGACAAGCTTTTCCTTGTCTTCTGGGCCCCTCCATATGTTAATCTGGGTGACTGTACATCCAATTTAAACACCATCCATTGAGAGGATATATGAGGCCGATTTTAACAATGGCTTCACAGTGCAGCGGGCTGCTTTGCATCAGGGTGTGAGTGCAGACTCAGAGATCACCCTTGTTGTCCCTGCGGCCGGGGTGAAGCAGATGGGGAGAGGAACAATGGCTCGGGCCCATGCGGAGGGCGGCAGTGACTGACACAGCCACTGAAGCTCCAAAGAATGCCTGGAGCCGAGCCAGAGCCATGAACCTCACTGCCACTGCATGCCCTTCCCATCCCCACCCCACCTGACCCTCCTCATGTCCCATGGTGCCCTGGGACTGAGGGGATGACACCTTCAAAGACGGCGCCTGCACGTCAGAAACCATCCTGAAGGAGCAGCAGAGCTGGGTGTTGGCACTGTGGGCTGTGGACTGGCTTGAAGAGGACTACTGAGTAGATAGACAGAGGTCAACCCCACCCAACCTCAGCAACTACTAGCATGGCTACAGCGAGCACCTCAGGGCAGAGCACCTTCGGACTCGGAAGGAAAAAGAAGACCCCTGGTCTCATGGATCAGATTACCAAGTTCTTTGGAGGAGACAAAAAGAAAAGGAGCAAGGTGAGCATCCATGTATCTGCAAGTAAAGGGACAGTTCAGAGGGGTTTTTTGTTCCCAGTTGAACTTCATGGCTCCCAGTGCCTCTTAAAACTTTAACTTAATGTAAAAAAAACCTCGTTATTACATCTTTGTTGAACTTAGAAACATTTGTTAGTCAATGGGGCTAAAACCAAGACTATGAAATTTCAGCTCCTCCTTATATTACTTATTTTTAAGGATTATTTTGTTGCTGTCCTGTGAGGTGGAAAAACAGCCTCATTTCGAGCTTTGCGACAATAATTTTTTTTAAAATTATCCACTGGGTTTGTAAAAGTTTTAGTAAAGTTTAAGATGGAGGAGAATTTACTCACCGCATTTACACCCAAAAAAATGGAGATGCACGGTTTTCAGTGGATGGTATGTCTCTAATCTCCAGTTTGTCTCTAGAGCTTTGAGGAAACTTTTTTTTTTTTTAAGAAAAATATAAATCTAAATTGAACTGGACTTTATACACTCTCAGTTACAGTAACTCCCTGCAGGAGCAGTTACAAGAAATATACATTTCTGAGTTTGGTTTAAACTTTTTTCTGGCTTTGAGATTTTTTTCCTTTTTGACAAATTAGCTTTTCCTCAAGTTTTATCTTCATCTTTCAAACGCTTGATTTAAAACTTAAATACTTAAAATCATTAAAATGTAGTTTGTTTTTTTAATTTTATATACTTTATTAATCCCCCTGAGGGGAAATTCAATTTTTTTCACTCTTTTTGTCAGTAACACACAGGTCCGAAAGACACACACATGCACAAACAGGACCTATACATGCACAAAGTGGAGAGATGTCAGGGTGAGGGGGGCTGCCTTGGTCAGGCGCCCCAGGCAGTTGGGGGGGTTGGTGCCTTGCTCAAGGACGCCTCGGAAGTGCCGAGGAGGTGAACTGGTACCTCTCCAGCCACCAGTCCACGCTCCATAGTTGGTCCGGACGGGGATTAGAACAGACAAGCCTCCGGTTCCCAACCCAAGTCCCTATGGACTGAGCTACTGCCGCCCAATTATTATTTGGACCGTTGATTGGAACCAAATCGTTTTAGTAGCTGCAATTGTCTAGATTATGAATTTCAATGTGACCCTTCAGTGATAGAGATGTTTTACATGAACATATTATATTTATAATTGTTGCAAAATTACCATAATATACCATTATTTTATTGCTATTAACCAGAAAAATGTTTCTTAAAGCTTTATCTTATTAATTTTCTTAACTGCAGTTATTTACAACAGTTGTTGAATATTTGGTTACTAAGAACTACTAATGTTTTCAATATCCCTATTTTTAATTAATCTGGGAAGTTTTAAGACAACAGTTTTTAACAGTAAAAAAGCTGCAGAGTGCATAATAGAGCCATCAAAAAAAATTCCAGGCTAATTGTCTTCAAATCCTAAAAATACGCCCCTGTTCTTCAGTTCAGATCTTTCCAAAAACTATTTTATCTGAGTTTAACTTCTTTCAGTCTCACTTCCTATCTGCTCTGGACTCTGCTGTCATTTTGACTCCTCCAAAGCGGCCATAAACTTACACGGCACATGAGGTTAAATAAATAATGTATCTACCCATATAACTTAAGAAAAATCTACAGTAGATGCACTGCCACCACTGTGCAGGTTAAATTTAGTTTGTAATTACAGCTTTGTCCTGAGCTGCAGAAAGACAAAACCTCCTTCAGGTTTAAGACTGAACAGTGTGATGGGAGGAGACCTCAGGAGTCGGAGCTGCTCTCATATGACCCGTTTATCTGAAATTCAAAGGTTGCAGATTTAGTGGGTTTTTATGCATTGCTATTGTTTGTGCTCAGATATTGTTACAGGCTTTTTATATGTGTTAGTGCCCAAAGAAAACTAGAATCTGTAGGCTGATTGGCAAAGGTTTCTTCTAAGGTTTAAGTTGCTGTATTTACATAGAAACAAGTGACAGAAAATAC
This sequence comes from Epinephelus lanceolatus, assembly GCF_041903045.1. NCBI lineage: Eukaryota > Metazoa > Chordata > Actinopteri > Perciformes > Serranidae > Epinephelus > Epinephelus lanceolatus. The sequence continues at coordinate 28,421,189 of NC_135749.1, read as the reverse complement.
ACATTAATTAGGATAAAGAGACTTTTTTTTTTTTTTTTGGAGTTTTTTTTGTCAGACTGCTCAGAAACGCTCAGATATGTTCTGGAGGTTGTGTTATCAACAGTGTGTCAGCCAGCTGCACCTGGTGGTATCACACTGTAGTCGACTACTCCATCCTTCACTCTCTTACTGTATATCATTCATGCTATTTCCTTTCAGTATTTTAATTGTCTGTAATTGATATCCATTTGCACATTTCCCAAATGTAGAACATGATTATAGTCCTTTCCTGTACATTGTGGGACTTGACGCCCAGCAGGGCTTTGAAACTACTATAATAACTGTAATTATAACATTAGGAGGGATGGTGCAGCTGGACTGTCTCCTCGAGCTCATGCCAAACTACTCTATCATGCACTTACTGCATTAAAAGACTTAAAGATCTAAGAACCTGATGCCATTTGATTTGATTTGACAGTGACATCACTCAATCTTGTGGTAACATCACTATATAAACACATGCAGTTATATGACCTCTGTTGCTCCTCACAGGGGTCGTTCCGAGGTCACCTGGCCTCCTCACCCCAGCAATCCTCTGCTCGCCGCCGGACCAATGAAAATGCTGTGGTGCATTTCTTCAGGAGCTTTGTAAGTTTCATACATCATATCATAGATCATATATGCATGCTTTACATACCAATAACCATGTTCATCAAGTCATGTTTGCTAACATCCTGAGTTTATAAGCTCAACAGAGTCTTATGTGTTATTCTAAGGCTGCTGTGAGTTGCATAAGCCAGAACACAAAACAAACCAATTTCCTCCAATTTCTACTGTGTGAGTGTTTAAATGTCTTCTTTTGATTTACTTTGGCTCCAACTCCTGGCATCAATAGCGTGGCAGCGTTTCAAACTGTTTCTCAGCTTCCTCTGATTACAAAGCTGCGTGACTCCTTCATTTACATACTGATTTAAAGACAGGAATTGGGGGAAATTTCTATCAGCAGCTCAATCATTTGTTTAGTCGAAAACAGTGTTTGTTGTCCTGTTTGCAATCAGTCATTCTTTTGTTGTTGCTTGGTGTCTCTCAGGTTTCCTCTCCTCGTCCTAAATCCAGGGTGAGTCTCATTTATTTCATCTGTTTTGTTGATTATTCCAGAGGTGTAGCTGCAGAGTGAAGATGCAGCGATGCATTAATCATTGACTTCTGATCACTTTTTAGATTTCCCTGTTCTCCATCATATTCCTCAGTGTCAAATGCAACAGCTGCATCTTTTTTCTTTTCGAAGGCATTTTGTTTTAAGCTATTTATTTAATATCCACTCAGTATTTATTTGATACCTTTGAACAATTACAGTGTGTGGGATTTTATAACTTCCCTCAATGGATCTGACCTGAAGACACTTTAGACAACTGATAAACTGCACTATTACTCACCAGCATTGTCACATTGTTTTACAAGAAAAACTTAATGCAATAAAAATCATTTAAATTCCATATTAACCTATATTTACTAAGCTAAAACAGTATGTGAGATTTTTTAGTCTGTCCAAAATCTTAGTATGAAACCAATAGTACGTGAATAACATACAATTTCCAGTGAAATATTACAGTATCTAAACACTGAACACTATGCCGGCGTAAATATCCCACAATGCAGTGCACTAGAGGAACATTTATAATAGACAGCAACTAAGACAGCTCTGTAATGTCAATTTAAGTAATAGTGTGTAAAGATTGCACTTTGTCAGGCGTAATATCTTTGAAATATTTTTAAATGGCCATAGACCCTAAGTCAGGATGGGTTACCATGGTTACGCATCTCCAACCTGCAAGGCAGCTCTCAAGAAGTGACGTGGTAATTACGGCTCAGTGCATAGTGTTGTTCATTTACACAAACAATAGCACACATGTAGAGTATGTGGTACATTGTATGTGGTTTCAGATGGTCTACAGCCACACTAGCAGTGCACTGAGCATGTAAAATGCTACTGTTACCATTCTAACATGTTCACAATGACAGTGCTGTCATGCTAGTGTTTTGCAGGTTTAATGCATCTTAGTTTTCATCTTAAATAAATGTTAGCATGTTAACATTTGTTGATAAGCGCTAAACATTAGTTTAGCTATTTAGCACACAATTGACTGGAATGTCATTAGTTTAGCTGGTGTTTAGTTTAGTTTAGTTTACTTTAGTTTAGTTTAATTTAGTTTTATGCACAATTAAAACACAAAAAGGCAAGAAAAATGAATAACGAAATACAGTCCAGGGAGAGGCAATAAACCCAGAGGGCTTATTTGAAGCCTCCACCTAATAAAAGTTTGACAAAGTTATTGAGAATTACAGAAAGATAAAGAATAATACATAAAATTATACAAGTGATAACAAACTGCTAATAGCAAAATATGTTTGATTGCAACAACAAAAAACAGCAATAACAGTATCCATTTAAGAGCAGAAAATGTGAGTATGTGGCATGTAAGTCGATGTTAGTGTAATTAGGCGTGCGTACATTGGTTTATTTCTTTGTAAAAAAAAACAAAAACTTTTGGACAAATTAAAATTTATACTGATGATGGCGCTAGAGGAAAGCTAGTTTTAAGATTAATAGGATGTAGGTTCCTATAGGGGACATAAATGCACAACTGTAATATTAGTCCTTCTTGTAAATGTGGTGACTTTTCACTTAATAATTGAACACTTCTTCCTGTTGGTGAAACTCAAATAAAAGTCAGGAAATCAACAAAGTCAGTAGGGTTTATCCTCTGGTGACCATGAATATCTACACCAAATTTCATTGCAATCCATTCTAAAGTTGTGAAGATAATTCACACAGCTAGTATGGCTAAAAATTCTACACATAGTGGCTGCAAGATGTAGACGGAGGATTTTTAAATTGACCTACGTGATCTCATCCCTACCTATCATGTTTTGATGTTTGGGCAGAAGCCCCCAGCATCATTATAATGACACCAAGGGCAGCCTTTTGTATTGTATGCAAGAGGTTGGCGGAAAGTCACGTGGGTCGACTCACGTGACTACTAAGAGGTTAGGTTAGGTTTAGGCAACAAAACTACTTGGTCAGGGTTTGGAAAAGATTGTGATTGATGTTAGTCCTGTGGGTCGACTCACATAACTTCCGACTGCTGTGACAAAATAACTCATTGTTGACTTTTATTTTCACATGGACATGAACACGTCTGCTGGGTCAAAGCCCTGTGCTTGTTGCATCATCTGACCAGGCTAGAATAAAGGATAACTTTTGTGTATTGTAATGATTTTAATGTTATTGTCATGCGTTCTATGCGATTGACCAAAGGCTGATATTAAACTTTATGATGTAAATGCATGTGTTACATGAGTGGGTCCTAACTTGTGGCTAGAGACCCCTCTTATGGGTCAATCTGAGGGGTCACGAGATACAGAGCAAATCAGCTGCATGAAGTATTTACCTGTCACCAGTAGAAGTTTCCCACCACGTCACTGTAAATCTTGCCATCTAATAGCCTATCTGTAAATGGAGGATTCTCCAATGTGTTGAGGTGGATGCAGGTTCCACTGTACTCTCACTATATCTCATTATCTCATCATGTTACCATCTGTTTCTTTTTCATGGCCAGTGGAGAGACGTCTTGGGCTTGGTACGTCACACAGTCTTCCCTTCTCAAATCATCCAAAAGCCAAACTGCTGGCTGCACCTGTCTGCGTGTGTGTGTGCGCAATGATCCCATTTAAATCTGTCTGTAGAGAGCTCCTTCGCAATGTGTCTTTTGTCTGCAGCACACCTGTTACCTAACCTCCACGCTGGTCCTTTCTCTTTCTCGCTGTGTGTGTTTCACTGCTTTCCTCCTCGAAGAGAAATATCTTTTATATCTGTACATGTGGAATCAAGACATATTCAAAGGCAAAGCTGATTGACAAGCATCTACATACAGTAGCTGAAAGGCAAAGCTCACTCCTAAAGGGTGCCACAGAAAATCATTTTAATTCACTGGCTGATCAGTTGAAAAGATTGATTTATTCAAAGCATTGGCTCATTGGTAAATTTATCACATTTCAATAAGTTCTTCTTTGCTTCAATCCAGAGCGACTCGCTGCTTCTGGATGACTTTGAAACTGCTCAACTATTTATGAACCACAACCGGTAAACATTTTCTCTTAGGACCTCTTGGCCTGAATCACCCTCCTCCTCGTCCTCTTCCTCCTCCTCTTCCACACCTCTAGTTCTCTGTAACACCTCCATCCCCTTAGTGCCAGAGATGACTCTCCGATCCATCTGTTTTGGCTTCTCACCATCTTTGTGTCTCTTCATCTGTCAGATGTCCCTGGACAGCCGTAATATCTTTCTGTCATTTGATGGTGATGATTCACTCATGTCTTCTGTGGCTGTCCGTTCAACATTGACCTTACCATGTCATTGTCATCCATTTTCTTTCCCCTGAAGGTTGCTATTATCTGGTCTTGTCACATGATGACATTTTTCCCCGCGTCTCTGACATGTTATTCTCTCACAATAACAGATCGGAGAACAGGGACAACTATTTCTTCCACGTCACACTGCTGCTGTCGCAGAGAAAACACATATCTGCAGTTTTGTTGTTTCCCCTCATCTTACCAGCGAAAATATTGAAACTATTTTATGTCCTTTAAAGGTCCATTGTGTAGGATTTAGGGGGATATAATAGGCATGCTTTCTTTAGTGTATGATCACCTGGGAATAAGAATCGTTGTTTCTATTTATTCCTTTTGCTCACATTGAAAGCGCTGCAATGCACGAGGAAACGGCTTTCACAGGGTTGCAATGAGGATTTGTTTATGTGATACCTTGTCATTTCATCACAAAAACCTAAATAAGGTGGCAGGTGGTTCGAGGGAGTTCACAGGGAGCGTAATATGTCTGGTAAGCGGTGGTTCCATCTCCAGACTGACATCTCTGTGCACACAGCTGATAGGTGTGTGGTTTGTTTATGTGACGTAATAGAGATCCATATCTAACAAATTCCATGTGGTCAGAGAGCATCCAATGTAATGCAATGTGGTGTGATAGGCAGACGCTTGCTTGCTGTAAGGACACAGTGTTAGAATAAGCCATTTATATCTACATAGGGAGCAGGTCCTCATCCTCGGCGTTCACCCTGGCTCTAGATAGGGCCACTGTTTTCGCTAATTAGCAGCCCATCGGCAACAAGCAGTGTTATTCACTATTTTTGCTGGGTTAAATCACCTGACCTGTTTGTTTCGAGAGAGGAAGAGACATCTGTGGATTATTTGGCCGCGTGATAAAAACCTCTTGAACAATGAACACTAAAGGGATTCTACCAGGAGACATTTTAGGTAGTTGCAATCTGCAGTCCTAACCGCTAGAAGTTAAATCCCCCTAAATCCTACACACTGATTCGATTAACTTGTTTATAATTTTTAAAGTTATATAAGTACAAAAACCTGTCATTAGTCCACCTTAATTGTCTGCAAGGGAAATTTAGCCTGTAGCAAAGTGCATAAAAACTCACTGAAAACAGAGATCCAAATACCAAATGGTCGAGCCCAATGAAAGTAAAGAGAATAAATGGTAAACACAGATATACATGTGCACAAGTGCAAAACTTTGAGCACTGATAAGGAACTATGCCATCTGTTCTTCATTTATGAAGGACTTGATATTTGTGGATATGTGTTTTTTGTCCAACAGCAATGATTGTGTCCTCTATAATATCTGCAAACAGTTGTTTTTGTTAAAGTGGTGGGACATTGCTAATGCTCTGAGGTGAAACGTGTCTCATCTCGTAAAAAGAGAAAGGCCATCAATGCAAAATCAATTAAAGGTCTGGTTAAAGGTTACACAGTGACAGAGCAGCAGGTCTCCAACTGTGCTTATAGAGCGTCTTTTTCTAGGCCTCGTCGCCGCGTGCTGAGAGCACAAAGTCACCGGTCAGAAGACGCAGAGACCAAAGCACACTCTCCAGGATCTTCAACCTGGTGAGCTTTACCACACGTTAGCCTCCTTGTCTGACTCAACATTTCCTCTCTCTATCTGTAAACTAGGCTTCATAAACACTGTTTCCTGTCTGTTTGCCCAAATGCAACAGTGATGCTCTCACCCGAGATCAGTGAGTAAGAAATCAATACAGTATGATTCATTTCAGTTTCACTCATCTTCATCCATCAACACATGTTCACAGCAGCCTCTCATCGTAATAATCTAACAGGCTTCAAGGGAAACGTAGGTATTTTTTTAAACCTGGACTCTTTCTACGTATGTTTTGTGTCTAAGTGACAAATGGAGACATCATTTTTGAAACTGGTTCAGTATTGAGAGTGTCGCACCTGCGCAAAAATTGCTGCAATGTAATCCCTATGGGCTATTGAGTCAATTTACATCCACTGAAAGTGATTTTTTTTGGTGACTGACAGGCCCAGATTATTATTACAAGTGTCAGACAATTTATGGAAAGAACCCAACAGAGAAGTAAAACATTTTTCCATAAATTTGGCAGATCTGTTTGTTATTGTGACCAAGTCCCATTCAAGGAAAAGTCTCGTTTTGAAATCTCACATGAGGCGATGTGTTGCAGGAAAAACAACGGTGGTAGCGGGTAGCAAGAGGAGTTTGTTGTGTTTGATTTGAGAAAGTGTATCTTACTCTTATCTAAATGATTTTCCATAATGTTGTCAGACACTTCTGGGAGCAATCTGTCAGTGGCAAGAATGAGCACTTCTAGCCCTTTCTGTTGTCTCCATTAGTCACTTAGACACAAAACTTGGGAAAATAGGGTCCAGGTTAAGAATATCAATGTTTTCCTTTAAGGGCAACATTTTCATTTTTAGAGTGCCACAACATGTGAACTAAAGTATTAAAATTCATGCATATAATCTTTGATTATTTTTCTGCAAATGCCCTCTACCTCAAATTTTCTGAGGGTAAGTGTGGATAATCTTATTGAATCCCAATTAATGTGAAGTATTCGACAATCACTTTCAGCACTGAAACTACATCACTCCAGATCACTCTTATAGATGCTGTCTCTAGGGATAGAAATGTTTTTTTTCTCAACCTCCTCATCATCCTCCTTCTTCTCCTTCTCTTCAGGGAGATACCAAGTCCCGTCCACCCCCTAAACGCTGGAGCACCATCTTCTAAGCTCTCCGCCGAGGACCAAACCACAGATCCAACACCAATGGGACAAGACAAAAGTGGGGAACAAGATCTGCAAGTGGCGGCGTCACAACCTCAAGAAATGTTAATCCACTAACACAAGGCTTCCTGTATGTTTTTGTCAGAGTATGAAATCCACTCTCCAGGGATGTAGGTGGTCACTGGGCCTTTTTTGTTTTAATCCTAGATATCTTGTCTAGCTGTTTATAAGAGGTTTGGTCGTGCTTTTAGTAAAATATCTTACTGTAAAAATCACCCATTTGAGTATCTTGGTCTGATGGTGCTAGTGTCTGCTGTCTGCAGGTTTGTTCATGGCAGATGTTTTTGTATTTGTCTCCCGTCATCTGCATTTTGTATGAGTGATGCTTTGTGTATCCTGCTGAAAAAAAAAGACTTACACACCAAACATACGCTTGTTTTTGTTTCACATGTGAAATCCAGACGGAGAGTGGTCCTGTTTGTGGCTGAGTGAAATGTATGTTGCAAAGCATTTGAAAACACACCTGGAAACCTCCAGTATATATGAGTAGTACGGACTCTAATATAGTTTTGATGTAACAGTTTTTCTTTCATTATGGTTCAGTGTAATTAATAAACATGTACAGTATGATGTTTTTCCAAAAATAGAATAAAATGCCCTTTTCAGATGCACTGTTACATAACTAAAGAATGTCCTAAAAACAACTGGTCTGCTCTCTTTTCTATAGTAGCTTTGTATGGATCTCATTTATTGCGAGTTATCTGTTTGCATCTTAAATTAAGTTTGAACTTTAAATGTTATTTGTGTTTATCTTAGATGATGACAGACAACAGTTTCTTTTATCTGATGGTGAGATAGTAAGTGGTTCAAAGGTTTAAGGCGGAAGCACAGAGTTGGTGAGGAGCACCGAAGGACAGCATGTTGATTTCAATGTTCTGACGCATAATTTGTTGATTTCATTTTGTTCATAATAAATGACACTGCCACTCTCATGTGTACATGCTGTGTTTCACTTTAATGAATAGTTAAAAGAACTGTAAAGGTGTTTTTGTTTTGTTGCCAACATGTGGTGGTGCTACAGTGTTTTGTTTCCTCTTAATGTAAAACTTACTTTTAAATGTGCAGCCTAACTGGATGTTACGTCCTCTCTCAGTTATTAAATGTTTAAAAATCTGACAATTGTGTTGTGATTATTAAATGTATATATTTTACTCATTATAAGGGTCCTGACACATGCTGTCAGTCACAGTCAATGTTTGGCCATTAGTGAACATCTGTTGCCCTAGTAACTGTGTGCAGTATGTCCCACATCGCTGGCACTAGTCGGCCTAAGGTTCACACTACACAATATCAGCCCGACACAGCGGTGTATGGTGTCGGCTCTGATCGTGGACGACAATGAGTGTCGTACATTGTTTCATCTCATGTAATGTGTTATAGTAGACAACAACCAACTGGGACTGGTCTGGGACGCCTCATGACGTTCCAAAAGAAAGTCTAGCATGTTTGGTCATTCATGACTGCTCCCGTCACAGCCATCACTTTGACCAATAGGAACACAAAGCGATCTGCTGCCGTAGATAACTGTATGACAACACCCAGCCTTTTAGATATTTCTTTTAGGGGTGTTACCATGACAGAGTAAAAAGGGAAAATTGATGGCATGAAACAGCAGACGCACTTTGTCAACCTGCGGAGTACTGCCATTAGCATCAAGCTAGCGAACAATATTATTTCTTCATAAAGGAGGATATAAAGTAATAAAATGAAAAAATAGTGGTCTTTACTCACCACAACTGCAGAGGCTGAGCTTCATTTGAAACAGACTACATTATAAATGGGCTGTTATTTATTATTATATATATTATATCTATACTTTTTATCCGCTCCCATTTGCCTTGATAAAGTTAATGAATTTCAAACTCAACACTTCCTGTATCTGTATAAAATTAAAAGCCCCTTATAACTTCGGTTGAGAGAATCCCTTCATTTTCTAAAAAGGCTTTTATTGTGAAAGATTTGCAGGATGTAGCTCAAATGTAGCTCCTGCCCTCTGGTGGCACTTTTTTACATTACTACAACAACATTTCGGCTGGCACATGAACAGACACAGTGACTGAAATAATAGTGATAACAATAAAAAATAGGATAAGAATAATCTGATGACATCACACACGTTGTGAAAGACGACCGGGGATGATTGGTGTGGACCATCGTTTAGTCACGACACGATTTTATGACTCCACAATCCAGGCTTTCTGCCAAGAAGTGAGGAGATAATACCACTCTCTCACTCACTCTAAATAGTATGTATTTGGAGCCAGTGGACAGTTAGCTTTGCTTACCATAAAGATTAGAAAGACAGCATCTCTAAAACTCACTAATTATCCCATTACATCTTGTTTCTTTAAGCTGTAAAAAACACAAACATGTAACAAAGTGTAAAAATGAATGTGTTGATTTACAGGGAGAATGTGCCAAAGTAGAGCTGGGCTGGTTGTTTTCCTGCTTCCAGCTCCATTATACAACACAGACTTGAGAGGTACCAACCTTCTCTTAACAAGCATATTTCCCAAAATCTCAAACTATTCCTTTAATATTACAAAACAAAATTTAAAAAGTGCCACTCCTCTTTTTTTTTATCTTAATGTGCAGGTATGACAGCTATAAATTTTACCTTAGAGGCTAGCTTAGATGTTACCCTGATGTTTGTAAAAAAGGGAAAAACGCCAGCACTCTCAAATGCCATTTAAGTAAGTTTAATCAACCAGCTTGGATGGCGGTACCAGTACACAGCAGACGTTTCGACAGAAAGTCTTCTCCCACACTGAAGAAGAAGTTTCTGTCGAAATGTCTGTTGTGTACTGGTACCGCCATCCAAGCTGGTTGATTAAACTTACTAAAAGGACATTTGAGAGTGCTGGCGTTTTTCCCTTTTTCACTGCTTTTGGCCATGCACCTTACGAGTGTATTTATTTTGAGAGTGCTTGCTTGTTCCTACGTGATTTTTTACCCTGATGTTTGTAACCATGACGATGGCGGAGACTGCAACATAATGTCCCAAATGCCCCAAAAGATCATTTGTGTATCCATTATTCACCCCAAGTAACATTGAATTTGTGTTCTTGCATGCCCCCACGGTGAACGAAGACTAAAAAAATTGAAAAAACTCTTGATTAATTGAAGTCATAGGGGGACACATTCAACAACAGCGAAACTATATCAAAACATCTGTTTACAAACTCCCACACAACTTCTGCAGATTATTTCAAGCCTCATTTATCCAGTCATATGCTCAGTACTTCCCAAACAGACGACCCTTTCTGACAGAGAACCCAAAGGAAAGTGAAAATTAATTATCCCTACTTCAAAGCCAGACTCCATTGACAAAGACAATAATTTTATCTAATTGAACACAAGAGCTGCTGCCTCAATCAGTTTGTTTGTTTATGTTATTGACTGACTTTGGTGTTTTTAAAGGTTAATTTGATTCACCACAGTCAACAAACAGCACAAAATAACTGATCAAGGCAGTTTTACATCAGCAGCTCCTGTGTTCAATGAGGTAAAACTACTGCTTTCGTCAGAGTCTTGCTCTGATAAGTGCATAGGTAAACTTTACTCGAATAGAGTGTTTGGAAAGTACCAAGCACACGACTGGACAAATGAGAGTTGGATTATACCGCACGAGTTGTGAGAGTTTTTACACTGATGTTTTGATATAGCTTCAAGAATTTTCTCAGTTTTCAGATTCTTTATTTACTGAAAGCATGCAAGAAAATCAACATTTTGAATGTTTTCTTCACAAATTCAACGTAACATGGGTGAGGAACTGATATATAAATGGCAGTTGAGGGGTGATGTATTCCTTCAACCAGCTTCAAGCTTTGCTGAGCAGCAAAATAACTGAGGAGTGAAATAACAAAGTGTGTACTGTATTAGCCCCTAATTCAACCCATGATTCATAACTGAAGACTCCCACATGCCCTTGAAACACCCTCTGGGGGCCAATCATCTATCTCAGACAGTAATCCCAATATCAAAGTGTTCTATACGGACTACGGAAAGCAAGATCTCAACTACACGGAGCAGTACATTTTGTCCTGCAGTTAATTGAACACTAAGGATAATACTCAGAGGTGGGAAAAACAGTGTTTCACATCATTAGAAATAATGCTGAGATAGAAGTTTCAAGGACAACTGCCCCTAAGACCGCAATTAGCAAAGAGCTCCATCTCTCCTGCATTCAATGTTCCTGAGATAATTGGCTCAGTGGCACAAAATCTGCATCACACACAGGCAATTTTCCTGCATTTTAGCATTCACATATATGGCTAAATATACCCTGAGCCATTCAATATGGCTTGACTTTACACTGATTCTGGTCACACGTCTGCTATGAGAAAACATTTCCACAAATGTATTAAAAATCTAAAAGCTAATTTTCTGATAAAAGATACAAGATCAAATGATCAACCCTAAATACATAATTTCAGTGTGATTTAAGCACCCATTCGACTCAGATTACCATACTATGTTAGAAAAAATATAAACACTCCTTTGTGTTATTCCCAGAACTGTCTCCTACTTTAACTGGCGACATACAGTGTCACAGAGCACGTAAGACCTTAGTTCCGCTTTATACAACAGCTCTTTCATCATCACAACCCCATTTTTGCAATTGAAATGGAAATTTCTATAGGCTGCCCCCCTGAATGCATCTGAATACACTCAATGACAGTGCCTTTCATTAGCTCGATGTCTTTCATGGGTCTCTAGGTCTTTTTTTTTACAATTCATGGAGAATGTTCTCTTCAAACACAGTGAGGACCTTTTGCACAATGTGATCAGAGGAAAGGGATGCTGCAATGTTGATCAAGAGAGACCTCTGGTGCTCCACCGTTGCGCTACAAAGGAACAGTTCTGAAATGAGCCAGTGTTTTAGAATGAGTTTTGGTGTTAAAGAATACACCTCAGTGTCCTTGAATAATCCAAAATGTTGTACAATGAGCATCAATGTTCTTTAATGACCCACTGAAATGACCCACAATGTCCTGCAATTACCCAAATTTAAAACAAGTGTCCACATTCTAGAACAGTGATTTCTAACCAAGAGCATTTGTAACACAGGGAGTTCTGCAGTTAGTAGGGGGTACACTGAAAGGTAAGCTAATTTTAAAAATATAAATTATGATTTGATCAAAAGAATAGGCTATATCAACATACACTGATCGGCCAAACCATTAAAACCACTGACAGATGACATGAATAATACTGACCATCTTGTTACAATGCAATGTTCTGCTGGGAAACTTTTGGTCCTGGCATTCATGTGGATACCACTTGAAGCACTTCACTCTTCAAAACATCATTGCAGACCAAGTCCACTGCTAATGGCAGTAACACTCCCCAATGGCAGTGCCCCCCAATATGATCAAGCATCCGTGAGATGTGCCAGTACCCCACGTCACAACGGACAGGTCTCAAAGGATCCTCTGCCAGCACTCCGGAACCAGACTCCACAGGACACCCCCAGAGGTCCTGTGTCTATGCCTTGACATGTCAGAGCTATGTCTGATCCAAAGAGGCCCCAGCATGGATCAGACATACCTCTGGGGTACTGGCACATCCAATGAATGCTTGATCAAGTTGGGATCTGGGGAACTCGGAGGCCATGTCGGTGTGTTGAGCTCTTTGTCACGTTCTTTGGGCCATTCCTGAACCATTTTTGGCCATGAGGGTGCATGTACTAGGTCCACAACAGTGTTTGGGTGATCGGTGAATTAAGCCAGCTGTAACCTGAACACTACATATTGCAGTTATGTAAGAGTGGGTGAAAACTTTTAGCAAGTAGGCAAAGAATTTTTAACAGGTAGTTGGAAGTAATGAATGGGAAATATAGCTGAATTGACTAATCAGTTCAAATGATTAGTTAAAGGTAATGAATAACTAGTTGAACTAGTTATAAGTAACATTAATGGCTAAGTGGTTGAAATAGGCTGGTTGGCTAAAAGTATAACAGAAAAGGCTAAAATTGGGAGCTAAGAGTAGTGACTAAAAAGTTTGAATATATGGCTTAAAGTAATGGAGAAACAGTTGAAATGGTTAGCTGAAAGTAATGGATAAATGCATACATAAATTGGTTATAAGTGATAAACAATTGCAATAGCAAACAGTAATGGCTAAACGGTTGCGATAGTTAGCTTACAGCAATGGATCAATGATTGAAATAGTTGGCCAATCAGTTGAAATAGCTAAAAGTAATGGATATATGGTTGAAATAGTTCGCTTAAAGTAATGGGAAAACAATTGAAATAGCTAAAAGTAATTTATAGATAGCTGAAATAGTTAGCCAAAAACAATGGATAAACTGCTGCAATAGCTTTACTGTAAGTAATAGATAAATAGCTGAAATATGAAGTTTCACACCAAGTGTTGTAGTAGTAGTAGTAGTAGCACAATTGCTGATCAAACTAATCTAAGTTTTGACCGTTCAATTGTATTGAAAAGTTAGACATTTAGAAAAAGAATAAATGGGGTATGTGAGTTTACCTGACAAGGCTGTGGCATTCCCTCTGACCAAAAAAAGGTTGGGAAGCACTGTACTAGAATAAATCTGTGTCCTTATATGACCCATTAAGTTCTAGAATAAATTACAACAATGCACAATCAACCAGAAAAAAAATCAAAAGTTTTTATTACCATGTGTAAATCAAGATTCCTTTACACAGTGTAAAAAGACATCGATATGGCACAAAAACAATTTTATACCCTTGTAGTTATTTTGTAATGTAGATCAAGGGCAAATAATTTATGTGCAAAAAGCAAATAAACTTTATTCGGGCTCAAGATGTACATTCACAACACAGTTGTACAGTTTACCGCATCACTAAACGAGAACTGAGGGTACGTAGTACTACACAAATTAAAAAGGATCACTTGGAGCATAATTATTCCTGTTCCGTTTTTCCCATGACATGTAAAGAATGCACATAAAATGGATTTAACAAAAATGGCAGCTCTGAGAAGCCATCAATAGACTTTAAAGTTTGATGTTGTTTTTGTATTTATGTAATACAGTTTTACACTGACGTTTAATTTCCGCTAAAGCTCTCACTTGCCTCCTCTTTAAAAACATGACTACCAGTGTTTAAATCTTGTGACTGAGTTCTTAGCTCATCCACAATCCCAGATACACTGCCCAACAGGCCACGCATCCCATCCTCCATCTCCCCATGGAACTCCACCTCCTCAACTTTTACTTGTCCTCCTGTTGCAAGAAAAGCCTCCCCGTCCTCAAACCCATAGTTGTAGCTGTCATCCATATCTGCTGCAGCTGTGCTTGCGTTGTTGCTGTTGGCTGAGGAGCTGGAGGCAAGTCTCTCACATCGAGCCTGATGCCTGAGGAAGCTGTCTCTCCATATGACTTTCTTCCCACACAGGCCACACTCATAGGGCCGCAGCCCCCCGTGAGTCTTAAGGTGCTTGGTTAGATGGTGCTTCATCTTGAAGGACTTTGTGCAAACAGGACAGCCGAAGGGCCGCAGATTGAGGTGCTGCATCTTCACATGTCGGTCACGCATACTCTTCAGAGTGTAGGCTTTGCCACAGTGGCAGAAGTGAACTTTTCCAGTGTAGGGGGCACCAGCAAGAGACACTGAGGATGAAGAAGATGGGGTCGGGGGTGAAGAGGGTGGCTGAAATGCAGCAGAGGATGGAGACTGATGGCGAGTTGAGGTGGGAGTCAAAGAGCTACCCTGTCCCGCGCTGGTGGAGGGCCAGTTCACCTCTGAGCCTGCCATGGTGAAGTCTGGAGATGCAGGCACTAAAGGCCTCTGGGAAACCTGTCCTGTGCCATCTTCAATCTCATCATATGTCTCTCTGCTAAACGTGCCTTCTGTTAAACATTCAAAGTCAACGTCCTCCTCCTCATCGTCTTCATCTTCGTCTTTACTGCAGCTGCCACCCTCTCCTTCCTGCAGCCTCTGCTCTTGTTGAGACCAGGGACCCGCCTGCCACTGGAGCCGAGCTGAAACTGGGCAGGAAGGACCCGAAACATCTACACCTGTTTGGCAAGCATGATCACTGGGCAAGTCTGAGGAGGGATCTCTTCCCACCAAATTTCTCTGTGCTTTCTCCTTGATCTCCTCCACACTAGCTTTCCCCGAGGCTTGTCCAGCAGCTACATTCTCATTTGAAACTGGGTGGAAGTCTGCTGGAGAAATGTCAAACAAAATAAAATCAATTCATGCACAGAACAAGAGGAAGTACTGTGTGATTCAGCAGAGAAGAATGCCCACAATGTAAGGCTGTGTATCTCATCTCAATGCTTTTTGATGGCACTGGCCTGAATGTGCCTGTGCTACTCACAAACTCACAAGAACTGCTGAAAAGAACATAATTAACATTTGAGAACTTTTGCTTCTTTTATTAAAGGAAAAGAAAAACGGTTTGATAGAAATGTGTTTTTATTTCTCAGAAAGAATTTGAACCAAGTATCGTCTTGGCTTTAGTTCTTGAACTCATTCCTACCACACTTCAGAAGATGTCTTCTTTTTTGTCACAGATAGTTAATCTTCACATTCATCACAATAGTAAATTTAAGAGCAATTTTGCTAAATTTTCAAGTTGATTCCTACGGTTTGAGTACAGGGAATACATGTATATAAGTAACATTACAATCCCGTCTGCCTTCCCTGTATTAAAATATGCTTCCAGCTGCAAAAAATCTTTGGGGTTTGGCACAAGAAGGTCCCAAAGATTGCAGACTCTCCCAGTCAGTTTGCAATTATCTGCATAATAACTTATTCCGGTGCCCCATGAAAAGCAGTGGCCTGGGAGTGGTTGCATAGACATGGCACACAAGGCATTCTAGCTATTGTAGGTTTTTCTGACATGTACATAAACCCTAGATCTGTTCAGTATTTCCACCACGCTATTCATAATGTACGCAGGGTTGTTACCATATAGTAAAAGCCGTGTCACTGCTCCGTCCAGCAGGCGCTGTATTTCCTCTTTACCGACAACGCAGAGGGATGTCTGAACATCACTCATCTTCCACAGAATGGAGTTGCATGCCGACACTTAGAACAAACCAAACAGGCTGGACTGTTTACAGTCTCTGTTAGAGTAGATGGGATAAGTAAAAATAGCAAGTGTGTGCATAGAATCCTTGAAGAGCAAGTGTGCAAGAGTGTGGATTCTCTCTTGACCAATCAACAGACTGTAGTGTTTCTAGATCCACCTTTTAGTATCACATCAGTGTACTAGGTATCTCAACAGAGGGATGACGTAAAAATGGGACTGAATGGAACTGTTCTATTTGTACAATTCACGACTTTTGACAATGGAAACACAAAAATAGCCATTCTAATGTGTAATTAATTGAATTGAACTGAACCAGACTGCTTGGTGCAAACAAGGCTTAAATAATTAGACATTTCTACACCAAAGACCTAGTTTTAAGAAATGACCCACTCTCCAGCAGTGAAGTTCCTCTTAAGAAAAGAATTAAATGTATGCCAGTAATTCAACTTTGTGTTTTAATTCAAATTTTCTACAAACACATACATGAGTGCTCATAGTCTTGTTCTACTAAAGATTTTTTTTACTGTATTTTGTTAGACTGAGATGCATTATTTGTGTTTAAAGTGGAATGAGTTTTTTTATATCTTACCGCAGTGTCCCATTTCTGTGAAGCCTCCCTTCTTCTCCACCGCCACTTCTCCAACTCCCTCATCTGCTTCAATCTCTCTCTTCTCCTTCTTCCTCTTCTCTTGCGTCTCATCACCGTCCCCGCTCTCTCTATTCTTATCGAGCAGTCTATCAGTGCTTGGCGGTGCTCCTCGCTGTTGAAACCTGGCTTTCTGCTTTGATGCCTCACCACTAGGGAACCCCCCGTGGTACCGACTATTGTGGCCAGCTCCATCATGAGCAAAATGGCTAGTTTTGGCATTGCTTGATACCCATGCTTCCTCACAGTTGGTGTAATCACTCTCCGCGTAACCAGGGAGAGCGTCCAGTTGAGAGTCGGCTAAGTGCTGGGCTGATGAGGGCCGTGGGCGCCCCCATCTAGGAAACTGCTGCGGGCGTCTCCATGTAGCTAAAGGAGGCAGGGCATCAGGCTTTCTCTCCTTCCGTCTTCCTTCCCTTTCCAGATATAAGCAGTCTGTGCTGCTTGGGGACTGCTGGCGAGATGCAGTGCCAGGTGGAGCTACTGCGGCCTCTCCAGGGGTGGCCTCTGCTGAGGGCCGGGGCCTCTTCAGGATCTCTGTGCATTTGTCCACAATGTGCCACATCTGGAGGAAACTGGCCACTGTGACGTAGTTAACAATGTCATCATGCACAATGCTCAGCTGGCCCGTGTAGGCAGAACTCAGGACGCTCTCAAAGGCCACTGGGTCCATAACTGAGGGGAGGGAAACAGTTGTAACATTCTTCAGTAACACCTGTTGAGAAAGAGCAACAAAGACACACTTAGTTTGGAACTTCAGGACAAAAATATGGGGTTTGCAAATACAACAGTAATTTATTATGAATGAATGAATCTGTACACACTGATGTACCCTGGCTTACCTGGTCATGAAAGTAAGGCGAGGACGCAGCAAGCACACAGCGGTGGGCTCTGAACACTTGCCCTTGCACCTGGATGGAGAGGTCACACAGTCTGCCCTCTTCCCGCTGGTGATTCAGATTATCCAAAACAGCAGCACGGGCACCGGGGAAACACACCTGGACAGTCAAACCAGCTGGAGCAGCAGAAGCACTGCAGGTTGGATCCATGGTCACACAAAACTGTAGAGACGATTAACACATTAGAAACCGCAAAAGTGGTCACTTACCTCTCATATTTTGTTTCTAATGACACTCTTCCTAATGGTATACAGTTTTAGTGCCTATTCTGGGTTTGAAGGTTTAATCTTTTTCACAGTAGATGTGCATAATGTATGTAGTATTCTAGGTTTTAGGATTACTGATCTATACGATGCATTTGTTCTTGAACTTCTTTTTCCTGCAGTTCAATTTTCTTGGGTGGCAAAAATATTTTTTTTTTTCGGCCAAGCAGATACGTTTAAGGAACGTATGGGTTGGAGACAATCATTTTAACATCTTACTGAAGACAATACTACAACACAAAGGGCAGGTGATGAAGGTAAAGGTAATAAAGGCAGATGCAAGACAATACTACACAGAAGAGAAAACAATGAGTGATATTTAGATTAAGATGAACTGAGATACGGACTCATTCAATTAAATTTATTTTAATATTCTCAGAGAGGAGAAACATTCTAAAAGTATTAATAAAACAGAGTGCATGCATATAATATCTCATCTAGAGAATAATTACTGTCACACAGAGCTGAAACAATAAGTCAACTAATTGATTATTGGATCCACAGAAAAAGTTTGTCTTAAAGAATTTTGATTGATTAATTGTACTATTCAAGCAAAAACAAAAAACAGAGATGCTCTGGTGTCAGCGTCTTAAAAGTGAATACTTCCTGGTTTTTTTTTCTTATATGATGGTATGTTGAATTTTTGGGGGGTTTATATTTAAACAAGACAAGCAAGCTGAAATTGACGCAAGGGGCCCATTGTCACTATTTGTCACTATTTTTTTTTTTACATAGACCAAGCAACAAATTAACTGATATACAGGGGTGTTGTAGTGGGGGAAAAGTGTGACTGATACCAAAGGCCCCTATGGGAGGGGGGTCCTTGAAAAGCCTGGAATGTAAAGTTTGGTTATGTTTGCAATTATATTTTTTAATTAGTGAC
The DNA here is from genome assembly GCF_041903045.1 of Epinephelus lanceolatus. Lineage (NCBI taxonomy): Eukaryota > Metazoa > Chordata > Actinopteri > Perciformes > Serranidae > Epinephelus > Epinephelus lanceolatus. Next base: position 28,402,299 of record NC_135749.1, on the reverse strand, counting down.
ATAAATGAATAAAAATTGGCTGAATGAAGGGCGGCACGGTGGTGTGGTGGTTAGCACTGTCGCCTCACAGCAAGAGGGTTCCCGGTTCGATCCTGGGTGTGGGAGCCCTTCTGTGCGGAGTTTGCATGTTCTCCCCATGTCAGTGTGGGTTCTCTCCGGGCACTCCGGCTTCCTCCCACAGTCCAAAAACATGCAGATTGGGGATTAGGTTAATTGATAACTCTAAATTGTCCGTAGGTGTGAGTGTGAATGGTTGTCTGTCTCTATGTGTCAGCCCTGCGATAGTCTGGTGACCTGTCCAGGGTGTACCCTGCCTCTCAGCTGGGATAGGCTCCAGCGACCCTCAAGAAGATGGATGGATGGCTGAATAAATTGGTTGAAAGACTGAACTTTGTATCAAAAAATGGTAAAAGCTCTCGGAGGCACCTCTCACCGATTAGAGGTGCACAATGGTTTAGTCTGTCCCTGCAATTGGATTTGTCTCTGAATGCAACTAGATCTGAGCAAGTGAGCACTAAAGTACACTGTTGTGTCTATCCCCAGGAAAGGGATATCGGGGTTCTAACAAAGACATGATAGAAAGGAAAGAGAAAGAAAGTGAACTGGCTGTAAAAAAAAAAAAAAAAAAAAAACTGTGTGAGGGAGACATGCATCAAGAGAGGAAGTACAGGGGGCCCAAAGAGACTGCTTATGCAAAGCCCCTGTCATAATATGACAGATTACTGATAATACAAAACACTTATTAGTAGCCTTACAACATATATATATATATATATATATATATATATATATATATATATATATATATATATATATATGGTTAGATTTCTAAAACGCTTGTTTTCCAAATTAACACTACCTACAAGTATTAAGTTCAGTTAAATATAAGTTATAGTTATAATATAAGATGAAATAAGATAAATAGAAGCAGCAAATCCTTAGAGCTAATAAACTGGAGCAGAGGCTGAAATACTGACCTAACAAGTGATCGACTACCTTGTGATATTAGCTTAACCACTTGCTAATCATTTTTCTGTCAGCCGGCTATGGCTTTATATAATCGACATGTTTCAGCCCTATCACAGATCATATTAAAGCAGGTAGACTGACAGTGGAAATATCAAATGATAACCAGCTGTGAGCATCCCAAACTGTATTGATTTGTGATAGGAAGTCCAGGAGCTTCCACCTGATGATCACTAGCGTTACCACATTTAGCTATCTAATGTTAGCTTCCCAGTGTATGCAGCATTAAGTTAGCTAACATGGCTCATCGCATAAGCGGCTGTCGTTAAAAACAGTATTATTTACATGAGGTCTGGTGAAGATTCGCTCATGTAACGTTATGCTCCTTCCTGCGTTAGCATGTAGCTAACCATAAGTCACCAACTTACGTTAGCTAGCTAGCTAGCAGTTAGCGTTAGCTTAGTTACTTTACCTTTGATATGTCAGTATGGCGACCGTTTTGCTTTTATATGTGGCGTCGCTGGCTACTGGCAGCACATCGTCAGTATTCGTGACTCCCAGATACAAAGCACCATCGCTTGTTTGTGTAAAAAAAAATGCTAACAGCAGCTTGCCCGTAGGCGTAGCTGATGCTAGCTGGTTGACAAAACAGCATCAGCGATCCTCACACACAACGTGAGTGGGTGTTTGGTGTTAAATTATTATGAAATGCCATCACACTGGCCACGTTAGCCTGCGGCTGTAGCTGTGAGAGTATTTCACTAGTTTTATAAAAGCTCAGCCCACAGCTGTATGCGCAGTTATTGGACGTTATTGATCCAGCTAGCGTTACATGACCATCCCCTTTGTTGACAGGCAGATGCCATCAATATGACCGCCCCGCCCCACCGTAGCTCAGTTAAAGGGCCATTTCACCGTATTATCAGCCACCACAAAAGCTTTACTCATTAATTGTGGTATAAACGCGAGGGGATGCCCTTACAGTGGCGTCCAGACAAAGCGAGGCTACTATCGGTTTAAAAGCAGCGGGGAAGGAGCTTAACTAGTCGTCACATACTGGATGTGCTCAGTCATACACGCACGGCCGTTTTTTACCGCAGTGTATCTGCAGCATCCTCTGGTCGGAGCGACAGAGGTGCCGCTGTGGTAGCTGTGGCGTAGGAGAAATCACCGTTATCTGGCACAGGACCGTATCTGTTTTATGTTTTTTATTTATTTTTTATTTTTGGTGGGCTGGCTTTTTTTTGTATGCCCTCGCGTGCGCTCACGCAGTTTTATCTGCAATGCCCGCACGAGCGAAGCATCTCTTCCACGAGCGCGGGGTGATCAGATAGGTGATATTGAAGTCTTTCCACACTCGGCTGTCATTGCAGGAGAGGACAGTGTATGTTTTTGTCGAGACGAAACGAGAACAGGAGGCCTCTATTTCGGACAGTAGGCTCTGGTGTCAAAGATCCGATGAAGGATTATCAATAGACCATTGGACTGGTCTGTATTAAATACTGGTAGCGTGTAGCCTGTAAGAGGTAGCCATTTATTATCATAGAGCATGCAATTTAATTATATATGCACTGGCATTTAAGTGTATTGTAGACGGTCAGTCAGTAGCTTGCATGTTGCACACCATATAAGCGCACATTTATCATAGTCTTTGTGTATTTGCCAACAGAAGAGAGCAGAGCATGTGGCCCCAGGCAGGTCTAATGATTGCTCTGTGCATCTCACATTAAGACCTCAGGGAATAAGATAATCAAATCTCAGGGTGTTGATCTGGGGAGCACTGTGAGTCACCAGATATCTGGATTGTTTCAAATGCTTCTTCATAATTAAAAGCAGAAGAAAAAAAAAACTTGAATGCATATTGTTGAATAGGGATAAATCAACGGGCTGTGTCAAAAGCAGCAATAATTTGTGGCAATAAATTCAGCAACCAACAGGAAGCGGTTGCTGGCTTGAGGACTGTTAATACATCATACAAATTTAGGTGTATAAGAAAAGAGGATACATTATTGCACTTTACAATGCATGCTTAGCTGCAACAGTAGCTGCCTGATACATATATTGCATCAGCCTGCACTTTACTGATGCACAGCTTTTATCAACATAAAAGCACCAGTCTTCTTATGAAACCAAACAAAACCATTGCAAATATCTGTCTGATTATAACAAACTTGGGGGTGCTCAATTTATGAGTGCCATGAGGTTCATTTAAAGTTTCAACAGCAGTGTTTTTATTGCTCCATACAAGGAGTGTTGTTGTTAGAGTTACTACTTTTTGAGGCTCCTCGTCAAATAAAGCAGCTGCTCGACATCCGCTGACATGGCGTCAGTACACCTGCTGTTCCTTTTGCTTCTGTGCATCATGTTCGGTGAGTTGAGCTGATTGTCTGGAGCTTTCATGATTTGTTGCTACATCATGTTTCACCACCACATTAATGTCTGTCTTTTTTTGTTACCAGTGTACCATTGTCATGGGGCCTGTGCAGAGGTGGACTCTGACACAGAGGCAGTGGCGGGCGAGGGTTTCAAACTGGGCTGCATCTCCTGCAAGAGGAGGAGTGAGGTGGAGGGTTCTGCCACCGTCGAGTGGTACTTCAGGGGGAAAGGAGAGGCTGACTTTGTCCATGTGAGTACAAGTCATTGCTAAAGGCTTTCTCTGTCTGATGCCAGCACAAAATATAACTGACACAGCACATTGTAAAGTACAGGATGCATTTGTGCCTCCAAAGGAGTATGAGTCGTGCAAGCATCCTTAAATCACACTTGTCCGAGGCTACATTCCTCAAGACACAAGCTATTTATATATGCATGCATATACACTCATGCTCTCCTCCTTCTCCTCGTCTCTCTGTCTCTCTCACACACACATACGCTCTCAATCTCATCAAAGCGCCCGGTGCTGAGGTCATCGTGAGGTCCAGATGCAATCGATTGTGATATTTTACACCACAGAGATCATTATGAAAGCTCCAGAGATGACACACAGCTGTGGTGACCTTGTGTCGGACCCTCTGGGGTACATGCTGTGATAATGTTGTTGCTTATATGGTTTAGTATTGCATTATCTGAATTAATGTTGTGAAAAAAATTGGTTTATCAACAGATATCGATTCTGAAAATTTGAAACCGTTTCAATACTCATTTTCCGCAGTATCAATACACTGGTACCAGCTGCACATTCTCACTCTCTCTTATTGTTAAAGTTTACTACAGTCATTCTGCCGTTCTCTGATATATTGTTATATTTATTATGTTTACAAATTTTTTTTTACATTGTATGTCCTCAATGTCAGTATTGTGTCAAAGTTAAAAATTCCAGTGTTGTGACAACACTAGTCCAAAGTATCCAAAAATTATACCAAGACCCTTTCTAACAAAAAAAAGGTTTAAGGTTCAGTTTTTTGTGATGAATTTCAGCAAAAAAAATGCGTTAATGTTTATTTATGTGGCATAGAAAACATCTGTAATGTATTCACACATAAGTGCTATGTATTGTGGTGAAACAACAACAACAGGCAGAGATCTTTCCAATAAAGACTTTCATTCATGTTTTACAAAGGTTGAGCTAGTCTGCAGAGTAACTGAGTTGTATATTTTTTTTTCATACACAGTCAGAAGTCCTTTCTTTGTCTCAAAGTCAAAAACCTGGCAATGTCCATATTACAGGAAATTCAGATCTCACCCCTGGGCCAACAGCTGCGCGGAACAGAACACATTTTTTGGCAAAAATTAGCCTTGATGATCAAAGATTACACAAGAGTCCAGACATAGCTCACTCTCCACTCCAGTACTGCTCAATGTTGCTTGTATGGTGCACTCATATAGAGACAACAAATAAAATGAAATGTTGTGGGGCGTCGGTCGCCTAGTGGGTAGAGCAGGCACCCCATGTACAAGGCCATTGCCGCAGCGGCCCGGGTTTGAATCCAGCCTGTGGCCATTTGCTGCATTTCATCCCCCATCTCTCTCTTCCCCTTTCACGCTTACCTGTCCTGTCCATTAAAGGCAACAATGCCAAAAAAAAAAATCTTTAAAAAAAAAAAAAGAAATGTTGTGTATATTTTTATGAAATATACATGTATGGTTATGTAAAATATACCATAAGATCCAAGAGTGTCCCACAGTATTACATAAATAGATACATAAAGATAGACACAGACACTTCAGGCCAAACAGGGATGTGTTATAGGGCCAAATGCTTTGAAGCTTTGATCGTTGCTATGGTAATCGATGTCCAAATCAGCATTTTAATGCTCCGTTTTTTCTACACTACCATCCCAAAAACAATAATCCAACATAATTCATTATGCATCAACATTAATTATCAGTTATTCTCAAAAAATGATGATTAAATTTAGTGATAGGCCTAGTTTCATGAGTACACCAGTTTGACCACACTGTGACAGACCTACAAATACGCTAACATGATGTCGAAAAAGTCAAGCATCTGGAATAGTTTGAAAAGATGATCCCCAATAAGTCAAGTGCTAGATATGCCAGAGGAAACCTGCATATCACAATTCTACTTGGTAAAAACTGAGTAAAAGCAGCCGGTTTGCGAAATATTTTTTTTCTAGCTAATGCTACTGCGGCCTGCAAGCTAACAAAGTGTCTAATTGTCATGTTATTTTAGATGCATCGACCAACACCCCTTGAACCTTCGATTAATTGCAGATAGTCAGCACTCAAGCTTTGATTTGGGACAGCCCTTATATGTCAATACTACTTGTGCTTTACTGGCTGAATTGATTCTGCAGGACTGATACTTAAATACTCACAAGCTCTTCATTTGGTATCGATTCCTTTAGAAAAAATAGCAGTTACAAAATGAATATATACAAAACATGGGTGGCGACATCACCTCCAAACGTTATTAGTATTTCTGTATAATCTTTGTGCAAAAGCAGCCCTGATTCTTTGCCGGCTCTTGGCAAATGACTAGGGAAACCTATGTGCCAACAGAACAGCCGCACACAGTCGCACACTTGTGCATCAGACGTGGGAGAATGGCAGTGAGGAATCGTAACATAGTGTAGTGCCACCTTTCACCCTGTAGAAAAAAAATACAGCAAGATGCACTATTTGTGGAAAGAAAGTACCGCACAGCAGCAACATGAGTCACCTCTTCAAACATTTAAAAACAGCACAGTCTGAAAGTTAGAAGGAGGCTGAACGAAAAAACGAAGCTGCCATAATAAGTTTGGGTAATTCATTTGTTATCAATGACCTGTATGCGTTGTGTAATTTACCTGTAAGTGTAATGATCTTTTTTCTTTTTTTAATGACAATTAATTTGAAAAATTATATACCCATTTAGGAAATGAGCAGCACTGGTGTGGCAGCACTAACTCTCCAGATTTCCCAACCACATAAAAACAAATTGCTTGTTGTTGCTCTTGTGAGAAACAAATTCCACAACAGCCCTCACAATGAAAAAACTCCTCCGTAATAATACTAAAAACAAATGCTTCTTCAGCAATAAACAAACGTGTTTTCAATAGTTAACAAATGCGTCTTTGATAATTAACAATGAAAGTAAACCAATTAACACAATCACAAAATAAAGCCAGTGGGTGCTACGTGATCATTAGGCGAACAAAAACTCTTGCACGACAATACTCTGAACTGTCCTGACGCCGGTGACCTGATGGAAGGGTGTTCTTTTTTTTTGAAGATATTTTTTGCCTTTAATGGACAGGACAAGTAAGCATGAAAGGGGGGGAGAGAAGGGGGGATTCGAACCCGGGCCGCTGCGGCAACAGCCTTGTACATGGGGCACCTGCTCAACCACTAAGCCACTCACGCCCCGGAAAGGTGTTCTTTGATAATCCCTACGTCTGGATTTCAGAAAGCTCAAAGCCCCCCTCATACAGGACGGCAAAAAATAGCAAAGAAATCTTAAAGGGGCCTAGAGACAAGTGGCTGACAATATCTGCTAACATGAGGTCTATATTAGATGAAGGAAGGCTCAGTATGCTCTTAGTGTACATTTTTTTACCTCTCGTAAGCCCTAAGAAAGGGTGTCGTGTGCAACAGGTGATCTGAATTACCCTCCAGTCAACTCAGGGAATTGTGACATTCAGCAAATATGAAATGGGACAAAGGAAATGATTGTAACAAAAAGTATCGCTATTTCATCAGATTTAAAAAGTTTGTAATCGCCCGTCCCTGATTTACTGTTTTTGTACATGTTTCTTTTACTTTAAAAAATTGTATCTGTTATTATTGTGTATACCATAGCACTGAGGGAACACAATTTCATTACCTGAGTATTGTATATGGAGAGAATGGCAATCATTTCTAGCTTAAACCTTGATATGAATGCTTCTGGGACTCATGGGATCACCTGCTCTTATTATTACCATTCCTCGTTGACTCTTACACCATCCCACCCACGCCTGTCTGCACCCATGGCAGAGAATTAATTAAAATTCAAATAAAAGCCAGCCTATAACATTTAAAAAAGGCCTTCATTGGGAAGTCACATTTTATAGCAATACAAGAAACAGTCCAAGGAGCTAGGAGATACAAAGGGAGTGTCTATTATTATATTAGCTGCAAAGGGACTATTATAATAGTCCCTTTGCAGCTATCTGGCTATTGTATATACACCCATCCCTACGATTCTGAGATTTAAGTGGTAAATTAACGATAAAAAAAAGTCACAAATGTACTGCCAGAAAATCAGGTGATGTAGTTTAAAGTTTTACACGGTCCATGTGGTGGATGAATGGGTGAAGCATAGGACTTAAACACAGGAGACTGGGGAATTGGGTCCCCTCTGAGACAACACTGGCTTGTTACTTTTAGACTTATTATTTTCAGTTTTTTAGGATGTGTAAAGCTGCTGAATGGACACTGTGTTAAAAAATGTTAGTGGAATAGCTGAATAAACCAGTTTGGGTATACATCATATTTTGACATTGCGTAGAAACCCAGCAATATACACCCAGTTGTAAATAGTATTGTTCTCTAAGGACACCTAGGTGTTAATAGCATGTGCCAAATATTAATCATCACAAAAAAAGAAGGGACATTACATTCAAGAGCTTTACACATTACATTTAATGCATTACAATACTGACTGTAGGCCGTACAGTAGGAGTTTTCTGTCGTGGCAGAATTTTGATTAACCTTGATGTCTCTGTGGCACCAGATCTACACCTACAACGAGGAGGGCCCCACCATCGAAAACGACCACTTTTCAGAACGTGTGGATTGGAACGGAAGTAAGAGGAGCAACGACATCCAAGATGCATCTATATACCTGCTCAACGTGACCTTCAACGACACGGGCACCTACCGCTGCTTCTTCTACCGAATCCTCTTCTACGAAAACTACGAGTACAACACTGTCGTCAGCAAGGTGGTCCACCTCAGTGTGGTGGCTAAAGGTACGATGAAATCAACTTAAGAGCTCTACAACCATTTTGTCTGTGATAAGAGCACACTAGTAGTAGGATTTGAGAACATAGCCTGGACAAGGTGAGGGTATACCAGGCAGGTATTATCGGTTACTGTTCATAAACAGTATCACCAGCGAAAGTGAGAGTGAAAGCCAATCCCAGATTTAGTCTTCTTCTGTGTTTCGCCTCGCTATATTTGCGTGTTATTTTGGTGTTGTGTCCCTTATTTTTGTAGCTTCCTCGTGAATGCAATCTGCTTACAGTGTGGCATATGGTCACTACTTTTAATCAAGTTCTGACCTCACCTACGTGTTGTACCCAGGAACATCCTGAACATAGCAAAAGAAATCAAGAAAATACAGGCAGATAATACACCATCATACACTTATTGTGGGTCCTAAGTGATGATTGATAGGGATTACTTTTGTCTATACATTGTTTGTACTCATTGTTGAACTCTTACAATCCATGTAATCGGGAAGGCTGCAATCACATGAGCAATGTACTGACAGGAGTAAAGAAGGAAGTTGTATAAAGAGAGAAAGTCTGCGTCAGGAGGCAGGTTGGGGTGATAGATGAGTCAACCAAACACAGGACTTTCCTTCAGGTGATCAGTGGTTATTGCCGTGTGAAACCAAGTGAATTGTTGAGTTATTTTAATCTACACCCATCAGCCAGTGTCACAGTGCAGTGCAATGTTCTGCTAGGAAACTTTTGGTCCTGGCATTCATGTGGATGCCACTTGACACACTCCACCAACCCAAACTCATGGTAACAGCTTTTCCAAATGGCAGTGGCGCCCCCAGTAGGACAAGTTCAAGGCATCATAATCCAGAGCTCAATCTGATTGAGCATTCATCGGATATGCCAGTACCTCAGAGGTACCCCCGATGAATCTCTGACCTGCCGAGGCGTGGACACAGGACCTGTGGGGAGTGTCTGGGACTGGGGACTTGACAGCAGATTCTTTGAGTCCTGTTGGTAACAAGGTGGGGTGCTTGTGTGTCCCACGTATGCATGATCAGATTTGGATTTGGGGAATTTCAAGGCAAGATTGAGGCTTTGAGCTCTTTGTCATGTTCCTCGGGCCATTCCTGACAAGTTTTTGCAGGGTGGCATGGCATGGTCCTGTTGGGGGGAGGTACTGCATTCGGGAAGTGTTGTTGGCATGAAGGGGGGTACTTTATCTGCAGTAGTGTTTTGGTGGGTTGAGTGTGTCAAGTGGTATCCACATGAATATAAGAACTTTTTCAGCAGAACATTGCATTGTAACAAAATGATCAATGTTATTTACTTCACTTGATCGGTGTATGTCGTCACTATGTTTCCTAAACTTTACCAACGTAGCTTGTGATGTGATGACACCCAACCATGTTTCTTTTCCTAAACCTAAGCTATGTAACCTTGTTTTCCTAAATCTAACCCATGTAACTTTTCATTATGATGTAATGTGACAACATAATTCACAGGGCTCTAATTCGTTGGATATGATGCAAACTGTTGTATGTGCATTTTAGTAAGATATCATATCATCAACCACTTAATATGGATTGTCACTATGTAAAAAGTCACACTCACAGGTAATAAGGGCACTCCACATTAATATGGAGGGTTTAAAGTAATACATAAACAGTAGGTGCCACTCCTTATATTATGTACAGTTTCTGTCAACATATGCTCCATATTAGATGGTACATTCTTTGTCACTGTGCATATTGCAAGACTATAAGACCATAATGTACGGAGGAATGAGATGATGGTTCCTTTTAATTTGATGCAAACGTGATTTTACCATAAAAATGCTAAGACTATTGTCCACTTTGACTACAACAGTCAGGATACAGACAGAAATAGAAATATTGAGTTTGAGATAGAACAACAAACCTAACAATTTTAAATGACCAAATTCACAGGTAACATGTAGAATATCACAGAGAGGACTTCTAATATAATGCAGTTGATCAGACAACATTCTTAAAACATAGTAGTCACACTTACTGAAAGAAATCCCACCAGATGTAGATTGGACTTCTCTTGATAAGGGCTGAATTCCAGATTTTCCAGAATTTCTGCTTTGTCAGGTTGCCTCTTTGGTGTTTGTCTAATTTCTCGCCTTCCTTGTTTTCACGTGTGCAGCGACCAGAGGAACAGCTTCCATCGTGTCCGAAGTGATGATGTACGTGTCCATCATTGGCCTGCAGGTCTGGCTCCTCATAGAGATGATATACTGCTACAGGAAAATAGCAGCAGCTGGGGAAGAAGCATTACGAGAAGCAGCGTAAGTGTTTTTATCACGTACAACTGTATGTGCAGTATGTACATACATGAAAACCTTGTAACTCCAGTTTTGGTTTTTAGTTTGATTGAAAGGACAACACTGCATAAGAAAATTCTGTCTTTGACTAATGCAAACCTTTCAACAACTTTAGCCAAAAATGTTTGGTCAAACTAAAAACGGCTGCATTTCCCAGCTCTTCAAAAGGAGATGCTTTGGAGATACAAGGTTTATATCCAATATCAGGTGTGTGTTGTAGAGCCCACAACTGCTGGATTTTTAAGGCAAATACGTGCTTAGATTTTTGAGAGTGTAAAAAAAAAATCCAGTAACGATATATCAGCCATTATTAGTTTTTAACATGAACACATGACATAAGCAACCATTTTTCCTTCCTTAAATTTGGTAACTAAAATTACACATTACAATTTTGTGTAACTTACTGGCCAGCACATACGCAAGTACTGATATATCGGTCAGGCTCTATGCTTGTAAAGCTTGAGCACACAATTCATTAACTCGTAAGACCCAGTTACACAAGCATTCAAAGCCAATAAGTGTCCAGTGGAATCATAGTTATTGTTGTACTCCAACTCTTAGACATTTGGTGTGAAAATGATGCTTTGAAAAGTGTGCATTTCCCCATGAATGCTGCCTTATTTTCTTCATACTCTATCGCTGAAGTCAAGTCTACAATTTAAACTTTTACTTTGTTACATCCTCTCTTTGGTTCGTATTTCTCTCTTGCACTGTTCTCTAACCTACTTATTTTTAAGATTATCAGTGTTTCCATTGTGTTTGTGTGTGTGTTTTCACCTGTGTCTCTTTGTCTCATGCTCCCTCCGTCTACTTGTCATGTTTTCGTCTTGTCATCCTCCTCCCTAGTAAAAACCAAACCCTCCCTCCTGTAAGTCAAAAAAGAACAAAAACCTGTCACACAACCAAAGCTGTGATGTTTTGTTTTTGCATTTTTCACCCATTTTTTCATTGTTCTAAAGTAAAAAAGTTTAACATTGTTTTATGACATTGTTTTTTCTTTCTCCTTCTAGAAATGCTGAATATTTAGCTATAGCCTCGGAAAGTAAAGATAACTGTGCAGGGGTGCAGGTCGGAGAATAGCACAGGTATGTTTGTGATGTGAGCAGCATCATTCCCACTTGTTATCAGTCCTGTCTGGGGCTGGGTATTGAAAATTCTACATTTGTTTGGTCCCCTCTAAGCTGTGTACATATCAACCATTTCAAACTTGACAACACAAACAATCTAAATGGGTCCAATTTCCTGTTGAAATGTTTTACAGTGTATAGAGACAGAGCGCATTTGAGCCCCGCCCCCACCAGAGGAGAAAGCAATTCATTGCTGTCCATTGACTTTGTATTGTGTGAAGGTGCCTCCTTGTCATTTAAGTAAATTAGCAAACAACAGAAAAATGCCTGAATGCTGCTGTGTGGTGGGATGCACTGCTAACGTGATAAAAAGCTTAGACTTAAGTTTTAATAAGCTGCTAACCCGAAAAAACGGCTTTTAGGCAATAAGACGTGAGGAATCAGCTGGAAGATAAGGAAAATCTATGCATTCAGTGTGCCCAGTTTTACATGTGCAGCAAGCATTAGGCCTATGCTATTTTGGCCAGACAGACTGTAGAAATAAGAGCTAACTAAGCTATGCAAAGCCTGGTTTTGATCATCAGTTAAATAACACTGAGATCAAATGAGAATATTTAGTTTGTCAATACACCTTTTCCTCTCTGGTGAACATAGGGTGCTAATATCATAGATACAGAAACATATATACCTATTTGTATTTGTCTATATAGATACGTATATACATCAATTAACCAAAACATTAAAACCACTGGTGGGTGAAGTGATTAACACTGATCATCTTGTTACAGTGCAATGTTCTGCTGGGAAACCTTGGGTCTTGGCATTCATGTAGATGCTACTTGACGTGCTCCACCCACCTCAACACCATAGCAGACACAAGTGCTAAATGGTTAACGACAACCTACATTCATTTTAAACAACAACACTTGTCAATGGCAGTGCCCCCCCAGCAGGACAGTGCATCGTGCCATACCACAAAAACTGCTCAGGAATGACCTGAGGAATGTGACAGAAAGCTCAAGGCGTCTACCTGGCCTCTAAATACCCCAGATCCCACTCTGATCAAACATTTGAGGGACGCGCTGGTACTCCAGAGGTATCCTAGATCTGTGGTGAGTCCTCCTTGGACCAGACTTGGCTCTGACCTGTCAAGGCATGGACACTGGACCTCTGGAGGGTGTCCTTTGGTGTCTGGCGTCAGGGCGCTACCATCAGATCTTTTGAGTCCTATGGGTTGTGAGGTAGGGTACCAGAATGTCCCAGGGGGGCCATAGCTACTGGGGAGTGCTGTTGCCATAATGGGGGGTGCCTGGTCTGCACTGGTGTGGCATCCACACAAATGTCCAAACCCCAGATTTCCCAACAGAATGTTGCATTGTAACAAGATGATCAGTGTTGTTCACTTCACCTGTCAGTGGTTTTAATGTTTTGGCTGATCGGTGTATATACCTACGTATATTTGTCTACATGCATACGTATATATATCTATGGCTAATACAATCCTTTGACTTGCTGAAATCTACTGTGTGTAGCTAGCTTTTGTTGGTGTTTCAGCTCTTGGCTGCATAGCAGGCAGGTGTGGTTTTCAGAGAGTGATGCATTGCGCTCTGTCTCTATGTGAACGACATCAGCTGTAAAGATGGACCTAAGCTGTTGCCTGGCAATGCAATTCCATTGAAAACCATCAAGGACCAAAAGCTGGCATTGACTACTCGCTCACATTCATCCACTCATTCTTTGATCAGTTCAAGTTGTTGAACATTTCTTTTGGAAAATAAGCTTATTTGTTTTCTTGCAGAGAGGTAGATAAGATAAATGTGAAATTTCTACACCTCAGTTTGTACGAGATATAATAAGTTAGCTTCAGCTGTTCCATCTGTTTTCAACCTTTGTGCTAAGCTAGCAGGCTGCTGGCTACAGCTTTACATTTACCGTCTAGACAAGGTAAGTCCCAACAATGTCAGCGTATTCTTCTGACTACTCCAAACCTGGTGTAGTCAGAAAGCTTGAGACTTCCTGGTTAGATTGTACATTAAATTAAATGATGAATAAATTTAGGCAACGTTATTGTGCTGCTGCTTATGTTCAGGCAGCGTTTTCCTTTAAGAAGTTTGGCCTCCTGTGTTAAATGAAAAAAGGGTGTTGTATAAATCTAAAAGACATCAAAAGAATCTCAGTATGACACGTAATTTTCAGTACCAAAACTCTTGTACCTGATCTCAAATATATACCCAGCCCTAATTCTATCAATTTACTGAGCAGCTGCCATATGTCAAATTGCTGTTTTTTAGGCACAGCTTCCTCAAACTAATGTATCACACATCTGCCCTGGTGGTTTTCATGTACAGATTTTTGTTGAAACTATTTTTGAAGCCATTTAGTTTCTAATATTTACCCCATGCCATTACCATACAGTGTATCAATGAGGGCAGACTAAATATTTGAACCATATAACACTGTTTTATACAGTTTCAACAAAAACTGAACATCATAACCTTCTTTTGCCACTTAGTTCTTACATTAGCTTTGGTTAAGTGGACCTCTGTCAACTTAGTGTGTATTTTAGAGGGTTCCAGTGTTTATTAATGAACTGGATTTTCTATAAACACAGAGGTTTTGAATCAGTGCCATTTAATCCATTAACACGTATTGTTTTTATCTTCAGGTTTCCTCCGTGGACAGAAAACATCCTTCCACCCTCTGACCTGCATGTAGACAACTTGGAGGAAAAACCCCTCTTCATCTCGAGCCTCCATTTTACCTTTTCCTTGGCAAATATCCCACATGGATATGACATACAAAGAGAGCATGGTACCAGCACTGTATATAATATCCTGCGCTGCAAAAGCATGTCCTGCACTTATTTGACGAACCATTATGCATTAATGAGCCACATTGTCCAGAGCATATACTGTACATGCAGTATTTCTTTAAGTATATGTAGTCACACATTTATATAAAAGGGAAGTGGTACTATGGGCACCATGAGGCTGATTGTAAAAGAAAGCTTTTTACTAAATCATCACCACCCAATGTATGAATAATGCAACACACGTGTATGGTAATTTCTAAAAATAGAATGTGATGGACTATGATAGACTGTCTTTCAAATTGCTAGTTGAACATTCAATGAAATCTTAAGGTGTACTAATAAAAAGTGAAAAAGCACATGATGGAGATGAAGTCTTCTGTTGATGCATGTCACAGAAATGTTGTTGATTCATCTGATGACTGTTTCAGAGCTGAAACAGATGCCTGTTGTTACAGAAATAATAACAATGCAGACAACAGTCGATCTTTTTTTTATTATTATTTTCATGTAGCTGAAGCAACCACCACCTTAAAGCTTTGTGCTTCAACATGAAAACAAAATTGTCCAGAGAGCTAATAATTATAACACCTTATTGGATGAACAGCCACCACCATCCACTCGATGGGAACCAATGACATTCCCAGATTAAAAGGAATAGTTCAACCTTTAGGGAAAAAACACTGATTTTATTTCTCTGTAAAGGTTAGGGCCCTGACACACCAAGCCGTCAGTCACCCACTGGTGAATGCTGGGCCATCAATGACAATCTGTCAAACTAGTTTTTGTGACGTGTTGGCCCTTTTTGGTCAATTCAGCATGTTGAATCTGCGTGGGAGCCAGCAAAGCTCGTCAGTGAATGAAATGACTCTGATTGGCAGTTCAGCTCAGGGCAAACATACGGCTTAGGTCAAGAGGGCGTTAGATCGAAAAAAAAACTTGTTACATTAGGTGAGACTCATTTTTTAGCCGTTGAGCTCTTTAGCAGAAACTGTATGGAGAGATGTTTCCTCTCACACAGGCACAGAACATCAGTGCTAGTTGGTCGTTGGCTGTCGTCTTTGCAATGTGTTCAGGTGCAACTTTTTGGTTGAGACACAGGCAGTGTGAGATGATGCAACAGTCAGCCTTAGTCACCACTAGTTCTTTGATGTTGGTTTGGTGTATCTAGGCCTTTAGATTTGAGGGCTGAAACCTCTCTCAAGTCTGTGTGTTAAGTACAGTCGGAGTCAGGACATCAAAATTCTTACAGCACATAACATCCTGTACAACTACAAACTGTCAATTTCACATTCCTGTCTTTATGTCGGAAATGGAGGCTTCTTTTTCCCGGGAGATCGTATCTGGTGGCAGCAAGGCTTATGGGAAACCAATCTAAGCACAGATCGTGTCATTATTCTATAGCTCTTACAGTGTGCAATAAAAATTTAGTTAAAGCAAGAAAACTGTCTAGATTGAGATTTAGAAGTGCCAGGCTAGCTGTTTCCTTTGTTTCCAGTCCTTATGCTAAGCTAGGCTATTACCTCCAGACTCCAGCTCTGTAATTATGACACAAACATAAATTAATCTTAATCATCTGACTCTTGGAAAAAAGTGGGTGAGAATTATTTCCCAAAATGTCTAACTATTCCTTTAAAGAGGACACCCATCCTCTCATCAAACCTTCAGTACATCCTCTACAGTTGTAACACGCAGTCTGTGCCAGGATACTGAGGCAGGTTCAGCTGGTACTTCCTCTCTAGACCCGGTGGCACAAACCGGCCTCCCAGGAAGTGGTATCGTCCTCTGAACAAGGAGGCAGACTTCTTAGGAGCGGTGAGAGAGATGAGCATGTCGGGCTGCAGTCCATCTGCACTGCCCTGCTCCACGTCCCAACCTTTGACAAAAACAAAAACAAACAGGATGTCACGATCCACAACAGGCTTCTTCTTCTTCTTATGACTAAATATTCTCAGCTGTAGAAGTGACAATCAGGTCATTAGTTTTGAAGATATCTTGGTGCAGAAGGATTGGTCTTATGTTAGCACTACAGGAAAAGTCAAAGGGTCACCAAAATCGATGGGACTCTTCCATTTGGGAGCATGAACAGCCAATTACATGCAAGTCCAGTGATTGATTTTCAAGAAATTCTATGCTGGTCACACACAGATGAATAGAAGCAATCATATAAAGTCAAACCCCCTCCACCACAGCTAACTGTGACTGTTGAACGATTCTACTCACCGAATAGCTGATACATTTGGATAAAAAAAGACCATATTGAACATTTGATATCTTAGGCATCAGGATTTTTAAACTATCAAGACTTCTTAGCAATAGGCGATTAAAAGGGGACGATGCCATCCCCTTATTTGCAAAATGAAAGTGGACCCAGACGCCTTCCTATCTGGATCCAGACCTATAACTAATAAATGATTGAGAGTTATCAAATTTGATGACTGGAGTGTGTGAGAGACACACACGGTAGAGAACAGATGAGGGACAAAAGTCAGAGAAATGCATGAGTCCAGAACAGTGTATCCGTATCGGTACTCAAACCTTTAAGGTATCGACTGAAATAACCCAGTACCAAGTAGCATCAAACTTTTCCAGACAAACGATACTTGCATTCAAGCCTTCTTGTACCCACATCTAGGAAAACATTAGTATTTGTATGGTTTTCTTGCAGCCAATCACAGCAAGCGTTGTTTGATTTAATGTGACGTGTGACTAACCCACTACTGCAGCAACCTATACTGTCTGTAATGGGCTGAAGTCGAGCGCTGTGCTTTTGATGGAGTTGGTAGTTCAGCCTGCAGAGATGCCAACGAAATATCTGAAAATACGTCTATACTCCACACCAGAGTCCTGTACAGTCTGATTTTTAAGATCTGCTCCCAAACCGGAATTGCAATGTGCGATACCGCACCCGCCCCGCCACCCACACATATGACCAATAACCTTCCAACACAAGATCTGCAGTCCCACCCAATACTAAACTAAGCACAAAAAGTAAGGAAATCTGTGTTTGGTGGATTATTTCTTTGTTGTAACAATGCTTCTTGGCAATAAGTCATATACCGTTGGAGAGCCTGTTTACTTCCCTTTTAAATGGTGCCATATTTGTAAGGAACATGCATTTGTGGGATGAGCAGCAGAGCTGAGTTTGTGGGATGAGCAGCAGAGCTGAGTATGTGGGTTGCGCCCATGAAAGATTTGCCAAATCTTGGCATTTTACATAACTAAATGCTCCCATTCATATAATGGGTAAGATTAAAATTCACCAACACGGTAACAAGTGCATTTTTATTTAGTGGAAATCCAAATTCCTCTCCTTGGAGAGTGCTGAGTGTGTGAAGGCTGACCTGAGGGGATGTCGATGCTGGCTACGGGGGCTGTCGTCTTCTTCAGCACATCTAGGATGGAACCAAAAGGCTCTCGCACAGCCCCCTTAAAGCTGAAGCCGAAGATGGCATCTATCACCAGGTTGTAAGCCTCATCAATCACTCCAGCCTGGGAAATCAATATTTTACAGAAACATTGTTGTTGGTTTTTTTACATTGCCTTTAAAGAGCAACAAACATCAACATTTCACTGGCACAAACTACATGTGTATAACCTGAAAGCATCAGTAAATGACTCTGCATCATTAGTTATCAAGTATATTATTGACTATTGTCTGCTGCAATAAAAACTCTGACCCAAATCCTCCCACAGGGATAATTTAGGCTCCATCTACTCTGAACTGCAGCCTCATTAATTGAGATCTAATCATGTGTGATACAATACTTGCAGAGCTTGAAATGAAATGCACATCCATAGACACAACATGCAGATGCATTTTCTTCACCACTGTGGATCACAATGCTGCATAATTGATTAACGCCAAACCTCAGGCATCTCAGTCAAGAAAGGGATCTCCATTTTCTGGCACTGTGTGGTCAGGCCCTGGAACAGAGGCTTGTTTGGCCTCTTCGGATACAGGATGGTGGGCTCGTAACCCTGCAACAGCACACAGAGTGACAGAAGACATTCTTCATAGTTTGAAATTTTAAAGCCACAAGTTTGAGCGAGCAAAGTTAACCTCTCCTAAGCACAGATGGCTTTAATAAAAGTGAAAGAATGCCTTCAGACTGATTCAAAGCTGCCACTGAGGATTCATTTAGCAAACACTGCCCTTAAATGGCCTTCTGTTCTGCAACTTAACTGCCTGAAGTCAGAACCTTGCCAAATACACAAATGTTGTGCAGCAGGGGTGGAACAAGTATCCTGTAGGATCCTGTCCTTCAGTAAAAGTAGTAATATCTCATTGTAAAAAAAAAGATAGAAGTCCTGCATTTAAAGTCCTGAAACTAAAGAAAATAATACCTATCATGACATTTTTGTAGCTGGTTGTTATAGCTGACAACTTCATACAGCGTTGGGCAGTTTAATAAGCAAAAACCTCAACCTGTAATACAACCTCCTCTGTTCTTTGTTGTAGTAGATGGTCTGGCTGTATGTGCATATTAGTGAATGTGAGTCCCCGTGTGCGTATCCCACTGGCTAGCTAATTGACGCCGCTCTACACTGGGCTCACATGGCGTTTACCAATGATAACGCAGCAGAAACGTAGCACCCACCCTCTGGTATTCGCCAGGTTAACACAGTTAGCTCTGTCAGCACCGTTGCCATTGTTAGCATTGTTAAGTTAGCACCATTAGCTGCTAGCCACCAGCTCAGACACCTCCATGTTGAGAGTCGTGTACAGACAATCTCGGCTCAGACTGTGAATCACAGATACTGTATGCTTTGAATGTTGCAGACAGCTCCTTCAATAAGTACCTCTGAATTTTATTTTTACATATTTAAAATCTTTTTTAAGATGACTGCATTGTTTATAATGAATTGCAAGGTTTTTACTGTAAAAGATGTCTGACTGATGCAAAATTTCAATAATAATAAAATAATAAAAATTAAAATTAACTAAATTATTATTAACAATGCAAGTTTTAAAAACTAATCATATGTGTTGTATGAAAAACCATTTGCAGAGTAACTAGTAGCTATAACTATTAAATAACTGCAGTGGAGTAGAAGTAAAATTGTACCATGAAATAGCAATACTCAAGTAAGTCCAAATAACCCAATATTGTATTACAGTGTAAGTACTAGGGTTGGGTACCGTTCATAATTGAACCGATACGGTACCGGTATCTGGAATTCGGTACTGGTACCAAACGGTACCTTATTTCAGTACTTTTTAACCCTATGGGCCCTTGGTCTTTTTGGGGTATTTTTACTACCTTTACTTTTAAGCTCATATCACAGTCATTATAAAGGCTACATACACATACTATATCTTGTTTTTTTCAGGACAATCTGGGCTAACCAGATTTGCCATCATTTAATGTCCTTCTATGTGCCTGTATTTTATATTAATTTTTATATCAATGAAAAAAACTATTCTGTGTTACTAAATTCTTACATTTTTACATGTATCTCAGCATAGCAAGTTGGAAGTTGACATATTCTGCCATATATGAAGAGGGGAGACTCTCTGGAATCTGGCAATATAAGAACCATGATGCTGGGACATTCTGTCACTTCACAGCTGTCCAAAACATGTGGTTTGTGCCAGGCGGACATGATTGCCAGTATTTTTCATTATTGCAAGAAATTCCATTGACTCATTCACAAGTCAAAAATCTGTTTTATCTGAAATAAACATGCAATATTTACATCTAAGATAATAGAAAAATAGTAAACCAAGTGCAATGATGTCCTCCAAGATAATATTTGTTTTTCAGTTTTAGTTATATATTGGGGGGACATTTTGGGCATTGGTGTGGGGGACATGTGTCCCCCTCAATGTATATGGTGACTATGGCCCTGTCAGCATGCATAATTAGGCTGCAGTTGTCTGGGTACGCAAAGGTGAAGTGTGCTGGTCTTGTCATACAAAGTTTGATGGAGTGTCAACTGGACAATATGGAGATATTTGCATCTTGAAAGCCGGACTACAAATGTGGATAGACAGGGAGAAACACACGCAAGCCTAAGACATGTTAAGACACGATATTCCTCACTATATGAAGTGACTGATAACAAGATCTGTATAATTGATTGTAAAGAAATTTGTCAGGTTTTTATTTTGTAGACAATTGATCTGGATTTATAGCGTGATGGGATGACAGCACAATGATGTGTGTGGTCCTGCGCTTTCATGTGATATGCATGGCATTTCTGTGTAAGCCTGCGTTCGCAAGTAATCCATCCAACAGTAATGTGTGTGCAAAACTGTATGAAAGCTCTGTTATACATCATTTTATTGTAACTTTATCATTTTTTGTCGCTGTGAAAACATTGGATTACCGACAAGCGGCCTTGTCGGAAAGCTACAGTTCCGCTGCGTGGCTTCTCGCTATGACGCACGGTCGCGGAAAAAATCCACAGAGAAGAAAGGGTGTGAATTTGGATGCACTATGTGTCGTTTGGGCCCATAGTCTAAACTTCTCAGTTTCAACATTTTATTGAGAACATTTAGGAACAGTGCTGCACGTTAACTTTTGTCTGCACATTTTTTTGTCACCATTGTTGCTGAGTCTGAGGTGCGAGTCATGCACTCTCGCTCCGCCTCCACCTCAAGTACCGAAATTTGGCACCGATTCATTTTAAGTCAATCGGTACTCAGTAGTACCGACGTGAATCAGTACCAAGTACAAAAAGTACCGAGTTTCGGTACCCAACCCTAGTAAGTACAGTGTTTGAGGATGTGTATATTCTTAGTTACGGTGCGCCACTGCTGCAGAGAGATCTGACAGTCACCAAAGTAAAGGCCACTCACAAAGAGTTTAAGATGTCGGGCACAGACCAGGCCGTCGCCTCCGTTGTTACCTGGTCCACAAATCACCAGCAGAGAAGGTCTGGCCTTCACCAGGGAAGTAATAGGATACGCCTGCAGGAAAAAACAGACAGAAAAAACTCTATACAGCACCACACCACTACTGGTATATGACAAGGAAAAGAGGCTTTTCTTTCCATGCTTCTAGTGATTTAGAGTCAGAAGATGAAGAAAGTAATCAGATTATTCCCCTCTTCAGGATGTAATCTGATCCAGACATACCCGTCTACTGTAAATGCAAAACCTGGCTTCTGTAACACAGCGTGACTTCTGTAGCAAATATACCTGATATCTGAAAGGTCTTTAAGGTTCATTGAAAAAACACTAATAAGATCAGGCTGTTTTTTGGAGGAATGGATTATATTTCGCTGACATTAATCAATTATAATGCCGAATTGGTTGCTGTTGTTGCTGTTGTTGCTTTTATTGTCTTGTGCATTAGTCTCCCATTGTTCTTTATCAGATGCTTGTAAAATACTTTGAACTGCACAGACTTGTACAAAAGGTGCTGTGCAAATAAAGTTATTTCAAAATAAGAGCCCTGGTTGACATCTCACCCTGGAGATGGCTGTGGCACAGCTGAGTCCAGCCAGCTCCATCAACTGATCCACGCTGAAGCCATACTCACTGAAGAGTTCCTCGTCAATGTGCTGCGCCTCCTCCTGCCTGTGGAGCATCTACAGGTCAGTTTGGACAGTCTATACACGCACGCGCGCGCACACACACACACACACACACACACACACACACACACACACACTCAGTCTGTAAATGGATTTAGTGTGTAAATTCTGTGTCTGTGTACAAGAAATAAAACTTTACCCGAGATACTTGATGGTCTGGGCCATGGTGGAAGCTGGTCTGCTACTGAAACAGTCCTTCTTGTGGTTGTTAGCTGCAGCATACAGCGGGCATGTCCCTGTCTGAGTGAGGACTGCCGTGGCCCTTGAGGTCACCAGGAAGCCGATCCCAAACAGAGCCCGCACACTCAACATCCAGATGGATCCACACTGCTGGAACAGAAGAGAGCACAGCATTCTACCATGAACTGAAGGAAGTTCATCCCCACATCAATCCCATGACTTAATGAACCAATAGAAGTGTAGCGGTGGAGCCTACTAAACAAGAATCTTTTACATGAAGCAATGCCCGCAGGCTGTGGTTCAGATAGACTACTTCAGTGCTGAAGTTCATTCCCCCACTTCTAAAAGCTCTGCTGCACAGTCTGCTGACATCACTGCCTCCTACAGCTGCTACACTGCTTTCATTACTTGTTTGCATTTTTCTCTGCTCCCTCTCTCCACCTGCAGGCTGCATACTCACAGTTCCTCAAGGATATTTGCATCCATCATCCCTCAACCCTCAGCTCCTGCTCAATATAATTTACAGGAAGACAAGACTCTTGATGCCAAAGTTAATTACATTTTTATACAATTACTTATAATTTGGGCTGATTGATCAAATAAAGCACTTTACACTCATTATCTATTAATCTGTTGATTATTTTTGCTCAGTCATTTCATCTATTAAGTGTTAGACGAAATTAAAAACATCCATTTAAATTCACCAGAGCCCAAGGTCAAATTATTTTGTCTGAAAAAAGTCAGTGGATTTATCAATTAGTCAGTTCTTTTAGCAAAGACACCAAACATTTGCTGGTTCCTGCTGCTCAGATGTGATGATTTACTGCTTAACTTACTGTCAAATTATTGTACATTTAATATCTTTACATTTTGGACTGTTGGTCAGACAAAAAAAAAAAAAAAAAAAAAAGCAATCTGACTATATCAATTTGAGCTTTAGGAAACAGAGATGGAAATTTTTGTTTATATTTTAATGAAATTTTACAGACTAAATTAATGAATCAATAATAAAAATAATAGGCTAGTTGACAGTCCATAATCACAAACTATTAAATTTAAAAAATTATATTAATCTTCACATTTAATAGCTCCAGTGTTAATCAAGTGGAAACAATCCTCTCTTTAACTGTTATGATATATAATAAATCTGTGTAATTAACAAATAAAAATGGGCAAAATGAGAGATACAATTAAGTGAACAGTTTTAAAACCAGTTGGACTTTCAAACAGTTAACTTGATGACTACATAGAAAGTGATTGTGCAGGTGTCAGTTCATATTAATACACTCCATGCTGGTATTGTTTCATGTGATAATCTTTACTTTACTTTTCATCTCTGTATCACTAAATGTACCTGTAGTGAGTTTAGCAGAGTAGCTAGCTAACTAGTTAGCCCTTGATGGAGATGGCAGTAATCGTCAAGTGTGTTAATTTAAAACTGCTGAGTATCAGTATAAAAACTTAAGACTTAAAACACGTTGTACGTTACTTGTACTTGTACGTTACAGTCTACAGGCTGTTGAGTTGTTGTGAGTTGCTAGCTAACGTTTAGCTCCAGCTTGACTTTGCTTGACTTCGTATATATTTAGTAACACTCACCAAATGTTAGCGAGCCTTTCTGTAAAACAACTTCACATGCACGTTTTCCCTCACAAACAATGCAGTGACACCACTTACAGATCAATAATTAGCTTATTAAATGGTAGCAGCTGTGCAACAACACTTGCAGCCCAAAGACGTCACCCACTTCCGGGTTTGAAAGAAACGTAAACGCTGCCATAATTTCAAAATAAAAGTCCGACCCCGGTAGAAAGTAGGCTACTGACAGGTGTTTATTGAGTAACTTTATTATTATTATCATGAAAGTCATAAAATTGATGGAACAAGTATTTACATACCTAAGTAAAGATAGAAATGCGACACTATAAAGAAAGTCAATGTACAGAGATAAAAGTCCTGAGCGCTTTTTACTGAAGTAAAAATACAGACAATTCTAGAAATACAATATACAAAAAGTAAAGGCACACATTGGAAAATGATTTCCCCTCTCAGAATGTAATATTCAGTATTATACTAATAATTTTGCTATTCATTACTGTTAAATTAATATGTGAGCAGAATATTAAAAGTTCTTGCTAAAATCTTAAACTGTAAAGTTGTAATAAGTGGCAGATATATGTAGTGGAGTAAGAAGTATAATATCCCTCTGATATGGTGTAAACTAAATTAGTTCATAAAATAGAAATTACCTACAGATACTTTAAAATGATACCAGAGGTTAATGTTAACTGATAAGAGTATTAATGTGTTGATGTTTTAAACGTACAGTTCAGAAATGTTCATATATTCACTTTTTGTTGTCTCAAATTTTTAAAAGACCATAGTAAATTAATCACAGTCAGAGAGCTACAATCAGTTGGTCAAATAGATTTAACTCCACAATTACAATAGCCTGCCTATTATAATATTTATACACTATGGTAAAACAGAACAAATACTGCATGTACTTAAATGGTTATCACATCAAGGTTGTTGAACAAGACACATTCTGGAAAAAAGAAAAGTTTATTGATATTAGCAAAAATACAAAATATTCTGTAGAGCTGTAGCAAGGTTGGGGTCAATTTATTCTAACTCCAGAAGAAACTTTTATTCAAAGTAAGTGAACACAAATGACTTTACTGCAACCCTGCTGCAACAGTATGTGTACGGGGTTTAATAAAAATCTGATTTAACAGCACAAGAAAATATGATTTTATCTACCAGCAATGAATTCTTGTTTTACCAGTAAACAAGGCTTTCAGAATAAATTGGCCCAGACAGTTGTTTTAAGGCATTAAAGGAGTTAGTAGATTCTTACTGTATGCTCAGTGGAAGGCTGGTAGATATTTCCAATCCTTAATGTCACAAATACAACCAAAAGTGACTCTTTTAATCATCATTGAAATTTAAGAAAATATTCCATAAGCATGCCTATGTACATTATAAAAAAGCAGTATAAAGTTTTATTGCATATAATATCTTGAACATTATTCCAAAGTACATGAACTGAACTTGATAACTACAACTGGTAACTACAGAACTAATAACTGAAAACTAATAGAGTTGAAGTGTTTCAGCGTGGATCCAGGGGCTCACATGATTGGACAGCTCTCAAGTCTGACTCCAGTCTAAGAGGAAAGATTGACAAAGTTACTAACACCACACACAAATCAATTCAATATAAAGACACCTTGATCATACAGCAAAGCACTCATGCTTCTGGCTCCAAATGAGCTGAATTATATGCCTGTCTTTATAAAGTTTAAAAGGAATATAGTGTGTGTTGCAGTGCCCACCTTGCGAGGAGT
Source organism: Epinephelus lanceolatus (assembly GCF_041903045.1). Taxonomy (NCBI): domain Eukaryota; kingdom Metazoa; phylum Chordata; class Actinopteri; order Perciformes; family Serranidae; genus Epinephelus; species Epinephelus lanceolatus. The sequence continues at coordinate 28,376,662 of NC_135749.1, read as the reverse complement.
GCTGGTGCTGAACACGTAGGAGTGTGGCAGTAAACCCTCGGAAATTCCTCCACTGCGGAATGAGCGGGAGGCTGAGGTCACAGAGCAGTTGCTGGATTTGTCTGAAGGAAGTCCACAAGAGCCACAGACCACCGTCCGGCTCCGCAGGTTGTACTCACTGTCTCCACAGGTGCTGTGAGCCACCTGCTGAGGCAAAGATACAGGTTCAGTATTAACATGTGTATGGGATTTAATGGCATCTAGTGGTGAGGATGCAGATTGCAACCAACTGAAACTTCAGTGTGCTACTTGTGTTGGAGAACTACATTGGCCGATGCAGAGATGTGAATGGCCTTATCTAGAGCCATGTCTGGTTTGTCTGTTCTGGGCTACTGAAGAACAACATGGCGGACTAGAACAGCTCGTTCTAAAGTAACAGAAACACAGTGATTCTTATTTTCAGGTGATTATACACTAAAGAAAACATTGTTATGAATATTATATACCATCTTTGCCAAAATATACCCCTAAATCATACACACTGAACTTTTAACGAGAACACATTGGCAAGTCAATAACACCATTAGGTCTGTCAGCACTGTTGCCATTGTTAGCACTGTTTATGGAGTTAGCACCATTTACTGCTAGCCAGCCCAGCCGCCTACATATTGAGAGCTCTGAATTTTGCATAGAGCCCTGTTAATATCTAGAGAAAATAACATGCTTAACGTCCTCTAATGTAGCTCCGTGAATGTGTAGATCTCTTGCTTTTCTAAGATTTATATGATAGCAAACTGAACATCTGTATGTTTTAGACTGTTGGTCCTATAAAATAAGTAATTCAAATATGTCTGTTTTGGCTGTTAATGGGCCTTTTTTCAATATTTTCTTACATTTTATTGACAAAACTATTAGTTAATTAATGCCAAAAATAATATATATATTAATAAAAATGCATGTGTTTGTGGTATTGAAGTCTGGTTATTGTTCAACTCTCTCAGATCTTCACAGAGCAACTATAGAACAAGAAAATATATAAGCATTACATTACAGGTTGTTTATATGTTTCTGCATTATCTCAATGTACAGGGCCTGTTTCCAGAATATTAATTTAATTTGACATAACAATCTCATCCTACACAGAGCACTTAGATTTATTGTTTAGAAGTCTTACAGTTTAATATATTTAATATTTTGGAGACCATTTAGCGTTCTTAAGGTGTTGTGGGTCTTTCTCTCACCATGTCATCATCTTCATCTTCAAACTGTGTGCGGGTGACCTTCCTCATGGCCATTTCCTGAAGGAAAAGTATTAGAGTGTTTATTTCGGCCAACATAACTTGACACGAGCACTGTGGCAATAATAAACTTAATGTCATCATAGTATCAAAGCTTAAATAAAATACCATAAGTTTGACTGGTAAGTTTAAAATACCTCTCCGTTGGCACTGATCAGGGTGGTCTGGAACAGGTCTCCGGTGCCCCAAGAGGGCTGAGTCTTCCACACCAGGTCAGAGGGAGGATTGTGGGTGCCCCCAGCGCCAGAGGCCCAGATCTGTCACCCATGGTGAAGGTACAAATAAAGGGTGAGGTATCTGCAACTGTGTTTGTTGCTGTGCTGATTTTGTGACTCTAGTGAGTAAGGGTGTTTCTTACCGTGACCCTCTGGCCAGCTTTCAAGGTGAATTTTACTGGAAACTTGAAGATGATCGGAACACCAGATCCCACGTGTCGCTTCACCTGCCAGTTCCCCAAATTCTGATCCTGGTGGGCCAAATGTCAAATGAAGGTGAGAGGTATATTTCTTTAAAAATTCAGTCTCTATTAACAATGTCAGAAAACTGTAGACATCTTGTATTGACCAACCACACATTGTGCAACTGTAGCAGAAAGAGCCTTTAGTTTACACCAACATTATCCTTCTTCTCACCTCATCTGATTTGTTGCTGAGTCTGACATATTTCCCATCCAGGTCCACCTCATCCACAGTGACCCGTCCGCTGGCTGAGGCCTGCTGGCTGATGCGAGTGCGGGACACAGCTCCACCTGCGATGCTCGAGGCCTCGCTGTCGGTGTCGTTGGGGCGGCGCCTCTTGACAGGAGAGCTGTGAGCACTGTAGTGGTGGACTGATCTAGAGTGAGCTCCTGAAGTAGAGGAACGACTTCCTGTCACTTTGGTGGGCGGGGGGCTGGGAGAGAGACGCAGCCTGCAGAAACAAACATGATGATGTTCAGTCACAAATTATCAAAAGTCTTATTTTACTGAATTAATGTCATTGTGAGTGTCAGCACACCTCTGCTCCTCTCCCTCCAGCAGCTTCCTGTATGCGCATATCTCCATATCCAGAGCCAGCTTGACATCCAGGAGCTCCTGGTACTCATCCAGCTGCTGCTGCATTTGCTGCCTCATCTCGGCCATCTCTCTGTCTTTCTCTCCCAGCAGGCGACGGGTGGTGTCTCTCTCCCGAGACAGGGCGTCCTCCAATTCCCTTAACTTCGCCTCACGGGCTGCCAGCTGGGTCAGACAGAAAAATTACACAGTTATTGTGAGATCAAAAATAGACGGGTAAGATTTGAAATTACTTTGTCTCTTGGGAAATATGTCTTGGTCATAGTAGCTGACACATAAAGTACACAGTGCAGAAGCACTTTTTCGTCATTTCACACCCTCCCTTGGTCCTTCCAGGAGTTTAGAAAATTCAGTGATAGAAGGATGGGAGTTTTTATGTAAGTCTTACAACACAGCAAGTATCCTACAGAAGACTTAAGTCCCAGTAAGAACCATGAATATGATATTTGTGAGATGCTCATTTCAGATCACCTGTTTCTGCAGCTGGCTGAGCTGAGCAGACGTGGACTCCAAGCGGATTCTTGTCTGCTGGAGTTCCTCGTGTGCTGCTCCAACCAGGTGACTGCTCCTGTCCGCTGACTGACGAGCATTTTCCAGCTGAAAGAAAGAGACAACAAGGTAGGTTCATTAGTACTATTTTGTAAAACTACATAGCTGCTCCACAACAAAACTGTCCTACCAGCAGCTTGATTCCTATCTTAACATGTTTAGTTACTGTTGTGAAATTCACAGTCTACCTTGGAATTGTAGGTCTTCTCAATCTCATCTTTGTACATTTTAAACTGCAGCTCATGCTGGCTGCGCATGTCCATCAGCGCCTCAGCCAACTTGCTTTCAAAGTCCTGCTGGTGGCCGTTGTCCAACTCAACCATACGAGACTCATGACGTCGCTTTGTCTCCCGCAGTTCCTGTTAGAGAATTACCAACAAAATAATTTTCACTCTCAACAACAAATTTCATTTTTTTTACTAATAGGTGGGTGCTGATGTGATCAAATAAAAAAGAAAAGAAAGGGAGGGAGTGAGAGTTCTTTTTAAGAATGATTAATTCATGCTAAGACATACCTCAGAGTGGAGGTTCTTCTGAAAGTCCAGCTCCTCTTTTAGGGTCTGGATGCGATTCTCTCCGTCCACCCTCCTCAGCATCTCATCCTGCAGCTGCTTCTTGGCATCAGCCAGACTGGTGTCCAGCTAAAAAGGCACAACAGGAGCTGAGTATTAGTACAAAGCCATGTACAAACACTCACATGAACAGGCACCAGGGTGCAGAAATACGCAGTAAATACAGCTGGAGGGCAGGAGAGCAGGGAGACTGTTCTTTAATCAAAATGTCTGAGCTCCAGCAGCCATGACAGAAAAGCTGAAGTCAGCAAAGAAATCCATTTGCTCACACAGACACACGCCAGTACTGAATATTATATTTTATTTATACTCCAGAAAATGATCCTGGGTTAGTGAGGCCCTTACAAACCTCCACTGGAAATAAATGGGCAGTGGAGGAGGCAGAACAGGGTTGTAGCTTTGATAAGCTGACAGGTTTTTGTGGAAAACACACAGGAGTTATGAGGGACAAACTAAGTGTTGGTGAGCCTGTGGGCTGACTGCAGAAAGATTGACCCCAGATGTGTTTCCACAGAGCTATAAATTGAGCGTGGGTTTGTGTTTACCTTGGCAACCTGTGCCTTTAGGTCCCTGTTTTCCACCTCAAGGTTACGCTTCTCTCCTAGAGCTGTCGTCAAGGACGCATCCTTTGAGTTCAGCAGAGCTTCCAGGTCTTTGAGCCTCTGCAGTGCTGCAGCCAACTCTGCCTCCTTCTTGGTGTTCCTGCAAAGACAAAAATTGTCTCAGATGTTGAGTTGACATCCCATTCATTCTGCTTTGTAACTTAAGAACCATGTGGAAAATGGATAAGTACAGTTTCCTACACGCAGTCTAATGAAACAAAGATGAGTTATTTTTGAATAAGGATGTAGCCCGGATGAAACAGAAACGGGAAAGACCCTCGGTGCATATGACTCATAGGCCACAGTCATCCACAACCAGTCCCGTGTATGTGGTTGCCACAAACCACAGCCGTTGGTGTTTAGCCTAGATGCTGCCATGGCAACAGCTTGGCTTTGCCAAACACACATCGGCCGTCGTCTCAATATTTATGGAAAAATAATGGAGGCAGGACTGGAGCCCTCTAAACACTGCCACGTATTGTGTGTATAATGATTACTTTGGTGAAGGAGGAGAAACTGGGGAAAGAGTTAGTCATCAGGCTCTGGATGTGGCAGTATGGGAAGGAGTCGGACTAGGAGCCCGACGTCAAACTGAAGTGAGCAATGAGGAGGGTATGCTGAAGCTTGGGAGTGGCCCCGGTGGCAGGGCAACACTGCTCGCAGATTGTCAGCAGTAAAGCATCAGCTATTAAAAGCTAATGAGTAACTGTGTTCTGCTGCTGTGTATCATGCGCAGAGAAGTTTTAGATCTAACACAGCAATCACAACACTCTTATTCATGCTTTTACTGAGAAAGATTTGGTTGAAAATGGGTTTCAGAAGCCTCAAGGCAGCTGTGTCCTCCCATGATAATCAGATGAACAAAGACTTGTGTCTTTTTTTTTTTTTTTTTTTTTTACCAAAAACCCCTTTAATCTTGGGGGAAAAACAACTAATCACACAAATTCAGCTAGTTGTAACCTCTATGGCTTAAGAATGGAGCCAACTCTCAAGTGCCAAAAACTGCAGATCCTTGAATGACCACTTGAGGCTGGCTCCAGAAGCGAGTCAATAGACCCTCATGTTAAAATGTCAAACTTTATAGCAGAAAATGTTTATAGCCTGATACAATAAAAAAGGTTCTTTGTTCTTAATAGCTTACTTCAACATTCATAACAACTGTAGGTAGGTGAATTATTATACGACTCACCCACTTACATCAAATTAAATTACACATATTTCGGAATGTGGCCACTTGAGTGACAAGCTGTCTGCAAGGCGTCACTATAGTGTGTGAGTCAGGTCCATCCTCACTCCTCCACAGCTCCACCCTCTTATGAAATATGGTCACTTCTGGCTCCAAAAAAACAAGATGGCGACAGCTTAATTGCTAAACTTCAGGCTTCAAAACAGCAGTCCACAAACCAGTGGGTAGCTACGTCTGTTTTTTTATACAGTCTATAATTTAGCTCTCTTATGTGTTCTCCCATAAGAGCTGAAGAAGAAATAATTGTGTTACTTTATGTCTACAGTTATAGTGTACTCCAATAAAGTTTTGTGATTCTGACTTTAAAGCTAGCCTATGTTGTTTTAGCTTTGCAACAGCTACTGTGGCCAAAAGTGCTAATAATAGAATAATAGTAAATGCGAAAACAAGTAGAAACGAGTCATAGAGACTGCTAACTGACACAGTAGTTTGTTTACAATATATATCTAAAGTTTGCTAATATTAGCCACCATTAGCTGCTGGTCATACCAGACCACGAGGCTGCAACAGCTAAACTCCTGAGTGTACTGAACTGAGGAAAGGTGTATTTGTTCTCTGTGAACCCAGCTTTCCATCTCTTGGACGAATAATGTGTTATTTGTCTTTTTAAAGTTATATAGTCTTACTTTGATTGTAAAGAAACTACATCTCACAAATACACATGGGCGCTTTTAAGGAATTCAGGGCCTCTGAAGTGCTGAGACATCCCTCTCCACCCTAATTAAATTGATTTATCTCCATTTATCACACATGCATACTCAGAAAACACTAGATTTAGATTGATGTGCTGTAGCCCACCTTGCTTTCAGCTCCTTGTAGTCCTCTCGCAGCTTTCCCAGCTCCAGCTGCAGACGCGCTCGCTCCTTGGCCACAGAATCCAGAGTCTGACGGGCATCGGCCAGCTCGGTCTCGTAAGCAGCTTTCAGGCCCGTCAGCTCCCGGCTGACCTCTGTCTCTGACTCAGTGATGCGCAGACGCAGGCCGGCGTTCTCAGTCTCCAGAGAGCGCACCTTGTCGATGTAGACGGCCAGACGGTCGTTGAGGTTAGACAGATCCTCCTTCTCCTGGAGACGGGTGATGCGGTTGGGGGATAGAGGGGTGTTGGCACCTCGGGGAGTGTTTTTTGGTGTTGCCATTGCACTTCTATCTGTGCAGAAATAGACATGATCATCAATTTTTATCATTCTGAAAGTTAGTTTTTCATGCACAACTAATGTACAGAATTCTTTTTACTTAGTACAATAAGAACAGGACTTTACATAGGAGGATGGAGGAAGCTGACCATGCAGTTCTGTCTGCAAATCTACATTCACTACTGTTAACATTAAAATAAATCCAGAAAACAATAATAAAAACATGCCTTGTTCTTCGATAAAAGTAGATTTTGACTTTTAAGGAGAGGAAAGTTCAGATCTGTGAACTTTCATACGTAAAACAAAGGCATAACTTCAGGTTTAGAACTGAAAAGAAAACATAAACAACTGCAAAGTGTGCACTGCTTCCAGAAACTTCCAACTGTTTTGAGTGCAGTTACATAAAATACACAAAAGACAAAGCACAATTAATCAAAAGACATGGGAGGGGTCATCGACTCCACCCAAGAATCAAAGTAATGTCCCTGCATAAACGATGTCAGCTTGGATGGGAAGATTTACCTTTTTAGAGCTGGTCTGACGAAGAGAAAACTCTGCTGTGAGGATATTCGTTGACTTGTCTGTTAATTTTCTTGGTTATCTTGCGATCAGAGAGTCCCTCCTAGTTCTCCAGCACTGTTCAGTCTGTTACTGTGCTGTCTGCAAGTCCATCTGTGGGTGCCCATATAGGAAAGAATGAGATGGGAGGAGAGGAGAGAGGTTGGCCTCAAGTTTGGCACTTGTTAGATGGCTGTTCCTCTCTCGCTCTTGCTCTGTCTCTCTCCCACTGTAATGGGTGTGCAGTCTGAATGAATGAGTCACCCTCTGCTCAAAGAAATGCACAGTGCCATGTGATACATACAAGGGATAATTTTAAGCAGCTCTATCGCCTGGGAGTTGAGTCCTACTGATTCACAGTGTTTGACTCGAGCTACACTGCTTATATTTCTCCATGAAGTTAAAATGAACAAGTAACATGAGAGCTTTCAGATTGTTTTAACCCCTAAATACAGAACTAGAGTTTTCAGAGTCTGAAGCATGTTTTAATGCATACTGACTCTGGATAAACAAATCCAAAATACTTTCTTATTCTTCAGTTAAAAGCCTCCTCATATAAGTTACACTCCTCCAAAAGCTCTTCAACATGCTCTAGACTCTAGGTCTTCAACAGGGGGGCTCTAGATACAACTCAGCTTTAAAATATGGTGTATAAATACATTAATCTGTCAATAATTGTTACTTTAATATCTTAGTATGATATGCACCATAAAAAGGCAGGTCTAAACATGACACACAGGCTGCCCTACACATTATTGCAGGCCTAATATGCAACTCAGTTTTGTACAATATATGTGTTGGGGTTCCCTGTGATGTCTGTGTTTCAGCTAAGGGGTCCTCCTGACATTGAAACAACATTGAAGACCCCTGCTCTAGAAGACCTAGTGATGTATGACTGATTTGCAAATGATGTTTTTAACCCATTGAAAGGTCCAGTGTGTCAGATTCAGTGGCGAGGTTGCAAAATTGAAACTCCTCCCTTGAGCCAAGCGTGTAGGAGAACTACGATGGCCGATGCGAAAACGTGGATGGCTCCCAGCCAGTGTTGGAAAATACCTTTTTGTGGCTGGGGTTTCCAAAAGCTACCAGCCACTTAATAGATTACCACTGGGTATTTTGGCTGGTGGATGAAACAAATCTAACAGCCACATGCATACTTTACCAGCATGTGGCTGGAGGCTGGTGCTAACTTCCAACCCTGCCTCCATCTAGTGGCAGTATTTGATTTGTCCGCTCTGGGCTACAGTCGAGCAACATTGTGGACTCCATGCAAGAGGACTCACTCATGTAGATATAAACAGCTCATTCTAAGGTAACAAAAACACAGCGATTCTCATTTTTTAGGTGGTTATAAACTAATTCAAACATAGTTATGAATATGATATACCATATTTATCAGTATATCCCCTTCACCCTACACACTGGACCTTTAACCCTGGTGGGGTAATCGTTACAAACAAATGGTCGAGCTGAATTTTGGGGAAATGTGTATAAAAAGATGCACCAGACATCCAAAATACATATATGCATTTGATGGTGCAACCATAAAAACATGAAGTATTGGACTGAGATTTTCCAGGCCTGCTTGCCTCAAATCCAAGGTCCCAACAATCAAAATTAATTATTGTTTCAACACTGTGAATTTTTATGAGGACCAGCAGGCTTTACAGAAGCTCACAAACAACAATTTAGAGGTTTGAATGTGTGAACACCCAATTATGCTGTGTAGGTGGTGGCAGGTGGCGCGTGAAGCAATGACGCAACTGCAGGAGACAACTTGCAGTCAGTGGAACATGGAAATCAAAAAGAACTTGATTTTCTGTTCTTGCACAAAGTATATAAATTCAAGCACTTTCAATGACCCATGTAAACTTATGTCAACTTACAAAAATTCTCAAGGCTTTGATATTATCTCAAATTCACAAACTAAGGATTAGTGGGAATCTCTTTCTGTCAACTCTTTTCCAAGACTGTATTATGAATATATAAACGTATAAAGAATGAATAAATTACACATGTCCACCAGATGACCCTAATAATTGGTTTCTTGATGAAAATGTATTTTTAAAAGGACTTTATTTGTTTAGCTGTTTAACTTTTAATAAAATCCAAATTATCAAGAGGCAATTTCTCTGAAAGACAAAAATTATGAATTAAAAAATGTTATCGTTGGACTGTGGTGCTGCGAATGTGAAGGTGTTTGAGGGTCAAGGCCTCAGTGTGGACATGAGAGTGAATTTTCCTTCATGTTGTTTCTTTTGCAGAACTAAAGAGATAAAAAGCATCCTATTTCACAGGGGGAAAAAAACAAAAATTAGAGAGAAGCCAGAAATAAACAAAATTATGTTCAACTGATTTATCTTTCTTTCTTTCTCATCCTTTTAATCATCTTGTGAACGCTCAGATTTACACCGCCTGTAAAAAGAATTCACTGCTCTTGGGCCTTTCCATGTGTCATGGTTTAACATCACTGACGTGATTTAGTGTGGCTTTTTTTTTTTTTTTACACTGATCAACAGAAAAAAGACACTTTGATGTCAGAGTGAAAACAGATCTCTGTGATCTAAATGAAGTACAAATGTAAAATTCAAAATACTTGTTTGCTTAAGTATTGTCCATCTCCAAATCTGCATCAGTTCAGTGTTGTAATACGACATAAAAACATCCATGCTGTGAGGTCCTCTACTGGGAACCCACTGATCGAAGGGCCAGAGGGTCAATATTCACTAAAATTCCATGCTACAGTCAACACATCATTCTTTTAATATACATGTAAAAGGACTCTTAACACAATTTGTAATGAATTCTTTGCTTGTAATTTGTACATTTCTATTAATTTCCTTTTACTGCTTATGTTGAAACTTTGAAATCTTTGTGTTTATGTTTTTTCTTTTTTATGTATTAATATTGCCATTTATTAGGGGAGGTATCTTCATAAGCCATTTTTGCCTTCTGACCTCACAATGTTTAGAATTTTTATATACTAACTGTCCTGTCTATACACCTGTATGTGCAAAGAAATAAACTATAATCATATTTTGATGTGTAAAGTGTACAGTTATGTCTGTTTGGTATGATTTCTGCTGCCACACACACCCCTGTATGGGGCACTTAAATCTATTTTATGTGAATATTTTAATTGTTAATGGTGCAATTGTGCAAACTCTCTATTCTATCCTTTTCTCTTTCACACTATTTCAGTGATTTATTGAAAATTTTAGGGCTTTTGGAGCGCAGCTCTTTCACCATGCAGCTCAACAGTGTGACTGCATGTCATAAAAATCACACTGTCGCCAACTAAAAACACAATGGAACTCATTTATTCGAGGAAACATTGTGAATTTAATAAAACATTTGAAAGGGGAATTGTTTAAACCCCAGGTGTGGCTGGATTATTCGCTGTAGTCCTTGCTGAGGACATGATGTCTCCTGACAGACAGGGTACAGATCGCCTCCCATCGGCTGAGTCTGACACAAAGGTTGACACTGACTGCACAAAGACAACACGACCCCCTCCAACTGTTCTCCACCTCAACCTGTCCTCTGATATTGAAGTAAAAATAGGTGCTAACTGTCCGACACAACATAAAACCTGTGAATTATGAGGAGCGTATGCGCGCTGCGCTGCGCGTCGCTCTGTGGCAAGACATGGACTCTTTCTGTCATGTGGTTTGAGTGAAAACCCGTATTGGATCTCTGTGGTCACCTGGGCAGACAACCTGAAAAAAGTGCCGTGGAGGAGCTGATTGTCAGCGTGTGTCTGTCAGATAAATACAGCTCAGTATAATATGACTGACTGGGAAAAACACAAAGCGTGATCTTTAAAACTCAAAGCAATCCAAGCGTGTTTGTACAAGTTTTACTGCGGAGATGAGCCGAGAACAAACACAATGCTCCACTTTAACCACCAAACTCTTTGCATCCGAGGAGTCACGTGAATACTTGGTTGCAACATGTCTAATCTTAGAAAGCCAGAGCGACATGAACAGTGAAAAGGCATTCATTTTATCGCATAATAAAGCGTACAAATGAGTCCACTCCGTATCTTCTTGGCCGCATGTCGCAGCCCGCAGCTTTGCGCGGATAAACAGCAGCTGTGCGCCGCAGAGCAACAAAAAGGAAAACCAAGGACAAAAAGACTTCCTGCAGTCGACCTTATAGGAAATAATCTTCCATCCGTGCATCCTACAGTTAATCTAAAAAGACTTTAACGATCTTAACCCCCTCGATCGGAGTACCACCGCCTCCGTAAAGCTGCGTAAACCCCCGGAGTGTTTTTTTTTCCTGTTTTCCGCACAGACGCAGACGGCTCCCTCCTGCTCAGCAGCGGCCTCCATTTTAGCTCCTTGCCCGGTCGGTGCCTCACGTGTCCTGGACTGTCTTTCTCACATGACCCGTGTGTTTGTCCCCGTGATCAGCGCTTCCATCTCCGTAAATCAGTGTCGTTGAATATCGGCGTTTTACACCCGCAAAAAGCTTAATGGATATGCTGGAGCAGAGTCTGGACAGCACGGCGAGGTGAGAGGCTGCTGCCCGCTTCCTGCTCAGCCATGGCTCCCTCCATGGCCTAAAACCCTTTTCTCATTGCAACGCAATGCTCTGTTAATAGCTTGCATGCTCCAGATAGTTTTAATGTTGTACACCGGGGTTTTTTTTGCCTGGATGACCAAGTGTGCAGCTTGCGGGGATTATGCGTTTTGGCACCCTTAAAGACATTTTCAGCCAAAACTGTGCGCCCTTTTGCAAATCTGTAGCGATCACGATTACTGTTTATATTATTTGATAAGAAATGCAAATGCACAGCAGCAGTTTATGTCTGTGTTTCAGGTCAGGGCAACCTTTTATTGCACTGTGCTGTTACTGTCCCTAATGCAACTATTATAGGATTAAAATGCGTAAATGAAACCAGGAGGGGCGGCGTTTTATAGTATTATAGTAATTTGTGAAGTTTGTCCTGCCTTGTGCAGCTTATCAAATCACTTAGATTTCAATTTAAATCATCAAGTAATTGTAATTATCTCCTGGAAGTTGCAGAAAATGTGATTTTTGTCACGCTTACACGCCGGTTATGATTCCCTTTATTTATGTTTTGTCCATCATTTCCTCATGTGGCCACCTGGGGGCGCACTTCATCCACAACTGGTTATGACAGCTTGCTCTACATATACATTTATGATAAATAATTGACTCACTGGTGCTCTCCTTTTTGTTTTTAGTCACGACAAACAGGAAACAGAAGAGGTGGTGCAGTTACAGGAAGGTGGGAGCGTCGTTTCTTAAAATCCTGACATGTGAAAATGATGAGCTTATTTTCCTAAAATGAAATGAGTGATGCAGTGTGAGGTTTTGTTTTTCAAGATACATTATAAAAACTCAGATTGATCTTTCACCCAAAGCTTTGTGGAAAAAAAATCATGATTTTGAGTAAAATGTGTGAGTGTCTGCAGATAACTTTGTTATGGTGCTGCCTCGGTGCAGGGTCACAGATTTGAGCCATGTTGACCTGTGTGTTGCAGGAGAGGCAGTGGGGACGGAGGAGCAGACTGCAGTGACCATCACCGGTGTCCCGCAGGCTGCGTTCGCTGACCACAATGTGCAATACCAGTTCCGTACAGAGAACAGTGGAGGACAGGTCGGCACGGAGAACACACCTCTGCACAACAACATGTTTTTACATTAGTTCATTACACTTTATGTTTAGGAAGCTTCACTGATACCAAGAATTTGTATTTTACACGAGAGACAGGAACGTCACATATGTAATACTGCAACAAAACAATTCAAACACAAAGCAGTTATCACACACACACACACTGATCAAACCATTTCAAACATGACAACACAGTAAACATTTCTGTTCCCTGTGAGAATGTTTTGCAGGACGAACATCAGCTGTCAGAAAGTAAACATGGAACCGAAGATGTTGCCTAGCAATGCATTTCCAGTAAACAGCCTGTTACTCAAAACGTTACTAAAACACGAGGCATGCTAATACGTCCAGTTTACGTCGGAGCACATAAACACACTATTTAATCCTTCAGAATCAAAATCTGGTTCATCGCAAAGTAGGTTTTCACATGTAAGGAATTTGCTTTGGTGTTTCGATGCATAACATATTAAAAGAACATGAATGAAGGCAAGTATTGCAAAAAAAAGAATTGAAAATTACAATTTAAAAAATGCCATAAAATATGTACAATATACAGTATCTGAATAAAAATGAAAGAGCTTCACTGCTTCAACATGAAGAAATCTAAAGCTAGACAGGCCTGCCATGCCAAGTTGCTCAGCAGGATACTGAGCAATGTTTGGACAATAGCTGTTTGGCATAGGGGCTTTAGCCCACAGGTAATGTTCAGTGTACTGTCAGATGATTTCAAGTCCCTTGGTAAATATGCTGGAATGGCACCTCAGTTAAAGTAAGTTAGTCTAGCACTGTTCACACCAGGTTGTTTTTAAGTGACCAATTTAAATTCTAGAAATAATCCCAAGACAGATGAGACAGATGTGAACACCTGATAACCAGTTACTCATGCTTACTAGCGTATCAAAAACAAACAAGAAGTCCTGAGAATTCTCACATGGTGGCAGCATTATCCAGGTAAATGGAAAGAAATTCGTCCATGTGATTGAGCAGCGACACCATACATGCATGCAGTCGTACATAAGAAGCTGTTACAGTTGCAGTTGATACAACTGCGCCTGAGTTTGAGTGGACTCAGGATCTCCGCCTGTGTCTGTCTCTCTAACCAGAGAGCCTCACAGGAGATGAAAACATACAGCTATTAAGGAATAGTCATCATTTCAGTCCCTCCAAATAGTACACGTTTTATGAAACTATCACTCTTTGCTACGTCTCCAGGTGACCTATCGCGTGGTGCAGGTGACAGACGATCAGTTAGAAGCAACAGCTGATGCGACTGGAGCTGTCAGTGTCGTCTCTACCGCAGCGTTTGCGGGAGCCCCTCAGGCAGTGGCACAGGTGAGTAAGAAGCAAGTGATGTTCATCTTAATTCATAGTGTTATCAAGCAGTATAGAGTGTTCCAGGGATGACGTTCTTCTGTGGGCCGACGCGGAAGTTAGCATCGCCCTGGTTCCCTCGTCACAGAGCATTTGGAATTTTGCCACTGGGTTTTGGATAAGTGCTGAAAATAAGTTCTGGGGCTAATAATCGTTTATGATTATCATAGGTTTTGTTCAGCAAGATAATCTGTACATATTAAGTACCACTTTTATTATTATTATTGAAGCCTAAATGCAACTGTTTGAAGCACAAAGCTAACTGAAGGCTATAAACGAACTACATCATCATTTCCTTTTGAGGGAAACGTGAATTCAGATCTGCTACAGCATTGTGAAAAATTACAAAGACATACACAGCCTTAACATGTATTATATATTACTTATTTAACATTTGACCAATTTGTCCCTGTCTCCACCTTTGCCAGGCTGTTATCCAGAACCCTTTCAGTAATGGGGGCAGTCCTGGAGGGGAGACAGTGGGAGGAGAGACACGTTTCGCTTATTTCCCTGCCGCCACTGTCAGCGATGGAACAGCCACGGCCGTGTCCGTGCAGGCCACCGCCGACCCAACGATAACACAGACAGGAGGTGAGAGAACGGCAGTGGCTCCACCTCTTAAGAGACACAAAGTGAGTCATCTCTTGAGGATAACTTTATTTTTCGTCGTTTGTCTTTTTAAATCCAGGCCAGTTTTACGTGATGATGAGCCCCCCTGAGGTGCTACAGACGACGGCCCCTCGTACCATCGCACCACGCACACACACCTACACTGCGTGAGTATAACAAAACACTCCCCGGCACATTCATCCCACCCCTGCAGTTACCAAAATCACCACAACACTCTCCCAACGTGTTTGGCCGACTTGTCACCCCTTTCCCTGTAACCTCACAGTGGATTGGCTGTTCTTTACCTCTTCCTTCCCTTTTTTTTTGGAATGATTCGTTTTGTCATTGTGTGTACAAATGATACAAAAAAAAAGTAAAATCAATATCCATCATTTAAAACATCCAACATCTGAAAACCACACTCTGTCCTACTTACCTGCCATCCCCAGAGACCTTGGTGAAAGCGAGATGTTGCAGCATGGCAGTTCAAACTGGTGAGAAGAACTTTCACATACGCCCCCACCCTGCCCCCATCATGTGTTGTAGAGACAGACGTTTGGTGGTTCACTGATCAATCATTAGCATCCTTGTATCATGAGTTATGTGTTGACAGGTTGACAGGCAGCTTTAGTCCTGTTAGCAAATTATACGTCATAAGTCAGTGGCTGAATCCCACAAACCTTTGCTCTTTGGAGGACCAGCTGTGCCCGTACCCTCTTCCCCAAGGCTTATAAAGAGCAATTAATGGTGCATTTGGGAACTCCTCATCAACCAGCCAAAAAGTAATCATGAAATATTTTGAATGCATCTGACAATAAGGTGTTTTTTTTTTTTTTGCATTTTCATGAAGAGGATTCTAGTTCAGGTGTTACTGTTATTTGTTGGTTAATATTTATGTATCATTTCACTGTTAAGTTTGTTTCGCTGTGTCTTTACAGGAAAGTGGAGGGTCCACGGGCACCCAGAGATGAGCGGCGAAGAGCACAGCACAATGAAGGTATGTGGTCATGAGTGTCTGAATCTATCATGTCTCAGCCTCAATGACATCAAGTCCTGGATGCAAGCCAACTTCCTCAAACTGAACTGTGAAAAATCTGATGTGATCATCATCAGTCCCAAATCTCTCACAAAAACTTCTCACAACTTCTGCCTCACCACTGACAATTCCACTCTGTTTCCTCCCCAAACATCCGCAACCTCGGAGTCATTTTCGACAACAACCTCTCTTTCGGAAAACACGTCAATCACATCACCAGTACTGCCTTCTTCCACCTATAAAACATAGCTCGTCTCCGCCCTTCACCCTCCCCCACTGCAGCTGAAACTCTCATCCATGCCTCCAGAACTCTGCTGCCTGTCTGCTCACCCATTCCCGATCCTGCGATCACATCACCCCTGTCCTCCAGAACCTCCACTGGCTCTGTCCCACAACACATCCAATTCAAAGTCCTTCTCCTCACTCACAAAGCCCTCCATAACCATGCCCTCTCCTACCTCACTGACCTGTTCCACGCCACACTCCTTCCCGCAGCCTCCGCTCCTCTGATGCCAACCCCCTGACTCCACCACTCAGGACCAAGCACCGAACCTGGGGCGACAGAGCCTCTCCATAGCCGCCACCTCCCTCTGGAACACTCTCCCCAAACACATTCGAGACCGCACCGACCTGTCCCAGTTCAAATCTCTACTCAAAACACATCTTTTCAAAACAGCTTTTAATGTGTGAATGATGTTATGTGTATTTTATTGTAGTCTTATTTGTGATTGTTTTTAACCAATGTAAAGCATCTCTGAGTACCTTGTATTTCCGGTTTAAAAAAAAAACAGTTTCTGTCTTTCTGTCTCTGCAGTGGAGAGAAGAAGAAGAGACAAGATTAACAACTGGATTGTCACACTTTCAAAAATCATCCCTGACTGTAGCATAGACAGCAGAACTGGAGCGGTGAGTGTCCCATATATTTTCCAAAGCATGTGAAATAGTGACTGAAGTAGCTGAAGTTTATTAATCCCTCAATGGGGAAATGCGATTTTACGCTCTGTTGTTGCTACACACACGGGCCCAAAATACACACACACACACACACACACACACACACACACATGCACGAACGGGACCTATACACATGCATTACTGTACAGGCAGCCACATAGTCGGCACTCCAAGCAGTGGGAGTCTGATGCCTTGCTCAAAGGCACCCCAGTAGTGCCCAGGAGGTGAACTGTCACCTCTCTAGCCACCAGTTCACACTCTGTACTTTGGTTCATTTGGTTCTCGAACTGGCAACCCTCCAGTCCCCTAAGTTCGTTCTTATGACTGAACTACTGGTGCCATAGACTGGCTACCTGTGTTTTTGATTAAAGGGAAACTTCAGTATTTTTTTAACCTGGACCCTATTTTCCCATGTTTTTAAGTCTAAGTGACCAGTGGAGACAACAAAATTCAAAACTGGTCCAATATTGAGAGAGAGCCGTACAGCTGCAAAATGGGCTGCTATGTAACCAATTGGGGCAACTGTGCACCATTAGTATACGTCCTTTAAAAGGGCTTGTTTTTGCCACTGACAGGCTCAGATTGTTGTTATAAGTGCCTGACAGCATTACAGAAAGAGAAATTAAATGTTTTTTTTGTTTACCTTTTGCTTGATTAGGTCTGTCTGTTGTTGTGTCTGACCAAGTCTCGCTCAAGAGAAGTGTAATTTTAAAATGTCTCAATGATTTTCAGTGCCAGGGCTGAATATTTACCTGATTTTTAAAATGTGAAAAAGTACGTAGAATTTCAGAACAACATTTTCCCTGAGGTGTTCTAATGTGTCAATGTGCTGCACTTCACAGAGTAAAGGAGGCATCCTGTCCAAAGCTTGTGACTACATCCGAGAGCTGCGTCAGAATAACCAGCGACTGCAGGAGAGTTACAAAGAGGTGGAACGAGTGGAGATGGACAACGAGCTGCTTAGACAACAGGTTGACTTTCAGAACAAACCTATGCATTCTATGCGCATGTCTAACCTTTTAGTTTGTGCGACGTGAACAAACATATTTAGATGCAGGGCCTGGAAACATAAAGTTGCCTATTTAATTTGTGGTGTCATACATGTTGGCACACATTGCACACAAGTATTGCAATTATTTTCTCACATAAGTAAAATTATACCTCGTCTAAAGCCCCTTTTTTGATTCTGTTGTACTTAACAATAACATGACAACAGTTTATGCTGCGTCATATAGAAGTTAAATAATTACCATCTTGTAAAGAGCATTCACACCAACATCTAAGCTGTAATTACAGCTGGTGTCAGCGGTGTCACTGTTACAGTCACAGAGACACACACTGACGTTTTAACTACTGTTGTACTTGTAGGCTGACAGTAAACTAAGCTCACTATATTGCTTCTTTTCTATTTCTGTTTCCACGTGCCTCATAATCTTCATTTTATTTTTCTAGATTGAGGAACTGAAGAATGATAATGCACTGCTTCGAGCACAGCTACAGCAGCATGGCGTAGAAGTCAACGGGGATGCAACACCGCAGTGATTGTGGACTGAACACATGTAACATCATAAACACAATGTCGCATCCTCCCACCCACCTGAACAATACTAGGAAAGGAATAACAATGAGAGACAATTTCCATCTGAAACTGGACCACACACACACACGCACACGCACACACACACACACACACACACACGCACACACACACACACACACACGCACAGGGCTTGAGAAGAACACTGAAGGACTGCAAACGCCTCCTCCACCTACAGATGTTCAAGGCTGAGCGCTCTGAAATCCGTTATCTGTGTAGCTTACAGAACCTCTCACCTCTGCTTCAAGGAGTACGACCTCTACACAGCACCACCACGCTTGCACCAAACCTTCTTTTTACTTTAAATTTTGAACCTGCCACAGAAAATTTACTTTTAATGATATCACCTTTTTATCGTGCCGCAAACTTCTCTTCCTTCTCCTACTTTTTTGTTGACATTTGCTGTGTGTGAAACTACTAAATGTGACATGAATGATAGCTCCCATTTACTTTTAATTTATTAGTTTTTACAGAATGTGTACAAAGAAAAAGAGAAGCTGATTTTGTGAATTTACTCTTTTCCCACCAACACATATTGGGCAGATCAGATATTTTAATCATGTCCATCACTGTTACTAAGCATAGGTTTACTGTCAGTGGATCATGTGTATATAAAGCTGATCTGTATGCACTTTGAGGTTCAGTTTCTGCCTCTTTACACTGACACTCCAAGCACCAGGCAGAGCTCACACACTTTATAAACATAATCCACAGTCAGTAAATGAAAAATAAGTATATATAATACTTTTCTGACAGTCTAGGTAAAAGCAGCTTGATAGCACAGGCATGGAGGTTTTATTTTTAATGCAAGGCCTTACTAGAAGCCCGTTGGAGAATCTAGGTGATAACATAGCTCAGGTAATTGCACTGGCAAGTGGTTCCCAGACTCAATGAAGTCTTTACATATAGCGTTTAGATCTCTCTTGTGTCCCCCTTAGGTGCAATGTACAGATAAATGAGAATATGGAAATGATTTTCAAGGTGGAAATCACTTTTAACGGGCATTAAAATATGGTTGGTTTCTATATCTGCTAAACAGGTCACTGGTGTAATGCACTGAAATAGAGGTTATGAGAGGTCTTGGTTTGAGACCAGCCTCTGTTTGGCCCACTAGTCCTGTTGCATCTTAGTGGACACCTGACGTGGCTTTTTTTTGCAATTGTCCCTAATTCTTTCAAACTTTGGGAACCTTTGCTGCTGACAGAAGACCATAAAACAACCGTGGTCAGGAATGTGCTGAAGGTAGTTTGGATGCGAGTGATATAGTTGTAACTAACCAGCTTTTGTCTACACTGAAAGTCACCACAGCATGGAAATATAACCACTGGCATGACTAATTCTGATACTACAATAAAACAGAAGTGTTTATACCTGTGTGTTTATCACAGATGCCTACATTTTGTGTGTTTTCAGGTTGCCTTGGAGGTCAAATCAAACTTTAGCATGTAGTCTGTTTTTCTATTTCAATATTTTGACTTCTGTGACCTGTCAGAGTCGGTGACAGGCCTGAAACCAGTGATAATGACCAAGGGGTCCATGGCCCGGTGCAGGGTTGCCCCCCAACCAATTCCTAATAGAGTGCTCCAGGGATGACGTTTTTTGTAGACGGAAGTTAGCATCGCCCCTGGTTACCTCATACAAAAGCCTATGAGATTTTTCTGTTAGATTTTGGATTATTGCCGAAAATGAGCTCTGTGGCTAACAAACATTTATGATACTTACAGGTTTTGTTCAGCAAGATAATTTGCACAAATGAACACCATTTTCATGATTATTGAAGCCTAAATGCAATTGCCAGAAATCAAAAGCTAACGTTAGGCTATAAACAAACTACACTACGTAGAATAAAGAATAAGCCTTGGTAAAGACTGTTCAGCGTGGCTCAGTGTGATGACATTCTGTAGTCTCATTTAGCCACATTGTTAGCAACCACCATTTAGAGGACACATAGATGCTTCAGAGTTCATGAGTGGGGTATTTACAGACATTTTTGTTGTAGAACAGAACAGCCTGTTACTCTTGTGTTAACCACAGACTTTATTTCAGGCAGCTAACCAGAAACCCACTCAAAAAACCCATTGACTTTGAGACGATTGAACTGTGAGTGGTTAAATGCTAACTCTGTTTCTGGGTGTTTGAACCATTCCTGGTTTTTCCACTTTTAATGAATGCCAGGATGCATACAATGCACCAAAATAGCACTTGTTATTAAAAAAAATGGCAGTGGAGGATCCCCCGTCCCCTGACAGGGGTCCCTGCTAAGACCCTAATGTCCTCTACTGCTAGATATGCCCCTGTCTATGTACGCCTTACCTGTGCTGCGACTGGCCCCTGGCCTTCTGTCATTTGACAAAAGTGGCCCCCGGGCGAAGCAAAGTGTGTACCCCTCCCCTAAACCCTGACCCTACCGACTGAACAACTCACAAAAGTACAATGTACAAAAAAAACATCAGGTATAAAACAAACACAACAATACATGAGAGCTGAAACAAATTGCAATGGAGGATGAACAAATAGTAGATACAGTAAGAATGGAGATTAGAAAACAACAACAACAAAAAAATTCATTCATTTTCACTTTACATCAGGGTTTAATCAGATATTTTTTGTAATATTCTAAAAATGTGTTCATTTTTTGTTCAAAAGACCAAGGCAGTTCAACATTGAGTTAAATTCAATCAAAAAAAAAAAATATGAAAAGAGGGTTGTGAGCCTAGGAACCTCTGTTTGTGAATAAAAAATGTTCCTAATACAATCAAGAAGTTACCAATACAGTTCAAAAATGCCAAAGTAACAGATTATGTATTTTAGGGTAAAAGAGTGAGTGATATTTGCTGTACTGAAAACATGAGAACTTAAATCAGACCAAAATTTCATTGTTTTTCTGCACTGAAAATAATAAATGAATCAAGGTTTCTTCAGCATCCACATATCTGGGAATAGTAAAATTCACTGGATATATTTAATGCAACATTTGGGAATTATTATTATTAGGAATACAGTACTTATAGGGTAAAAGCCATATTGTTTTTTGCCAATTAATCTCTTCCAAATTAGAGTTCCAGTAGCCTAAAATTTCCCTCTGGGGTTGTTTTTGTTTTTATTTTGGAAAGTCTGATGTATATGTCTATTATTACATTTCTTGTCAAATATGTTGATACCATTCAAAAGTATTACAAATGGAGCTTCTGGAGTGTCTCATTCACCATAACATAAGTGACCTCTGATAATTTGTGTTAAACCAGACCTTCTTTGTGTTCCTTGTTAGCTGATGACGTCACGGCGTATGAACGTTGCCATAGTAGGCCCTATTTTAATTTTTAACGAATATCACTGGACCGTTGTGTCGGACCGTTGCCTAGAGACGGCCCGAGTACTTGTTGCCATAGGAAACCTGGTCCAGAGGAACCTGTTAGCGCCGACTCTGAGAAACCCGGTGAGTAAAATTCAGTGTTAAAGAACTTTAAATTAGATTTAAACTTGTCACGGTGTTTCAGACTTTGTAAACAGCAGCAGTAACTAATAGCCAACGAGAAGCTTCATGTTTTGAGAGTAAGCGTACACTTGCAGGCCCTGTCACTTAGGCAAGGTGAAAAGACACTGGCTGTCAGTGTTACAACTGTGTTATTCGCTCATGTGTTACCCCCTCATGTCTGTCACTTCCACATAGCCTGTGTGTTACAAGTTATTAGTGTCCGGCTAGAGACCGTCAAACGGCCCATTTAGTTAAAATGTTGCATTTAAACTCATACTGAGTAAAAACTGCATAAAGTGTGCTTGTATGGTACATGATAACACAACACTGACCTATGTCGCCAAAAAATGTTATTGTAGTACACTGTTAATGTTAGATAGTTTAACTATAGCAATAAGTGATTTTTTTAGATAGTAATGTTAACTACTGAGTAGCCACCAATTACTGCACCACATGATATAATATCTCCCTTGGAAGAACTGTAGTGCAGTATAAAATCTCACAAAATGGAAATACTCAACGTGTAGTATTAAATGTAACTAAATTTCCCTTCACTTTGTGTGTCATCCTTTTCATCAACTTTGGTTGTTTTCTGGGTCATTTAGACCGCGGAGGATATGATGATGTGTTCAGACTTTTACTGTCGAAGGC
Organism: Epinephelus lanceolatus; assembly: GCF_041903045.1. NCBI lineage: Eukaryota > Metazoa > Chordata > Actinopteri > Perciformes > Serranidae > Epinephelus > Epinephelus lanceolatus. The sequence goes on along the minus strand of NC_135749.1, from coordinate 28,354,330 downwards.
CAAAAACTTCCTTATACACTTTGAAAGTTGCATTAATATTTAGGAAATTCAGTCATTGATAATATTTGATAACAGGTCTGACTAATTCATGTTATAGTAGCTCTGTTGGACTGTAGCCATGTCTGTCTGAGTTTACTGTATCAATATGCTCCCCAAAGCATATCCCGAGCGTTTATCTGTACTTGACAAATGCAATGATTTGGTTGTTTTGAATGTTGCAGCAACAGAAGGATGTCTGCACTTCCTGCAAAGCCTGGCCTGCACCACAGTGTGTCAGAGTGGAACAGCAACAACCACCAGCTGTCTGCCACAGCACAGCATGAGCGACATGTTTCTCATGTGATCCGACAGGAGGGGAGGTCACTACGTGACAAGACCAACTGTATGGTGAGTTAATGTGGTGAGGATGCCTATCAGTCACTGTAACTCTACAGGTTGAAGAATATTCCATAACACTGTGCACACATTGCCCACACATTACTTTATATCTCCAACCTGTCTTCAGCTATTTTCTTGCACCTTTTCTCTGTAGACAAACTGGGATGAAAGCGATACTTCTGCCAGGTTGAGTGACCGGGTGTGGGATGTTTCCCGATGGAAAGAGGCGTTAGAAACCTGCGCGCAAAAAGTGGATGAAGAGATGGAGGCTCTGACCCTGGTGATTTGTTCAAAAACTTATGAAACAACTGAGAGTTTCTCTCATTTCAAGTTAATAATAGTACAAAAATAAAAGTCTTTGTAAGTGTCAGATATACTTTTATTATACCTGTGTGAGTATGTTTATTTGTTTCCCGTACAGTAAGAATCAATACTCTTGGAATTGTTCATTTAAAAATTTAAAGAGAAAGTGGCTATCACTTCAGTAAATAATGATCATACCAGTGAGCATGTAGGATTTGCTTGAATCTGACCTAGCTGACAGTGAAGTGACCTCAGCCTTGATGTGTGTTGGGACAGTCCAAAGAGCGAACTGAGCAGGCCCTGGCTGCAACTGCCGTTCCCCAGGAGGTGGGCCATGAATGCTTGACACTGAGGGACGGACGGCGAGGGTACGAGCTTGTCACCGACCCCGTCGACCAACAGCTGAAAAAAGAGAAAGAGCTGATTGAAAGAGTGCAGCATGTTCTGCAGCAGCACGTAGACAAAGCCTTTGAGCAACTGTGGTAAGAGACGCTGTGGTGTGATGCAGAAGGACTTCTTGTTTTGTTTTGTTGTTTTTTTTTTCGTCTTTGACCATCGCTTTTTGTTGTTGTCCAGTGTTTTGCAGGAGGCTCGGCACCAGCTGACTGCTGACATCCAAAACAAGATGGATGCCTTGGACATTGATATGTCCTGCCTGTCACTTACAATAAAGTCACCTCAGATCTCCCTGAAGACCAATCCAACTCGCATACCATCGGGGTAATCTTGGGATGAGGGTGTGCATGAAATAATACACAGTAGTAGTTTATTTTTTAGGAATTAACATCTGCATTTAAACTATTTAGCTAAAATTTTGGTCAACAGCTGAAAAAAATGCTGACATGTCATTGTTGTAGCTCCTCCACCCCCCAGGAGTGGGTCCAGTTCAGCCAGTATAATATGACTCGTGCCCAGGAGGCCATGCAGGTGTCCCAGCAAATGAAGGAGGACATGAGTCTCACTATAGCCCAGGTGTGTATATTGTGATGGCTATATTTGTAGTGCAAATACTACGTGGCACACAAGGTGCAGCTAAGTTACTTATAGTAGTTACTGTAGCTTAGCACTGAGGCATGTTTAATGATTAATTCATCTGTCCCTCTTTGGTTTTCTTAACCATCTGGGAATATTTTGCACCAGCCTTGCTCTCATTTCCTAAGACGTGACACATTTGCGATTAATTCTTTCTCTATTCTCTATTTCTTAGCTCCAGAATGAGTTAGACACTCAAGGCAGGGCCACAGAGTTTGCTCTCCGCAAGCGTAATCACCATGAAGAGCAGGCCCGCGATGAGCTGGAGTGGCAAATCAGACGTGTGAGTTATCTAATAGTTTAACGTAGCAGATTTTTATTGTTTGTGGACTGTGGATTTGAGATTAAGCATGCAGGGGTTGTAGCAGTTTTTTTCCAGCCATGGTCCTAGTAGGGAAGAGATTCTAGTGTTTCTGACTGTCTGTCTGTGCAGACTGAAGATGAAATGGCAGAAATGGAGAGTGACATCCATGGGCTGGACGCTGATCTGCAGGCAAAGATGGCCTTCCTGAAACTGGCTCACACCAGACTGGAGAACAGGACCAGCAGACCTGGCATGGACCTGTGCAGAGATGAGGTCAAAATAAAACTGTTGTTACTTTAATATTTTAGAAAACATCAGAAGGCTTCGTCCTGATTGATCTTTTCTTTCCTGTTTGTTTGCAGGTGCAGCATGGCCTCATTAATGAAGTCCATCAGCTGGAGGCCACAACCACGGCTCTGAAGCAGAAGCTTTCTGAGGCTCAGTGAGTCAGAGTTTTGTTTCTATGATCACCAGTTGGAGCTAATAGGGTATCCACAATTTTATTTCATCAGCCAAAAAGTTTTTTTGGACAAACAAAGATGCACATACAAGGAAGTCAGACATCGCACTTAACGTCAAAAGACACAAAATAATAAAGATAACATTCAGTCATTCAGGAAATTTACTCTGTAGTACAGTTTGTACTGCAGTTGAGATGGTGCTATTTTAAACCCAGCAAATACAGAAGAGAGTAGAGAAAAAACAGAAATGAGTTAGCTTTTTTGCTCTGCTGGTTCCCTTGTCTTAAAGTCAGTGGGGGTTTTTTAATGAGTTTTTGGTTAGATGCCTGAAAAAAGGTCTGTGGTGACACTAGGTTAAGAGGCTTTCACGTTTTGTTTCACAACATAAATTAGTCAGTAAATACCCCACTCATGAATTTTGAAGCTCTTACAAATCTCAAAAAAGGCAGTTGCTAAAAAAAGTGACCACAGTGGAACTAAACATCACCATGCCACTAATCCACCTTTACAGCTGCGTTGGCAACATGAAGTCATGCAATCATAGTGTAGTTCATTTATAGCCTAATTTTAGCTTTTTGCTTCTGGCAATTGCATTTACGCTTCAAATCATAAAAGTGGCAATAATTTGTAAGGTTATATACATTGAATTTCCCCTCAGGGGATTAATAAAGTAAATAAACTTAAACTTAACTTAAACTTATATTCCTGAAAAAAAAGGTGTAACATAAACTTTTCTTTGCCACAGAACTTATTTTCTGCAATAACCCAAAATCTAGTGGGAAAATACTATTGTGTTTTTTTTTTTAAGGAAAGGGGGATTTTAACTTCCAGGTTGGCCTACAAATAAACATCATCCCTGGAGCTCTTTGTTAAATCAATTAGAAGACAAAAGGTTAAACGTCAGTACCAGAATAGAGGATACAGGTCTATAGATTAAAAGTAAGAAATAATAGTTGTTTGTTTTGAATACAAGGAAGAGAAGAAGTCACACTCAAACTTCCCCCTCTCCTGTCCGCAGGCACTCTCTGCAGAAGATGAAGCTCCATCACGGCCACATGCTGCAGGATCTTTCCAGAAAACAGGAAGCCCTGTCTCTGGAGCAGCGAAGCATGAACACCCGTATCTGCCTCACGTCAACCTCCTTCACTGAGAAAAACCAGGTGCTGTTGGTTCCACTTACAAACTCCAGCGGCAGGAGCAATCTGCAGCTGCTGGCTCAGTAAGATGAGATGATACTATCCAGTTTCTGAGTTAAAGGGACAAAATGCAACAACATAAATTAATATTTTGCTTTGACTTTATGTTTTTAACACTGCAGCCAATGTTCTGTTTACACTTGAGACACAGTTCTGAATTAGTGATAACTCCCATCTGTGCTGAAAAACAAAACACTTTCCTGAATTTTATTTATCTATTTGAACAAGAACTGTCATCTTCCTGTGAAAATAATATTCTCCTGACCTGTTTAATCCTTATTTTGTGTGGTTCATTTGCTTTTAGTTGTGTTAAATGTATTTGAGTCTGCTTAAGTTTCACACATACACACAAGAATCCAAATTACATTTAAAATGTGGATTATATGCTTGTTTACGCTTAGCTTAATTAAACATTTAGTGATGAAGATATATTTCTGGCATCTCAGTGTATTTATGTATTTGTGGTTTTCCAGTGATTCCAGTGAAAAGCTCACGTTCATGTCTGGTAAAGTCATTACTTTTATTGGCCATTAGCTTTGTTTGGCCTCGTCATATTGTTTGATCAACCGACGCTGTTTGGCCCATGAAGACGGTGATAATGACTCATGTGTGCGCAGTTTAGATAAAATATCTGGTGAACAGACATTAAACACGGTTGTTTGGACAATAAACCCCTGTAACTCTCACTTGCCTCAGTTGTAATGTCTTCAAATGGCCATGTTTGTGTCAGTGGCTGCATTTTTACGAGTATTTAGATGAGAGACAAATATCTGTTTCTGGTCTGTGTGTTGTGTCTGAAAGTCTATAAAGGGAGATATTCTGTAGTAAATCACAGTATAATACAACTGTACACTCACCTGTAGACAAATATATGCATGCTGACTTCACCTGCTGTGCAAAAAACACTAATAGACATCATGCGTTTTTCCCTTATAATTAGTACCATATTACACAGTTCATAGATGGAAAATTTTTTAAATTCTTATTTGGGGAGACACTACAGGTGAAAACTGTTTTTTCATACACTGGTCATTTTTTAGATTTGGGCTTTTTTGCTTCCATAACATGTCTACTTTTAGACTGGTGAAAAGAAAATGTCAAAAACAGACATTTTGATTTTTATTTTAGTTCTGATTTCCGCTTTGGAAATGTATGCAAAAAGTGCATAATTAATTATTATTTGTTTGCAGTTCAAGTCGTATTGACCGGTCACATTTGAGCAGCATATTCTCATAGAATGGTTCATATGATATCCTACGAATTAGCGTCCCACTAATTATGTTACGTCTTTAACATACAGTAAGGTAATTAAAGTTATGGAGGTTAGGTTTAGGCAAGTAAAGTTACTGTGATTAGGTTAAGGAAAAGAAACGTTCCTCAAAATGACTCAAAGTTCGCTCAAAGCTCAAACGGTTCTGAACACACGACTCCAGGGGAAAGTCCCGGGGGAAAGTCTTGTCTTTGTGACTTATCCACCACCACTAACTGTACCTCGAATTTGGGTGCATTACTTTTCATAGGAAAACATATAAACAGTTTGTGAGAACAACTTTGTTAGAGAGGCCGGTAACAGTTCGTGTAGAGAGGCAGAATGCATTGGACGAAATGCAATCTCAGACCCCATCGGCTATCGTCACTTTTTATTTTATCCACCTTCATATGCAGGTATCTGTTTATAGAGATTAGCTGAAATGACCAGCGCATTGAAAAGGAAGTCTTGGCCTGGATATCTGCTTGCTTCACCTGGGGTTCTTTTCGTCAAGTTAACTTGTGCTTCCCCCTGTCCCCACGTGACCTGGAAATCATTCCCCCTCCACCATTATAGAGGATCTTCCAGTCCTTGGAGCTTGGAGCAAGGAAACACAGGTGCATCACATAGGGAAGTCTTTTATCAAGTGGCTTGACATATTAATGCCAGACATCCATATCTGGCACAGCACATTATAAGTAATGCTTTCACCTAAGACTGAGGCTATGGGCAGCTTCGGTTCCTCCATCCTTGTGATCTGCCTCACAGCTCCCTCTTATATCCTTGCCACGAGTAGCGAAGATGCAAGGAAGAGACAAAAGTGAAGGAAGCACGCATATGTTAGCATAATGAAAAGCACCCTGGATCTGCTGAAATATTGTCCATTACCTCCAGAGGCTAATCGTCCACAGACTGATAGCCAACAGGTTACGAGATTGAGCTTGGACTAATCAAATGGCCCTCATGTAGGAAATATCCATTCCAACCTCTCAAGGCCTCCTAAAAACTAAGTGGAAACAAGAAATAGGTGAATGAAAGCTATGCTAATGTCTTTCACTTGAGCTAATAAATAAGGTAAATATGTATTCATTACGGCAAGATATCAGAGGAGTAACTATGCACACATTTGTTCTGAGCAGTGGATCAATAGACTAGTCAAACAGTTACCAGACATGTTTTGAACCGCTCCATGTCTTTTTCATGGAAAAATGTTTCTTGGTATCTGTCCTCCTGCTCATAAAATGCCTCTGCAACAAACCACTTTGATTTTCTGCTCCATTTTCTTCACCAAAAGCCTTTTGCATGTTACACCCACTCCTCTCTTACACTCACTACCGCACATATACACACACTAAAGGACTCATTTTCTACCATAAAACCATGAGAAGCGCCGTCAGGCCACAAACAAGTTACTGTTTTCCCAAAGCCCAGCCCATCCTGTCTTCGCATCGACCATAAACTTCAGCACATTTACAATCTTACTACCCAGCCCATCCAGTTCACTTAACCAGCCTTGGCTTTAAGGGGATGTCCATGTGCTTCCTGACATGCTGAATTATTCTGTATCATTTCACTTAAGGGCCCAGATGCTATCTGTCTGTTGCCCTCCACTGAGAGGGCAATTAAGGCAGCCTGGTGCCTGCTAAATGCCCCTCTACTTCTGCATGAGTGGATGCGTCTCCTTATCTGCACCTCTGTCATGATGTCGTGGGCACCTCGCCCCCTTCCTGCCCACATGCATCAGCACCTTTGTGGCCACCGCCTCCTTTTTTTCTACTGTCACCTTTCCTCAGAGATGTTGGCTACGTCTCAGAGTTTGAGAGACCTGGCACTGCAGCAGCTCTGTGACCAGCCAGAAAACGGACATTACTGCCACATATGGAGAATCTGTCTTTTGAAAGATGAGGTTTATAAATGGAAGAGGCACAAGGACGACCGTGCACCTAACTATTCATCAAATCATCTGCTTGATTCGTTGAGACCTTCCTGTCAGCTTGAGTTTGATTTGTTGACAGATCATCCTTGGCATGTAAATTGGAGGCAGTACTTCCTGTGCCTCTCGGCAGTGTCCTAAACTGAAGACATGCAGGTGGCTTCCAAGGACTGGGTCGCCCTCTCTGTCTACCTCTTCACCTTCCTGTTGGGCCTTCCTGCCAACCTTCTGGTCCTGTTTGTGTACGTGCGCAAGGCCCGCAAACGTGGCGCCACACCCAATGTCGTCTATGCCCTCAACCTTTGCCTCGCCAACCTGTTCCTCGTGGCCTGGCTGCCCGTCAAGGCTTTAGAGACTTTGCTTCAGGACTGGAGGCTGCCAGCACCCGTCTGCCCCATCTACAGCCTCTTCCTCTTCTCCTCGCTTTACGGCAGCTGCCTGTTCATCACAGCCGTTACAGTGGGACGCTACCTCAGCATCGCATTCCCAATCGTGTACAAGAGATACCGCCGTGCTCGGATCTCTTGCTTCATCAGCGCTGCCTTGTGGGCCTTGGTGCTCTTTCACCTAAGTCTTGCCCTGGTGGCTGAAAGAGGGGCTAACTTTGTCTCCATTAAGGACGACACCTCAGCCTGCTATGGCTACTTTAACACCACCCAACTAGCTGTTCTGCTGCCTCTACGACTGGAGATGGCCATCACCCTGTTTCTCTTGCCTCTCATTGTGACATCCTTTTGCACGCTGCGCTGCGTTACCCTGGTGTGGCACTCAAATTTGCGCCCAATGGGGAAGAAAAGAGTCCTGACTGTAGCTCTCTCAACACTGGCTGTGTTTGTGGTATGTTACGCACCCTACAATGCCTCGCACATTGTGGGGTTTGTGTTGAAGGAAAATGTTGAGTGGAGGACGTACGCCATGCTAACGAGCTCCTGTAATGTTTTCCTGGAGCCTGTGGTAATGCTGATGCTTTTGCCAGCAGTGTCGAGGGGACTTGTGGGAAGAATCTGTGGACGGCAAAGCCATTTCAGCCGGATTGAAGGGTGTCGGCATCGATGTAACAGCACTATCGGTGTTGCAAATGTCAGGGTTCCTACAATGACTGAGAAGAGCCAGGCTGGGGCGGAGGTGACGAAAGTAAGTCAGGAGTGATGTCACAGAGGGTGGAGACTTCAGGGATTCTGGGAAAAATAATGACAAATCCAAAAGGGGAAACAGGCTAAAAACATTAATCCTCCTCTCAAAGGAAGCAGCAAGTGATCCAGACAATGTTCATGTGTCTGTCATTTTAAGGCAGAATGACTTAATCAAGGCTACATCACATCTGTCTTTAGGTTCCCTCTTTTTCCCCTCAGATCAAATGTTTCCAAAGAAAAATTTGATGATAAAAGCTGTTTTGCAAGTCTGACCACGAATGTGGAGTTTTGATTCATCCCATGTTATGTCAGTATTTTCTCCGATGATAAAAAATGACTCATAGTAGACTTTTTCCTGTGAGTGTTTCACTCACTGGAAATGACCTAACTGAACTATTCGCAGAGGAAACTGCACGTCTTCTTTGAAATGGGAGAATTGTTCTTTTTCCAGCAAGTCTTAGTTCAAACCAGTCAGTGGAAACCATAGCTGAACTTTGCAGGTGATTAGTTGGGTGACAAATGGCTCCATCTGGTGTCTGTGAGTTAATGCTCCGAGCTATAACAAGGGAATCACTTAAACACACATAATGTTCTCTTTTGGAAAGTTGTTTCCATAGGTTTTTTTTTTTCCTCCAAAAAGACTGGATAGAAGCCAAGCTGATGCGTGAGGAGACCTTTCCTGCTGTTGATATTTCAATTCCTCGAACACAGGTGGAAAGAATGTCATTAATTATGTCTGAGCTGTGTTTCAGTTGCACGGCTTACTGGCAAACCTAAATGGAGCAGATTGTGAGTGTTAGTGGTTACACCTGTGCTTCCTCTGTTGTGAGGAGTACAAACATGAGGACATAAAGGCTAATCAACAATTTGATGTTCTGAATTAACTACACATTTGAATGAATATCTGTTTGTGAATTAATTGATCGGTTTCTGAACTTATTCATTCAGATTTAAGTCTGTTTATTTGTAAACTGTCTTTCAAAATAAAGTATAATGTTTACAAGTGTATTGTGTAAGTTGTCTGTGGTCTCTGAGGAATAAAGAAAAATATGCTTTTAATGAACATTTCTAACTTCCTGTTGGCTACAACACCCACATGCATTCAGCTCCATAAAATGAAGTCAGAGAAACCACAAATAAAAGAGTCCGTTTTGAAAATAAAAACTAGAACACATTTAAGTAAATAGATTAAGTTAAATACTTCTCAGCAAGGTATCAGCAATGTTCAAATTATAATATTTAAGTATGTACAAGCTGAACTAGAATTACCGCCTTGCAGTTGTATGCCTCTGCCAACCAATCAAGCTGCAGTTTACATCCATGTTTGTCCGGGCTCATATATGTTGTGAAGACTTTAAAGGAGTTTAATCAAAGGTATGAAGTGTATTTTTTTGGCAGAACTTATGCTTCACACACATTTACCACCCAGCAGCACAGAGGACCTATACATTCAGCACAGTTTCATGGTGGAGACCAAAGATTAGAATCACCAATTCAGTATATGACCCAATGTCTCCCCTTCTTAGTTATGATGTTGAATAATGATCAGAAAAAACATATGATGTCACAGTGATGTTGATCTTTGACCCCTGGATATGACATTATTTTATCATTTTATCCCGTTAGACATTTGTGTGAAATTTAGTCATAATTAACTTATGAATTCTTGAGTTATGGCCAAAAACATGTTTTGTGAGGTCACAGTGACCTTGACCTTTGACATTCAACCACAAAATTCAATTTTTTTTTTTCCTGAGTCCAAGTGAATGCTTGTGCCAAATTTCAAGAAATTTCTGTCAGGTGTTCCTGAGATACCGCCTCCATGACAATGGGACAGATGTACGTACTTACCGTCTCAAGTGTGTCTTATCGAGGAATGTCTGCCATATTTTCTCAAATGTCTGCTATTTTCTGTATGAAATTATATTAGTGGGGTGCTTCGGCAGCTCACCTGGTAGAACAAGCGCCCAGGTGTGAGGAAGCACCAACTCCCTCACTAACTATTTGATAAACCCCTTTTTGTTAGGGAAGGTGGACAGACTCTCACACTCAATTTCCTTTGTTTTCTTTATTAAATGCATGGTTTCAATATTACGTGAGAAACTCAAACAACTGTACTAAGCATTACAATCTTTAGACGCAAGTTTTTAGCTTAGACTTTCTTTTGTTTCATTTTGTTTTGGAGACTAAAAATAAAAGTCTACCTAATTTTTTTTTAGCATAACTCCCTGCCTGTGTGATGCTTTTTTGTCCTCAAGTCTCATCATGCTTCCCTGCACCTCACCTTGCAACACCAGGGTAGGCCTACAGTAGGCTTAGTTCTTAGCAGCAGCTCAGGTTTAAGGTCCAGCTTGTGGCCATTTTCTGCATGCCTTCTCCTCTTTCTCTCTCTCCCTCAGTTCATGTTCATCTGTCCTATCGAATACGGCAAAAAAATAATCAAATAGATAAAATTATATTGTAAAAAAGTGTGAGAATTTAATATACCCAATATGTGCACAAATAGAGGTGCACATGCCTTACTAGTAAAGAGTATTAAACATGCAACCTTCTACTAACCGATAAAAAAGAAACCATCACATACATAAAATCAATGCTCAGTGGACATTAAAACCTTTTTTCCCAACTAATACACATTGTTCTTAGATATCAGCTGCTGTTAATGAAGATTCCAGGACTGAAAACATTTGTTCAACAGAGACAAACACACTGAATCCTGGTCTTCATCCCGTCCTACTGTATGTGCAAACCTCACATGAACCCCATGATAAACATGTCATGTCACAACCCCGTCTCCTGGGAATAACATTTGTTTACTAAATTGCATTCATACTTACATTGTAGTGACAACGTAATGGCTGGCTGCCAGGTCTTAATGTGCCTTAATGTTCAACCTCAGATCAGCCATGGATCATTTGGCACCATGCAGCAGAGTAATTAGGTTTGTTGTTGAGAATGTTGTCGGCAGACGGATGGTAGCTATAATATGGGGGCTGGTGGGAGCGGCTGTGATACAAACTGACAGTCAAGCCGTGCTGGCTGCAGACCAGAGCCATCTGTTCCCTCGGGGCAGTTTGATTCTCAGTGAACCAACACCAACCAACACCAGTCTGCTGCCAGGACTAGACAACATGTCACTGATAGTAACTGATAACAAGTGTGCCTGCCCTCAGTCTGACTTCTGCTTCTGTTAGTTAAGTTAATCTGATGTGACTTAGGTGTATTAGTGTTCAATTAATTAATAAAATTGCCAAAACTTTCAAGGACAAGTTTAATTCCATTTAAGCATCTACTCTTTGTAAGGTTTGTAAACATTTAGCATAGTTACAGCTTCCTTGATTATTTAAAATTGTATTTTTCTTTTGTTTAATTTTTAGGTAAGCCCATTTCTACCAGCGTGATTTTAAAAAAAAATAAAATTTAAAAATTGTAAGTGATTATAGTAAGAAAATTTCTCAAAATCATGACTTAGTATCTAAAAAATAATGAGAAACATTCTCAAAATGATTAATAAAAAATAAATATTACATTCTCAGATAAAGTCTCTGTATACTGTAATGTAACATTTGACCTTCTCACTGCCACCTCAAAGCCTGTCACACACACAAAAAAGTTATTGCGGCACATTTACACCTACATCACATCAAGCTTTTGGGCGGTTGCTGGGAGATGATGTTTGGAGAGTGAGGCGAACATAGATTGTGTCCAGCAGCTTATTAAATTTCCCCCTATTGAGGGCGAGATGGAGGGTATTCAGTCGGGCATGCATATTAAGTGCAGCCTTTTGATCCGATCAAACAGTCTGCTTCCGGGAGGCGAAGCATGCAGTGCTGCAGCCTCACCCAGGACAGCTGCACGGTGATGGAGAGTGTGATAATTCAGAATTTACAGAGGTGAGTTAGTCACACTTCTTATAAGTCACTAATGAAGGCTGTATATCTATTCTATATTTTTTTTTTATTTGTTTTTTAAATGATGTGGGACTTTTTTCAGAGCCTGGTGCTGGATAAATGGAGAGATAAATGCTGGTATTCAGAGCTTTGATTTTTTTTTTTTTTTTTTTTACATTAGTGTAATTTAAAGGATTCTCTTTGTATCCAAAGTTCATTTTCTTCCTCTGCTTCATAGACTTTTCAACAGTGAGCCACACCATTATACTGGGGATTACGACCGATATGATCCTTTATTACAATTATGTGGGCATTGTAAGCCGGCAGTTTTAGGACATTATTTATGTATATATCCTGCTTCCTCAGAAGGAATAAATGGCCATTGGGTTTAGAGCCACAGACAGGGTAGAGATGTTGCAAAGTACTCAAAGACGGTCAACCACTGTTGGTTTTTGTCTTTACATTGGATTTATTCACAGTAACAAAAATACAGAATAACCCTTATTCTTTATTTGTGTTGATTTCTGTGCTCTCTGCTTCATGAATTTGTATCCATCAGTTCAAATCCATGAATTTTTTTTTAAGAGTATGTGAAGGTTTTAAGAAGATAATTTTGATCTTAAGTCTGGTTTGTGAGATATTTGAAGCAATTTTACTGGCAATAGTTGCAAATTAATGAAAGACTCAATTTGAGTAGTTAATCTGTCATTTATCATAATATGTTGAAGCATTTCAGAAATTTATTTCTGTCGTTATTCTTTTAATTTCCGAAAAAGGATAAGAAATGTCTCTTTAGACTTAAAATCTGTGTTGATGTAGGCTTCCTTAAAGGGACCCTTCACCCTAAAATCAAAAATCCATAGTTTTCCTCTTACCTGTCGTGCTGTTTATCAGTCCACATTGTTTTGGTGTGATTTGCTTAGTGTTGCAGATATCAGCTTTAGAGATGTCTCTGTTATCTCCAGTATAATGGAACTAGATGGCACTCAGCTTGTGGTGCTCTAAGTGCCAAAAAAATACATTTAAAAAACTCAACAGCAATGTCTCTTTCCAGAAATCATGACCCAATTACTCAAGATAATCTACAGTCCTTGTTGTGAGCAGTTTCATGTAGGAACTATTTACAAAACTACTACTACTTTGAGCACCACAAACCAAGTGCCATCTAGTTCCCTTATTGGAGAGAAGGCAGACGGTTCTATGGCTGCAGTGTTGCCAACATAGCAACTTTGACGCTATATTTAGCAAGTTTTCAGACCCCTCTAACGACTCTTTTTCAAAAAAGCGACTAGCAACAAATCTAGTGATTATTTCTGGTGTTATCAGAGACTTTGGGAGACCCTGCCATGGGCATCTCCCCCTTCCCAAGGCACTCACAGGCAGCCCAGTCATCATGCAGTAGTCCCTTCCAGCTGCAGTCAAAGCAGGAGATGTTAATCCCTCTGTGTCCAGACTGCAAATAAATCGCGCAGCCGCTGCCTGATGGATGTAAATGTAAAATTTTCTTTGTCTTAGATAAATCAGTGAAAGAAAGTTCATTTGTAGTTCTAAACATATTCAGGGTGTTTTTTACTCACTTTTTGTCTCTCCCACAACATTATTCCTCTCTCCTACAGTGTCCATTACAATTACATGCATAAAGACAATTATGCAAAGAAGGACAGCCAATAGCTATTTTTCTTACTGAGGAATTGGCACTCATCAACTCACACCAAAACAATCCAGACTGACAAATAGCACCACAGGTAGAAAATTGTGTATTTTTGATTTTAGGGTGAACTGTCCCTTTAATACCTCAATATGTTCTTTTAAAATTCATCAGCTTAATTTAATTCATGTTGTATATGCAGAGTTTCCCACTGAAAATGGTTTAACCGAGGTGATAAGCATGCATTAAGAACAAAGTACAGCTGATGCTGATGGGAATGTTATAAGTTTTGCAGGTATTTGGTCATAAAGCAAATAAAACATTTTACCTGATTACAATTCTTTCACTGGGGGACAAACACATCTATTACATTTGATGGTGATTCATCTCATAGCTGTTGAGACATTCCACTTAAAACCACAAATGTCAACCTGTTGGTGGTGCCAGAATCAGTTAGATTCATCCTCTGAGAACCATGAACATCTGTACAAAATGTCATGGCAATCTGGACCAAAGTGATGGTTGGACCAACATTGTCATCCTGCTAGCATGGCTGAAAATTAGACCAAACATCAGAAATTGCCTGAATAATTATCAAACAGTGATTTAAAAGAGGGGACGTCTCTGTGAAACATAAAGTGTTCTGCAAAATCAGCCTTGAATGTTTTAGTTTTCTAAATGATTCTTGTTTTCTTGCTTCCAGTGTCTGAGAGAGTCCGTCCCCCGTGTGAGCAGCCACCATGCTCAACTACAGCTTGTTGTTTTCTGTCTACATCCTCACCTTTCTGATGGGGGTCCCTGCCAACATCCTGGCATTCTGCACCTTCTGCCGTAAGGTGCGCCGCAAGGCAACCCCGATAGACATTCTCCTCCTCAACCTCACCATCTCCGACCTCATCTTCCTGGCTTTCCTGCCATTTAAAATGAAGGAGGCCTCTGACGACATGGCCTGGATGCTCCCCTACGCCCTGTGTCCCTTCTCTGGCTTTCTGTTCTACGTCACCATCTACAACAGCACCTTGCTCCTCACAGCTGTGAGCGTGGAGCGTTACCTGGGGGTTGCCTACCCCCTCAGGTATTCCCTGTGGCGCAGGCCACGCTATGCCATGCTGGCTAGCATCATGTTCTGGGTGGTGACTTCTCTGAACCTCAGCATCGTCTACATCATGCCTTACGCCCAATGGAGCAAAGGTGCAGATGGTGACATCACCAATGGCAGCACCGCCAGCGACTCTGCCCCACCTCCACCCACCTGCTACCTGAATTTCACAGAGGATGAGCTCGAGATCCTGCTGCCAGTCCGCCTGGAGCTCTTCCTTATCCTCTTCTGCGTCCCCTTTATCATCTGCTGCTTCTGCTACATCAATTTCATCCTCATCTTGTCCCGTCTCCCAAACATCGGCAGACGTCGGAGGCTGCGTGCCATCGGTCTGGCGCTTGGCACACTGATAGTATTTGCCGTCTGTTTCGGGCCTTACAATGCCTCCCACGTGGTGGGGTTTGTTCGTAAGGAGAGTGAGGAGTGGAGGAACGTGGCGTTGCTCTCCAGCACCTTCAACGCCTGCCTGGATCCATTTATCTTCTACTTCTCCTCAGCGGCTGTCAGAAGCATGTTAAGTCACTGCCGCAGGAACGTCGCTGCAAAGCTACACATCCTGAGGTGTGGAGGGGGTCCTCACTGTCCTCACCAGAGACCCCCCAAGACTGACAAATACAAGGAGACACCTCAGCCCTGTGAAGTTCTGGAGAAATGATTGACGTAATGTGTTTTTGATGGTATGTTTGTTTATTTCATGCAAAAAAAAAATATGATGAATATTCAATGATAAGATGAATGGTTCAGAATTGTTATTCATCATTGAACAATTTAAAGGGATGATGGGTAAATTTCAGATGAACCATTCACTCTGACTAACAGACAAGTTAAGAGTCCCTTTCTCATATCATGTCAATATAATTTGCTCCAGAGCTTAAAGGTTCTACATGCAACACACAGGGCAGTAATAGCTTATGCTGATTGTATTGGTCCTCTGTTTGCTGGGGTGGACGGTCCGGCCATGCATGCATGTTAGTGCATGTGTGTACTCCACTGGCTGGCTAATTGCTGCCACTCTGCACTGCACTCATATGGGACAGAGGTGTTGTGGAAGTGTAGTCACCATCCTCCAATTTACCCCCAAGTTAACACCATTAGCTCTGTCAGCACTGTTGCCATTGTTAGCACTGTTTGCACTGTTAGCTGCTAGCCGTCTCAGCCACCGCCATGTTGAGAGCTGTAGGCAGGCAATCCAGGCCCAGACTCTGAATCAAAGATAAGCTCTGAATGTCATATGGGACTTCTTTAAAAGTTATAAATATGATAAACACTTCATTGTGCACATTTATTTTTAGTTATTTATCTGCTGATTCTGTTTTTGTTAAGTTGCAACATTCAAAGCTGAAATTTAGTGAGACTGATCAGCAAATGAGGCATTTTCATGTTCGTTAACGTGACATTTTGGTACCACCTTAAAATAAGACTTAAATTAGGAGTTTGTCAATCAATCACTTGTAAGGGAATATTGTGACACTGTTGTGCATCTTGTAGTAAAGTCACTGAGTCATTACAAAGTGTTACTTACTGTAGTCATTGTAATGGAGTCCATACAAAAGTATAGTGGATGTGGCTGTTTCATTATAAGCCATCAGATCTGCTTTAATTATTGTTATTAAGTCAAAGTAATTCATTGCTTTTGGAATGGAAGACAGTACCATATGGTTGCTGAATCAATTCAAAAACTGCCCCTGAAAATAAAACTGATCTTGTTAAAGCCCGTAAAACCCGTTTTCTGTATTGTGTAATCTTGAACTGGTGCCCACCCTTACCCAGCAAACACTGGTCAGTGACGCTGTGTCCGTGGCCAAAACAGTCCCAATCAGACATCAAAAACTGCAACACTTGTGGTGTTTATCAAAAGTTTTATCCAAGCTGTCTTTGATCGCACATGGGAGAAGTCTTAAGTGCTTTTTGCCAGAGGGTCATGTGCCATACTATAAAAAGCAAACGTTGTGGAGGTTGGCAATAGCTTCATTTTGAAACTATTTTTGAACCATAACAGGACATCTCCATTGGACGATCAAATAACTGTAATTTAATGTCTCAATGTGTGCTGGATAGTGACGCCCCTAACTTAATAATAGCTAATTTTTATTTCGGTTGATTAGATCTTTCTTGACACTGATGATTCATCCAGGAAAGTTTGGTGCCAACCCAAGCTGTGAAAGAGCTTCAGCTGTGAGTCATGCAACATTGTCTGTGGGTAAAATGAATGGGATTCTATTTCTAGAGCGAGGGGTGTCCAAAATAGCTCCTTCAGCCTCAGCAATTCTCATTGGTATTGTAGTTTGTAGAGCTGACCGCTGTGCCAAACTGACATATAAAACATGATTTCTCAGAAACGAAGTTGAAATAATTCCAACTGGAGGCCATAACATAAACATATAGGATGGCAACATCATGCAGCCTGCGTTTCTGTGTTGACGATCATTGTAACTATCGTTAAAAGTAAAATCTTAAACAAGAGCAAACAATGTAGAAAAATACTTGCAGATATAGAAGTGCTTCAACTGTGAGTCACGTAATATTGTCTATGGGACAATTTGTTCTGTGTTTGTGGAGAACTGGGGTTGCTGTGGTGACTCTCTGTGATCTATGGGTACAAAGACAGCAGGAAACTGTCCCATCACAACACATCGACACAGTGTCCTAGTTAAATATCCTTTTCTGCGACTCACAGCAACACAAGGACACTGCTCAATCAAAGATGAGTGTTTTACAGGAGCGAGGGATAAAGCAATTAAAACCCAGGGGATGTTGGACTACATAAGCAGGAAGTGGAGACGGTACACTGCAGAGCTAATTTGGAGTTATGAGCACAGAGGGGCGGAAGTGTCAACAGAGATTACACAAGGCTGTAGTGAAGCGCAGTTATAAAGTGTGTCTTTCAAACAAGGAGTGACTGATAACCGTCCTCTGGCCATTTCCTGTCAGTAATAATGAACCCAGCGCTCCTATACAGCTGGAGTGCATGTACACACAGATAACATCCCTTTATAGTGTCCTGTTGCACACTGCAGTGAGTACAGCCAGGCCTGTTCGTTCAGCAGTGCACATAGTTGATTTATTAGTTTGTTGTGTACACCTACAATTTATAAAAAGCTCATTGGATCTAATCTCGTGTTCTGCAGCAGGTAAAGTGTCTGCAGAACAGCGATGAATGTTGGATGCACTTATTGCAGAAATTATACTGTTGCTTTGGATTTGTTTGTTATGTTTGTTATGTTTTTTCACCTTAAACATGCATCAGCTTATTGGCGTCCTGTAAAGTCATTTTATGAAACATATTACTTTGAACACTTTTGTTTTTGCTCCAGTTTTTTACAGGTTTAAGTTCAAGATTAAAGATTTTTTTAATGCACACAAAAGAGTTTGGTGTAATTTCAAATTTGGGTTGCCAGGTAGTTTAAATCTGTGTTAGTGAGCACGTCTGCTCTACAGATGTGGCATATCAAGGTGCTGATTAAACAGCATCATTACTACACAGGTGTGCCTTGGGATGGTCACAATAAAAGGACACTCTAATGTGTGCAGTTTGATCAAACAGCACAATCCTACAGATGTCGCAAGTTTTGAGGGAGCATGCTACTGGCATGCTGACTGCAGGAATGTTCAGCAAAGCTGTTGCCCGTGAACTGAATGTTCATTTCACTACCGTAAGCCGTATCCAATGTCATTTATGCGAACTCACAACTGGCCTCACAACCGAAGGCCACTCGTAACCACACCAGCCCAGGACCTTCAAATTCAGCATCTTTACCTGCAAGATCATCTGAGGCCAGCCACCCAAACAGCCAAAGAATTTCTGCACAAACCATCAGGGAAGCAAACCTGAAAAACAGAGTGTCCCATGGTGGTGGTGGGGTGATGGTATGGGCTGGCATGTGCTACAAACTGCTTGAATGCACAGAGATACTATGACGAGTTCCTGGGACCCACTGGGATGCCATTCATCTGTCAACATGACCTCATGTTGCAGCGTGATAATGCACAGCCCCATGTTGCAAGGATCTGTACACAACTCCTGGAAGCTGAAAACATCTCAGTGGTTGCATGGCCACCCATTGAGCATGTTTGGAATGCTCTAGATCGGCTTGTACAACAGCATTTTCCATTTTCTGCCAATATCCAGCAACTTCACACAGCCACTGAAGAGGAATGATCAGCTCTATGTGATGGAGATGTGTTGCACTGCATGATGCAAATGGTGGTTACACCAGATACTGACTGATCCTTGGGGGGTATCTGTGACCAAAATAAAAATGTAGTTATGTGGAATCCTAATAAATGTCTTTTTTTCAATGATCAGACTTCTTAAATAACAGGCCTTTGATTGTGACCATCCCAAGGCACACGTGTGTTGTCACAATGCTGTTTAAGCAGTGTCTTGATATGTCACACCTGTCAGGTGGGTGGATCATGTTCAATGACATGCATGACAGTCTTTTGTGGCGTGAAAAAAGTCATAGATCTTTGAGTTAAATCTGTGTTAAAAAGGAGTTATGCTGGTGATCTAAAGTAACAGGACTGTTGTGGCACAGCAAAACCTCAAGGCAGGGAAACGTTAGGTTCACCAAATTATTCATTTATTTTCCATAACCGCTTATCTTGTTAGGGGTCGCGGGGGGGCTGGAGCCTATCCCAGCTGACATTGGGCGAGAGGTGGGGTACACCCTGGACAGGTCACCAGACTATCACAGGGCTGACACATAGAGACAGACAACCATTCACACTCACATTCACACCTACGGACAATTTAGAGTCACCAATTAACCTGCATGTCTTTGGACTGTGGGAAGAAGCCGGAGTACCCAGACAAAATGCTGACACGGTCAGAACATGCAAACTCCATACAGAAGGATATGGACCGAGAACAATGCTAATGCTAATGCTGACAATGCTAACCACTGCACCACTGTGGTTTATGATTTATTTGAAAACATTAGTTATTAGTTACTTTACAAATTCTAATTTTTACATAAAAAGCACAAGAAAAGTTTATAAAATATTATGTTCTGTATAAATTACCCAACAGTACAAGTACAGCTAAAACAATTAGTAAATTAATCAGCTAACTGACAGCAAATTAACTGCCAACTATTTTTGATAAACACTTTTGGATTGGGTACTTTCACTTGTAATACTATCTTTAAAATATTATTTTCATGCTTTTTTATAGTGCAGCTGGAAAGAGACAGGAAAGTGGGAAGACAGAGGGGGGATGACATGCAGCAAAGGGCCACCTACCTTTATTCAACGCAGGACTTTTACTCGTAACAAAGTAGCTTTACAATGTGGTATTCAGGATCTGAAAACCGTACTTCCTCAACCACTGGTCATTATACTGTGTACAGTTGAGTATGTCAGGTTTAGTCAAGTCAGGTTTATTTATGGAGCACATTTAAAATCAGCGAATGTTAACCCAGGTGCCTTACACAGATTAAATAAAACACAGGCATGATAACTTAAAATCAGTTACAAATAATATCTGTGGTAGCTTACAACCAGACAAAGAGTCTTTTCTGTGTCTGTGTTATACCCTAAGTCAGTGATATTTTCTGAGACAGTTATTGTACCAGGGAAAAATTATACTGTTGCAACCCTTTGTATATCAGTGGGGATTTCAACAGAGTGAAACATCCTGCTGATGTTTTTCAAATATAAAAAACAAACACGTGTTTCATACATAGAGTATTTATTCAAAAAAAATTAAATATGACAACCAAATAAAAAGGCTCAACTTAGGACCAGGATCAGATGAGTGTTAAGACAAAAAAAAAAGGTCTCGACGTACAATTTTATTTCTAAAAGTGACACCATTTAATAATCAGGCAAAAAAAAAAAAGAAAAAAAAAAGCACATTAATACACTGTGAAACCCAAACATTGTTTTTACTTTGAGTGTGATATGCAGCCAACCACAGAGGGTTAAAGATTTATTGTTGTGGGGAATCCCTTCACATGGGAAACGGGCACTCGTCGACTCGACCGAAGAGTTAGCACGGGTCTGTAAACGCCTAAGTTTCACATTAAAAGATAAAAGAACCTAGGGGGGGGAGGGTTAGATAGAGACATGCACACACTGAGGGGAGGCCAAACTGATTGCACAGAAACTTTACCACTGCTTCATTATTGCCGTCCATTTAAGAATAAGCACATAAATTAGAGGGAGAAGGTGTCTACAGGCAGTAAGGGAGGCATTCATAGAAATAAAGATAAATAAATAATGCTACATCACGTCTAAACTGAGCTACTCGTTACCTACAGAGTCATTCCCCTATTTTTATTTTTTATTATTCTTTAGAAATGTTAGTTTTTGGGTTGTGCTTGAGAGTGCCCGTCCACTAAACCGATCCTTTTGGTCCTGTCAGCTCCACACTGATCAGTTCTGCATATTTTGAGTTCTTGGCATATGTCAGAGGTATCCACGCACACACACTCACACACACACACACACACACACACACACACACACACACAAATGCATATACGCACAGAGTCATGCCTTACAGTATTGTCATGTATCAATATATACTTATCAATGTAGACTCAGGCCTCAGCGCCTTTTCTCAAAGTTAAGATTTCTTTGATTTACTCGTTTTTTTTCAGCACCATCAGGAAAGGCACAGTCTTAACGGACAAAATCTGTGCGAGGATGAACTTTCAACCCTCCTCCTCCTCACATGAATATGCAAGAAGAATTTTAAAAAGTTCAATGCTGTTTGCAGCACATGCACCGAAAAATGTCTCGATCAAAGCCTTCTTTGACGAGCGTTTGAGATGATAAACTAACAGCAGAGGGAGGTCTTCACAGGTCGTCTTTGCAGAGGAGGGCTGACGGCTCATCTGACCACTCGCAGCACAAAACCACCCCCAAACAGTCTCCACAAAGCAGGTCGATGCAGCAAACACATCGCTTTTCACACGAGTAAACCTATTGCATCATAAAATTTGGAAAAAACGACCACTATGATTATTAAACACCATATTTCCATACAGCTTCTGCTTTCAAATAGGACTTTGTTAGAAAAAATAAGTGGTGTGTGCATCACATTAATATCTCTACATATAAATATATTTCAATTCAGACTTAAAAATGCTTTTATTTTTGCAGAAAAACAAGGCATCTGATGTCCAGCACTGTAAGACACAAAGCCCTGCCGACAGGCTCTAGAGGTCGATTTACTGTACGTGGCGTTAAAAGGGTTGTAAGGCTCCGTACAGACTTTCCAAAACACAAGCAGAGCACTAGCCAACAATGTTAAACATGCCCACGACTAATTATCTTCAAGTAAAATCAAATGCTGGTAATGTGTGACATTAAGAAACAGCTGCAACGTGACGACAAACACACGGGGGGACAAATGCTTCTGATATTCTGAGAATTAAATTGTTTAACCGTTGTCTCTGTTCAACCATAAACACACACACACACACACACATCTCTATAAGTGCAGTAAAATACCATCATCCTCTTCATCTCTCTGTATTAATATATAGCCTGTATGTGTCTGATGAAATATTCAATAAATGTGTTTTCTCATAGCAGCTTCAGTTTGGTTCATGTGACAAGCACAGTTAGCAGTGCAGAGCACGTCAGCTCGATGCTGTAAGGCTCCCCAGAGTCCTCCACCCTCACCCTCTCCCTCCCCCGACCCCCGACCAGGCACGTTGGTTTGGTCCGAGTGATGAAACCTGAAGGCTTCGTCTGTATTAAACTGTACTGCAAGGCCATGACAGACAACACCCACAAGGGCTGGGCATCGCAACACTGTCAACGATGACTCATCAAAGGCATAAACATTACTGATAACTTCAAAATGTTGGATTCTTGCAAGCAGATGTGATACATTGATAATTATTCAGTTATAATTAGATCAATGAGCTGACAATGTGTCTAAATGTTGTAGAAAATCTGTTCTTCACTGCATAATGACATACTGTTTTCTCCAGAGTAGAAAGGTATTATTAGGAAAAGTCTCAGAAGCAGAGCTGCAACAATAACTCAACTAATTAATAAACAAAAATAACTGGCGACCACTTTGATAATTGATTGATCATTTTGGAAATTTTCAAGCAAAAAAAAGGGGGCAGAAATTGTGAGATTTTTTTTCTTTGTCTTATATGAGAGTAAACTATATCTTTGGAGTTTCAGGCTGTTGGTCAGACAAGACAAGACATCTTAGGGCTCATCAATAAGAACTGCATGATTGCCTGGGGCAAGCAAAATGCCATATTGGGCTTTTAAATCTAGCAGCTCTCTTGCCTGATCTTGCAAATGGTGAGCTAGTGAGCCATCACGCTGAGCAGAACCAATCAGGCATTCGCGAGAAAACAGCCACAGGTAAAAACAAAGTTCCTGGAAACAGGGTTTAAGTCAGGTGGCGTTAGAAGACGCCTGTGACCGTAGGACAAGTCCATCTCACTGGACAAGGAGAGGGGGGATTGTCACACAATTTTCGATATGCAAAATGCTTGTTGCCTCACATCTATGACCCACAGCGTTTTTGTTCCAATTCATTTACTTAAATAAAGACAACTGACTTTAGTCTTTGCTGTTATGTGATGGCCGCTAATGACTAAAACACTTTGTATTGGGGTAAGTAAAAACTGACTTTGGGCAAGTGGATCTTAAGCCACAAAAAAACATTAAAATTGAACCCTGCATATGACTAAAAAACACTTTTCACACATTTCACTGACAAAAAAATGAACTGATGGTGAAAATAATCACTTGCAGCCCAACTCAGAACTGTAAAGGTACTGAAACCAGCTGTGGAGACACCAGGCCTCAGACATCCTCTGAAAACACAGGTAACAAAGCTACAGCAGGTGATTAACAATCTGAAACTGAACAGTGAGTCTTTGAGTCAGAGCACCGAGTGAGGACATGCATCTGCACCTGACTGCATGCAACACCTGCTCAGAAATTCACATCTATAAGTGCCGCTTATTGAGCGAGTGGGATTATCTATACTTTTTGTTTTTCTTCTGTAAGATATTTACTTAACAAGCTTTGTTTTTGCAAGATAATTAATCACTGTGCAGCAATTCAAAGGCTCAGAAACCAGGCTGACAATATTTAATGAGGAGGAAATAAGAACTTGGGTAAATGATTATATGATTATTGAGCATTTCATTTAAACATCATTATTTTGCGAGAATGGGAGGTCTGTGATCATTCACTAATCATTTTGTGATTAAAGGAGAAAACAGTTTGTCGCTTTTATAACTACTGTAAGTTTTGTTTCTCTTGATGATAAAATTTTAAGTGATTTCTGAACTCTGATCGCAGAATATTTCGTGATCACAAGGAAACAAAGCGTTAAGTGGATATGGAGGTAACTGTTTCCCTATCACGAAAACATTTTTTATAATAATCACACAAACTTTTTGTGGCTTGCGTTGAGATCCAACCACAGTCCAGCTCTGTGTGTCAGGCAGTGCAGTGTTTTTACAGTTTGCCGGGATTCTGAGAACATTTCACAAAATGTATTGACAGAGGCACCCAAACCTACGTACGATTAAAAACCTTCATCCAACCGACAGGTCGCTCTCTAACATAATCAGGCACTTTGTTTAATCTCTCCAAACACCATCAGACCTCGCAGCTGATCCTCTCGTCTGCAGCGTCGGTCCTACCGCACATTCCTGAATCCGAGCTCATCGCCACTTGCCAAAACTCACTCACAAAACAATGTCACCACACGAATACTCACTGAAAACATTCACCACTGAACCTGCTCGCTCTGCGTTAACACCTTATTGCACTGAAATTGGTCAGTTCCTCGTGTAAAAACTGGGAAAAAGTCAAAAGGTTTGTGGTCGTCAGGAGAAAAAAACCGTCTGCTCTATTGCTGAATGTTAATTTAAGTTAAAGAGGAAAAACTCATAAATAGCAAGAGGAATAAAACACTCAAGAAACGTTTGGTATAACACAAGCTGAACTATAAGTGAGAGGTTTAAAACCATGGCCTCGTGTTCTAACAGTCGTCTTTATGCACCTCGCCTCGCTGTAAGGCATCAAGCGATAGCCTCATCAATGGCTGTACGTGGCTTTGTTTAAAAAAATATAAATTAAGATTTCATTCAGTGTCTGTGTTCAGAGTGCAGAGTTATGCTTCTAACTGTCTGGCTGAACGACTGTGAAGGAACCACTGGCTTAAAGGGAGACAGAAGAGTAACCGCTAAGGCAGCCTGCCGTTTTCAGGGGAGGAGAAAGGGCCAAGCTTTTGTGTTTAACGAGCGTACTCGACTAACAGGTTGCCATGGCAATCACACATTTGCTCGACAGAGAAATAACACGTACAGTATTGGATCTAGACAAGCTAAAAACACACAAACAAACATGTAAAACCGTCTACAATATAAACTAGCAACATCAGGCTCAGCGTGAGGCTACGGAGCACGTCAGTGTCCTCACTGGTTCTTCTTCCACCCATGCACCAAAACAAAAAAATCAGTTTTTGTATTCCCTGCTGCTCTGCCATTCTTTAAACACACACAAAAAAAAGAAAATAAAACTTTGAGCTGCTGTCAAACAGGAAGGCGAGGATGTGACTTGTGAGCTTTTAAAAAGGAGACAGAATCCATTGTGATTTAAATACAGCAGAGGAGGTGTAGGTGTAGAGAGATGCATGGGCGTGGAGCACAGGAACGATTGGCTGATTTCAAATTGCATAATGTGGCTGTAACTCCTCTCTGGCTTATTATATCCTCACGCAGCCCACAGCCGCAGTCGTTGTCGTCATTGAGATCCAGTGACCGAAGCTGCATCAGCACAAAGACAGGGGGGTGGGTCGCTCTGCGTGATGAGACGACGCGGCTGATGGAAGTCAGACACTTAGACTGGCTGGGAAAGATGGAGGGAAGCGGAGGAGGGTGCTCAGGCGAAATACATGGTTGTCAGTGTGTCGTGGTGTATCTGAACAGCCTTGGCCAGCGCCGTGGGGTCCCTGCCGTTACTCTGCCCTGAGACGTGGCTGCCCTCCGCACTGTCAACAGGAAATGAGAGAGGTAAATAATAATGAGTATCAAAGAACATTGATGCCATTTAGTAGTGTCTACAGACTCTGCACTGCAACATTCCTCCTGGAAAATGTATCAAATAAATTCCTCCTACATAAAAAAGCATCAACAAGACACTTCATCGTACAATAAACAAATAAATAAAATACATGTAAGTAGAAAATGATTCCCCATTAAAGGTAAACACCACCTAAATTAAGAATTCCTGTATGTTACTTCCATGACCTTGGAAAGTTCAGTCAGTACATTTAAACATGAGCTACTGTCTCAAAGCCAGAAACCAGAGAAGTAAGTCTAAAACTTGTGATGCCGTCAAGTATAAGTCTGGAGCTGCTCCTTAGACAATGACTGGGAGCCTGATTTTGTGGACAGACAGATTGTTTTTCTTTTTTTATACCTAAATGAGCTTTATTCTGTTGTAGTGTTCTCAGTTCTGACACTGAAAACGTTCCCATATAGATCGAATCATAAAGTTGATTTACTATAACTTCCAGGTAGAAAACCCTTGCATCACATACATCAAATCAATGAACACTGAGCAAATGCTGCCTCAATTGATTCGGTTTTAGCCACTTTCCAACAGGGAACCGATGCAGTTATCTCAAAGCCACTGGACTCCACTGACAAAAGCAGTCATTTTACTTCCCTGAATGATGGAGTTGCCAGTCTACCACTGCCTCCATCAGCTATTTTGTGAGGTAAAGCAATGAAAACATTCCAGATGTAGTGTACGCTTAAACTAATATTGATTTTTTTAGATGGCTAAAATACATCTTGCTACAACCCCGTCTACAGCAGTGCATTGTTTAGCTTCCATGCTGGTAGATTTGGTTTATCAAAGACGCTACTGCAGCAACACAGTATAGGTCAGGCAACAGTGTTTGGCTGTAGGTCTTAAGATGGTACAGTTACAGTTGAAAATGACAACAGAAATAAACAAGTTTGCCAATTTCACATATTTCTACAATTCAAAACAGTTGCCAGTTTTCTACCTGTAAGTGATTTTTGGTGTTAGCCTGACATCACAGTGACTAGGTCTATACTCAGATCATTCCCCTGGGTGCTCTCAGTGTCATCTATAGCATCTTTACCAATTTTTTTTCGTTTTCATCCATTTGTTTTTATTCGCATTTTTAAAAGTGCATTAAAACATGAATTGAAGCTCTTTCAAGAGGTGGTAAAGATGGGGAATAATTAAAGGTAAATGCGACTAAGCGAAATGGAAACAGATAGAGTGAATAAATGATGAAGTACAGTCATGGCATCCAGCACTGCAGGCGCTCCTCACTGTCACTGGATGTCACTTTTAGCACGCTTATCCACACAGGGCAGTTACCAGAACTCTTCCAAGAGCACAGAGCTGTATAAGTTGTCCAGTGTGCTCTCCATTATTATACTACATTGTTTTCCTTTATCTGAGGTTTGCAATAATGGTACCTGACTGGAGAATTAGCGCCACCTGCTGCTTATTTCAAAAAACCAACTCCCAATATTCACAAAACAGGAGTGGGTGGAGAAGCACATAAATGTTGATTTTCTTTTGGTTAAAATTTACGCTATGTTTGGATGGAAACCCAACTATCGTCTGTGGGGCAGTTTTTGGATTTGGGAGAGAGTAGTTAATGCATTTTTGGACTGTCTAAGACAACAGGAATACCATATATATATTTTTTTTAATTGGGTGTAGTTCCCTTTTACTTTCTTACAAATAGAGTTATTCAGACATACTCATTGTCCATAGTTACCAGCTCAGTGAGTGTGTAAGCTTACCTCTTTACACTTTATTACATTATTGTAAAATAAATGTTCTGAACACATTTATATTGATTTTTTCACAAGCTATTCTGGTTAAATGTTTTTGCTTTGTCACACAAATGTAATCTCGCTTTAAATTAAAAGAGTTTCCGCCCACCTGTCGTGCTCTTTGTCAACCAGATGGTAGCGGGCGCGGAAGGCCACCAGGTGGGCGTAGTAGGCTGGTGCTGGGATGGAGACGGAGCGCGTGCAGCGGACGTAGGTGTGGCACAGCTGGTAGGTGAGGAGCTGGAACTCGTCGCCTGTGAAACAGTTGTCGTCCCATAGAACATGGTAGTGGGAAGGTCGGCTCGTACCCTGGGGGGAGGAGAGACGAGTTAATCATACTCAAGAGAAAGCAGCTCCATGGAGAGAGGACAAACAACGAGTGGGTGAAGTTAGGTAGAGCGGGGATGCCTGGCTGCTCCATGTAGGCTTTAATAATCCAACCACTGCTGTGTGGTCGAGGAGGAATTACTGCACCGTGTTATTCTGCCTCAGACTTCAAATATGAGTATGTAAATTACCTAAAATATTTAAAAAAATCATTTCACTGTCTTTGTCTCAGAGGTACTTTTTAACAGTACTGATATGTTCATCCTGCAATGACTCAAGTCTCTATGAAATGAAAGATCTTCATCTTGATGCTTTTTTTTTTCCCAGAGGCAAAGTTTTCAGTGACTTTGCCTAAAGGTCTGAAGCGTACCTGGATTCCAGCATGACTGCAGAGGTAAAAGTCAAACTCGTAAGGGTGGGTGATGTCTGTGTCCACTGTGGTGCCGGCAGGAATGTTTCCACTTCGCCCAACCTGAGAGGAAATTTAACAAAGTGATTTAAGAGAACAGGCCCCAGCACTGATCCTGATATCAAAGCATTCTCTATCTCCATTTTTCCCTTTTGGTAGGTCACAGATCTAAGCTTCAAGTCCCACATTAACAAGGTGACGAAAACAGAATTTTTCCATCCCAGAAACGTAGTTAAGGTATGTCCATTTCTAAATGAAAAAGAGCCAGCTTGACTACTGTAATGCACTTTTTACTGGCCTCCCAAAAAAACACCACTGAGAGACCTCAGCACATTCAAAACACTGCAGCTCGGCTATTAACCCAAACCAAGAGGAGAGACCATGTCAGGCCAGTCTGAGCTGCTCTGCACTGACTTCCTGTTACATTTAGAATTGATTTTAAGGTCCTCCTTATATATAAATACCTAAATGGGCTAGGACCAAGCTACATTGCCGAGACCCTTGTTAAGTATTTGCCTCCAAGAACACCATGATATGCTGCTGGTTATTGGAGGATCCCAGCCAACAGGCAGAAGAGATCAGAGATGCGGCCTTTGTCAATTACGCTGCAAAGCTATGGAACACACTACCTACAGATATCGGGGAAGCCAGCTCACTAAATATTTTCAAAAGAAAGCTAAAAACATATCTGTTCACTTCAGCCTTTAACTAGCTCCGACTTTCCTGATACAAGCCTGAAACTCTCTTTACACTTCACACTGCTGAAACTCTTTCAAAATCGTACTTGAAGTTATGATTTATAGTTTCACAATTCTATGCCTTTATGATGTTGTGATTTTAGAATAGAGTAGAAAGAAGTTTATTAATCCTGAAAGGAAATTCAGCTGTCCAGGGGCTCATAATAAAATAGACATAAAATAAAATACGTTCAAATAGAATAAGTGCACAAATAGACTAAATTAATTATTAAGATAAAATTGTCCATTACACAGTCCAGCCAGTTGTGGCTAATGTGATATGTGTAAGTGTGTGTGTGTGACTGGATTCAATTAAACAGAGTAGGCATCCATAATAGCTACGAGATTCTCAGAGCACCATTAATATCGTCACTCCTCACTCACCCGCTCATTGCGATCTGCACAGAAGAGACGAGTGTGATGGCGTTTCTGTACAACAATGTAGGTGATCCCCGGCTGGTATTCCTTCTCCAGACTGATGCAAGCCTCTCTAATGGCCAGCAGCTCATAGTACAGCACCTACACAGAAAAATACAGTTTGACTTGATGAGTAATTAGCAATAATATGTTTTTATTTGTGTAGAGATATGTAAGATTTCTGCAAAAAGTGAAGAAAAAGAGAGCACTTGTTGTACCTGTCTGAACTGTCCCTCTGACACCCCATCCCTGTAGAAGAT
This sequence comes from Epinephelus lanceolatus, assembly GCF_041903045.1. NCBI lineage: Eukaryota > Metazoa > Chordata > Actinopteri > Perciformes > Serranidae > Epinephelus > Epinephelus lanceolatus. The sequence continues at coordinate 28,324,727 of NC_135749.1, read as the reverse complement.
GATCCTGGTTGGCTTGTAGCGGGTCGATTTGTAAAACTGGATCAAGAGCTCCCGCACCATGGAGGCCAAATCCTGGATGACCTCCTGTCTGGGCCTCTGGACCCTCACTGTAGCACAGTACCTGCTGGGGTGGGCGTCCATGCTGCCTACCACCTGTAGAAGCACAACATCATTTAGATGGGTCAGAAATTCTTTTATATGTAAAAACATGGCAACTTAAGTGCAATAAAGAAACAATTCTGAGACAAATATTAGCTTTTACGCAAAAGTATGTAAATAATACAATGAATAAAACTAAATTACAGTTGTTATGTTATAAACCACTCAAATTTGGCCCTAAAAATCATACAGGAAACAAGTCTCACCGCTGCAATAGATGGCTTTTTCCCGTCTCCTGCTGGAGGATGAGTGACATCAGCCCCAAGGAAGATGACAGGCTGCTGGAATACAGAGGGTCTGGACAGAAAAATAGAGACACAAAATTATCCTACGACCAACCAGTCATGATGCCACAGAGTCTCTCAACAACGAGATGTCAGATAGCCTGACCTGCCATCTTAACTCAGCATGTGACTAGCTGAAAGAAATATCTTTAAATGCTACAGAAAAAAGACTTAATAAGCCCCGGCAGCAACTTGTGCTATGTAAACTTTACCGTTGGTGTGGAACCAGGATGTTGTTGATTCCTCCCAGCTTGACGTTGATCTTGAGGCAGAGGTTTGAGAGGGTCTGTGGGGACGTCTTCACTACGTTCTTCACTTGCACACACTGAGTGGCCATGCCGAGGAGGGTGTCACCCACACGCTTCACCTCAGCTGTGGACCAGAGATAAGATATTCCTTCAACTCTGCAATCATTTTTTATTGTATGCACTTAAATGCCTCACAAACTTCACTACTACTTTCTTTGTCTTTACAACAGGTAGAGGTCAGAGGTTAGGATCCAACTTTTCTATACACATTGACGTCTTCATTTTTGTTAGTGTTGTTGGATTAGAGATAGTTATTTTTATACCATAGACCGGTGTTTTCCCAGGCAGGATTACAATGATGAGCTGCAGCCCAGCATAGGTGTTCTTCAGGTGTCTGAACATGGGTTCCACGCTGTCAGCTCCCTGGGCATATTTACAGAAGCATGGCTGACCTTGAATCGGCATCCCAGCATCCTTTGAGATTTTACGCAGCTGGTCGGTAAAGCTCCTGAGCATGAGGAAAAAGAAATTACAGAACATGAAAATTTGTTTTTAATGTCACTGCCAGCAGAGTATTAGGCTGCGGTCGGAAAGTCCCTCCTATCGTCTATTCCTAATCATTATTCCTTGACCTCGGTGGGAAACGTCATGAGGTCAAGGAAAGATGAGTAGGAGAATTCATAGGGACTTAGGAAAAAAGGACCGCGGAGCTGAGAAAATCCGACCGTACTTACGCTGGGTTACATCATCATGCGATGCCGGATGTCAGTGACGTACAGTGAAAAATACGACTTAATTACCAACGTCTGAATTGAATTAAAAAAGATAGATAGGCAGTCACAAAACTGAAATGCTGAAAATGGTTGCTCACACTCACCCTCCTGAATCATTGTGATTATTTATCACAAATGTTCAAGTGTATGCAAGAGAGGCAAATATGTTAGGCTTACAAATCTACTACTGTACATATCATTCTTAAGTTGCAAACATGTTGAATTAAAAACATCATCTAAATAAAAACGTTTCATATCCCTTTTTCTTGAAACACAAACTTCTGTGTTAATATGCCAATCAATCATCATCTGTCATTTGCTTACAATAGTTTAAAAACGACCACAAAACTCAGTAAACACCTTGAAATGTTGACATGATTATGCCTTGAAGTTATTTTTTATTTTATTTTTTTTAATTGTGTTTATTGGATTTTCCATTATATTAGTAACAATAACAACACAGAAAAAAAGAAAAGAACAAATACCAAGAGCATACATAGGGATGAAGGTGCACCTGTGCAATTAACAGTATATCTTCTGCCTAAATGGAAAAATTAATCAATGATATTGCTAAAAGCTGGCGATTCAACAACGCTCAAATAGTGACATGATTAATGCACACTGAGCATATCTTACAGCACAATATTAACTTGAATTGGGTAATGTTACAACAGTAGCGTGATGTTTATAGTTCGCATGGGTTTAACATATTGTTGAGAGTTTGGAACATATCACGTTACGCATATTATCAAGTTATGGCATGAGATGGGCAAAGCTTCATGTAATGGTGACCTACATGGTGATCTCAGTGACTTTTCAGTCATGTTGAGAGCCAGTTGTTCTTTTTCTTTACCTTTCGTCGCTTCTTTCATTCTTCCTCTTCTCCTACTTCTTCGGGTTTATTCGTTTGTCTCCATGAACGGTCGGTCGCTTTAAATACTGCTCCCGCAAAGCATTGTGGGATTAAATTATCTCCTTTCCTATCACTTAGGAAGGTCCAATGTATCCTATGCTAAAGGAGATCTGAAAGGAAGCATTGAACCTCCTTTCCTTAGTGTTTAGAGAATTCGAACAGCTCTTATCATGGCGGCCACTAAAATACTTCAGGGTCATTTCACTCAGCTAGGAACCTTCCTAAGCAAAAAAGACTTTCCGACCGCAGCCTTAGTTTATTGTGATCTATGGCCAGAAAGTCTGTGATTCTAATAAAGAAAAATAATCTGTAATGACCTTGTTTTCCCGACTGGTTTCTTTAAATGTGATTCTTTCTTTATATTTTTTGAAGCCTTTTTTATTACACATGCAAACACGTGTATTATCTTTCCTTAAATCTGTTTTTCTTTTAGTTGTACCACTCCAACTATCCTAACTAACCACTAACAGTCATTTCAATGAACTCACTTGAGGATCTCTTCTCGGCACTGCCTCTGGGTGGCGAAGCAGGCGATGGCCCACATCTTGATCTCCACTCCAGTGTGAAACTGCTTCCCCCTCATGTCCCACACCCCATGGCTGGGTGTGGCCACCGTGCGGTTCTGCAACGACAGTGCAGGGTTGATCTGCTGGGGCTGGCAATCACACAGACACGCACAGTACAAAGGACACAGACAATGTATGGATTCAAAGAGTCAAAGGATTTAGGCAGCCAGTGGAATGATAAGATCAAGGGCTACTGATTATTTAACAGACTGAGATTGGCTGATTGGCTGATCGTGGCATTAGAGACAAATACATTTTCAAGTATTGTCTTTGCATGCTCTGATTTGGGTCATGCATTTAGTGTGTATTGCAAGGAAACGTGTTTTTATGGCAGACATGCAAAACAGAGATAGCTTTTAAATTAAAACTGCTTCTATACATATGATCTCCTGCAACAACATGCATGGGTTAAAGAATATCAAAACAGCAAATTCCAAAAGTAAAAGAAAAGATGTGAGAGATGTGATCATAGAGAATTATGGTTTACAGTGTCAGCACATCGAATGTGAAAAAATAAAACAATAGAGTGAAATCACAGGGCTTCCTCACAGAAAATGTGTTCTACTGCTCAAGTGTGGCTCATTTTTGAATTTTGGTCATGTTGATTTAAGTCTGGGTAAAGCTAAAATAAATGTGTTCTGAGTTTGTCACATCACAGAAACATATTATAAACCATCCAGCTAAATTTGAATAGAATAAAACGCCAAGTATACAATATGAGGTCTCAAAATTGGTACGCTGGTGGTGTTAGCGGTAGGGATGGGTACCGAACTCCGGTATTGAACAAGGCCCGGGGCTACATTCTTCAAGACCGCAGTATTGATAAGCTCTGACCTTAACGGTTCTGCTATCGGTACTGGAGCAGTCGCGTTTTTGTTTTTTTGTTTTTTTTACAAGATAAACCTTATCTTGCACATTTATCTCACCAACTCCGTCAATTATCCGTCATTGTATCATAATTTTCGCTATTCTCCCTGAAGACGAGAGATCTGTCTCGCTCACCCTGGGCAGACTTAAGATGCCGAGCCGAAAAATGAGCCGCTGCTAAGCAACAGACTCTTGTTGGCAGCTAACCCAGTAGACACAAAGTCTATAGTAATACAGCACACACCCTTCGAGCCAATAAGTGAAAGCCGCTGCATGGCAACAACCTAGCTTACGCAGCTAAAGTCAGCACAAAGCTCACACCGGGTAGAGGATTCAGGTTGAAAAGATGTATGTTAGCGACGGCTATTTGCTTGTGTTCATATGACTGTGGCATTAAACAGTTGTTTATTCATGTGTTTATTAGACTGAAAGACTTAAGAGAGCTTTTGGAACATAGTGAACTTGCTGCTCACACACAGGGGATGAACAGAACAACACTGAGTGCTAATGTACATTTTTATATGTTGAGAAGGGGTTTTGTTAAGGATAGCTCCAGAATGTCATCGAGCCATAATTTCAGAACTCCACAGGGAGGTAGTGTGTCATTCACATGATTTTAACAAGTATTTTCTAACATGTATAATGTGTTAAGAAAGAAATCACTGATTTTACTTTACCCAAACTTTAATGAGTTCCACAACACGTTATTGATCACTACTAAAGGATCATAATATCTGAGTTTTTGGTTTTGGCACTGAAAATGTCCAGATGTCAGGATTATTAGTCAAACCTCTGCATCTTCCCTGACAAACTGGAGGAAACCCTGCTGTCTCAAACACACAGAAACATGTTGAAACATACACATGCATATGAAGCGTGATTTAAAGGGAAGGTACCATAAATGGTTCAGAGCTCACCCTGCCGCCATATTGCAGCATGGGGGCCGGCAGGACACGGCCCGTCACTTGAGCCATCTCATCGCGCACACGGAACTGAAACTCCTGAACAAACGGGTCGGCTTCGTAATTTGCACTCCTCACCTGAGAGGAGAGAAAATTATCTTCATTTATCAAGAAAAAACAAAAACAAATTTGATGCTGTTTAATCTTTTGTCCGAGGAACTCACCAGTCTGCTGATCTCCTCCTGTCTGTCTGGTGCAGAACGGGCTGTTGCTTTGATCATGGTCGACGTCTGGTTGTCTGTTAGTTTTTTTATGCACCGCTGACCAGGTACAATGTTACATACCTAAATGGGAAAAAAACATCAATCCAGGTTAATCCATCTTTCATTCAGGATGGATTATTGAGCCTGATAATCACACTGAAATACCATGTGGTTTAACTTCACTGGTTTCACTTAATTCAAAACTTTGAATTATTTTTTACAGTGAAAGTCTCAAAAAGTCACCAGCCACAACTATTTGACTTCCAAACACAAATTTTACCAACATTTGATGGTGAAATCATTCAATGATCACCCGTCCTTACCTCCAGGGGCAGGTAGGTGTGTTTCTGCTCCTGGCCCACCTGCAGACAAGGCAGGTGGGGGTACTTAAGCTGCAGGCTGTACTTCTCCCTGAAGTACTGCGCCACTGTACGTTCAACTGTCTGACCGCTCTCAAGCTGCAACGGAAATCTGTGGATTTGAAGGCAACAAGAATCTCCTGTTAATGTGAGCCAATGACAGTTTTGATTGTGGGTTAACAGCTACTGGGGTGCTATGTAGAGAACATACGTCTGCAGGCTGGCAGGGCGTCGTGTTACATTGCAGACTCTGTACTTCCTACGCATGGTTCCACAGTGTGTCACTTCCACTTTAAGACCTGTGAAGATGGTGGAATATGCATCAGCAACATTTAAGTAATTAAAGCTTTTATTCACACAGAGAATAGGCTTAATTTCCGACATCACCAAGATTCAACTTTTATCTGTTTATGCATCAAATAAACTGTCAAAGCATACAAAGCACCTAACACTGAATAGTCTACTGCCACATCAAACAGCTACAGCAGCTTCCTATACAACAACACACAAAGCCGTAGAGGGAAAGGTCTCGTACTGCAGCACAGTGACAACAGGCAATGCCTTTCCTTGGTCACATACCTTTGATCTCTTTGGTGAACTTGACCCTGTGGGAGTCAGTGAGGGGGCGGGGCTGCTCGTCAATGTTGTGAATGTCCAGGACTTCACACATGAACTGGATGACTGGCTGGGCTTTATAAAAAGCTGTGGCTGACACTGAAACGAACAAGAAGAGGTCACACTGTCAATCACTGGGGTATTAACAACAGTGGAAGTGGATGAAGGTTTATTTGATGAGGCGCTCAGATTATTCTTTGGGGCCAAATGGTATTAATCTTCTCATCATCTCATATGATCGACAGTCAGCAGCCAGTTAGCTTAGCATAACACTGGAAACAGCGGGAAACAGCTAGCGTGGCCCTGTCCAAAGGTAACAAAATCTGCCTGCAAGCACAGCTAAGGCTCACTAAAGCTAAAACCTGAAATTATCAAGACACTACCCTGAGGAGCTGGATGTGAACATGCAAATGTCTGAATCACTCTGCCAGCCCCCTAGTACAAAGTCCATGTAATGTCTGTTTGAGCCCATGTGTAAATATCACAGAGAATTAACATCGAGCCAATGGGCGTGTTGATGACGTTTGTATCGCTCGCTCAAAACTCAAAGGAAACATACACCCGAGGGTGAAGAAGAAGGGTCATTTACATGGAGATGCCAACAAAAATGTCTAACTATTGAGATGACAAGATTTGAGAACTTCTGTCAGTAAGAGCCACAGCCGAAACAGTCAGACAAATTAAAGAGACGGCAAAAGACACTATTGTTTATGACCAAATGAAAAACTGGCTATGTGAATATGGTGTAATCCACGTCATGTCCAGCCTCCTCTCCAGCTCTACCTAGGCACCACACTTGCCTAAACCAAGTAGAGTACATGTGTGAAACAGAAACTCTAGACAATGTCAACAACTGATTGTCATGGAAAAAATTTCACTGTTTTAATTTTTGCCTGACGGCTTAAAACAAGTCAGAACGTCACATCGAATTCAAGCATCTGACTGATCTTGGGAAACATCTGTGTGTAAAAGATCATCATAATTCTAATTTTGAACTAAGTTCACAGAAATAAAATCTTATTAACTATGAATGTGAACTAGTTCATTTTAATCCCTGTTCAGTGATATGAACTTTGAAATCACTATGGTTAAGTGTTTACTTCACAGACATGAGTGTAACATTGATCTTTTCATCTAACTCTCAGCAGATTGTTTCTGACAGCAGCATATTTCCCACATTGTCTAACTATTCCTTTAAATGTTTTCTCACCATCGATGTTGAGCATCATTTTCCACATGGCTGGCCGCACTGACTGATGGAAGCCAAACCACACCTCTCTCCCTCCACCTAGCGGGTGGTCATAGCCCTCTGGGGAGGAGAAGAAGGATCGTCCGACAGGCGTGTACCTGATGATGACAGAGAGGTGACACAAAGGTTAGTAGAGCAATAAAATAAAACTTGACCCGTGCTTTGAGTTGCATTCCCAGTGTGGTTCACAGGGTGCAGCATAACACAAGCGCTGCCCAAGTTACAGGTTCGTTCATGTTACTAAAGGCTATTTTGGTTAATGGATTCACCAAATGACATGTCTTGAGGCAGATTACATAAAAGATGCTTTTAATTCTTATGTCCCTGTTGTATTGAAATCCCACTTGGGCCACCTAATATACTAAAAATACATCCACTGTAGGGTGCAGTTTCCACCAAACTGCACCTGTTACAATATGTGACCACACTGTGGTTAAAATACTGTATAATAAATTAAGGGAGCTGTACATTAGCTCCCAAATGCAACTATCCCTGGATCATATTTCATGACCAGAAGTAATACGCTTCTCATGCTTAATTCAGCGCCATTTAGACCAAACTCTTCTCTTAGTCTTCCTGTCACTGATGAGGAAAACTGTGACATGGCAATGTTAAACTACAGTGCAGTTCAGTAGTCATCAGTCTTACTTTGAGGTTTTAAGCAAAATATTTAACCAAACTTTCTCATGCATGGGATCTGAATCTCTTTACTATACTTTTAAAATATTCCTATTGGTGGAAAACAAATCTTGAGATGGTCTAGCGAGGAAAACTGACTTCATGGAGGGCAGGTGTCGAAGGACGACGTCCACGGCGTGAACGGGGTTGGTGCTGATCGGTTTCTCCAGGTCCACTGGCTGGGCCACACCACGTCCCGTCAAGACTTCATGCAGCATGTGCCAGCTGACCAGTGACACAAACCTAATGGTGACTTTAAATGGGCGGTCCTTCCCACCGTCACCTGGCAGGGTGACATCCAGATCCACCTGTAGAGGAAAACAAGGGTTATTGTGGCCTACTGATTGACGAATATAAAGCCTCCACCCCCAGATAGCCTTCAATATGTCTTTGGACTGCTGCTGCTTCTCCTCAGTAAGGTAAACGTTCTTTGACTGAGGAGCCTGAGGATTGACACTGTTAACTATGACATCACTGGCACTGCCGTTTGCACCACTCCTCTTGGGTTCCTCTGCTTTTTTCTGAGGCTAAATCCACATTTTAGTCCATGCTCCTTCATGCTGGTATCATTGAAACCTGTTTGTACATGCCAGTGAGAGATGCTGCAACAGCAGAGGGGGTCTGAAGCCAATGTTCTAACCAGTCCGCCCTCATTCCACAGCAGTGCAAACACAGAAATTCATCAAACATTGCAATAAATGTGTGTGAATTCCTCGCATTATTAGTGTTAGATCTAGAGGAATCAATGAAATTATGTGCAATACCTGGCCCTGTCTTAAACTTTGCTATAACACTCACAAGAAGAAGACAAGACAATGGCTGATCGCCATTCACACCACACTTGTACCCTTGACATTCTTTCTCATGCGAAACTATGTTTTTTTTTGTCGGCCCAGACAACACAAAACACCAGCATCCAAACTTGAGAGTAGAGTCTTACCCCTCCGGTGGCAACGGGGAGTGGGGTCGCTGTGTAGAGGCTTCTCTTTCCATCATAAACTGGCAGACAGTCGCCAAAGATGGTCACCTTGAAATGCTGAACCATGGAGTCCACCACCTCCCTGAGAAGACACATAGTGTTAGCTAGATCTGTGATAGATGTCCACAGAGAATTAAGTAGTCCGCACTCCTGAAAGCAATCTGTTTATTAAGACCACCTCAAGACCTAAAACCAGTTTCAGTCTCTCCTGTTACCTGTTGACCCGACGAGGACATTTATCAGGCTTGATGTCCACCTCATACAGATACACGTCGATCTTGGGTATTTCCACCTGGAAGCAGTTGGCCAGAAGCTTGATGGGCTTCCCAAGGGTGCCATAGCCAGGTCGCCGTGGCAACGTAAAAAGGGCTTGTGCTTCAGCGGCTGCTCCAACGGCTACTGCAACAAGACGAGCCAAAAATAAATAAGTACGAAGAAACAACTGTTTACATCACACTCTGGCTCTATTGTTTAATCATAAAACTGTTTAATGATCATTTTGATATAATTGTACATTACAGTATCTACCTTGATGATTCAAATACAATTAATGTGAATACGTAAAGCTGCTAAAAGGAGAGTGAAAATTAGACTCAAATTTTCATGTTGCTCCATGTCTGTTGGACATAGGTAGGCAACTGTTTGCTGACACATTTGCTATGTTGACTATAAAGCCTGATTTATGGTCCTGCGTTAAATCAACGACGTACCTACATCGTAGGGTACGTGGCTACGCAGGAGGCTCGCCGTAGCCCCCGGCGTAGCCTGACATGCACCTCCCAAAAAAATGTAACTACACGTCGAGGCGACGCAGACCCAGCGCAGACCGAGAGGGCTGTGATTGGTTTGCTTGGTAGCAACGCATTTCCAGTTCCGTATTTCCAGATTGCGCCATCCCCGCCATCTTTAAACATCTTCTGTTGCGATGTAGATGTTGCAGTATTAAGATACTTTCTTCGACATCCAACAACTCCAACTCCAGCAAGATTCTCTCTCTCTCAGTCGCCATTGTTCACTGTGACCAGAAAAGCCGGAAGCTAAACAAAGAATCAACTAGAGACGACGATAACCATTCAGGAAAGGAATGCAGCCCCCTACCGCTCTGGCGGTGAATTGCAAAGCGACAAAATGGAGTGAAGTTCGAAGGGTTCACGACAGCATCACGACAACGACGTAGGTACTTCGTTGATTTAAAGCAGGACCATAAATCAGGCTTAAGGTGATAGGTGAAAACATGTCAATGGTGTGTTCACTAGGGATGGGAATCAAGAAACTGGTTCCAAATTATCCAACCCACCAGAATCTTATGCCTCCTAGCTTATGAACTCCTTTCATTTATTCTGGTATGTTTTTCTGAAAGTCACACATTACACAACAGTGACATCAAACTCCTGCATCTACGCTTGTTGCTGGAAACTTGCAGCAAGAATAAGTCATTGCAGAGAGGAAGAAACATGCCTCATTTCATGAGGAAAGATTACAACAGTGCTGCTTGTCATGTCTGTAAAATGATTATTTCAAGAAAGGACTGAATCACTGCCAATATGCTGAAACATCTTTCTATATAACATGGGCTTAAATTACACACACAAGTGCCACTGCCTCCCAACTGATCAGGAAATTCATTATCGAGGGTAAATATCCTCTGTTATAATATCATTAGCACCATGCAGGCAGGCTTAGACGATTTTTCTTTGATTAAGAACGCCTAAATGAAATCAAACGCTGCACAAATTTTCTCTCCTTTCATCCATTTTAGATGACGACAGACTATTGGTCCACTCTGTTTCTAAACTGTCTTCATACTCAGAGACAATATAGCCTAACAGTTGGGTTGATGCTGGAAACCTATGTAGGCCTATGTTTTTTTCCTCACACAGTAAATAGATCAAGAATCAGTAAAGAAACTGGACCGATGAGCATAATCGATAATGACACTGGTATTAATAAAATTGTAATTATTAATTCCCATATCTCGGGTTTACAGCCTGTTGCGCTGCCCCCAAGTGGCCAAAAAAATACATATATATTGTAAGCTTGATGTAAGATAAATTTTGTCTCAATATTTCAGATTCATCATCTTAATATAAGACTTGAGGTTTACGTTTTTCAGCACAAATTAATTTTGTTGTATTTATTTCCAATAGCAACAAATAACCTCTAGTTTTTTGTGTTTTTGCCCTGAGCATTTGTTAAGCATTTAGTGTCTTTCTGATCCCCAACGTGTAACAACACACATAATCCTAAAATCCAATCTATAAACCAACCTAGCAACTATCGGCATTTATGTCAATTCTTAATAAAGCTGTGCAATATCAAAAAAATCAGATATTAACATTTTATTTCAATATTTCTGACCAAATACCTCAATATTGATACTGCAACAATATTAAATGTTGACTATTGGTGCGTTCACAAAATATTTATATATATTTAAATTTTTGATAAATAATAATCAGTAATGTGGATATAATGACTAAGCGGGTCAAAGCAATTAATAAAACAAAGTTCAGAAAATTACATCACTTTACTGTAATGCAGCCTTTAAAACCAGGAAAAGACAACACACAAAAATCTAAGATGACATCTAGAGTCATATCATAATATCGAGATAATATCAATATGTCACCCAGCCATACACTATCTGTGTCCAATAATTCAACGTCTTAAAATAGCTGAAACAGAGCCCAAAGCAGTAACCATTGTTGAATTCTACCCTGTCATACAAGCTTTGAGAGGAAGGAAGTGGGTAATAAGGAGGAAAGAGCAGACGGCGGGTGCTGGGACTGAAGATGGTCAGGGACGTTAAAGATTGCCTCATGTCAAACTGACAAAACTGAAACTAACGGGCTGACGTTGTTTTCCCCACGTCAATCTGATAATGACCGTACTAAAAAGGTTCCAGAGTTGGGTGATATTTTAAATAAAGACCAGCTCAGCGGTCACAGACTTCTCCTGACTGACATGGCCTTTGCCAGACGACAGGAGAAGTAGGCGGGTGACACACCACGCCAATCTGACACCAATTTTCAGAAATGCCAAACTGGAAAGTACTCAGTGAAAAAAAAATTACTACCACACAATTTCCATAAATGTGACTCAGAGGATCCACACACGTACTCACAATGACCTACATGACATACAGTCTGCATACTGAGCTTGAGCTGTTAAAATAGCAAGACGTGCACTTTGTTGTGATGACAGAAAATACAGTGTGCGGCTGAAAAAAAGCATGAATGATGACTGTAGCCGTAAAGTGGGATAGATCAGCTGTGGGTGGAAAAAATAAATCTGTCTTTCAGCTCCAGTCAGGGTCGAGGGCTGCCCCTGAACCTGCTGTAATGAGGCATCATTCAGTAAAACGCTACACTTTCTGCTGATGCGTACCCAGGTCGCTTCCTCCCCTGTGCCGTTCCCATGGCAATAGCACCCATGTTGCTACAGTTTCTCCATGGCAACTAAAGGCATGCTGACATGAGAAGGAAAAACAGGTGCACATACATTTGTCTCATTCATTGTGGAGCTCTGGTGACAAAAACTATTGAAATAAACATTTCTTGACTACATTTTACTTAAATTTTATAGTCAGATTAGTTGATTATTTTGATGTAATTGTGCTAGGTGTTTTCTATAATCATTGATTACCTTATTATGATACAATACTGATTAATTTCATTGTATCATCTATTTTCAGCACCAGATGTACTCAATCTTTTTGTACTATTTCCACCCTGATGAAGACACTGTGAGGTTGAAAGTGGTCTGCATACGAGTGCCTTTTCTTTTCTTTTTTACTTTTATGCAAAAACTAACGAAAAGTAAATCAAAAATTGGCAACAAGATGAATCCAATCTTACATTTCTTTGGGGAACTATGGAAAACATCCTCAACTACGCACAAGCCAGATAAGCAGCGTCTGCACCAGAAATGACCCCCAAAACACAAAGGTTCACTGTAGAATGAGCAACAATGGAGAGACTAATGACTGCTTATCAGGCTGCTTCATCATACAAATGCAACGCACAACCAGTAGCAGCCCACACAGAGCTGACATTCAACCCACACACTTTAAGAGAGCACTTCAGTGACGTAATATTGTACAGTCCTGCCATCACTACTGTAATGCAGAGGACTAAAAATGTGTAATTTTTTTTTAATAAATGCTGTTTTAACATCCTCTAACTGGCAGACTTCAAGTATTTAACACAAGTGATGAGCGGACAAATGCTCTCTAAACCTGCAAGATGTTACCTAAGCTACTCAAGACCAAAAATGCCAAAACATTATCAGTTGAGAGGATTTACAGATTTTCTCTATTTTAGATCATTATAAAATTAATATATGTTTGGGTTTTGGGTTGATCGTCAATTTGTTATGTTACTGTGAGCTCTGTGAAAACAAATGATATGTATTTGGAACAGTTTTTGGTGGGACAAAAAATAACTGACATGTTAGTAGAAATATTTGCCTTTAGCTAGACAGACAATTAACTTTATGCAAAGTTGTGAAAAGAATGTGCCAAAAATTGTTTCGATCTGTCAGGAAACCTAAACGTGAATATTCATGACATTAAATGGCTTTTTTTTTTTTTTTTTTTTTTTTATACAGAGGGAGACGGTAGATTATGCATAAAATTACAACTTTCAAAAGGTAAATTCAAACAAAAAAACGTGACAAACCAATGATAAAAGAATTACCTCTGAGTATGAGAACATAAAACATGGGTGAGGGATGTTTGCAAGATGAATTTTAAGACAAAGAGGTCGATCTGTGTGGTACTTTTGAGAAAAACCTCTGTGAACATGTTGCTTTTTGCACCTCACACTCTCAATTCATTAAAAAGGAAGATTGCCCCAACATCTTATCTTAGTCTTATCTTATCTTATCAGCTGACACAGTGTCGTATTATGCAGAATTTCAGCCTCAGAGGGAAGACTGGCCTATTAAGGCAGCATAAAAAAGTTGTCTTGCAAGGTTGGTGTAAGTCAACATGACGCTGCCTTAAAGAAGAGAAAAAGCTCCACATAAAGCGTTGAACGCATATGAGTCAGTGAGGAAATCAGGAGAATATGACAAGTTACGTTCAAAGTTTGGAGCAGAAACACGTGATCGATTATTAATTAGTCAATTGACAAAAAAATAATCAACAATTTTAATAATCCAGCTCAACAAAGACCAAATATTTATTGGCTCCAGCTTCTCAAATGTGAGGATCTGCTGTTTTATATCAATATCAGTTGAATATTTGGGGGTTTTTGGTCAGTTGGTCAGAAAAAAACAACAACAGGCTATTTAAAGACAGCCCTTTGGCCACTAGGAAATTATAATGTAAAGTTTTACTAGTTTTGGACATTTTATTTACTTAGCCATTAAGTAAGTAATTAAAAACATAACTAACAACTTAAATAATATTGAAAATGTGTGTTAATTGCAGCCTTTTTTTCCAGAATACCTGAATTAAATATACATGAGTCTATTAATCAAAGTCTAACACTGCTTTAGGATTTCTAAATTTGATACTGTTTTGTCCCTTAGGTGAAAATGGGTGGAGTGGATGGAGAATGAATGGGTCAGTTTCAGTGGACCAGTTTGGTTCCTTTTTTCCCTCCCAGTTCATCACTACCCCCAAAAGCATCAATAATATACAAGCTGTGACTCACAAATTGTGGCCCGTGGCAACAAAAGTAAATTGACTAATGTCCTGCCATGCTCAATTGATTTTTAATTAACACAGGCAGCGGTTAACTGAACTTCATTCAATAACTAGAGTAACTATGGCAGCAGCTGGTGTGAAATGCTGCCCCTCAAGCAGTCATGAGCACACACACACACACACACACGCCTCTCTGAAAGTGAGACAGCCCCTCAGGCTTCACGCACACCTGACGGGATCACCACCTGCCTTTGACAGCCGGCATAGAATGACGTAGACAATGCAAGTAACCAGTGAGACTGGTTTGGGGCACGCACACACAGACACAAACACACCGAGGCGCAAAGATGACCGGTAAAACACCACTGAGGAACAATCAGCCCAGTACATAGTGTCTGTTGGAGCCGGAGATGGGAATTTGAGTTGAGTTTCTAGGCTGAGCTGCTTTACACCAGTGTCCACGATAGCCAGACAACTTATTTTACCACATAGATCAACTTGCAGTTCCCCAGTGCTCAACTATGGGGGTCTAACTTGTGTCTCGCACTGCACAGTCTGCAAATAACTCCAGTGCCGCACCTGAACACCAAATTAAGCATGGCGGTTAGTCGGGGGATCCCACCTGTTGTTCCGATTTCCATTCATGAGGTCTCTGTCCGGATGACCCGGCACTCAGTGATCAATTCTCTTCGTAAAAACTTGAGTATGAATCCGCTGGCCAACACACCGCTCCCCGGCTGCGCGGCTCCCTGCTCCCCGGCTTCGGTCGCTGATATGAAACCGGGCCGCTCGGGGGTCCCCTCGGCTGAAGTCTTCTCCCCCGACCTGCCTCACCACAACTGACAGCTCAAAGTTATACAAAATGTCCCAACCGTCGTCCTTTTAAGTCTTTCCTGTTGTATCTGGAAAAAAAACGACATTATGTTAAGTGTGGGAAATGTTTGTGACAGTTTAAACACGGAGTTGAGTAAATTTCACTGACGGCGGTGGTAAAGCTAACAGCGATAGTTAGCTTTAGCCGACGACAACTAGCAACTGACTGGCAACTCGACACACAAGAATGACATGGATATTTACCGGTTCAGTGGCTGAATTTGTCGTCCCGGTTGGTTACCGTGACAATCCGGTGTTCCTTTTCTTTATCAAACAGATATAAGGGGCTGACTACCCCGGCGTCCTACTCGGTTTCTGCGAGAAACTAACCGGTCTGAAATCTGCACTTACACCGCCCTCTCGCTCTGTAATGTAAAGATCGCGAGAACAGAAAAACAAAACTTCCTGGATACTCCTTCAAAATAAAAGCACAGCTAAAAAAAAACGAATTACGTGTACGAATTATCAGTGGTGGAAAGTACTTGCACTCATATACTGTACTTAAGGGCGCTTTGAATAGAGTCAGAGTCTGAGCCACAGCCACCCTGGTATGTGTTGTCCTCAAGCTTGGGTCCTCTACTAGAGGCCTGGGAGTTTGAGGGTTCTGCGCAGTATCTTAGCTGTTCCTAGGACTGCACTTGACTGGACAGAGAACACAGATGTTGTACCTGGAATCTGCTGGAGCCACTCTTCCAGTTTGTGGGTCACAGCTCCTAATGCTCCAATTACCACTGAGAAAACTCTGGACCTCACCTTCCACATCTGCTCCAGTTGTTCCTGCAGCCCCTGGTACTTCTCAGTCATGCTCCCTTTTCCTGATGTTACTGTAAGCTGGGATTGCCACATCTACCACAACTGCCATCTTCTGCTCCTTGTCAACCACCACTATGTCCAGTTAGTTAGCAAGCAGCTGCTTGTCAGTCTTGACCAGGATCTTAGCCCTGTTGTTCTCAACCACTTTGGGTGGTGTACTCCCTCAGGACTTGGGGACTTCTAGACCATACTCAGCACAGATGTTCCTGTACACTATCCCAGCCACTTGGTTGTGCCTCTTAGTGTACACTGTCCCAGCCTACATCTTACATCCTGCTACTATGCACTGGACTGTCTCGGGGGCCTCTTTGCCCAGCCTGCACCTGGGGTCCTGTCTGCTATGGTAGGCCACTGCCTCTATCGACCTGGGGCTCAGGGTCCGTTCTTGTGCTTCCAAGATCAGGGCCTCAGTGCTGTCCTTCAGGCTGGCCTTCTCTCGCCATTGGTGGGATTTCTTGATGTGAGCCTCTTCCTCTGTCTGCTGATGGTATATCCCATGGAGGGGTTTGGTCTTCCACAATATTTCCTCTTCCTCCTCATCACCTTCTGTGTTCTGCTGCCTGAGGCACTCTCTAAGCAGGTCATCTTCCTGATGTATTCTTGGATTATTGGATGGATATATCACAATATTTTGCATTAATATATTAGTATTGTGACTAAGTATCATGATAATATGAAATAATGAGGGCTTTGGTGATTCTCACCCCTCATAATGGCTATATTTCTGTCAAAGGACCTATTCTGCACAGTTCATACTGAGGTTGTGATACATCAGTACTCATTTGTGATGATTTCCTGCCTCTGAGGACCTTAACTTGAATACAGTTTTGAATGCAGGACTCTTCCTTGAAATGATAATAATAACCTGCATTTTCAAAGATGTACATCTGACAGGCAAGATTGTGGAACTTCCGGTTTTACCCTGTCAAAATGTTTCTAGCTTGACGAAGCTGTTTCTCCCACCTCCTCCTCCACCGAGGGAAATCCGTCAGGAAATACCAACTGTAGAAAACAACGTCACTTCCGAGAAACTTTTGCTCTCAAATATTACGTCATGTTTTGAAACGCACGTATTTAAGGTAGTGTAGGCGTATAGGTTTCGATCTTGTCCTCCTCATCCAAACTTTTTTTTTTTTTTTTTTTAAATTACAAAATATAATTTGACCCAATAATGACATGGTGTAAACCTACTGACAACTCGTCTGGACATACACACTCCATACTGTAGATGTCTCCAGAATCCATACATCCATAGCTCCATACAGAAACCATAGAAGAAAACAACCAGGAAATGTTGCACTACAACATGAGGAATGACTGTACTCCTGAGAGAAGCTGATGGAGCAGCCAGCAACAAACAGGTGTGACTTGACATGTTTACAGTCATTCTCAAATGCTTGAATCACCTTTGCTCCCCGCAGATGTGAACCAGTCTTGGATCTTAGCTCTTGTGTTGAGTTGAAATGGAAAAGGTGATCAACTGTTTCAAGAGGAGCCCAGAGGCTGTGGCCAGGCTGATATGCTTCCCCTGGGCAGGTGGAGGCTCCATACACTATGCACGCTGGGGAAACGTCCTCAACAGCTCCATAGAAGGTAACATGCTGCACTTTGCACTGTTAATCTATACTGTATACTATATTGATAATGTAATCCTTCATTTAAAGCTGAAAAATGAACTATGGGAATTTGAATTTGAAGAATTATGTCTGTAAAAACAAAGTCTTGACATGTTACAGTATGATTATATTCTTACTTGAAACATTTTAACACCTTTTCTGTCACTTTCAGTGTTTGCTGTCAAACTTCCAGGCAGAGAGAGTCGAGCCAAAGAGCCCTTCTTTGAGAACATGCAGCAGATAGTGGATGAGGTTATCGGTGTGCTGTTACCACTGCTGAAAGAGAAGCCGTTCGCTCTGTTTGGCCACAGGTTTGATAACAATAAGGGCTTCATAAGTAACATCTTATCAGTCAGCCCCGCCTTGCCTTTTTTATTCCACCACTCCACTACTTCTTTTCTATTAACGTTTGCACTGTTCTGATCTGTTTTTAGTTTTGGTGCCTTCACCAGTTTCGCTGTGGCAGATGCCCTGAAGAGACTTCACAACCTTGAACCAATTCACATCTTCCTGTCTGGTGCCTCTGCCCCTTTTGTAAGTTTATTTATTACATTTAACTGTTCTCGGCCAGGATTATCCACACAGTTATCAACCAGTGTCAGTATATTTATCTAAGGAGGCTTTGAGTCTCTGCAAGCTCTGTTGATTAAATGGATTTAATGTGAAAGCTTGTAGATAAGTTTGAAATCGCAGGCCCCTGAATTGAATCAAATCAAAATCATATCATGGCAGACTTTGTGATGTCAGTAAATATCGTATCGTTGTCTGAAGAATCTTTGTAATATCATATGATGATGAAATTCTTACCTGATAAAGGTCTACAGACCAAAACATCTGGACAAAGTAGCTACTGAACACTTACAGTTTAGACTTGGTGTTGATCATATACCATTCATATGCTGTCTTATGTCTTTTAGTCTGAGACACGCATCAAAGCCCCAAAGAGAAGCGAGTTATCTGATGACGATTTTCTCAAGTGGATGATTTCGATTGGAGGAACTCCTCCTGAGCTGCTGGCGAACCCTGAGGTCCTGAAGCTCTTCCTTCCTGCCCTGAAGGCCGACCTACACGTTGTGGAGAACTACAAGTGCGTCTGACGACTTTGTTACCGAACTGAATCTGTATTTATCCTTTAATTTTAAATCATTTGTGATTCAGTATGAATGTTTGTAGTGACTGCTGACTTTGCTGCAGGTGCGACAAGCCAGACAAGCCGTTCCTCTCCTGCCCAGTCACGTGTTTCGATGGAAAGGATGACATTCCTCATGATTTACAAGGTCAGTCCTCTCATGTCCTGCACTTACACTCTACCCTGTTATAGACAGGGATCATGTAGCCTTCTGGATGGTAAAATTAATAACTAAATAATTTACAATAAAAACATCACCATTAAAAATAGCAAAAGTGCAGACAAGAGATGCAAAGATAAAAAGATTATTAAAAATAATTTTAAATTAAGTTTACAAATATGGTAACAGTCATTACAGGGTGGAGTAGGCAGTGTAAAAAAGGAATGTTTCTAGCTTTGACTTAAAAGTGATCAGAGTCGGGGCTTGTCTAACATCATCTGGGAGGTTATTCCAGGCTTGTGCTGCATGATAACAAAACGCTGTTTCACCATGTTTTGTTCTGACTCTTGGGACAGTCCGTAGGCCGGCCCCAGATGTCCTCAGGGTCCTAGAAGTTGTATGTCACTAGCATGTCAGAAATATATTTGGGTGCTGAGCCACAGAGTGATTTATACACAAGCAGCAAGATTTTGAATTCAGGTCGTCAGTGTAAGGATTTTAGAGGTGGAGTAAGGAGGTCATATTTCCTAGTTTTTGTCAGGAGCCTAGCAGCAGCATTCTGAATAAGCATAACACCTTCTCATGGCAACCACACTCCCTGAAGGTAGGGTCCCCCTAGCAGGACACCGCAGGACGCCATGCCACATCTCAATAACCGTTCAGGAATGCCTTGAGGAACGCGAGAAAGAGCTCAAGGTGTCGACTTGGCCCGAGCATCCATGGGACGTGCCGATACCCTAGAGGTCCTGTGTCCATGCCTCGCCAGGTCATAGCCAAATCCGATACATGGTAGGGCCTCCTTGGACCTCAGGGTGTGTCCTGCGGTGTCTGGCACCAGGGCATTGGCGGCAGATCCTTTGAGTCCTGTGGGTTGTGAGGTGGGGAACCAGCACATCCCGTGGATGCTTGATCAGATTGGGACCTGGGAAATTTGGAGGCCAGGTTGACTCCTTTAACGCTCACGGTCAAGTTCCTCAACTCATTCCTGAGCAGTTTTTGCAGTTGGGCATGACACATTGTCCCGCTGAGGGGCCACTGCCATCGGGAAGAGTTGTTGTCATGGGGGATGTACTTGTTTTGTAACAGTGTTTGGGGGGGTGCATGTCAAGTTTAATGACTCAGTGTGAGTTGTCTCTATGTTCATATGTAATTAAGTATATTCATGTATTTTATCAACAGCTTGGAAAAGCATCACATCGGGAGATTTCACCATCAGAATGCTCAATGGATCTCACTTTTACCTGAAGGATTCTGAAAATGAAAAGATTATATTAGACTACATCACGAAGCAGGTGGAAACAGCAGAAATGGACTATTTATAGTGAAATCAGTGAATATTGTTTCATATGACTTAAATGCTTTTTTTTTTTTTACTAATTCATTGTGTTGGAAATTAATTCTGGATACATCTCAGAAATGTGACATTGTGTTTCATTGTCGATCTATCAGTGCACCCAATTATTTTTTATTATCTATTAATCTGATGGTTATTTTTAATCAATTAAAATGTTAGTTTACAAACAGAAAATAGTCATAACAGTGAAAAATGACTGAATTGCTAAAGAGGACATTTTTTTATTTTATTTAAAATTTAAATTTTTTAAATTACTTACTACTTTAAGCGCTGGGTATATTACACATTAATTAACAATTTATTATTATAATTAATCAATTGCCAGATTTAGCCAAAAGGCTCATTTACATCTGCAGTAATAATATATAATAATATAAAAAAGTGAGAAGCAGCCCATATGTTTTTTCTCAATAAATTATTAAATTTTATTTTTAATTATAATTATTTTTCATTAAACTGATGGTTATGTTTAATTATTTAATATGTTAGTTTAGTTTTAGTATAGTTAGTTTTGTAAAACTTATTTAATGACCTTACTTTAATGTGTTAAGTGAACCACCCATTAACAATTATTTATATTACTATACTTACTATAATTTAATTAATAAAATGTGCCAGATTTAGCTAAAAGGCAAATTTGTATCTCCAGTATTTATAATAATCTAAAAACAAGAGAATCAGTTATCAAAATCAACGATCAATCAGTTATCAAAGTACCTGAGGATTGATATTCTTGCAATCTGAGTGACTAATCATTTCACTTAATACACAGTGTAACTGACTACCATAATAAGTTTTTCATCATTGTTTTTTATTTCTAAATCCATATTTTAAATTCATACATTTCAAACCAGGTCAGTCAAAGTGTTTTTTGTTGGAGGAACATAAAATATATTTAACTGTTTGTGCACAGATTTGAGAAGGTGGGAATGTCCACACAGACTTCATTTATCAATAAATATAACACGTCTTTATCATACATCTGACATTTCACAATGGTCACATCCTTCATGTTCAATATTCAGCCTCAAGTCCTGTTGTGACACAAGCGAGAAAACACAACACAATGTTATATTCAGATTACAGAGGTGGAATTATTCTCATATCACTCTAATTAAATTATTGTCTTTATAAACAACACAATTCATAAATATCAGCATTCTTAAAAGGTTTCTTCATCACATTCAGGGATAAGATACTCCACAGGGACTGACAGGCATCTGGTTAACGATGAACCAGTAGAGAAAATATTCAACTGGTGAACGACTGCCACTGTGCGCACAGGATCTGTTGCTTTACGTGTAGCTTCCCTTTGCTCTGTGAAGGGTGACGTTAGAGAAACAAGAAGCTGAAGAGCACAAAGGTTGTGGGACTGTGAATGTTTTGTCTAGAGACTCAAGAGTGAGATTAAGCAGTGGAAAAGAAAACACTCCCTAGTCAATATTTTGAGAGTTGACGGTGCAAAGTCTGAGGTTAAGTTCTGTGTCTTCGGCAGCAGGTTGAGGGGAGTTGGTGGAGGGATGGGATGTTGCTACATGAGGCTATCATCTCTGTGAGAGGGAGGTGGAGGTGGTGGTGGTGGAGGCAGCTGCTGGTTGTCCCCCTGCAGTGTGGCAGGAGTGTCGGCCTGTGCGAAGGAGTCGGTGGAGCGAGTGCTGATGCGAAGAGGAGCCAGGCGGCTCAGGTTGCTGGGCGTCCATGGCAGCCTCACCTGGGCCCGCTGCGAAGGAGCCACTGTGCTGCTGTCGAGCTCTGCCTCTGCCAGCCACGGGGGAATCTGCATCGGTGACATGGGGTCCAGCTCCGGCATGAAGGCTGGATTCTCTATTCCAGCTGGATGAAAGAAACAAACTGAATTAGTGATTTGAGTGTTAAAGACACTGGTGGAAAGTACTCTATAGATGCTAAGATTACTGTAGATTTAAATGGAGTCTGGTGGGTTTGGCTATAATGATTCAACACAGATCTGACTTTTTATCAGACAGGTCTACCTCTGATACACTTATAAAAACAATCTGAGCCTGTCAGTGGCAAAACAAACACTTTTAGTGGATGCACAACATGCCCCAAATGATTGCAGCCTGTTTCGTGGCTTAATACTGGACCTATTTCAGCAATTATTGTTCCCAATAGTCACTCAGTCACAAAAACATGGGTAAATAGGGTCCAGGTTGAAAAATACCAAACTATCCTTTTAAACAGAATAACTACAAAAAAATTATCATGTACTCAGGACTAACCAAATATAAGTCTTTTGTTAAAACCTTACTATTTAAAACAGTTTTACATTAACAGTCTGAGGCACAGATAAGAATCGCAACTGGGCGAGCACGTGTGGTTGAACTCTGATCAATGGTGTTCAAACGTATGCGCTTACCAAGGCGCGCTCCTTGTGTGCCGAAGTGTTTTACATAATAAATAAAAATGCATGTTTGCATGCAACTGGATACCTTGGATTACACTGCACAAGTTTTGTGAGTTTGTAAACTGAACTAAATTTTTTGGATTCTTCGTTCACTGGAAGGAAGTGAGAAAAACTGTTTTCTTCACGAGGTTTTCATCATAATGGAGTGAGTTACTGATATACAAATGACTATTTTGTGGGTGAAGTACAATGTATTTCTTTTAAGTAGGCGTTTGAATGAAGGACTTTACTCGCAACGTATTTTCAGAATGTTCTATTGGTACTTTTACTGGAGTAAAGAATCTGAGTACTTCTTTCGGCACAAAAAAGTTGGACAAAACAGTGGATTTATTTTACCTCCTGCTCTGTAGGTGACCCTCATGGGGAACGAACTGCCTGACGCCTCATAGCCCGAGGCGGTGTCTCCCTCTGAGAACTCAAAATCTAGGGAAAAAAAAAAAAAAAAAAAGCAGTTTTTCAGAAAGAGGTTTTCATTAAGCACTTGGACAATTTAAGATCATGTATAGGGTTTAAAATTCAAACACAGATACAAACCTTCATCACCAGAATAGTAGCTTTTACTTTTGTCTGTTGATTTTCCATTTGGCATCTGCAGGTGGTAGAATACTCGGTTTATTAGTATATGACATCTTAAACAAAGTTACACAATGTGAAAAGCAAATACAGATGTTTTAACTGGTAGGGCTAGGTATTGTTGACAATTATTTAAACACAATCAGATGCACAAGAACTGTCTTAATTATATGATATAGAGTCTGCAAAAAGATGATTTCAATCAAGCACTATCTGATCAAAAAATAAGTTTACGAGAGGTTATATAATTAGTGTTATGAACACATTTTGGTTGATTTGGATCAATACCCAATTCAATTTTATATAATCCTATGTATATTATACTGCAGATTGTCAATTAAAAATGAAACCTTTTGCTGCTGGTCTTTCTTTGAGTGCTTGGTTATCGTCTTTGGTGGAGCAACGCCCATCTTTGTAGACTTAAAAGACTCCAAACGACTCCTCATGGTCCTCTGGAAGATCTCCTGCACCTCATTTTCATCCTTGTTGACATCAAAATGGCTCCGGCTGTATCTGTGTCGGTGCTGCACGCCAGAAAATGCAACAAAAATTAAAACTGTGTATGAACATTTGAGAGCAGATTTTTGGAAGGACAAAGAGGACAAGAAGACAGTCTGTAACTCGTATTCATCCAGAAAGTTCATCTTTGGCTTTAGACATTGTTTTTAAAGGGATATTCCACCAATTTTACATATGACCTTCAGTTTAGATGTGTTAAAACAGTTGTATAATGTTTTCTGTAGCTTTTAAAGTTTGAAAAAATAACACTGATTATAGGTGAACTGAACACTGAGGGTGTGATGTTTGAAATGAATGTTGCATTCTGGGAAATGTAGAATACAGCACTAAGGCATAGTGGGGACTAGAAATCTAGATATTTTGGCTTTGCTGCATCAAATTTGACCATTCATTTTTGTTTTAAATCTCTCTCTTATAATTAATTTAACTACATGAAAATATAATGTTACGAATGTAGTGTCGGCAGTGATGTGACTGAAGATGCTCACCTGTTTCCTGCCCTTGTACAGATGCTGCTGCAGCAGGTGATGAGTGTTAACGTCCTCTGTTTCCCTCAAACCATTCATGTTCTGCTCGTGCAGTTCCAGGCTCACTGATGGCACAGGGTCTCTTCTACAGCACGAAAAAAAAAATCACATCAGTAACTTTATGTCTTTATCACACTCAAGAGTACAGTTCTCATTTAGGCTTCTCATAAAAAAATATGGTAGAGATTTGGAGATATATTTAAAGATTATATCCACTAATTTGGTTTGTCTGTGGAAAATAAATGCGTGTGGTCACCAGAGGGCAGTGTCTGAGCAGGTATAACGTGAGCAGACGTTCAATCAAAATAGTAGAGCAACCTTAATTTTGAACTTTAGATGGCAGCTTGAATTAAATATGTCTATCTGTATATTCACAACTGAAACCGAAATAATGAAAGGAAGTTCTTTATTGAACAATTGTTGAAGAGTTTGTCTTGTATTGACAGACTTCCCTGTCCCGTGATTGTGGTGTAAATCAGCATTTGCTCACCTCATAGGGGTCATTCCACCGTGATCCTCTGACGTGTCTGCTGTGATGTCAGGCATAACTTCTGAGAATTCGTCACCAAACTTCTTCTTGAAGTCCACAAATGCAGTTTCATTGCGGACGAACTCCAGAGAGCCTCTGCGTTCACCCTGCAACATCAGACCAGAGGACTTCCTTTACCAACCGAATCTTGTGTCTATTTCTTTAATGTCCACTTCAACAAAATACACTTGAATGTACTTGAAATGCATGAAGCATACAAGCCTCACCTCTGCCACATAGCTCATAGCATCCTTGAGGTTCAGCTTATGGAAGACGTTGAAGACGTAGTCGCGGTTCTTCCTCGCCGATGGCTTCATCAAAACCCTCGACATCCAGTTCTCCTCAAAGTGATTCCACCTTCACAGCAAGAGAGATTATTGTAGCTTCATTTAAACAGAAATTTCACAGTAAATAATTGTAAAGATGTCTTTATGTACTTGTCCCTCATGTAGTTATGTCCAATTTGTCCCGATATATCTTCTATGGCAACAAGCATGTGATCAAACACCTAAACAACAAGAACAGAGATTCTATCAGAGGTGGACTGCAGCTCAGTAGTTTGTGGTTCTTGCTGTAAGCTAATTTCAAGCTTTACCTTGTTCTGCACTTTTTCTATGAGTGTGAGCTCCGACACTGCAGCTCTCTTTACTTTGAGCCAGGTGACCAGAGGTTTCATTGTTATTCCCTGCGAGGCATGGGAGAAACACAAAGTTATTTTTGTTCTGTAATATTAATTGTCTGTTAATGCGTCAAAGACACTAAAGTTAAAAAAACAAAAGCAAATGTACCAATACATTCCATTCAAGACAGAAAAGTGGTTACCTGAAGAATGACAGTGAAGTACACCACAATGAGAGTTGTGCAGACCATCAGATTCTTCTCCTTTATCTTGCTCCCATCCAGCATCGCAGCTAGGCCGTATGCGACTGCCCCTCGCAAGCCACCGTAGCTCATAATCACCTGATCTATGAACTCTATGGGGACCAGCCTGAACTTGTTCAGGATCCAGGTGAGGAAAAACACACCTGCAGTACACGTGCACACAAACACAGTCTTGTTTTGTGACCTCTGACACCAGATAGTGTTTGTACTAAAAACTGACAGCAGGAGACAAAAATCTCACCGATGAATCTGTACACAAAGATGAAGAGGAGTGTGAGGAGAATGAAGCCCGTGTTCCACACCCAGATTGTCTTATCGATGGCCGAGATGCCGAGGAACACAAAGATGATGGTTTCTGATCCGTTGGCTAAAACTTTCATGACATATCTGACTGTGGTGACGGACCTCTCGTCCATGTTTGAATTGATGTACTTCTGGCAGCACATACCACAGAAAACAATGCTATATAACAAAAACACAGAAATAAAAAATGAATATGTGACCTCTATGTACAGAAATAATACAATGTGTTTTTCATGATGTACTCACGAAAGGATGGCAGACAGGGAGAGCATCTCAGCAGTCAGGTAGGCAAGGTACCCCAAGACGAAGACAAAGCCTGGCTCAATGATCTGGATGTTTTTAGTGCATCTGGTCACAAGAGAAATCAGCAGGCCAAATACAAAGCCCACGAGGGATCCACCAAACGCCACCACAAAGAAGGAAACTGCAAAGAGAAAGAGAGGAAGGCACATGTTTAACAGTTTATTTTAAAGTTATTTGGCATAATTTGCATTATTTACTGTTTATCACACTTTTATCCAAAGCTGTTACACTACATGCACATGTTTCATTGTTCCATACTAATGTGTAAATAAATATCACTCCTTACTTATTCCTTTAATGATCTCCACAGCATTAATTTTGGGTCCTCCCAGTGACACAAATGCATCAAATACATTGAAGAGCACCTAAGAGAAGAAGAAGAAGAAAATTAATTTTCCATCTTTTGGGGGTAGAAAAAACTATAATAAATACTGGGCTTCTCTACAGCTATTGAAGCTGCAGTTGGTAACTTTTATAAAAAATAACTTTTTGTTATATTTGCTAGTACATGAGACAGATGATCTGTGGAATAAAATCATGTTTCTAGTTCTTCAAATGGCATTTGCTAGAATCCACCGCAGCTGAAGGAAAACAACCAATCAGAGCCGAGGAGTCTCTAACACAGCTGTAGATCACTGCTCATGAACTGTAGTCAAACTGTCAAACTAGGCAGTGCTGATCAAATATGAATCAAGATTCTGTTACTGCACTGCCCACTTCTTACCTCAGATAAACATATTTTAGACACACACACCTTTATATTCCCTTTCACTCTTCACTGTAGTTTCAGAAATGATGATGAATAGAGTGGAATTTAATGATTCATAATACATAGCAATTCTTATTCATCAGATCAGCCTCTTCAAAGAGCCCTTTTTGATTGACCGGCCAGGGAGAAAGTTCAGGCAAGGTGACAAGAACTCAATCGGGGTGAAGGTCCTCACTTTGAAGAGCACAATGTTTGCATTCTTTGCACTTCATGTGTTGGAGGTGTGCCTTCCTGTGATGGATGTCTTGGCAAAGGCACAAACTGTTCTGCTTCTCAGGAGGTAACATAATAAAGAACAATGTAGCATACGAACCACCGTCACTCCATCGTTAAGCAGCGACTCTCCAAACACCATGATAAACAGGACCTCGTTGACGTGGACTTGCTCAAACACGGCGATGACGGCTACAGGGTCCACAGCAGCAATCAGACTGCCGAACAGAAGATACTGCAGCAGACCGATGTCCAGGTCACCTACAGCACACAAGGCAGGAAATACACTAAATTTGGCTTTTATTTAATATACGGCGGAGAAGGACGTTGAAAGAATCTGTAAGAGATAAGGCCCTTAACCACTCTACAATCCACTAGCTGCATTAAGATCCAGCGACAGGCCTTTATGAATCAATCATGGCACTGTGAGGGACCAAGTAGAGTTTGCAACATACCCATGGATGGACGGACAACTTTAACTGGATTACTTTGATAATGAAGAAAACTTAAAAATATGACGATTCTTAGACAAGTTCTAGAGTACAAGGGAATGTCTTTTTTGTGATTTCTAAGCTGATTAATGGACATTTGTTTGAGATGGACACCGGAGATAATAATATCCCCTTAAAGTGTAAGTCACAGTGAATCTAAAAAATATGTGTATCTGTCTGTATATGTCTGTTTGTTTAGATTTGACACTGAAAAGAACTGTGATTTTTGACAAAAAATTGCAGGCCAAATGTAAAGCCAAACTAGAACTAGACCTAGAGCTAGAACACCAGGGTGCACCTGAACCTTTCACCTCACACAGTTCAAACTGTAGGCACTGCTGACATTTTGTTCCTATTCAGTTTATATTGTCAATCTGACTAACTTCTCCTATCTTACACCCCTTATAAAAATAAACTACAGAAAAACATGTCATGCAGCGGGACTTGAATCTCTTGAGGTCCCTTAATCTGAACATCCCAGAATGATCTTGACCCCTTTTGCTTCAAGTAGCAGACAGCCTGCTGGAGTGAAAGTCTTACCCATGGCTCCTCCCATGTGACAACCCCACAGCGACAGCCCCAAGCTGGCAGCGTTCCAGCAAGTCCCGATGACAGCGTAGATCAGGATGCCCCCCATGTTGCTGAAGAAGAGCTTGTTTGGCATAGAGTAGCCCGCGTCCAGGATGATTTGAGGCAACAGGTAAAAGAAGAACACTGTTGGGGTCAGTGTGAAGGTCTGTACCTTGTCCGCACCCCAAATCATCCCACCCAGGATGAAGCCAAAGCAGATGAGCAGGGCGCTCTCTGGGATGATGCTGGTCACATGATGGTTGGCCTCGATGACTGAGAAGAGAAATCTGTCATGTGGGGTACCTCACAACAACTAACAATACTAGGGGTGAATTTTCTTAAGATATGACTGACAAAGTTTCAAAGGCATTGCATCATAACAAAACATAAACTACAGCTCTTTGAGAGGTTGCAAAATTCACAAATGATCAACTGTGGCACTCGACTGAGAAAGTGACACTTTATGTTCTGGGCATATGATTAACCAGCATGGTGGCACATATTAAGGTTCATAAATCTCTCTGCTTAACTAAAGATATACTTCTGGTAAAGGTTATTTGATCTAATGACCTGACAAAGTGTCCCTAAAGCTTATTTAATAATCAAACCTACTGAACCATTAGAATAAATCCATTCCTGTTTTCAGCCCCCGCCCCCGGGGCTTTAAACTTTTGCTAAGCTGATATGTTCCATTCCAAACTAGTTGAAGATTAAGTTAAGAAAACTTTGGGTAAAGGTCTGTTATATTTCAATGCTGTGTTTACATTTGTGCATAAGAGTGGAACCCAAAGCAGCAACAAGTAGAAGATCAGTAACCGTAAAGATGCTGCAGCTTTTTTCACTTCTTTCAGCACACAAGGTTTTTGGTATTCTGCCTGAGATGTCTTTGGAAAACAGTACAATTTCAACATTGTTTAAGACAGAAGTCTGATATGGATTATTTTGTACTGAAGCTGCCGATTGACAACAATGTTCAATATCTTTTAAAATCAATCAATCATCACAATCATTGTTTTTTTCAGAGAACAATGTTCTGGTCAGGGGGTGAAAAGCCTCTGAAGCAGCATTTTACATGAACCTCACTGTTTAACTTGCTCCTGAAACCTTTCACCCCTAAGCCTTCATAAGAGCATCAGTATTAGAAGTGCAAACTCATCCAGTGGGCCAGATTGGACCCTTTGGCGGGCCATTTCTGGCTGTATGTTTAGCACCCCTGTTAAACTCTTGACTTGAGTCTGTGGAATTTCTAAAAACAGAAGAAACTCATCTGTTCTCTGGAACAGCATGCTGTGTTGATGACAAAGACTTGTGTTCACTGCTGCTGGAAGTGACACTATTTGTTACAGTATTAGAGACATATTCTGGTGCAATCTGACAAGTTTTTCCCTTCTAGGAAAAGGGTTTTAGGGTTTCTAGGGTTCTAGATGAACATAAGATAAAGCCAGAGTTAGAGCAGTTTTGATTATTTCACATCACACATTTCTTGTGAATCAAAAGCTGACAACAGTTACATTACTTACATTGCCAGCACTGTCAGTGAAATCTGCCATACAAACCTAAACTTCATTTTGACTTTGTACCATTTATGGAACAATAAAGACCTCAATCATGCTCTATCATGTGGACAAATTTCGTTGAAAATAGTGGGTTGTGTGTGCCCTAAAAAGTTATGGAGAAACCAAGGTGAAATATCTTAACTTAACTTAAGGTTATCTGGCTTTTTTGTCGCTTTTATGGGGCTTTCACAACACTGCACAGTAACTCGCCGCCTCCAATCAGCTCAGTGAAGGTAAGGTGGCAGAGGGGAAACAGTTTCGAACACAGTGGAAGGGGTATGAAGCAGTTCCTGCCCACATACATGTGAACAAATTTTCACCATGTTGAACCTCTGGCAATTGCCGCCTGAATGAATACCCCGAGTTACAGCGCTAGCAAATTAGTAGTGTTCACAGAAGCACCTGCCAGTCATCACAGCTGTGGACCACAGTGGGTACAGCCACTTTTAAAAACGCTTTGTTTTAGGAGGGAACACTTGCAGGTGGACGGTGTTCAGGGCAGCGTGAAACCAGCTTTAATGTCTTTTGCATTGGCATGACCTCTTACTATTTTGCAGACAAAGCTTAGGCAGAGTACGTTAACTTCCAAATAATGGTTGATGGTGAAGTTTGAGCTCAAGATTGTTATGCCTACACTTCAGTTAGGTGGACACCAGAACACACAAACACACACACACACACACACACACCTCATAAGATTAATAGTCATAAAAATCATTTAAAAAAAACACCTTTCTGGCACATTCTATCTCCAAAAATGTTTTTGACATACCCAATTTACCACAACCAGCCACCAATATCCATAACACAATGAGATAAGGAGTTTCCACATGGTGCCACTTAAAGGTCACGACGGGTATTCCTGTGATGACGCTGGAGCCATGGCCATGTTCGGTCTGATTTAAGTTCGATTTGGACTCAGATGGTGGCTTCAGATGGAACTCTTGATGCGCCACGTCCCGGTTCCCCCTCTCATCCCCTGAGACAAGGCAGATTAGCAACACTGACCCCAACAGCCAGAGGTGTACATATCCGCAGCGTTGCATTTGAGTAAGTAAATTTAAAAAATATGATGAAAAGAGAGCCAAAAAAGTCCTTTATCTCAGATGTCAAGGTGGTGAACTGTTTGTACTGTTTCCAGCCTGAACAATGTGTCACACTGCTTATCCTCCTTTTAATGGGTGGATTTGTGCTTCCTCTGTCTTACTCACTCTTGTTTACTATCACTATCTTCTCACTGCTCTTTTCTCCTAGTGTTCCATCTTTTCTCCTAGTCTGAAACTTTGTGTGCTCCCACAGCCTGTGGTTGGCAGTGAATTCAGACATGTGTAGAACCCTGGACTCAGCCTTTTATATCTACAGTATCTCCTCTATGACCAAGGTTTTGTGTGAGTGTGGCATGTGTGTGTGTGTGTGTGTGTGTGTGTGTGTGTGTGTGTGTGTGTTCAGGTTGGCGGATTACATGAGGGGGAGTAACGGATGTCCAAGAAAGGTCTTCAGTTATTCAGTTACGTTTGAAACATTCACTAATCATTGCTTTGTTTGCGCTTTCTGGTCTCTTGATGCATCAATTCTAGTTTGTCATGACACATTTTCTGAGTGTATGTGTGTGTGTGTGTGTGTGTGTGTTAGGGAGGGTCGGAGTAAGTGATGGCGCAGAGGTCATTTGATGTTGAACGAATACCTGTGCGAGTTTAGGAACATTTCCACTGGCTTCATCCCACAGCTTTGTGCTTACTAATGATTGACGCTGACGTTGCTCAATCCTGGTTAAAGACTCCCTGTCCCTTGACGTGAGAGAGATGAGAAAGCTGTCCTCACGCAAGCCCGAAAATACCTCCACTGATACAATGGAGTTATAATTATTGATTGTCCTGACATTTTAGATAGTATTAGTGTGACTACATTTCAGACCTCTCTCCAGTCCCTCTCATCAGATAAAAGTATTTCACAGTTTTTCAGTCCAAAAGCTTCATTGTGCTTCATAAATATTTCTTTTCATTGTAATGCAGATAAGCACTGTAGTGCAGTGTAACACTGAATCTTCATCCTAATGCAGTAAAAATTTACTAATGCACCAAATGTGTGTTAATCCGCAGCTGAAAATAGTTCCCCCCAAAATGCACTATTCACTCATGTTTGATTAACGTTTCCTGAAAACTACAGTGCCCCAGTGTTTAAGGAAATCACTGAGCCTTTCTAAAAAATTAAAGTGTATATTAAACATTTATGTCTTCAGTAAGAACCACTGGATTTGGGGACAGACTAAAACATTTCTCTTCTAATGAGATTTGTTGACTTTTTTACGGTTATCCTTTAAATGACTATTACACTAACATCTCTCCAAAGCAAATGTAGATTAGTCTGCTTACAGTATTCACAAGCACATACTGTATTTTTTCCCATAAGTGCTGATTCACTCAACTTGTTGCTTTGTGACTGGATGTTTTTTTAGGCCAGGTGTCCCATCCTGTTTGAGCAGGACAAGGGACAATAGCCTCATTGGTAAGATGGACTGGTTTGATGATTTGATACGTACTGTAAGCTCTCACACAGGCAAAGCTATGAACCTGTATGTCTTTACTAAGAGCTTTAGAGAAGTCACTAAAATATCTGAAGTTGCTCATATGGAAATACATTGTAATGTTTGAGTTGATATAATTTAGCATGATTTCTAATGTTGATCCTGTTTGACAGCTGTTACATTGGTCTATTGAATAATTAAAGCAGCTGTATCTGTGATAGACGTCCTCTTGGTTTTTGACAGTTGTAGAATAAGTATTCAGATCATTTACTTACATAAAAGTATTGATACAACACTGCAAAAACTCTCTACTACCAGTCAAAGTCATGCATTCAAAACCATACTTA
The DNA here is from genome assembly GCF_041903045.1 of Epinephelus lanceolatus. Classification (NCBI taxonomy): domain Eukaryota; kingdom Metazoa; phylum Chordata; class Actinopteri; order Perciformes; family Serranidae; genus Epinephelus; species Epinephelus lanceolatus. The sequence goes on along the minus strand of NC_135749.1, from coordinate 28,291,743 downwards.
AGTAAAAGTATGCTAAGTATTATCAGTAAAATGTACTTAAAGTATCAAATTAAAAGTACTCAATGTGCAGTTCCCTGTCTGTGTTTTACTGTAATATCTGATGTTTTTGGATTAATATTGTTGCTGCATTAATGTGTATGTTGCATTTTAGTGACGCAGATGTTTAATTTTGCTCTAACTTTAACCCCTTTATTTTGGAAGAGATTGAAATATAACTTGACCATAGAAAAGACAATGTCTGAAAATAACAATCAAACAAAGGTTCGACCCAGGGTCGGGGGTTCGAACCCAGGGTGGGGAAGATCTTCTGTGCGGAGTTTGCATGTTCTCCCCGTGTCAGTATGAGTTTTCTCCAGGTACTCCCGCTTCCTCCCACAGTCCAAAGACATGCAGGTTAGGTTTATCGGTGACTCTAAATTGCCTGTAGGTGCGAATCTGAGTGTGAATGATTGTCTGTGTCCTGTGATAGTCTGGCGACCTGTCCAAGGTGTACCCTGACTCTCGCCTAATGTCAATTGAGACAGGCTTCGCCCATGGCTACAGGCAACGACAACACAACCAGTGGACGAGGAGTACTTTTGTCTGGCGATGAAACAACTGCACTCCTCCAGATATGGAAAGAGGAAAACATCAAAGAAGGAGAACTGAGTCCTCTCTCAAACGAACTGACAATATGAACACAAAAAGAACTGAGTCCCATTTCTGTCAGTGTACATTTTGGTCCACTTAAAGAAGACTGAGTTTGGTTCACTTAAAAAGGACCAAGTGTAAAAACACCCATATTCTATAAGATCATCATATGTTTGTAGTGTCACTGTCCTGTGAGAACCCTGTATCTCTAAAAAATTGTCATGGCGTCAGAAAAACAGCCCTGTCTTAGCTTTGTGACGATGCATTTTGCAGCTGATCCAAGAGGGTTTTTAAAGCTTAAAAAGGAGGAGAATTTTCTCAACACAAAAAGAAACATTATTCAATTTATCCAAAATAGTCAAAATGAACTCTGGAATGGACGCTGGAAGTTTTCACTGGACAGGAAAGGTATAAAAATCTGTAATCTTAAAAGTGAGTAAAGCTGTCAAAATGTAGTGGAGCAAAAAGTACAATGAGTAAGATGAAGTGAAGCAGAAGTATAAAGTTGAATTAATGGAAATACTTTTTTAATTTTTACTTATGTACAGTACTGGAGTAAATGTTACATTCTGGATGTGCTCTCGATGCTGTAAATCATCTTTATAAGAACATTTAGCTGCACAGTCGAGCATGAACTCCCTCGTTCAGCCTTATTAACTAAAGACCTAATAAGTCTTGCTGAACAGTGGCTGGACTTTAACTTGAACCTTTCAATCATATTAAGAGGCCACAGCTCTGTGCACACTTTAGCAGCTGCAACAAAGAGAGGTCAACTTCATGGTGACAAAGAGAGGTCACATAGAGGTCATTTTGTAGACTGGGAGGCACTGTAGCTACAGTTGAGGATAGTTGTGTTATTGTTTGTCAGGCTGCTGTGAAAAATACTGTTCTCCTCAATGAAATGTGACTTTTGTGACGTCAGTCAGCAAACGCATCAGTGTGACAAATAAAATTCCATTTTGGACCTGATGATATTTAGCCTTACTATGCATTATTTTTTTGCCTTTTTTTTACTGTTTACAATCATCACTCAGATGCAATATTAGTATATACTAAGTTTAGTATAAGCTTAGTATAGCTTAGGAAAATCTGTACTTCCTACGTGTAATCATTATCTTATTATACTGCTCTGTTTTTTAATGATGCTCCCTTAAATTACAACATCACCAACCTTATAGGGGAGGTGACCTGTTGGGAGTGGAAAAAGTCAGAGATGACACTGACAGTGACTTCAGTAAATGTGAAAATGTCCCTGACCTTTTAAAGGAAAACATTAACCTATACTTCTTAAAAGTGGACTAACTCCATTTTGATGATACAAAATGTCTCCAAATGAGGTGAGACCAGAGAAGTTATGGTCCTGCACAGACTGGCAAGTGACAAAGAAGCTTTCCAGCTCATGTCTGATACAAAAACCTGCATTTATTGTCCATTGTGTCTCCATTAGCCCAGAGAAGAGGGGCTTGACGGCACTGAGGAGGATGAAAGAAAGCAAGCATTGTAAATCTGTGAAGAGGAAATAAAATCTGAAGAAAATTGGTGCCATTGCCTGCACTTCAGCTTAAAGTCAACATTTAAACTGTGCACGTTTGACATTATGTAAGAATGCTTTATGAAACCGATTTGTTTCAGTTTCTAGGAAGACAAGTTTGTCAAACCAATGTTTATTTAGTTTTGTGCTTTTCATTAGTTTTTATATTTATTTTGTTTATAATTTCTGTAGTTCAGTTTAGGTTCAGTTAGTTTCCAGAGTGGGTTCAGTTGAGTTATTATTATTTAAAAATGTTAAGTTTTATTAGTGTTAGTTTTAGTTTTGTCTTATTATAATATGATAGTATTAGTCACGGACAAGATTTAAGTAGTTTGGGGCGTCGGTGGCTTAGTGGTAGAGCAGGCGCCCCATATACAAGGCTGTTGCCGCAGCGGCCCAGGTTCGAATCCAGCCTGTGGCCCTTTGCTGCATGTCATCCCCCCTCTCTCCCCCTTTCACACTTAGCTGTCCTGTCCATTAAAGGCAAAATAGCCAAAAAATATCTTTAAAAAAATAAAGATTTAAGCAGTTTAGAATAGTTTAACACTATGTGAAGGTAGCTGACACGGGCCTGATTCCACCTTAACCCTATCACTTAGCCCTTACTCCTTCATTTTGCGTGTTCACGTCAAGGGGTAGGGTGTCCCAAATGTTGATGGGATAAAGAGATAGGGTGATGTGTTAGGGCTCATTTATGCTCAACATAAGATACAAGATACAACCGTAGGAGCTGGCAACAATATTTTTAAAAAAAGGCGGAACGGAGAGAATTGGTAATTGGTAACTCTGTTGTTTTAAACTCTTGACTCTACCCTCTAGTGCCATCTATTGGCTGCAGCTATTCAATTCAATTCAATTCAATTCAATTTTATTTATAAAGCCCAATATCACAAATCACAATTTGCCTCACAGGGCTTTACAGCATACGACATCCCTCTGTCCTTAAGACCCTCACAGCGGATAAGGAAAAACTCCCCAAAAAAAACCCCTTTAACGGGGAAAAAAAAAACGGTAGAAACCTCAGGAAGAGCAACTGAGGAGGGATCCCTCTTCCAGGACGGACAGACGTGCAATAGATGTCGTACAGAACAGATCAGCATAATAAATTAACAGTAATCCATATGACACAATGAGACAGAGAGAGAGAGAGAGAGAGAGAGAGAGAGAGAGAGATGCAGGTAATGACAGTAGCTTACAACAACATTAATGAAAGTAATAATATTATAGTTATAGTTCTGGCTACTGTGGTACAATATGTTGAAAGTATGTATTAGTATCAGACAGTATACTTGTGTGACAATAGTCATATGTGTATAATAACAGTAGAAGTATGACTAATGACTAATGATGGCAGCAGCAGCAGGAGGCATCTGGCAGGACCACGGCAGCAGCACAACCACACACGTCACACTGTCCAGGCACCGCTGCGGTATGAGTTATTCTGAGAGACAGTGGAGCACAAAGGCTCCGGAGAAGAAGCCGAGTTAGTGACATCCAGAATGGCCGAGTTAGCAAGATGCAGTAATAGGATGAGAGTGAGAGAGAGAGAGAGAGAGAGAGAGAGAGAGAGGGAGAGAGAGGGAGCCCGGTGTATTATAGGGGGTCCTCCGGCAGACTAGGCCTAAGTCAGCCTAACTAGGGGCTGGTACAGGGCAAGCCTGAGCCAGCCCTAACTATAAGCTTTATCAAAGAGGAAAGTCTTAAGTCTAGTCTTAAATGTGGAGACGGTGTCTGCCTCCCGGACCGTAACAGGAAGATGATTCCACAGGAGAGGAGCCTGATAGCTGAAGGCTCTGGCTCCTGATCTGCTTTTGGAGACTTTAGGGACCACGAGTAACCCTGCGTTCTCAGAGCGCAGTGTTCTGGTGGGATAATATGGCACTATGAGCTCTCTAAGATATGACGGAGCTTGACCATTTAGAGCTTTATAAGTTAACAGTAGGATTTTAAATTCAATTCTGGATTTTACAGGGAGCCAGTGCAGAGAAGCTAAAACAGGAGAAATATGATCTCGTTTCTTAGTTCCTGTTAGTGCACGTGCTGCTGCATTCTGAATTAGCTGGAGAGTTTTTAAGGACTTACTAGAGCTACCTGATAATAGAGAGTTACAGTAATCCAGCCTTGAGGTAACAAAAGCGTGGACCAATTTTTCTGCATCTTTTCGGGTCAGGATAGGCCTAATTTTCGCAATATTACGCAGATGAAAAAATGCAGTCCGTGAGGTTTGCTTTAAATGAGAATTAAAAGACAAATCTTGATCAAATATTACTCCGAGGTTTCTATGCAAACAGAAAGGAAGCATGGACGTATGAGGGCATTGACATTTACAAAGTTTGAAACTGGCATATCCACATATATTCATACATAAAGGGAATATAAATGAGCCATTTGTGCTACATTGTCCATTGTCTCAAACGGTTTTTCAGAGGCGCACTCCAAAACCGTGTTATGTAATTTATCAGCAAGATGGCTGCACAAGCAACAAGAGAAACCTACAAAGAATTTTCTTTGTGAATAAAGACGTAAAAGTTACAATAACCTTCGTATTATCTTGGTTTAATGTTGTGCAATGTGTTATGGCCCTTTTCTTTAAAACAAGCGTAACAAGAGAAATTGCAAATATGCCAATGTCCAAATAGTTAAATAGCTAACATCATTGTTATGCTGATTTGTGCATGTCAGTCCAGCATATTGAAATATTTCCATGTTTTCTTTGACGATTTGTTTGATGGCTTGAAAGCTGTGAGCAAATTGCAAGCATACCGACAACTAAAAAAGGATGCCTATAGCCCACACAAAAGAGATCACCACAGCAGGAGATGGCATTGCATGTGTTTACGTAAACCCCGCATACCGATGACGTATCAGGGTCTTGAAGGGTCGTCCCATTTCATAAGGGAAGTTTTCAACCATTACCTTTTCTAATTCTGTTCCAAGGGGCAACATGGCACTCGAAAACAAGTGGTAGGTGTAAACATACGAAATGGGGTTGGGCCTCAGAGTCATTTAGACATCTCAGTCTCAATGAGCATACGCATCAATACCTCCTCATGCATGTTTATTTATTTTTTTAAGATTATTTTTTGACTTTTTGCCTTTATTAGATAGGAAAGTCTAAGCATGAAAGGGGGAGAGAGAGGGGATGACATGCAGCAAAGGACCACAAACTGGAATTGATCCAGTGGCCACTGTGGCAAGGACGCTGCCTTTTGTATGTGGGCTGCCTGCTCTACCTACTGAGCCACTAGGCACCCTGTGTTGACAAATTTGACCAAACTAAAGTGTAAGACTTAAGACATTTCCTGTATATTTTCAATTTATTTTACTTAGCTTTGTAACCACAAAATATAGTTTCAGTTTTTTCTAAAGTCCAGTTTTAATTTTTATTTTAGTTAACTAAAATGTTTTTTCACACCTAGTTTTAGTGAACTATAATGACCTTGGTGTCAATCAGTTCTTCAAATTCACAGCGCTCTTAGCAACAGGTGTGTATGTCAAGTTTCTCAGTGTGGTTAAGTACATTCTCATGGTTTCCTCCTGCAAAACAATCAAACATTTATGAGACCTATTATTTGTGTATCCATAAACGTTTAATCCCTTTATAAAAATTGCAGATAAAGTGGTAACATATTAGAGATGTCCTCTAATCCCTGTGTAAATGTTTGACTTCTACAAAGCCTTTGCTCTTTCTAATGTTTTTCTTTAAACAATTTCAAGTGTGAACTCAAAATCTCCTCCTCCAGCTGTGGGGAAATGCTGTATTACATAATCTTTCTATTTGAAAAGTGTTTATAAAAAAACCATACATGCAAATCAGTTTTAAGATTTAAATCGTTTTGAACTATGTTGAGTTAAATTTTAAGTATTAAATCTCTGTAACCTGCAAAATTTGGAAGCAAAAGACAAATGTCAGTAGCTTCAGAAACATGTGCTAAAGCCACACGTAACATATTTCTTTGTTATCACTAATAATCTCTTGTGCAAGTTACTGTCAGTACAAACACGGCTGTAACATTTTCAGTTAAAGGCCGCACAGATTAACACTGAAACTGCCAAACCTGACATGTCTATTGTAACTACTGACAGACTCACAAAAAGAACTGTTAGTTGTGTCTGATTTCATTGTTTGGTTATCAACATCAGTCACTTCCTGCATCATATACAGGCAACCATAGTCCCATATTTATGCCAGTGGAGGTGTACACAAACACACACACACACAAACACACACATGCATGCTCATTCATTTACATTGTCCACAGTGCTGGAATCCATTTGCGTCTGTTGTGTATACATGACATGTTAATGACCATGTTCTAGGACAAGACAAGTACGTCTACTCCATCTGGTGAGATTTTTAACAGAGGTCAAACTCTCTTTAAGCCCCCCATTTATGTTCAATTCATAATTTCGAAGTGGATTTTCTCCAAGTCCAACACAGGCATTTTAATTTGAAACATCTAAAAAACATGTAACGTGATTATCGGGTGACAGTTTTTAATCAATACTGTCTGGCAGTACCATTATTTGATACATAATTTAGACCCTAAACCTTGGCCTGAGGTTGGGCGATGTGAAGATATACACAATTAAACTATAGAGGTATTTCTACCAATACAGGCTGAAGCAGCTACCCCTTAAAGGAAAACTTCACCCCCCAAATGACCATTTGTTTATTAATTTCTCTGCTAGTTTACCACTGCTTTGGGCCAACTAATAGCAGCGGTGTGAGACACATCACAAAACTAGGGTGACAGACGCTCGCGACGGCCCAACATTGATTGATGGCCGATTATCTGCTTGGTGTGACAGGGCCCTTAGACTGTATTAGTTTTACACATTGTAAAGGTGCCTAATAAACTGCTGAGTGTATGATCAGCTTTCATAATATGATGCATTTTAGAGATGAAATTATAGCTGTTAAAATTAGTTATACCTAGGGCAGGCCAATATACCAGTATTATATCGTGATGTGAGACTAGGTATCACCTTAGATTTTGTGTTTTTTCCTGGTTTTAAAGGTCTAGTGTGTAGTGTTTAGAAGGATGTATTGCCAGAAATGGTATATAATAGGTATGTTTTCTTTAGTTAATAATCACCTGAAAATAAGAATTGTTGTGTTTGCGTTACCTTAGAATGAGAAGTTTATATCTAATCTATCTATCTAATGGAGATTGCCATTTTGTACTGCTATGTTTCTACAGCAGCCCAGAATGGATGGACCAAACACTGGTGCCAGATATGGCAACAAGTTTTTACGTTTTTGCAATGGCCATTGTAGCAAGCAGCCCCTCCGCAACCAACAGTGTCAGAAAAACACTGATATTCTAATGTTCCATTGCTTTATTCAGTGTTTTTACCCATTTAAATCACCTGGTCTGTTTGTTTACGAGAGGAGGAGACCTCTGCGGATAATTCAGGCTCCCGGTAAAAAACCTCCAAACATCTGGATGTTAAGTTATCAGAGAGAAAGGTGAGCAAAAATTAGCAGGTGCTGGGCTACCGGTCTGTCTGCAATGAGTCAAACAGCATCAGAGAAACACTGATTTGTAATATGAAACTGCTTTATTCTGTGTTTTTACCGGTTTAAATCACATAGTCCGTTTTTTTTGGAGAGGAAGAGACCTCTGCAGATAATTTGGCTCCCAGTAAAAACATCCTGAACATTAAAGAGTAAAGGATTCCTGACCGGGAGCTCATACTTGGCTCATGGGAGAGGTTTTAGCAGGTAGCAATCTGCAATCCTCACCACTAGATGGCACTGAATCCGGCACACTGTACCTTTAAAGTCCACAAAACAGTGAAGTGGTAAAGTTTTCTAAACTAACCAGACATTTCTAGATTTTCTTTTGTCTTTACCCAATTAGTCCTCAAATCCACATTACTGTTGATTATTTAACAAAAATCTTATTGTGTAAGTACTTTGTGAAAGCACCAATAGTCAACCCTACAATATAGTCGCAATATTGATATTCATGTATTTGATAAAAACGATTGTGATATCTGATTTTCTCCATATTGCCCAGCCGTAACTCTACCTCATCTTGCTAAAACATTAAATAAATCAGTAGTGATAAAAAGCTCGAAAAGGAGTTTTACTTTTGATACTTAAGCAGATTTTGCTGATAATTATTTTGTACCTTTGCTTAAGAGAAGCTACAAATGCAGGAATTTTACATGTAATGGAATACACTTTGAATTTTACACTCTTCTCACTGACGAAACACCCTGATCACAATCTAACGTTACCTTTAATTAAGCCACCAGGGCAAGCTGATCAAGAAGATGCTATGATAAAATCATAGTTACTATTCAAATGACTGTTTCAGGTGTACTTCAGATTAGGCCTCTATGGAGGAGACTTGGTAGGACTCACTGATTTTGCAGACCCAGGAGACAAGGATCCACAGGGCCACCAGGTATGGGGTGGTGACGTGGTGCCACTTCCAGCTCACAATGGGTAGAGTGGTGATGGGTGCTCCACTGTGACCATGGTCGCCACTTCCAGAATCATAGCCTGAGTCTGTCTCACCGGTGTCAGAGCTGTTCCCATGGTCGCTGCCTGTGTCTGTAGTGCCAGTCTCTGTGTCGTGTCCTGTGTCTGTAGTGCCTGTCTCTGTGCCATGTCCTGAGTCTGTAGTGCCTGTCTCTGTGCCATGTCCTGTGTCATCACTGGCCAGGCTCGGGCTTCTTGACACAGTCACCAATATGCAGAGAAAAAGTGCAAATCGCCATGTAACTGCCATGTTGGGGAAAACTGCTCCACAAACTCTTACCGCAAAAGTTATTAAGACTGTTGACTCAAGTGCTCAAAGTCTTTCATTCCTCTCCCGTGTCTCCTCCTTCCCTCTCAGGTCACTTTGTTCTTACTTATGTCCATATCTTTATGTGGCCTGAGCATTGTGGCCCCTCTGTGCTCTCCTCTCTGCTGAGGATACAGGTTTTTACAGCAGGTGAAGCTCAGCCCATGCTGATGCTCGTTTGTCTCCTCCCACTCTGTACCCAGACCAGCTAGTTTGGCCACTTTGCTCAAAGGAAGATTTGATGTTCTCGGCCCTTCTTTATTGGCTGTGAATGCTTTAGTTTCACAGTTGTTAAACTTCTTGTACCTAATTTATTGCAAAATATCCTGATCTTAGGAGTAATTCCTTGTTTGAATACTTTTGTCTACTACTTTACTTTGTTTTACAAATAAACAACATAAGAGTTTAAGGGGGCGGAACGTTTCTCCATTTAACAAAAATGGTTATTTTCTACATCCCACATTTTATTTTCGTAGTTTTGGACATGATTTCTATTTTACTTGCCAGATTTAGGAACATCCCACTGATTTTACTACTACTGTACTAATCAGCCTGCAGAAACAGTGGTATTGTGTCCATTGGAAAAACAATTATTGAAATGAAACAATAAATCAATTTAATGATTGACATAAAATCATCTCAGCTTCTCCGTTGTTAAGATCTGCTGCTTTCCTTGATTTCAGTGATAGTAAACTATATTTCTTTGGGCTTTAAAGTGTTAATATGGCAGAACAAGCAATTAAAAACCACACCTTGGGCTTCAAGAATTTGGGATGGGCATTTTTTCTGTATTTTTTGACACTTAATACACCAAACAATCAGGTTAATCAGTTAACTTAGAAAATACATGTCAGACTAAAGGAACCACCAGTAAACAAAGAATCCAAAAATGGAGAAAATACTTGATGAACTTAAGTCATGAGGGGTGGTGTTTAACAACAGCAAAATTACATCCTGTCACCAGAAGCATGCAAGAAAAACAGTTTCCTTAATGAATTCAATGTAACACAGAGTGAATATCTGATGCAAAAATGGTCATTTGGGGGGTGAAAGATTTGTTTAATCATTAATGAAAATAATGGCTAGCTGCAGCTCTCTAGTCAATCATGGCTCATGCCTGACTTACAAACTGAGAGTCTGACAGAGATGGACACATATTTATCTTTCCCTGGATGTGAATGTCACTGTGCATGTGTTTCGCAGAGTTTCTTATATGAAGTATGTATGAAGTATCAAATGATATGAGGACAGGAGGCCAGTTTGACCCGTTTGTCTCCCTTATTGGAAACAAGCACCTGCCCCCCGACATCCACTCTTCTTGCCATACTGCATAACAGTGACTGTGTTGAGCCTTCATTGCCACCATACTTGAGTGTTTATGTGACAGAGACTTGTAAATGGACCTTAGTTTGGACATGTCATTTCTTTTCCACAAGCCATTAATCAAGGTTTACCTCCCTGCTGGGTACAATCCCTTTAATTAAAATTTAAACAGCCATATCAGCTCCTAATCTCGCTGGAGGGAAACTCAGTATACTCATCATTTTCACTCTGGATACGTCAGAGCATGCATTTGGAAGTTGAGGAAATGAGCAAGCAGGGCCTTTCCAGAAGGGTAGTATTTTACAGAAATTCCAAAGAACAAATGTGCACAAAAGAAAGTGTTAAAATAAATAAAACTTGTTTCCTGGTTCTCACTTCATTGACAAAGACAGCTCAGGGTGTTTAATAAGGAAATTGGAGCTTTTATACATCAGCCTTACAGTAAATAAGACTGAAATTAAACTCTTAATTTGGCTCTCTTGGGTTTCTGAATCTATGACATGTCAAACCTATATATCTGGGTCTGAAATGTGCTTAAAAAAAAGCAAAATTGTTCAGAATTGCCCTATCTTGCATCATTATGAAATTCTGAGAAATATGAGGAAAGAAATCAGGGAAATTTGAGGATTTCTTTTCCTGGATTTGCACCAAAACCTTCCTCCTTTTTCCATTTTCTTGAAATCAGTAAACAGGTATTTGAAATATATCAATAACCACAAAACAAACATTCTATGAACTCTAAGGAAAATCCAAAACAGGCGAACATTCTCTGCATATGACGTCCTACATTGGTGCATTGTCCAGATGGAGGGCAGGCAACTGCAGGCAAAGACTGTACCAAAACTGCACAAATGCCTATGATTAAGCTGTTCCAATCAATCAAATTGGGAAAAGGGTCAATCTAAGTGCCAAAAATAGTAGGATGTAAAGGAGAGAGGTTTAAAAAAAAAGTCACTAAGAGACAGCAGATGTGGATGACAAACCTCCATCTTCAGTCTGGAAGGCCAGAGTCAACTAATTTCAAGCGTAAATGTTGGAGTGTTGTGTTAAACATGCCTCAAGTTGGATGCAATTACAATGTGCTGAGACAATTTCTCTGTGTTTTAAGCCACAACCCAGATTCTTTAAACCATTTCAGATGTTTTGATATAGTTTTGCCGTTTGGTAAACATGGACCCCTATGACTTCATCTAAAATGTTCGCTGTTTTTGGATTCTTGGTTCATGGTGTAATTGATACACAAATGGTCATTTTGCAGGTGAAGTATTCATTTAAGTAGAAAATAAACTCATCTTGACACATCAAGCCAAACTGAAACCTGCAGAGTCACAATCATGCTGGTGTTCTCTTCTTGGACACCAGCATGGACGCCAGGCGAACTGTTTGCACGGCAGCTCTGTTGACAGTTTATGAGTAAACGGGTTGCATTGATTGCCACCCTGGCTTAAGATAGGTCTGACAGCTGTATCTAAGGTCAGTGGTAATCAGAGGGTCACTGTGAGGGCAGCGGTCAACAAAGAAGTGCCTGTGGTTGGGACTTGACCTTTTTAGGTTCACACATCGCAGATTAGACTCACACAAGGACGTCATGTGGGTTGTGGTATAAATATAACAATGACCTCTATGTGATATCATCCTAATTAAATTTACTCACAGCACAAATGCAATTAATCAGCATCAACTTGTTTTAGTGTAGTGCAGTTTTCATAAGTCAACGATACCATCACGCAAAGACAAAAAGATAATTAAGTAATATGACAATCAAATGTTTGTTTACATCATTCATCAAACATCAAGACTGAGGGGGCTTTCACATCAGGGACCCAGGCCCGGATCCCTATACACTTGGCCACAAAGTCCAGTTCGTTCTGATTAGTGTGAACACTGTGTACAGCACCCGGGCATGGTTCGTTACACAGCATGCGCGCATATGCATTTTTGTATACATATACACAAAGAGTATAAAAGCGGATCGAGAAAGAGACTTGCCTCTCTCTCTCTTGCACTCAAACTCAGACCAAACTGTAAAACTAGGCAGTGTTGATCAAATATAAACTAAGATTCAGTTATTGTGTTGTCTGTTTCTCACCTAAAGTGTCTCCAGAAACATATTCTAGTGCACTGTTTGGCTGTAATACGAGAATTTGTGAACAGGAAGTGGGAACCACACTGTTTTCTGTATTCTAAAAATGGAGGCTGAAAACACGGAAATCAAACAGTAGAACTGCGCAGCGCTGATCAAATATGAACCAAGATTCTGTTTGTACGTTGCCTATTTCTAAAGTGTTTTCAGAAACATAGTTTAGCTTTCTGTTCAACTGTAATTTGAGGTCTTTTGTTATCAGCAGACTGCCATATTGTTTCCTGTGGAAAATGACCAAGCTCATATACACTGAACAAAATTATAAATGCAACACTTTTGTTATGCTCCCATTTTTCATGAGCTGAACTCAAAGATGTAAAACATTTTCTATATACACAAAAGACCATTTCCTCACAATATTGTTCACAAATCTGTCTAAATCTGTGTTAGTGAGCACTTTTCCTTTGCCGAGATAATCCATCACACCTCACAGGTGTGGCATATCAAGATGCTGATTAGACAGCATGAATATTGCACAGGTGTGCCTTAGGCTGGACACAATAAAAGGCCACTCTGAAATGTGCAGTTTTGCTTTATTGGGGGGGTCTGGGGGGGTCAGAAAACCAGTCAGTATCTGGTGTGACTACCATTTGCCTCACGCAGTGCAACACATCTCCTTCGCATAGAGTTGATTAGGTTGTTGATTGTGGCCTGTGGAATATTGGTCCACTCCTCTTCAATGGCTGTGCGAAGTTGCTGGATGGATATTGGCAGGAACTGGAACATGCTGTCGTATACGCTGATCCAGAGCATCCCAAACATGCTCAATGGGTGACATGTCCGGTGAGTATGCTGGCCATGCAAGAACTGGGATGTTTTCAGCTTCCAGGAATTGTGTACAGATCCTTGCAACATGGGGCCGTGCATTATCATGCTGCAACATGAGGTGATGGTCGTGGATGAATGGCACAACAGTGGGCCTCAGGATCTCGTCACGGTATCTCTGTGCATTCAAAATGCCATCAATAAAATGCACCTGTGTTCGTTGTCCATAACATACGCCTGCCCATACCATAACCCCACCGCCACCATGGGCCACTGGATCCACAACATTGACATCAGCAAACCGCTCACAAACACGACGCCACACACACTGTCTGCCATCTGCCCTGAACAGTGAAAACCGGGATTCATCCGTGAAGAAAACACCTCTCCAACGTGCCAGATGCCATAGAATGTGAGCATTCGCCCACTCAAGTCGGTTACAATGACGAACTGCAGTCAGGTCAAGACCCCGATGAGGACGACGAGCATGCAGATGAGCTTCCCTGAGACGGTTTCTGACAGTTTGTGCAGAAATTCTTTGGTTATGCAAACCGATTGTTGCAGCAGCTGTTACACGTGGTCTGCGGTTGTGAGGCCAGTTGGATGTACTGCCAAATTGTCTGAAACACCTTTGGAGATGGCTTATGGTAGAGAAATGAACATTCAATTCACGGGCAACAGCTCTGGTGGACATTCCTGCAGTCAGCATGCCAATTGCACGCTCCCTCAAAACTTGCGACATCTGTGGCATTGTGCTGTGTGATAAAACTGAACATTTTAGAGTGGCCTTTTATTGTGGCCAGCCTAAGGCACACCTATAGCATGTTTGGGATGCTTTGGATGGTGGTGGTCACACCAGATACTGACTGGTTTTCTGACCCCCCCAGACCCCTCCAATAAAGCAAAACTGCACATTTCAGAGTGTTTTTTATTGTGGCCAGCCTAAGGCACACCTGTGCAATATTCATGCTGTCTAATCAGCATCTTGATATGCCACACCTGTGAGGTGGGATGGATTATCTCGGCAAAGGAGAAGTGCTCACTAACACAGATTTAGACAGATCTGTGAACAATATTTGTGAGGAAATGGTCTTTTGTGTGTATAGAAAATGTTTTAGATCTTTGAGTTCAGCTCATGAAAAATGGGAGCAAAAACAAAAGTGTTGCGTTTATATTTTTGTTCAGTGTACATTACCCACCAGTGGGAGCGTTTACTGGTCCAGTGTCGCAGTGCATTCTGGTAGTTAAAGGTTCTCTGTACGGCTTTAGAAAAAGTAAACATCCCTTTTTCTTTGTTTTCTTTGGTCATGCAGCAGTAGTATCAAAGTAGTATCAAAAGTATTTGCATCATTCTTCTGCATACAGTCCAGTTTTATAAAAAGACCATCTTTCCAGCAGTGAAATATCTCATAACTGTTCACTACATTAGAACTTATTCCGCAAAGGCGTTTCCATGCCCCAGTAGGCATATCAACTCTTTTTGACAAACGTAAAAACCATAGACTGCATATAAAGATGGACAACGTGTCTCCATTTACCCCTAAAATATCCTGCATGTGGCCACTGCCATCTTGCACTGGTGAAATTATATGGAGCCAGAGTCTACACAGAAGCGATCTCTGTGATGTGGAGTTCCTACCTATACACCCGTCCGACCAATTGCGAGCAGTGCCAATGATTGCGAGCACATCAACTGGTGCACGCAGTTGTCAGTTGTGACATCAAACTCCCTTTTTTATAGCATCACATAACTAATTAAAACCAAACTTATCAGAAAAATGAATACTTGAATAAATAGCAGCCATCCATCTATCCATCTATTTTTATCACCCTGGAGCACCCCAGATGTGTCTCTCCTCAGCAACGCTTTCTAGCTCCTCCTGGGGGACCCCAAGGCGTTCCTGGGCCAGATGAGATATGTAATTCTTCCAGGGTGTCCTGGGTCTACCCTGGGGCCTCCTACCAGTGGGACGTGCCCAGAACACCTCTAGTGGGAGGTGCTCAGAAGGCATCCCGATCAGATGCCCAAACCACCTCAACTGACCCCTTTCAACACAAAGAAGCAGCGGGTCTACTCTGAGCTCCCTTCGGATGTCCCTATCTCTAAGTCTGAGCCCAGCCACCCAATAGAGGAAACTCATTTCGGCCGCTTGTATCTGCAATCTCATTCTCTTGGTCACTACCCAGAGCTCATGACCATAGCTGAGGGTTGCCTTCCAACTCAGCTCCCTCTTCACCATGATGGTCCGGCACAGCACCGCAGAAGCCACAGCAAGCTGCTGATGCATCTCACACTCCATTCTACTCTCACTCATGATCAAGCCCCGGAGATACTTGAATTCCCTCACTTGAGGCAGTAACTCTCTCCCAACCCGGAGAGGGCAATCCACCGTTTTTCGGCAGAGAACCATGGCCTCAGATTTGGAGGTGGAGACTCTCATCCCGACCACTTCACACTGGATGCAAACTGCCCCAGTGCATGCTGGAGGTCACAGTGTGATGAAGCTAACAGAACCACATCATCTGCCAAAAGCGGAGATGCAATTCTGAGGTCCCCAAACCGGACCCCTTCTTCCCCACGGCTGTACCTTGAGATCCTGTCCATGAATATCATGAACAGAATCAGTGACAAGGGGCAACCCTGGCGGAGGCCAACACCCACCGAGAACGTGTTTGACTTTACATAAGTCATACAAGTCACAAATAGTAGCCAGATTTGGGAAATATTTATTGGAGGTGTTAAGTTTGGCACATGTCCCTTCCACTAACATGGAGGGGGCAGGGCTCATGACCTATACTACAGCCAGCCACCAGAGGGTTGATCAAGATGTATTTTGACACGTACTTTTGGGGAGCTGTCATGTTGTCCATCTTTATATACAGTCTATGGCAAAAGTCCAACTCCAACCAAACCAACAAGAGCTGAAACAATTAGTAAATTATTTGATATGAGAATGTGCAAACAAATCACAACTATTTTGATAATCAGTTGATTGTCTGAGTCATTTCTCAAGCAAAAATGTGACATATTCCCAGGTTCCAGCTTCACAAATGTAAAATGATGCTTTAACTAACCATAATTTAATTTGAACCTGTTGAAGATGTAACTGTGGGCTCTAAAATAGCATTGACATCTCTCACTATCTTCTGACATTATATAGGTATAATAGTTACAGTTGTGCCTTTCAACAATAATCGTGTTAAAAGGCCATACCTGCAGCTCAGTGGTTACATGTACACACGGACAAGTGTGAACATAGTGGAAACACACAGTGCCACACAGAACTTAGACACCATACGGCATGTCCTTTCAGACCATGAAAACTTATCATCATGAGTACTACTGACTTGCATGTTATAAGAAGCTTTACAATAGAGAATGCTGAGTCACAGAGAGGAAGAAACATCAGCGAAAGTCACATGGAAAACTATTTTTCCTCGTTCATGTAATCATTTACAAGTTTTCAGTGTTAATATTTGGATTAGTGGATGTCAGACAATGCCTTATTGATTGATTTGATAGGCTTGCGTCTGTCAAGAAATGCCCAGTGACTCTGCTTTTTTCCTTTAATCATACAATATCATGCCCAAGACTCCAGTCCATGTAAGTACATTAATGCTTATTTTTTGGGATTTTTCTGCCACACCTTTAAGACTGCAAGGTAGTTTCTATCATGGCATAATCAAACAAGACGGTCTTTCTAAAATAAAGGGATTAGTCTTAATATCTTGCCAATTGTTCTTGATATTATCCAGAGAGATGGCACAGTTGTCTAAAACTTGGCACAACAAACACAACTGTATTTTTCCCACTACTGAATGTAGCTGTTTAGGAAAAGTCTCCGCATGTTCACCTGCCTCACAGTCTGTTTATGGTGTCATATTGCATAAGAGATTATGTTAAAAAAAGTGCAGTAAAACCTGCATGGACATCAGTCAGATGAAGGACGTGTCTGAGTTTACAGTTCAAATGAGTAACACAGAAATGTTGATCCAACATTAGATCCCTAAGGTGACTTTGATATGTGCACCATTCTAATAATACTGAATATACAGTACAGGCCAAAAGTTTGGACACACCTTCTCATTCAATGCGTTTTCTTTATTTTCATGACTATTTACATTGTAGATTCTCACTGAAGGCATCAAAACTATGAATGAACACATGTGGAGTTATGTACTTAACAAAAAAAGGTGAAATAACTGAAAACATGTTTTATATTCTAGTTTCTTCAAAATAGCCACCCTTTGCTCTGATTACTGCTTTGCACACTCTTGGCATTCTCTCCATGAGCTTCAAGAGGTAGTCACCTGAAATGGTTTCCACTTCACAGGTGTGCCTTATCAGGGTTAATTAGTGGAATTTCTTGCTTTATCAATGGGGTTGGGACCATCAGTTGTGTTGTGCAGAAGTCAGGTTAATACACAGCCGACAGCCCTATTGGACAACTGTTAAAATTCATATTATGGCAAGAACCAATCAGCTAACTAAAGAAAAACGAGTGGCCATCATTACTTTAAGAAATGAAGGTCAGTCAGTCCGGAAAATTGCAAAAACTTTAAATGTGTCCCCAAGTGGAGTCGCAAAAACCATCAAGCGCTACAACCAAACTGGCACACATGAGGACCGACCCAGGAAAGGAAGACCAAGAGTCACCTCTGCTTCTGAGGATAAGTTCATCCGAGTCACCAGCCTCAGAAATCGCAAGTTAACAGCAGCTCAGATCAGAGACCAGATGAATGCCACACAGAGTTCTAGCAGCAGACCCATCTCTAGAACAACTTTTAAGAGGAGACTGCGCGAATCAGGCCTTCATGGTCAAATAGCTGCTAGGAAACCACTGCTAAGGAGAGGCAACAAGCAGAAGAGATTTGTTTGGGCCAAGAAACACAAGGAATGGACATTAGACCAGTGGAAATCTGTGCTTTGGTCTGATGAGTCCAAATTTGAGATCTTTGGTTCCAACCGCCGTGTCTTTGTGAGACGCAGAAAAGGTGAACAGATGGATTCCACATGCCTGGTTCCCACTGTGAAGCATGGAGGAGGAGGTGTGATGGTGTGGGGGTGTTTTGCTGGTGACACTGTTGGGGATTTATTCAAAATTGAAGGCACACTGAACCAGCATGGCTACCACAGCATCCTGCAGCGACATGCCATCCCATCCGGTTTGCGTTTAGTTGGACGATCATTTATTTTTCAACAGGACAATGACCCCAAACACACCTCCAGGCTGTGTAAGGGCTATTTGACCAAGAAGGAGAGTGATGGAGTGCTGCGGCAGATGACCTGGCCTCCACAGTCACCGGACCTGAACCCAATCCAGATGGTTTGGGGTGAGCTGGACCGCAGAGTGAAGGCAAAGGGGCCAACAAGTGCTAAACACCTCTGGGAACTCCTTCAAGACTGTTGGAAAACCATTTCAGGTGACTACCTCTTGAAGCTCATGGAGAGAATGCCAAGAGTGTGCAAAGCAGTAATCAGAGCAAAGGGTGGCTATTTTGAAGAAACTAGAATATAAAACATGTTTTCAGTTATTTCACCTTTTTTTGTTAAGTACATAACTCCACATGTGTTCATTCATAGTTTTGATGCCTTCAGTGAGAATCTACAATGTAAATAGTCATGAAAATAAAGAAAACGCATTGAATGAGAAGGTGTGTCCAAACTTTTGGCCTGTACTGTATATAACTTCTATAGTTCATTCTAACTAAAAATCAAGTTATTATATACAATATAAATGTCAACAAAACTAGTGTTCTTTGTACTCAGTGTCGTATCAACACTTTAATGCTGCATTATACAACAGTTAGTTCCGGCCCTGCAATCTGATTGGTCAAGAGACAGTAAAACCATGATGATATTGGAGTACAACATCACGGTTATTTCACTGTGTATGTATCACTCCGCCTCACAGCTGATTGCAATCAACAATCAAATCAAAACTGACAGTTAGTGTCAGTTAGGTCAACAGTTGCGTTGTAGGCTAATTAATTCATCCACTGTCAAACAGCCAAAAATATGGATTGATTTCCTAAAATAAGTTTTGAATTGAACTATGAATGGTCATCAGAGGAAGATGAGGGAGAGGAGAAGCTGAATCCATCTGAGCACACATCCAGGTTTTTTCAGTGTTTCATCAGCAGAGCTCAATGACTTGGAGAAAAGCAACATACTGTCAGATCAGAAGGCAGAGTCGGCTGTGCCTGTGAAGCCACAGTCCACCATGCAGTCACCAGAGACTTATTTCACCGGCTGCACAATTAATGGAACTGTGCAGATAAATGTGTATAAAGAGTAAGTGCCTGGCGCACCATATCTGCGTTACATAGCAACGGTGACAGCGGAGTCCTGAGGGAACTATTTTTGTTGGCGGAAGACAAATAAAATGCTTAAATTATCTATTTTGTCCTCATTTTTCAACATTTCTTAATCAGCCTTGCTTATTTAACTGTTGAACTGTTGTATAAAAGCAATGTCACACTCGAGCTGCGGCCTCGTGCCTACGACCGAATCACAGCCGTGACGATATCACAGTACAACATCACTCCCTCTCGTGTCATATTGCTTAATTATACCTTAGGCTGTAAAAAAATAATGGACATAGCTACTTTGACGTCACCCATTGGGTTGTGAGCTCCTGTTTTTGTAGCCTTAAGTTTGGCTTTTTGGCCATCGCTGTCTTGGATTTTTGGAGCCAAAAGTGACCACATTTGGACAAGAGGGTGGAGCTAACCCTAAAGCAAGCTGCTAGCTTGGTTAGGATGGTGCACTTACAGCCTATGGTTAATGTGATAGTGCTAATGCTAATTTTCAATACTATAAACTGGCATAAACACAAAATGTTCTTATCCGTGAAACTGAAATTCTGACTCCTAAAAGGGTCTTTTATAACCAAAGGCCAAACATGACTGTTTTAGACAGCTAAAACATTACAATTAACTTTCATTAACTGAAAACACACTGAAATAATCACAGCTATTGCTATGCCTTTACTCCGTGAATCTAGGAGTATGCCATGGCTAAGTTACCTTACCAACGTTGTCGCTGTAGTAGCAACTTGTGAACAGATGGCACCTACCTGTCACTCAAAGCAGCCACGCCCTTAAATATGCATAACTTTAAGCCATAATATAATCAACAAGTGAGTTATATAAAAATTCATCCCCTGTACAGTTGTCATGAACAGGGGAATTCGCAATTCAGAACAAAATATATTTATTGCACTTTTATATTTAAATACATGACATATGACTTATAATGAGGTTCCTCTCTACCTGAATTCACTTCACAACATTCAATAAAGTTTTTCACAGGCGGCCGCTGCAGAGTGCGTGCATAGCTGCATGACTGTTCTTTGAAAGTGGAGTCAGGCTTTTAGTTTAGGAAGCACTTCATCTGATATGCAGTTGAAGCTGAAGCCTCAAGTAGCCATTAGAGGAAGTGCAGTTATTGGCACTTATACGTTCACTTCATTTTTCAGCCCTGGAAGTTGTCACTTGCGTCATACATGAAAATTGACCAAAATGACCACCACACTCAATAAATCATTTCATACCAGATAGATTCTGCAGATTCAAAGAGACATTTTTATCTTCAGAAGATAAGTCACTCACCTACGGAATTTCAACTGAGCGTCAATTTATTCATGATGTCTTATGAGGAAAACCTGGTTCTGCACTTGTGATGCTGTTCAGTGAGACAAGAGAGCAAACAGAGGAGATTATAAAGTCTTTTCCTCACATTAGGCTGATGGTCAAACTGATACACCCGAAATGAGCCTTTGAACATTATTTTACAGAGTTAACATGTTAAGATGTGTAACAGCTTTTCACTTATTTACATGAATTTATTCTATTTAAAAAATGTAGTTGCCACCTAAACTCAAAACATTCAAAATCTGCAATACAGAACACTTTCTTTACACACCATTTGATAATGCATTATAACTTGTAAGACAAATCCAAATTCTAGGGCAGCAATTAATGATTTTTCTATGACAAAATGAACTCAATTGATGACAATCTGTATAATTACTGCAATTTTTCTATTAATCATTTAATAGATGTCAGAAAGTCACAACAACAGAGCTCAAGGTGACAGTCTTTTACCCAAAGATATTCTACTTTTGCCGTATTTAACTGAATTAACCCTCCCGGACTCATGTGTGAGTGTGTTCCTCAGCTTAATTCAAGAAGACCAACAGGTCTGTGTTATTAGGTGAAAAAAACAGTCTAAGTGGTTGTAGGAGCAGTCCAGGCACCTTGCAGAACAAGAGTGCTGTGTGATCTGATGGCCACTAGAGACTCCCATAATGTCATCACATCTTGCCGGGTGTGCATGCACAGTATTTCTTCTACTCATTACTGTTTGTTGTAGTCTGTGTCTGTACAACAGTGACAAGGAGTATGTGTACAATTACAACACAGAATATGAAAGGTCCAGGCAGAATTTCTACAGAAGTCTGTAAGCTGACAGGACACTGGTATACAGGCCTTTTTACACACAAGACATTACTTGTAAACCCACATTATAACCTACAACCCATCCGTAACCCATGACAATCTCCAAAAGCTGCTGCAAACTTTTCCCCAAACAGAAAATATGGGTGTTGTCCGCAAATGAAACAAAACTCAATATTCTTGATATCTTAAATATGTTATTAATATACAAAATAATCATTTAGGGCCTAATATTGACCCCTGTGGGACTCCACAAGTAACATACAGACACTGATTTGTAAATACCACCTAGATACCTGAAATTCTTACAACTGAACATATCTTTCTGATTTAACTAATATTTCTTCCGTAATATCACTACATGTGCGTGATTAGTTGACTAGTAGGTTTAAACATTCGTACCAAAATTACAAGTCGGTTTAACTTTAATTCTTAAAATTATCATCAGTGAATCACCAGTGAAAATGCCATTGCAATTATCAGGCAGGTTTGGTTAAGATTCATTTTCCAAAAGAATATTGTTTTCAAGAAATGTCATTTGTTCGCTTTTTATTTAGTGAGTTGGTGTCATGTTTTGTAGGATAATGTGCGAAGTTCATAATGCACAGTGCAAACTGCACACATTTCAGCAGCATTTAAAATACAATTTGTTTATTGAAAAATGTGATGATTTCAAATGACTCTTAAATGCAATATTTTTCAGACAATGTCTAACCTTATAGATTAAAAAGTGCTAGATTTTAACTGTTTATTGAGTGCTTTCTTACTTTGAGATGTGTCGACTAGTCTAGGTTTGAACTCCTGTTTAAATATCAGGGAAATTAGTAGTTACAGTTGGAACATCCCTAATCCACACAAGTAACAATTATATTTTTCTTTTTTTTCATAGGGTACAGATTTCTATGGTAACGCATTCCATCACATCATCAATAGTAGCTGACATGCTATCCAATACTCTGTATCTACATACAGAGCCACATCCCTCCCTTTCAGTCTTCCCTTTTCATGTAAATCAATTCATATCCATTTAATTCGAAATCAAAACACCACTCAAAAGTTGAGCGAGGTTTCAGATATCGCTTCAACACATGGTTTCCTGAACTGACTTAAATATTCCTTGTTGTTTTGATGTTGATGTAAATGATTGACATTCCATGATCTGACTTAAACTTCATGTTAAACTGTCGATCTTTATAAAAACAGCAACTGTTGTCTAGGTCGTTGAAAAAAAGTTAGTCTCAGGGTCAACATTTTGTTCAAAGTCATGCATATTATGTTCAGTATATCTGAAATTTTCTGTGTAATCAAGTTTTCAGTCCCTGTTTTTCATTTCCGTAGGGTTAATCCTTGTTTGTTGTTGTTCAGTATGTCCAGTTGGAGATAAATATCTGCCAGATCTCATGAGTTGTATTAAATGTTAAGTAATGTTATTTGTCCTTTGCAAGCTGACCTTAGTTTAAGTTCAAGTATTAGTTTCTTTACCATAGTGCGCAGCTGTCCCAAGAGTTGTCTTTGTGTCATCAGTGATCACTGCTACTTGTCTAGTAGCTCTAGCTTCCTCTAATGATCCTTTCAGCTTTCTAAACACTGTAGATAGATAGATAGATAGATAGATAGATAGACAGACAACATGATACAACATTACAATGTGCAATATACAGTATACAGTGATACCCAACTTACGGCCCATGGGTCACACTAGGAATTTTACTTTGTACTTTTAATATAAATACTGTCAGAGTGCATAAATAGTACCAAAAATAGACCTTGTTTATCAAATACAAAAACAAAATTGTAAAGTCAAACTATCTTTGTAGCTGTTCAAATTTACTAGGCTATTATATAAAATGGATCTGCAAATACACAAATTCCAAAAATAAGAAATATCTGTGACTGCATTGAATTAATTTACAAATATATGACAAGCAATTGTATGTATATCTTCCTAACATTTACAAGTTTAAAACCGATATTTGCTAATCCATCTTTTGTGTGTGAATCTCAATTTTATGCTTGCAGATTTGCATTTTATGCACACTGAGTCTTTTTTTCTTTAATATTTTTAAATTTGTTTGTGTATTTTCAGATCGTTTTTATATTTGCAAAATATTCATGTGTTTACAAATGATTTTTGTACTTGTGGAAGTTGCTTTATCTATACAGATTACACATTTACACACAGATTCTACAAATCTCCCTATCACTTGGTTTTCTTTGTTTTGGCCACATTTATTTAATTTCAGGACAATACTTGAGCAAATGTAGGCCTACTTAGTTGTATTCCACCAGCTGTATACAGCCTTGGATAATTTATAGTTAAAACAACATAGGCCACTTTGTTTACCCAAAAAACTCTTTGTAAATTTGTAAAGTGACTAAAGATGTCTTTATTGAAATAAAAATTACAGTATTTTTTTTTGTGAACTTCCTAACTTACCTGTACAATACTTTGGTGTAATACTTGAGCAAATGTGGGTCTACTTATTTACAGGACATCAACTGTATATACTGTTGCGTAGTTAATTTATAATTTAACCTTACATATACTCTTCATTTGTTTTGTGTGCAAAAATATCTGAATTTGTAAAGTAACTTAAACTGTCAGATTAATGTTGTGAAGTAAAAACAAAAAAGTGGTGGAGATGAGGTATAATGAAAAGAAAATACTCAAGTAAAGTCTGATTACTTCAAATTGTACTTGAGTCGAGTAAATATACTTAGCTTCCACCATTGTTCCTTCCTTGTCACTGTGCTAGCTTACCTGTTGATTCATCATGCTAACAGCCTAGCCGGTGCACGCGCAGCGCCTCGCGCCTTACCCACATGACGTTACCCAGCATTCTGCGGGCGGTCTGACACAAACATCAAGGAAGAGGATGCGGCTCGGTGAGTGGAGTCATGAAACACATACATGTACACATATTTGTCTTGTTTGTACATTTAAAGCGTTTTATGGCGGCACTGGATGTCAGCGACTAATATTAAACAATGTCGTTGTGTTTTTAACGTTGTTACGTCGCTGTTAAAACGGGAAGCAACAGGGTGGTCGACAGTTTAAAGTCCTCCAACTTGTGGTGTTGTGGGTGAAGTTGTCACCGGTAGCTAACCGGTGCTCGGTAACTGTTACAGTGGGAATGGTTGTGTGAAGGAATGGAGACAAGCTAGCGAAACAAGGCTGAAAACGCTCTTAATCCTTGGAGAGAGAGGCGTTTTAACAACATGAGAAGCGGATATCTGTGGTGCAAACTGATATCAGTGTTGGACAGTGACAGAGGAGAGCCCGTTGACAGGTCTACGTCAGTTGTCAGCTGTCGGTGGTTCAAAGGAGCTGCTTGAGGACAACACAGCCTTTTTATTTGGGGTAAATGGTGAGATTCAGCAGCGGAACACAATGATTATTAAGTCCTGAGTTATGCAAAACAGAAACTGAAAGCTCATGGACTGAATAAGTAAAAAGGACACCGGGCTAAACCGTTAATTTAATTAGCAATGTAGTTGTAGTTTAAAGAGATCGTTTGGATTTTTTGTGTGCTTGTATGTGGTACTTAGCCATAGTCAGTGTATTACATAGCCTACAGAAGATGTCAGTCGGCACGCCCCCAGTCTGGAAAAGCAGGCTGGAGTCAGACATGAAAGCTAAGCAATGTACTGCTGTGGATGGGGTCAGCAACAACACATATTCCAGCCACCTAAAAAAATCAATTTCAGTTAAAATGTATGCTATATTAAGAGTATTTACCACTTTACCTTTCCGTCAGACAGCCTGTTCCCCATGAATGCTCTTGTTAAAACCACCATTGGAAAAAAAACAGCAATTTTAGCTGCTGGTCTACTACTGCTTCAGTCAGTTAGTTAGTTAGCGTAATTGTGTGACTTTAGTGAATCCGAACTAACCCTTTGAAACACCAAAGTCATACAACAAAACAAACTAACTAAGTGATTGAGATAGTAGTAGACCAGCAGCTCTTGTGTTCAGTGATGTTAAATCACTGTTTTTCTCAATGGAGTCTGGCTTTGAAGAGAGCCTAAGGGCCTAATTTTCCAGTTGGAAATCACTGTCTGACATTAAGGTAAAGCAGTAAAAATCTCACAATATAGTGTACGCTTCAACTGATACAGATTTTTTTTTTAGGTGGAACGTTTTTTAGATGGCTGTACATTGCCTAGCTTTCATGTCCTACTCCATCCTGCTTCTCCAAACTCGGGGCGTGCCGACTGACTTCTACTGAATGTAATACACTATCTATGGACAAGTACCAATCCAAACTATCCCTTTAAATGTTGTAAATTGAAACTTGATAGTGGACTTCTGTGACACCTAGACTGATAATTGTTGACTCACTTTTATTGTGATTGGGCAGTACATGTATTGAAACAACAAACTGCAGTCAGCAGTAATGTAATCAATATAAAAAAAATGTTAATAAATGTAAATAAAGAGTAAGGGATACATAGATATGCTACAGTATACACAGTATTTGTATTCATCACATGGGAGATACAATTATCAGATAAAACAACTGAGCATTTAAAGACATTTATATGATATCTTGTTGGTGTCTGGTCCTGGCTACAGCCCAGCTTGTGTTAAAATGCATACTAGTGGATACTTGTGGCATGAAAATGTGGGCTTTATATCGATATTATATTGATACTGTGATATGAGTCTAGATATCTGCAGGTCATAAAGGAAGAGGAGGAGGAGGAGGAGGAGGAAAAACCTCATTGCCCAGATATTTTGTGAAAACACTAATAGACAACCCTTCAGTATGGTTGAGGTGTTTTTTCAAAAATATTATGATATGATTTTCTCCATATTTCCCAGCCCTGATCAGTATCTGATGTTTAATGCAGATGGCTCAAAGAACATGTAGTGACATGGCTGACGTATTGTTGTTGTCATAAGCCTAAAAACGCTGCTGACTGAGACACTGACTGTTAAGCAGGAATAAAAAAATACAATCAAGCATGTACAAAAATGGAATAAAGCATCCAGTGTTCATGAATAATGTCCTGATTTCAGTTTTTGCTCCAGGCTATGTACGCTGACGTCTGCTGTTGACAGAGTTGACATCTTCCACATTTTATAGCATTTAAAGCCACACTGCATAACATGTTTAGAGTTCACACGAACATAAATATAATGGCTTCAATGTAACTTGGTAACATGTATGACTAATGTTATTCCAAGGATGTAGTAAAATTCAATATAAAAGATGCCATTTAAGCCCTAATGATGGGGAAATAAAACACTGATCCCAGCCTGTCGTTGCCTCTGTATTTTACATGCAGTCTCTCTGCCAGGTTTGATCAAGTTCAAGTAGATGAGTTAGAGCTCATCCCTGTTAGCTTGCTGATTTGCATGGTGGTATGTGCAGTACATGCAAATTAAAAAAGTGCACATGATGTGTTTATTCATGTTCAGTCTTTGTCAGTTACTGAGAACAGGGAGCAGACTCTTGATGTACAAGTTTTCAATATTTTTTGAGTAAGACATCCAGTCATTACATCTTTTTTGTGTGTTTTTATCGACATAAAGGAGGAATCACATGTACAGAAGCCTAGAGTTTATGCCCCTTCTGGATCTCTTGGTTTTTGTTGTGATTAAAATCGTCTCCGGTGCTTGATGCTATCACCCTCAGCTACTCTTAGCTGACCTTATTTTAAAGAAGTGTCCTCAAGCTTTAGTGGAACTTCAACCCTTGACCACGCAGATAACAACACTACAATCATCAAAAGCAATAAGTGTTGCGATGAGATCATTAAGATCTGTGTGTTGACTCTTTGGGTGACGCTCTTTAAGCTTTACGGTGCACATCACATGTTTGCTGTGTTGTTAGCTACGGAGGCAGATATAAAGGGGGTTGAAGAATGATTCTCTTGTATCTCTCTCTCTCTCTCTCCCAGCCTCAGATATGGATTACAAGGTTGTGTTCGCAACCTTGGAGACAGTATGTGAAGAAAACATTGCCATTATGTGTGGGCCTTCTGATTCGGCGTACGGTGCTGTTGCCAAGCGCCTGGTCACATGTTTGAGACAGATTCAGGAGCACAGCCGAGCCTTGGAGCCTGTGATTGCCAGCTTCACCACTGTCTTCCATCATTATGACTTTGACGCCCAAACGCCTGGGAATGGCTACCGCACCCTGGTCAAGGTATGACTCGTCCCATTGAGTGGAAGAGTTTCCACTCACTACTGATATTTAAGCTGTGATTGTTTTGTTTTATACATTGAGTTACACAAAAAAACAAGTGTATTTTAGCTTGTAGTTTGTTGACAGCAGTGTTTTAAAAATTTTTGGGGGGGCTTTTGTTGCCTTATTGCCAGGGAGTGACAGCAAAGGGCCACAGGTCAGTATTGAACCCAGGCTACTGCAAGGGACTCAGTCTACATGGGGCGAATACTTGCTGAGCTAGAGGCTGCCCGAGTTTTAAAGGTGTTACATCTAACATTTAAATCATTATAACATTTTCAGATTATTTTTGTTATCAATTGTTTTCTTTGTTAATCTACCATTCATTTGGTTTATGTCAGAATATATTGAATGATGTAATGTTAAAACCAAAGCTGACACACCAAATTATTTTGATCAACAGTTCGAAGCTCAAAACAGTTCAGCTTATTATAGTAGAAGAATAAAAAAGTCAGCAAATATTCACACAGGGGAAATGGCAACTACCAAATGTTAGATATGTTTGCTTAAAAAAAATTACTTAAACACTTAACTGCGTCTTCATGCGTTTTGTGGTGGGTGATTTAATGCTGTATTTTCATTTCTTCAGAATCTCAATAGTTAAACTTGAATATTTCTCTTTTTTTCCTATTATGCCAAACTTTTAAATGAAAAACAAGTATTGATACAGATCATGTAAGGCATTTTATAGTTTGACAGTTTTGTGAAGACATGCTCCAGTGTAGAATAAAATATAGAGCTGCAAAAATTTGTAGATCATTTGACAGTAACATGTTCTGGTTTCCTGCTTTGTCAATGTGAGAATTTAAGGCTTTTCTCTGTCATACATTGTGATAAACTGAGTAGCTTTGGATTTTTGGACTGTCAGTATGGTAAAACACTAATTGACGGTATCACCTTTGGCTGTTGGAATTTACACAGGGCATTTTTCACTGTTTTGTGACTTTGTATCGACAAATGTTTACTGATTAACTGAGAAAATTATCAGCAGATTAGTCAATAATGACAATAACTATTACCTGCAGCCGTGGTAAAATTGATACAGACATGTTGCATGTTGAAGGAAACAACTCATTTAAAGGTGATCTTTTACTGAACCTTTCCTATGTAGACAATCAAATGGTCAGATATCAAAACACCAAATTCAGTTATTTTAAAGATAAAATCTAATTTTTGATTTTTTTTCAGCACCTTCAAGTCCTGTAGTCAGCACATAATGTCAAATGAAGTGTGACATGAATGCAACCATCTCACTGACTTTGTTGGCAGGCTCAGACTAGAGGGGATTTGGGCCGATTTATCCAAGATTCAATCCAGTCTGGGACCTTGGTCGGTACCAATGTTTGGCCTAGATTATCTGGTGGTGTGAGAGTTTTTGCAGATTTGGTTTTAAATCTCTCCAACTGCTCACAGGCTTATTAGGACCACCTCAAGAATTTCAAACATGTTTGATATTTAGGATTTTAAAATCTGGATGATTACAGTTATAATTACATCAGTGTGGAGCAGCTGACAGTGTTGCCAAGCAGTGGTAATTATTTTAGCCCGTGAGGCTAACATTTGCTAGCACACTTCTGTTGACAGACGTTGAAAATGACAGTTGAAATCTCACCTCCAGTTCTCGCTGAAAAATACACAACCCATGTGGACCATTTTCTCATCCAGACTGGTTTGTTAACATTGTTAACATTACACCAAGAGAGTGTTGCAGTCAGTCTCCCTCTCGTATGATAATCTTGATAATATCTTGTGTGATGCGCCTTTTTTTTTAAATCATGATGTAGTGTGTGCATGTTTGAGATTAGAGAGCAGAACATCCATGAAGTTCCTCCCTATGTGTGTAATGCAGCCCGTCTTCAAAATTGGTTCGGATTTTAAAACTCCTACAGTCTGAGCCTGGCTTTAGACTGGTGTTATTCTGTGTTTCTCTTTTGGACGAAAATCTCATTAAAAGACCAAAACTAACAATGTGTCAGTTTGTCTCTTCCCTGTCTGTGGCACTCAGCGTGGCTCTTTGTTTTTAATAATTTTTGGACAACAATGGAGCTCTGTGCCAGAGAAAGCTACACAATATCAAGCTTTGACTGCTCAGACTATACTCAGTATTCATTGCTAGTTTTGGTCTTTTTATTGGATTTGTCTTTTAAATGCAGAATCTTTATCTTCCCAGCAGAAGTTACATTAATTTTTTGTTTCTTTCTTTCAGGTTTTGCTGTCTTGCCTTTTGCACATCATTCACAAGGGTCGTTACATTGCCTCTAATTACAACGGTGCCTTCTTCAGGGCGGAGCACAATGCCTCAGAGATGGAGGCGTACTGCAGCGCTCTGTGCCAACTGCGAGCCCTGCTCCACCTCGCCCAGCAGCTGATCAATGACAATGACTACGGCCAGCTGTACTCCCTGCAGGACGGGGACCTGAGCAACAGGTTTGTGCAGGAGTACAGCTCCATGCACAAAGCTTGTTTCTATGGCCGCTGTCTGGGCTTTCAGGTCAGCCAGTAGAATTTACTTATTTCATACAACTTGTCCAATTTTTAGCGCTCTAAACTTGCTTTATCACCAAAATGTGATTCATGTAACTTGGATACAAGCCTGTTGATTATTCTGAACACTTCTTGTCCAGTCACCATATGTAGTCAAACATCATATCCCAAATAACCTGCAATAACCAGTATTCTGATTTTGTCAGATTCTGATTTATATTTGTGCTCCCATTAATAACTGTCAATTGTTTCCTTTCACAGTACTCGCCAACTCTACGTCCGTTTCTTCAGACCGTTGTCATAAGCATGGTTTCATATGGAGAGACATATGGAAAGCACCAGTCTGGTTTTGGTTAGTCTTCTTCTTTTGTCTTTGTCTGGTTTTGTCCATGATGTTATGGTACTGTTGTGGTCTTTCAGATGTGTTCATTTTAAAATCATCCCTCCTCTTCCAGGTTTAGCTGCCCTTTCCCTTCTCACATCAGGGAAATACGTCATCGATCCAGAGCTTCGAGGTGCTGAGTTTGAACGCATCACCCAGAACCTGGACATGCAGTTCTGGAAGTCCTTCTGGAACCTCACAGAGTCCGGCCTTATAACAGTAGGCAGGGTCAATTACTCTTTCACAAGCTCTCAAATTAGCTTAAGTCCTATTTAATCTTTTAACTGCTCAATCCCTTGCATGTCTTTCTCTGCACAGGGCTTCAACAGAATAGCCTCTTGCCCAGTGCAGGTGAACTTCACCCTGACTGTGCCTCCTGTCACGCTGCGCCTCCCACTGGCCTCAGACCCCAATCTGACAGCCACCGTGTCACCTCCAATAGCCCACTGGGGCCCCGGGCCAGTCCACATGCGTCTGATCTCACATGAGCTTCGAGAAGGACAGGTGAGGCTCCGCAGGTGTAATACAGGGATGAGGACCAGACATAGTTCTAGATGGAGCAATGACATTTGACCTTTAATCCATTGTGATGAGGTTCAGACGTTTGTGCATGAACTTCCTGTATCTTTTTGTCCACCCTGTGATGAAATCTGCTTATATGTAATCTGATTTTGACAAAGAGATCTCCCTTTATATCTTGTTATAAAAAGTCTCAAAAATTTCCAAATTTGCAATCAATCAGTCAATCAGTTGCGTGAGAGATTTAACACATATGACTGTACAAATGAATGTACAAGTAGGCCCCAATTGATGTATTAGCATTGTATGCATTAACGACTATATATATACAGTACAGGCCAAAAGTTTGGACACACCTTCTCATTCAATGCGTTTTCTTTATTTTCATGACTATTTACATTGTAGATTCTCACTGAAGGCATCAAAACTATGAATGAACACATGTGGAGTTATGTACTTAACAAAAAAAGGTGAAATAACTGAAAACATGTTTTATATTCTAGTTTCTTCAAAATAGCCACCCTTTGCTCTGATTACTGCTTTGCACACTCTTGGCATTCTCTCCATGAGCTTCAAGAGGTAGTCACCTGAAATGGTTTTCCAACAGTCTTGAAGGAGTTCCCAGAGGTGTTTAGCACTTGTTGGCCCCTTTGCCTTCACTCTGCGGTCCAGCTCACCCCAAACCATCTGGATTGGGTTCAGGTCCGGTGACTGTGGAGGCCAGGTCATCTGCCGCAGCACTCCATCACTCTCCTTCTTGGTCAAATAGCCCTTACACAGCCTGGAGGTGTGTTTGGGGTCATTGTCCTGTTGAAAAATAAATGATCATCCAACTAAACGCAAACCGGATGGGATGGCATGTCGCTGCAGGATGCTGTGGTAGCCATGCTGGTTCAGTGTGCCTTCAATTTTGAATAAATCCCCAACAGTGTCACCAGCAAAACACCCCCACACCATCACACCTCCTCCTCCATACTTCACAGTGGGAACCAGGCATGTGGAATCCATCCGTTCACCTTTTCTGCGTCTCACAAAGACACGGCGGTTGGAACCAAAGATCTCAAATTTGGACTCATCAGACCAAAGCACAGATTTCCACTGGTCTAATGTCCATTCCTTGTGTTTCTTGGCCCAAACAAATCTCTTCTGCTTGTTGCCTCTCCTTAGCAGTGGTTTCCTAGCAGCTATTTGACCATGAAGGCCTGATTCGCGCAGTCTTCTCTTAAAAGTTGTTCTAGAGATGGGTCTGCTGCTAGAACTCTGTGTGGCATTCATCTGGTCTCTGATCTGAGCTGCTGTTAACTTGCAATTTCTGAGGCTGGTGACTCGGATGAACTTATCCTCAGAAGCAGAGGTGACTCTTGGTCTTCCTTTCCTGGGTCGGTCCTCATGTGTGCCAGTTTGGTTGTAGCGCTTGATGGTTTTTGCGACTCCACTTGGGGACACATTTAAAGTTTTTGCAATTTTCCGGACTGACTGACCTTCATTTCTTAAAGTAATGATGGCCACTCGGCTTTCTTTAGTTAGCTGATTGGTTCTTGCCATAATATGAATTTTAACAGTTGTCCAATAGGGCTGTCGGCTGTGTATTAACCTGACTTCTGCACAACACAACTGATGGTCCCAACCCCATTGATAAAGCAAGAAATTCCACTAATTAACCCTGATAAGGCACACCTGTGAAGTGGAAACCATTTCAGGTGACTACCTCTTGAAGCTCATGGAGAGAATGCCAAGAGTGTGCAAAGCAGTAATCAGAGCAAAGGGTGGCTATTTTGAAGAAACTAGAATATAAAACATGTTTTCAGTTATTTCACCTTTTTTTGTTAAGTACATAACTCCACATGTGTTCATTCATAGTTTTGATGCCTTCAGTGAGAATCTACAATGTAAATAGTCATGAAAATAAAGAAAACGCATTGAATGAGAAGGTGTGTCCAAACTTTTGGCCTGTACTGTACTCATATAAAATTAAGCAATCCCTCTCAATAATCAGTTATGAACCACTAGAAGTGTGTGGTGGTGTATTTTTCCGCAGAGACTCTGCCTGTATTTTCTTATTTTCTTCATCATTATTTTCTTGGTCCTTTCTTATTAATTACATTTTGACTTATCGTCCAACTTTTCAGGAGAGTGAGGAGCTGCTAGCTTTATCTCGAACCGATCCTCCCCCGATCTCCGCAGCCCATCTGCCCTGGGTACAGAAGCAGCCTCGCTCCCCCTGGCTGCTCATCCACTTCCATGGAGGTGGCTTTGTGGCCCAGACCTCCAAATCCCATGAGGTATTGCACCCACACTGCTGGTGTTAGCTGTAGCTTAATCTGTTTTAGATGTCTCTTAAAGTTATCATGTAGTTAATACGAGTGCTTTCACTCTTAATTCCTTTATAGTAATAGTATATTTAGCACCAGATCTTTCAATCCCACAAAGTGTTTCATAATGTATATATGAAATGACAATAAGCATTATTTATTTATTTATTAATCCTGCTTTCTATCCACCCTCTTATCGATCAGAATTATCTGCGGAATTGGTCAAAGGAGCTGAACGTACCTGTCCTCTCCGTGGACTACTCTCTGTCGCCTGAAGCACCCTTTCCCAGAGCTCTGGAGGAGTGTTTCTACGCCTACTGCTGGGCTCTGAACAACTGTCACCTGCTGGGTATGTGTACAGCATCACACTCAGACACCACACGACTAACGTGAACCAACAGGGAGAATTCATGACTTTCATTTTAACAGATCAATATGTAAATCTGTCGATATATGTTGAACATAAAGTCATTGTCAGTAACTGTATATTTATCAGAATGGGAATTGATTTTTGGCACCTGCCTTGGATTTGTTAAAGGAAGAGACTTTTTTTCCTAAAATAAAAGATAAGAAACCTAAGATATAAAAGATGCATAAACAACTGCCCTGATATGAGAGGATTTTCTTTAAATATACGCAAATTAATGTGTGTGTAAATATAACTGAAAGTGTGGATTGTAAATGCAAATGTCAGTGCTAATATATTCACACAAGCAGCTCTGCAGATGGCTTTTTGTACAGAGAGCAATAGAGAATTTATACACTGTCCTCGTATTCTCTTTGCAGATGTAGATAACGTGTACAAAATGTGCCAGTTTCATATGTGGCATGACTGGTTTTCCCCCAGGAGGAGAGGCACATTATGTGCTGAAATATGGCATGTGAATTGTTATCTGTGCGTTATCAGAACAGGGAATGCGTCATATGGTAAATGGAGAGATTTGCACTTGTCTAGCGCCTTTTGAGTCTACCACATGCAGTCACATGCAGACAAGGTAGAAAAAGTGATAGGATTAAAGGTTTAATCGTATTAGAGCTGCAACTAATGATTATTTTTATTTTATATGTATCTATTAATTATGTTTTAAGCCATTGTTTTCTTTGTAAAATGTCTCAAATGCCCAAACATCTTCAGATTGCTTGTTTTGTCCAACCAACTGTCCCTAATTTAAGGACATTCATTTTACACTGATTAAACACATGGAAAAGCAGGAAATCCTAAAATTTCAGCACACATTTAAATTCCTTTTGATAAAAACATTTGTCAGACATCTTGCTATAAAATCTCTGTTCTTTATTAAATTAGTTGAAATTGTCATAATTATTTAAAGTTCTGTCTGTGTGTCTCAGGCTCCACAGCAGAGCGGGTATGTCTGGCTGGTGACAGTGCAGGAGGAAATCTCTGCATCACTGTGTCCATGAAGGCTATAACCAGCGGCATTCGAGTCCCCGACGGCATCATGGCTGCCTACCCCGCCACCTTGCTCACCACTGACGCCTCGCCCTCCCGCCTGCTCACACTCATCGACCCGCTGTTGCCTCTAGGTGTTCTCGCAAAGTGCGTCAATGCCTATGCAGGTATGTGAGCGTACAGCATTACTGTAGGCGTGTGCTGTTTCACGCATCATTTAACACAAGAGCACTTTGTGGCGCCACTGGAACGGAAAACAAATCTCAGATGGATTGTGTATAAACCACATGATGTGGGAGGAAAGGAAGATGAAAACGAATAACAACCTGCTGTCATGTAGACTGTGAAACCAATAATCACTCCTGCGCTAAATACGAAGTCTCTGTTATCCCATCATCTGACTTTGCAGTTCCATGTTGGTTTAAAGGTTTGGCGGGTCCGACCATAAACCGCTGTAAACACTGGACAGCTCTGATATGTCTGATATGTCTGTCTCTGAGCTCTTTGACTACATGAACAGAACAACAAAATTTTATTTAGGGAAATATCTCTCTGGAATAGAGAGACACAAACCAGTAGTTTGAGTGGTGAGACATTGTTTAGCATATATATTTTTGACGCCTTGATAGCCTGGAGCCAGTGACTCCTTAACTCCTATCTCAGGTGTTGGAGATCAAATGCACTCAGTGAACCTACTGTCATAGTGTATTAGAGAGTGCTTTGTTTCCTACTGCAAGTTAATAGGATTTTGGTTTAACATTTGCAGAAAAATCAATGTGGATAGATTTCTGTATTTGGTCTAAATGTCCTGCAATAGGGGTGGCCGTTATGGCCAAAATCTTCCATCACTGTATGTGTAATTTTATATTATTGTAACAGCATATATCGTGATACAGTAATCGTGAATTCAGCTAACAAATTGTTTTAAATAACTGCTTCATCACATTTATTTTCTAATTTCATTTGGACCTTTTATACAAACAAGAAAACACTTCGGTAAAAAACAAAAGACTCAATGATAGGGACGCTAAAAGTCTTTCAAAGTGGGAGCTTTAAGGTTCCTGACAACAATTACTTCAACTGTTACAGGTTTCTGTATTTACAACTTGAATCTCTTCCTCTATATCTGCTCAAATCCTGTTACTTGGCGAGGTAGCTTGATTCACGAGATCACATGAGAAACTTAAGATCATGACAAAATGTAGCAAAACGTTTATTTAAACAGGAACAATGATGTGTTGAGCACCCTGTTGTGTTATGCAACCGCACTGCAGGTGGGGTTTTATTCAGTTCACTTCAAAGGGACTTTATTGGCATGGGAAATATGTGTTTACATTGCCAAAGCAAGTGTGAAATAAAAACAAAAACTGTATGTACACAAGATCCACCTGAATTTGAATTATATAGTACATGTCGCTGCTGATTGGCTGACACCTTTCACACAGCCACCAAACCAAAGAAAACATACCTTAAAGCCTGCTGGACATCATTCACACTGTTTCAATGAAACATGGAGCTGTAGCAAAACAGTGCACACCGTTTTCATATTAAATGTGTCCCCGATTTGCTACATAGCCTGCCCTTATTAGCTCCTGGAGTAGAAATGGTATTGAATAATCTTTACCAATGGCCACATTTCTACCGTCTCACAGTATATGCTGTTATATAGCCAATCCCTATTCTGTATTGCCTGATAATGTGACCCTCACATAATGACTAGCTCCATGTAGCTATAAAAGTAACTTGTTATACTGTACACTCTTCAAATGATGAATCCTTTATAAAATAAGACATTATGTTCAGTGACAAAATAGAAGCTCCTTGACCACAGGGCCAGAAGCCTCTGTATGAACACAGCTTGAATGGTGACAGCTCAAGTAATGACAGCATCTCGTTGCCTTGTGAACTGTGTATATACTGTATAGGAGGAGAAAGTAATCATCAGGATTTATTGCCGAGCTCCCTTGAAGGACATTAAAGTAGAAACTGTTTTCAATTTTTCACTCTGCTTTCTTCTTTTCAGTTTATTTCTTTAAACTCTTTCATAGCCACTGATATTTCACCATCTTCACCCATTCAGGCTGTAAATTATCCTTTGCCTCTGTGACTAACGACAAAATTAAACTGATACAGCACATCTAAAACCATCTGTGCTTGAGGCATCTACAGTAAGAACAGAAAAACTTAGAACATACAAAAGCCACAATTACATCCTCAAGAGACACATTTATCTTGCCTTTTTCCTTTCAGGTGTCTTTTTTCTGATGCATTTCATCCCTCACTCAACATCCCATCATCTCTCTCCAGGTATAGACTGTCAGACGGTGCGGCCTGCATTTGGAAGCGGCAGTCTGAGTGCTCTGGGCAGAGACACTGCTGTGCTGCTCAATGATCTCACCCAGGGAGCCTCCAACTGGATCCAGTCCTTTCTGGAGCCCATGCGGGCTCCAGGTGGAGCACGCTCACTGTCATTGATGCAGAGGAAGTCTCAGAGCAACGAAACTCAGAGGACATCCACTCACACCTCCACACCAAACTGTGGAAGTCAGGTGGATTACCCAGACGGATTTGAGCCTCTGCGCTCCGAGTGCCTGGCTGTCATTAGCCCAACTTCATGCCCCATTATAAAGAACCCATTTGTGTCGCCCCTGCTGGCTCCAAACAACCTGCTGAGAGGCCTGCCGCCTGTACACATAGTGGTAAGAGAGGGAAGAGGAACTGAGGGAGGTTGAACGGGCAACAGTTTAGATTTCTTATAAATTTCCAAAGTTCATGATGAAATTATAGGGGCAATAAGTAAGATTATTACCCTGACAATCAGGATCAGATGCCATTTTCTTTTAATTGATTGAGTTTGAATCGCTGAATCAATCTGATATGTGGGCATCAATTCTGAGATCTGGATCCAGGCTTTTA
Source organism: Epinephelus lanceolatus (assembly GCF_041903045.1). Taxonomy (NCBI): domain Eukaryota; kingdom Metazoa; phylum Chordata; class Actinopteri; order Perciformes; family Serranidae; genus Epinephelus; species Epinephelus lanceolatus. Next base: position 28,253,870 of record NC_135749.1, on the reverse strand, counting down.
GATTTGTATAAAATGACAACAGCATATCTGTGCTGGCGTCATAGGCTGATTAACGTAACCAATAATAATGACTTAATTGATATTAGCTTATTGCAGATATATCAGTAGAAGTTTTTTTAAGTCCTTGCTCCTGGTTCGTCCTTGTGTCTCACAGGCCTCTGCTCTGGATGCCTTGCTGGATGACTCTGTGATGTTTGCCAAAAAGCTGCGAGACATGGGCCAGCCTGTGAGCCTGACGGTGGTGGAGGACCTGCCTCATGGCTTCCTCAGCCTATCACAGCTTGCCAAGGAGACAGAGGTCGCTGCATCGATCTGTGTGGAGCAAATGAGGAAGATTTTTCAGCGAGAAAATGGGACGCCTGCTCTTCGCAAACGTCCAAAGCAAAGAAGCGAAGAGACTTGTCAGAGTAGCAATCCATCCAGCTGATTTATCGTGTCATTCATGGGACTTTGTTGCTCATGAAAGAAAACGACATCTGATGTGGGAGATGCAATAAATATAAAATAAATAAAATAGAAAAGGAAACAAGTCAAAGAGAATTATGAGAACGCAACAAAAACTGTAAAACTAGAAGAGGCTTAGGGACGCTGCACATTTTCTGTAGGCGACAATGATCAAGAGAGCCTCTAAAACCTTCAATAACCAGCTTTAACATCATCCTACACTATGACAAAAGAGGATATAACCCAAGTATTTTTCTAACAAGATTTACATGTTTAAGATTCAGATCAAATGCACATTGAGAATATTACAGACTGACAGAAACTTCACCATAACCAGCCCTTGCAGTAATTTCTTAACTAAGAGATATCAGTAATGGGAGCTGTCGTGCCTTGAATTTAAAGTTGCAGTTTTGAAGATCTCTGCTTCGGTCAGTTGTGGAGATAAGTGCTAACTACAGTGTGTTTGTTTGCAGACTAAGGGCCTTTACACACCAGGGGTGTGATGGAAAAAAAAAACTATTCATACCTGCAATGATGCAAATTTGCGACACTTGTTTAATTAAAGCTTTTGATGTGAATATATTCGCTGGTGCGATGGGAATGTGACAACTGCCAGGATCTGTTGACCCAGAGCAGCGTCTGGCGGTCTGTACTGTAAGTTGCTGTATAGTCTATAAGTTACTATATGCTATTTATTGAGTTTCCTTTAAGCGAGTTGCTCTGAGTGAATTTGAGTTCCTCCTGGTAAAGAGTGACACAGTGTATATATCTGGAGCTTTTATTGTGAAAGGTGAGAGCAGAGAAGGTGTATCTGGTATTGAGTGCTGCAGGAAAGAGTCCTAAAACCCGAAAATAAGTGAGCATTTTACCCGACTCATGGTTCCCTCATCTCAAAGTCAGGTGGTTTTTTGAATGGGTTTCTGGTTAGATGCCTGATGTGAATTTTAGGCCTTCAGGTGTGATAAAATTGACCGTGTCTAAATGAGACTACAGAGCGACATCACACTGAATGCCGCTTTACAGTCTCGCCTGAATGCCCCAAAACATATCTTAAAAAAAAAAAAATCATGCAACTGTATTGTAGTTCTGTTTAACCTAACGGTGATTGCATTTTCACTTCAAAAACCATAAAAGTTCATTTGTGAAGATCATCTTGCTGAAAAAAACGTAAAAGTATCATAAAATTTTGTTTGCCACAGAGCTCATTTTCTGCAATAATCCAAAATCCAATGAAAAATCCCAGTGACTTTTTGATGAGGGAAACAGGGCAACACTAACGTCCTCGTCATCTTACAAAAACCCGTCGTCCCTGCAGCACTCTATGGGCTGCCTTTGTCGAGGTTGAAGGGAGCAGTGAAGTTTGCCATCACGGTTCGGACTACAGAGTGTCCTTGTTGTTGTTTGCTAATCCTCATAAGTACAGATGCCTTAAGTCGCTGTTTAGAAGCTCAGAAAAATTGACTTCATTCCTCATAATTGCACAAAAGAAACGTCCCCGGTGTGTAAAGGCCTGAAAGCTTGTAACCAGAAAGGTGAATTCTTTGTATCAGCTTGTTTTACAAGCCCTGCAGCTGGCAAGATGAAAGGGTCACCACAGCACAGTGTGTGTATGTTTTGGTGTGTGCTAGAGATAGTGATTTTTCCTGGGAGTGACACCACAAATACCCAGTTCATATTACTGCAAATGTGAGGCCGCCCATCAGCGTGCCATTGTGTTACCTCATTCAACAATAGATAGAGACCTAACACTGTGGCTGTCAACCTTTTACATGTCAAGGGCCCTTAAATTGACACATCAGGTCATGGACCCTTTTTTGATAAGATTTTGTTTCGTTGGATAAGATTAAGCCCAGAATTCTATAGTTGTCATCTACATTTGAGGAGGTAACTGTGGAGGAGGTGAAACCTACAATCAGAATAGTCATTGTTATGACTCTTACTTTCATTGGGCTCACTTCTGTAGTGAATTAAATAGTGAAAATAAGCTATTTCTGGGGACCCTCTGAAACTCCCTCAAGGACCCCAGGTTGAGAACTGACTTAACAGACATTTATTTAAATACAGATCTTCAAGATTATGACTTTAAAGTGCTGCTGAAGAGTATGAAGAAAAGCTTTCCCTACATTAGTGCACAAACTGATCAGGATTAAAGGTGTACTTGCACATGGAAAAAATTTGAGATGCACTGTATATTATTGTTATTGTTATTATTATTATTGCATTAATTATATGATCTGGTTTATCCAGTATGTGAAGTGTTTACAACCGATCCATAAAGAGGCCTTTACCTTGTGTTTACCAGCAGTATGTGGATGTGAGTTATGAAAGCAACTTGTTATACTGTAAATTAATTCTTAATATTTGTTCATATAAATATTTAACACTGTGTTGTTATATTTAAAGTTTGAATTAAATCAAAGCTGCAAAGATTGCCTGTGCTTATTTGAAGCTTCTGGACATATTATTATTAACCAGGACTGGTCTGAGCAGAGTGTTACCTCGTCTGTTAGCACAACCTGTACCGTGCAGCCATATGATAAACCTCATGACCCTCTTAAGATTATGTGTAACAATCAGAAATGTAATTTTATCAGCCATTTCATATATTGTGGTTGTGTTAGCATGTGTTGTGTAGAAACACACGTTTATTTGGGTTTTCATGGATAGACGACTGCTATTATTACTGTACACAAACTTGTATTGCAGGTTATATAACTGGTAGAATAACATTGCAACACATTCCAAACCCAAACATTATAACACTTAACCCCACTGGCAGAGTAACGTCTGAATAGAAGTTATTTTACACAGCTTGACATTTCCCATCCCTCATGAAGGCTTAAGTGTTTGCACTGTCACAGTTGTCGGAGTTCCCATGTAATGTTTTTGACGTGTTTCTTCTTCAGCATCTTCTGTTGGTCCCTCCTCACTATCAGCTGTCAGTGATGTTAACGTGGGGGGTGGGGGCAAACACACTTTAAATTTGAGGTGCAAAGTGAGATACCTTCCTGTCTGCAGACGAACCAAACCACAGCCATTATGTTGCTCTTTGCTTTTCTCGTGTTGGTGGGCACCAGTGGTAAGTCTGAGTGGAAATAAAGCCTTTGCACTTTTGCCAGATAGATTAAAAGGGACTTTCTCAAGAGTTTGGAATAGAAGTTTTCTTTTGTTTGCTCATTTTTACACATCTTCCAAAGTGTATGGTAATATTTCAGGGTCATGACCTTTGCCAGACCATGAGAATCTTTATATGTGATTCAAATAACAAGCAAAAAAACACTTGACAGGGGTGTTCTGATTATTTCACACACTTGTTCTGTGTCTGTGCCTTCTCCTCTCTTGCTGCCACCTGCACAGCTGCCCTGGGCTTTGACGATAAGATCGTAGGCGGCTACGAGTGCAGGGACCACTCCGTCCCCTGGCAGGTGTCACTCAACAACGGCTGGCACTACTGCGGAGGAACCCTGATCAATGACCGCTGGGTCGTCACTGCTGCACACTGCTATAAGTAAGTTCAGGACTGATTTATTCCTAACGCATCATACTTTCAAATGACTTTTGTTCTAATCATCTCTCTCCATGTTTCCACTCCGCCTCTCAGGGGTGAGGATATTGAGCTGCGTCTGGGTGAGCACCACATCGGCTACAAGGATGGCCCCGAGCAGTTCATCGCTCCTGCCGTCATCATCCCCCACCCAGAGTACGACCGTTACACCATCAACAATGACATCATGCTGATCAAACTTGCTGAGCCAGCGGAGATCAATCAGTACGTCAAACCCATCGCTCTGCCCCGCAGCTGTGCCCCCGCAGGCACCCAGTGTCTGGTCTCTGGATGGGGAGCCACCCAGAGCCCCTGTAAGTCTGGGATCACAGAAGAGTGTATTACCTGAGAAGAGTTTTATCATCATCATTATATTCACAGGTCAGAGATCAGACTGCAGGGGTCAAGATGATGAGCCCAGTTAAAATGTCTCTCTTGATTCTGTTTGTGTGATCCAGTCGGTTGTTTGAAATGCCTGCACTGTCTGGATCTGCCCATCCTGCCTCAGGAGGACTGTGAGCGCTCCTACCCCAACAGGATCACCTCCTCTATGTTCTGCGCTGGCTTCCTGGAGGGAGGAAAGGACTCCTGCCAGGTACATGACAGCAGAAATATATAGACAAGACAAATACATATAAGACAATCGGTCAATTAGATTTTTGTTTTAATTCAGTTACATGTCACAAAATGCATCTTTTTCATTCAATTTCATAGATTTTGTGTGGGGTCATGTTTTCATCTTCTTACATAGGCCTATGTGTCTGTATGTAACCGGTGGACTTCTGCATTGTATTGGACAAATGAGAGACGTGCCGTGACACTGAGATCTCCTTATGGTTCACCTTAGTCCATTCTGACAAACAAAATGGGGAACAGAACCTCCAACCCAGTTATACTCCCCACTCCAGCTCCGCTCCCCAGCCCAGTCACCAGAAAAAAATGTTGGCATTGTACATTTCTGCAAACCATGAATATGTTACATTTGCACATCCAATAGGTATCATATCAACATTTCTAGAATGATGTAGTATTTAAGCTGATTCTGTTACCAGGAGCTGTTGTAGACCAACAAACAACAAAACCAGTTGTGCTGTAGCAAACCAACGCTGTTTTTCCAGCTGTTTTTAGCCCCCGCACTTTTTTTAATCTACCCTCTGGACAGTGCCATGAAAAGTGGTTGTCTTTTTTTACAGAGACATCGCTGTGTTTAATGCCGGGTAGGTACCCCCAAATCCAGGGTTTTTAAGCCAAAATTAAAAGCACAAAACCATATGCAAGTTTTTGTGCCGAAACGTAACCCCATGGTCACCACAGTGCTGTTGAAATGTCATAAAAGTAAAGTTTCAGTGGATTTACTACATAATAATGCACAAATGTAATCTATCTATGGTTTGCAGAAACGTACAGTGCCAACATTTGTTTGGTGATTGGGTTTCCCTCCCACAGAGGGATTGTACAGAAGGGCAGCCACAGCAAATTGTTAGCAATGGAATAACATATTAATATACAGTAAAATACAGGACAAACAAAACTGAAAACAGAACCTTTATATAACCTTTGTCCTGCCTGCTCCAGCTCTTACACACATAAAATACACAAAACAGAAGTGAGCTTTAAGCTAGCAGCACTCACCGTCAAAACAGCTATGTTTAAGTGTCAGTGTGTTGAAATCACTGTGTCTAAAGGCTGTGACAGACATTAAGTACAAGAAATAATGAGTCGGATAAGGATCATTAATGGGCCAGAGCACCAGAGGAAATAGCACCCACCTCCCTCAGACAGCATGGGAAAGAAGAAGGGGTGGAAGAGATTTATAGTAGAGACCACAGAAGAAGAAATGAAGGAGGAGGTGCTCTGAATTTCAACACATATACATTCTTGAGCTTGGAGGTCCGCACAGTCAAAAATGAACTGTAACCAGATAGATTTTGTGATTATAACAAGACATAACATCACTCTCAATATTTATCTTTTTGCTTCCTTTTTTGTTACATCTTTTTACCATAACTATTACTCTCATTACATTTTTGTAATAGTGTTGTGATTGTTTAACACAGTGCTTTTTCTTTTCATTCTCTCCATCAGGGGGATTCTGGCGGCCCTCTGGTGTGTAATGGAGAGCTCCAGGGTGTAGTGTCCTGGGGATGGGGCTGTGCTGAAGAGAATCGTCCTGGTGTCTATGCCAAGGTGGGTGCACTCAAGTTGTCTGTGTAAAAAGTAACTACTTTAGCTTTTAACAAATTTAAAACGATCCAACCTGCACAGACATTTTGTTAGTTCAGAAGTAGAACTAAGTACAACACTTCTGAAGGTGACATTATTTACTGCCATCTCTTGAGGATTTTGTGAGTATGTGTCATGCTTTGTGAAATGAATCATGTATTGAATTGTTGTTCAGATGGTTATATGCCATTATTTAAACTGAACTTTAAACTCCTGTACTGCAGTGAGAGCCTTAACTGATAACTAACCTTTGCAAAGCTCAGCTCTGTTGTGTCATAATGAGTCATACCTGAAGGTAATTTTGACTCAAAATTTAATATCTGAGGAAAGTATCTTCAAATCTTTGATCTTAATTATACCTGATTTATATATAAATATTTATCCGAGAGCAACATCCTAAAGTAGCCAATGTGTCCTCTCTGACTTTCAACACTCTTCTTGCATGTGTCACAATCATTTCTAAACCACACCAGGTGAATCTCCTCTCATTTGCGATATTAAATTATTCTCCACAGGTCTGCCAGTTCACTGACTGGATCCACTCCACTATGGCCTCTCACTGAAGTCCATCTGTAGAGGAGAGATCAAATCTGTCTGCCGCTGCTGTTCATTTCATGTTAACTCACTGACTCTTTATTACATGAGGACAATATTTATACAGCTTTATTAACCAGTTCACAACTTCTTTGACTGTCAGTGGATTGTGTTTTAACAATGACAGTAAAATATTATCATGAGTACCAACTATAATCTGTCTTTGGATTTTTTTTATATCAGTCTTTTACTATAACAGTGTGTGTAGTGGGAGTTCCTGAAGAGGAAAGCATTGAACTACCCTGGTTAAAGTTTTAAAAGTTATAATAAAAATGATAACATAAAGCTCATTACTTTGAGGTCACACCAGTTTACAACAAAACTAACCTCTTTTCTGTCTCCTTTAAGCAGCCTTACCAGGTTTTGCATGTTTAGCCAATTTACAACAAATCATATATACTTTACATCAAAGCTAACATTATTTTATATTATAGAAATCGCATTTGTTCCCTACTGTTCCAGACACCTATTGTTCTAATTCTTTCTACACTCTTGAAACTGGCCTTATATTAGTTATGTAATTCATTCACTTTAACAGCATCACCTCACAACAACAAAGTGAATGCAGACTTAATGCTTACCATGATGGATTACGCAATGATAAAAAGTGTTAAGAAACAGATGGATGAACAGAAACGAATGGAACAATTGCGTGGATTCATAAAACAGATTACATCCATAAATCTAAAGCCGTTTCGCATGAATTTGACAAACAGGTAGCAAATAAATAAATCATACGTGGTTTCTGGATATAAGGATCCAGGTCCTCTAAATACGCTTGTATAATTTTTTAAAGATCACAATGATTTAAGGATTTATTTTTTACATATTCACAAGGTTTAGATTCCGGTCCCTAAAATGACATCTTTACACTTTGGTACATTTAATATCCTAAAGTGTTATTTTGTAAGCCACTGTCCTACTGTCCTACTTTATAAATAAACTATCACTGCAGTGCTTTTACCTGAGTAGTATTTATGAGCACAGTTTCAACCACTTTTGGAAACAATTGTCATGAAAATATAAAATTCTCTTTAAATGTACTAAAATAATCCACGCAGTATCCATGTGTGACAGCAGGTGGCAGTAGCGTCGTGGAGTGTCACATGTAATAAACAGGAGGGAGACGCCGAGGAAGAGAAGACGAAGAAGGCGGCGACCATGTTGATTTAAAGGAAGAAGAAACACAATAGAGGCGATTTATTTCAAGAAAAAATCTGTTACTAAAGCGAATTACAAAGGAAGTAGTTGATCAACCGCACATCGTGTACACCTTGCAACTTACCAGAGAAACTAAGGTAGGTTTGCGTTGGCACGGAAGCGTCCATTTTCCTTTAAAAAAAATCCGAGTTGTGAGCTGGCTAGCACATAGCTAACGTTAGCAAGTGGAGTTATTTGTGCTAAATTAGCCTCGAGGCTAACGAGCTTGCTAATTGTGTGACATCGCGTTAACGATGGAAATACAAAGAACGCAACGTTAACGACGTGTAATATTGTAGTAGATAAACTGTACACATACATTGTCATATTTCGTAATTAAAATCTCTTCAAAAGTCTGCGTGTGTCGAAGCGGCTCAGCGGTTAGTTAGCTTAGAGCTAACACTGGCTTAGCTTTAACTCAGTAGCTCAAATGTTGTTTCCCCCGAGACGCAGTAAGGTAGCGTTGTTAGCTTATTGACTTATGAAGGAAGATGAGTTCGACCTAACATGGCCACACAGATGGTTTGAATATTTTAAAGTTAATAAATGTTAACCGATGTGTAGAAAAGGTTTGGAAATAAAATAACGTCATTAATTTGAAGTTGAAGTGAATGGAAACCCGAGCGGTTGAAGTACGAGCCGTCAGTTTGTAGCTGAAGTAAATAAACTCGGAGTTAGCATAGTCATCAGCGACTTTAACCGACTTAGAGTTTATCACAGTGTATGTTCTGTAGTTATTGAATTTGTTTCGGGCAGATTTAGAGTCTTAACTGTAGGTCAGTCTTATTTTAAGTCCAGGCAGTTTGGGCTTCGCTAATCGGCCTCAGAAGATTTCCACCTGGCAGGTTCACCTGTGCAATCTCAA